>NC_092458.1:121708358-122349358 GCF_047495875.1 Pithys albifrons albifrons | reverse complement strand
GCAATGAGGGATCTGAAGTCGATTTGGTGAAGGCAGATTGAACTAGTTATTAGTGCGCCTCATATGGCTAAGGTAAGGAATGGATAGTGGAGGTGGTTAGAGATGGAGTCTAGTAGGATGGAAATTCCTATAATGCCGTAGCCACCTAGTTTTAATAGAAGTGCAGCCAGTAGTATTGATCCTGCCATTGGTGCTTCTACATGGGCTTTAGGAAGTCAAAGATGTAAGCCATAGAGGGGGCTTTTACTATGAAGGCTGGGAGAAGGGCCAGGCTGGTTATAATACCTGTTCATGACATGGGTAATGGGGGGAATGAAAGTTTTATTCTTGTTAGGTGTAGGGTGCCTGTTTGGGTGTGTAGATGGAGGATGGCAACTAGTAAGGGTAAAAGCTGATTAGTGTGTAGAATAATAGGTAAATACCAGCAGTTAAACATTCCGGTTGGCTGCCTCATCGTGTAACTAGAATGAGGGTGGGGATTAGGGTTGCTTCAAATGCCATGTAGAATAGTATCAGCTCTAGGGCTGAGAAGGCTAGTAGAATGAAGGGTTGGGTTATGATTATGGTTATAATGAAGATTTGTTTTTGTGTAGGAGGTTCTTGTTGGGTATGATTTTGGCTGGCGATGAGTATGAGGTGTAGCAGTCAGCAGGATAGGACTAATAGGGGGATGATATTGGGTTGATGCCGGTTCATTGGGTTAGGTTTTTGTTAGGGAAGTAAGTTGGGGTAAGTCATTGGAGGCTAGTGGTTGGGATAAATAGGCTATGGAGAGTGCTGTTAGGTCACAGGAATTTTGATGGAGACAGAGGAGCTATGGGGAGGAGTATGATTGTTGGGAGAATAATTTTTAGCATTGTAGCAGGTTTCGGTTATGGAGATGGTCTGAACCATGAGTTCGGGATGAGGCAACGCGAGGCCAATGCCTGCTTGGCAGGCAGAGAAGGTTAATATTAGAATGGGTGTCAGGGAGGGCGATGCTGTTTGGGTTTGGGTTGGTCCCGTCCCCCCCGCCCCTCTTCTCCCAACTCCCCCTTGCCTCCCCTCCCTTTCCCCCCCCTCCCCTCCCCTCCTATCCCTGTCCCCCTCTTCTCCCTTCCCTTTCCCTTTTCCTTTCCCTTTCTCTTTCCCTCCCTTTCCCTCCCTTCCCGCACCTTCCCTTCCCTCCTCTCTCCTTCTCTCTCCTCTCCTCTCCTCTCCTCTCCTCTCCTCTCCTCTCCTCTCCTCTCCTCTCCTCTCCTCTCCTCTCCTCTCCTCTCCTCTCCTCTCCTCTCCTCTCCTCTCCTCTCCTCTCCTCTCCTCTCCTCTCCTCTCCTCTCCTCTCCTCTCCTCTCCTCTCCTCTCCTCTCCTCTCCTCTCCTCTCCCCTCCCTTCTCCCTGCTCCTTCTCCCTGTCCACTTCTCAGCTCTCCCCTCTCCCCTCCCCTCCCTTCCCCTCCCCTCCTCTCCCTTCCCCTCCCCTTCTCTCAATCTCCCTTTTTTTCTAACATTATTTAAAAACTTTATATAATCCCCTAAACATGGAATGTCAGCCCAGACCTTTTACACTCATTTGATTTCCACAATCAGTTCTATGCAAACAGCTACCTTTACGTAAAGGCCTCCACTGGGGGAGTTGTGCTTAAACATGTTATCCAATTTTTTGCTGCATGAACTCCGTACAACCATTGAAATAATTATTAAAAAGCAGCCAGTCTGAGCATTACATATTTTGTTGGTTTTTTCTTTTCTTTTTATTTTTTTGATGAGGATGGGAGCTGTGTAACTCATAAACTGGAGAAATCACGTTATATGACTAACTTTCCTCAGTGAACGTTACTGCATAACCCTAGTGATCCCCCCCTTGCCCTTGTGTGTATGTCTTGCTGGGGTTTTTGGCTTCTCTGCCATTGCCTAAGAGATGACTTTGCGGTGTCACCACGGTTAAGTGTCAGCCCAATAGGTAGACAGGGAACACACAGTGGGCATGAAACAGTTCCAGTCTGGAAGAAAAAGAATAGTTTACTTCATCTGATGGTAACTCCACAGGATGCCACTTGTTCTGTTGAGCCTCCTTTTTCAGTTCTCTGATTTGCAGAGAAAGGCCGAGAGGCTCTGTCTCTTGGGTGCCTGAAATTTTGAGTCTGATGGACAATTCAACAGATGGCAGGATTTGAATGTCCTAAGTGGATTAAACCACCCAGGATGGTAAACATTTGAAGAGTGTCTCAGCATGTAACTTGCTGCCTTTCCCCATTCCCAGGGCAGGAAGCACCTTTCTAGAAGCTCTTTCATTTCATGGACGCCAGTGCAAAACATATCACTGCACACTGGGTTCATGACATCTTTCATAGGGAGGACTTATTTTAATGGGGAAAGCTGTGCTTTCTGTAGCAAAAGTAATGTCTGCACTCAGCTAGAAAATAAATGTACTTATGTGAATGTGCCATGTTGTAATTTCCAAGATTCCTGCAAGGGAAGCCTTTTCCTCAGGCTAGAAATGACAGAAAGTGTTTGACCTGCTGACAGGAAACTGCAACTGATGGCTGATTTCCGTGGCACAGCGTTAACCCCACCACAGCACAGCTTCCTTAACCCTGCTGATCACTCCAGACAGCTTTCCACATTTCACTACACTATTTTGCTACCATGGACTTGCAGTACTGTAATTCAGAAGTCATAAAAAAAGTGTCTGATACCATAACAACTTAATTTGTTTAATTTCTGGTTTGAAAGTACTTTAAACTCATTGACTAACTCATGGTATCCAAGGTGCCCTTGATGCACATGTGCTATTGAAAACACCTATCTCACACCTAGAGAAGAGAGGCAGGTACACATTGCTCGAGGCAGTGTGAGATGTGGTAACAAAATAGGGTGTGACTCCCTCAAGCCACTGCCTGTAGGCTGAACTTCCTTATATAATTCAATTTCACAAGTCAAGTGCGATCCCATCAGACCCAGCCACCACAGAAATTCAACATTCCAAGACAGCCAGCTCTCTTTCCCTGGGTTTGTTCAAGGACCTGAAAATATTTGAATTAAAGCAATCTCTTGGATCACCCTCCAGTTGTTTTTCTATTGTTTGTTTGGGTTTGGTTTTTAACCAAATTCCCAGAGTACTTCAGACACTGAATCCAGCAACTGCTTCCAAAAAAGCCCAAGCAAACAGATATAAAGCACTACTAAGAAAAACTATTTGTAAAAAAAAAAATTTATTTGGTGCAGTGTTTACACGTAAGATAATTACATTTCAGTACCAAAAGAGAAAACAGGACTAGTGGAGTCATTTTTCATTGAATATCAATTTAACCTTCTTAACAAAGTGACTTGATATGGCTTTTTGATCCTCTGTACTATGATTATAAATTATTTTAAAAATCCTAGTTGAGGTGGCACTCAGGTATTAATTGTTTTGCTACAAACATATAGGCAGATACATAAAGGAGAGCTTTAAGGACTTAAGAAGCCAAATTTAATAAATGAGGTAGTTCATCTGGTTATGCAGAAACGCAGATTTGAGTTTCTTTGTAAAAAAACATCCAGTCTTTGCCTGTGTGTCTGCAACCCGAGGTCTTGCAGCACAACCTTGCTGAAAAAGTTTGCCCTTTGCCTTTCACAGCAGGTTCAAAGAGTCAGTCTCAATGTGCACAGCCTGTCACTGGGACAACTCACTTATCACTTCCTGCTACACCTCCGAGCATCCCTGTCCATACCTTACATCCCTGTCCATGCCTTACATCCCTGTCCATGCCTTACATCCCTCTGCATATGTTTCATCCCTCTCCACACCTTACATCCCTCTCCATAGTCTACATTGAGAGTGACGGCAGGTTTTGCCCTTTTTGGGTTCAGAGCAGCTTAGGGCAGAACAGCACGTTAATGACTGAGGCAGTCAGAGTGGTCCCACTTTGAACAAACTGACTTGGGGGACTGCTGTGTTGAGATCCTGAGGATTTTTAACTACCTGAATATAGTTATTTAGTTTTTTTATCTTGTGCCTCTATTATAGTGCATGAAAAATTCCTTTCATATGTACTCCTCACCCTCTAGTCTGCTCTCCTGACACTGGGAGTGCTGGGAGTGCGCTGTATCCAGCTCTGGGATCCCCAACATGGACCTGTTGGAGCAAGTCCAGAGGAGGCCATGAAGGTGGTCTGAGGGCTGGAGCACCTCTGCTATGAGGACAGGCTAGGGTTCTTCAGCCTGGAGAAGAGAAGGCTTCAGGGAGACCTCAGAGACTTCCAGTACCCAGAGGGGACTACAAGAGAGCTGAAGAGGGACTTTGAACAAGGGCATGTAGTGACCGGACAAGGGGTAGGGATATCAGACTGAAAAAAGGCAGCTTTAGATTAGATTTTAGGAAGAAATTCTTCCTTGTGAGGGAAATGAGGCCCTGGCACAGCTTGTCCAGAGAAACTGTGGCTGCCCCATCCCTGGAAGTGTCCAAGGCCAGGTTGGAAGGGGTTTGGAGCAACCTGGACTAGTGGAAGGTGTCCCTGTCCAGGGCAGGGGAGTTGGAACTGGATGATCTTTGAGGACCCTTCCTACTCAAACTATTCTATGATTCTATACTAAAAAAAACATTCATTCTTTTTCAAATTGCCAACCAGCAGCTCAGAGATTCAACATTCACATTATTTTACATTTAATTTAGAAGACTACTAAACTGTCTCAGCATCCTGCTACAAAAATCTTAAATTATGATTTAAATTGTGATTTAAATTGCTATTATAAACCTGTACCTGATTATCAAGTGAAAGTTACTCAACTAAAAAGAGGCATTTCAGCAAGCAGTTGACAGAATGACTTTCTGCCAGGCACCACAAGGAGAAGAAAGGTGCTCATTGTGATAGTCCTTCACTGATTAAGATCAGTCACTGTAGCCAGCACAGAACCAAGTGTGCAATCCTTCATGTTGTCTTTAAAAAGAAAATTCAAAGAGAAAAAAAAATCAATTGCAAATTGAATAAATATTCCAGGCACCCATGGCTTCATTTATTCTTGTCCTCAGAAATATTGATCAGCAGGGACAGACATCGTTGTCATCTGTTTGCCTGTTTAAAAGACGAAACAAAAAAGGTTTAAGTTGTGTCTTATCAATTACTTGGATGCTTCCCAACAGAACAGCTTAATTATCAGACAAGCCACATTTACCTATTTAATTTTAAAATTAAAATCATGTTTCAGGACTTGGGACATATAAAAATTATCAA
Source organism: Pithys albifrons albifrons (assembly GCF_047495875.1). NCBI lineage: Eukaryota > Metazoa > Chordata > Aves > Passeriformes > Thamnophilidae > Pithys > Pithys albifrons. The sequence continues at coordinate 122,344,164 of NC_092458.1, read as the reverse complement.
AATGCACCCAAATATTTTACCTGCATATTTCTATAAATCCAATCTGTAAACACAGTCATGTTCCCGTACACTCCAGGCTTATTGGGAGTAGCACAGCCAGTTCCCCAGCTGGTATCTCCAACCAGCCACCACACAGAGTTTTTGTTAGTCACCAGTGGGCCTCCACTGTCACCCTGCACAGAACACAAGCATTTAGTTAGTGACCTGGCCACCAGAAGAGACACAAGCCATTTCCCTTCAGGAATACAGGTTAAGTTTCAAAAAAATGCTAATCAGCATTTTAGGGAGTCACTAAAACAAAATGTGATGGCAATTTTGGTACCAAATAATGTCTGCTTGTAACAGGGATGAAAACCATTTGCCCAGAGCCCTAAGTAAGATCTGCATTATTGACTGTTCATAAGCATAATTCTGTGATTAATAACATAATAATGATAATAATGCTGTGATTATGAAAAGCATTTGATCACTTTCAAGTACCAGATAACAAACCATCCTTGAAGCATTAATAAGAACTGCCTCACCCTCTTTGAGCATTTAGTGAGAACTCAGCACTGGCAGCCATTCAAAAGATGAAACAAAAGCTTTTAAAAGGATGCACCACCAAAGGAACCAGAAGCCCAACAAACATAACGCCAATTTTTAATTTTTGGGGGGGGGCATAGGATTTGTTTGTATGAGAGATAGAGACCACAAAAATAATCAGACCATTATTAGGTACTAATTATGAACAATTACCTGACAGGAATCAATTCCTCCTGCTAGATCTCCAGCACAGATCATTGTAGGCAAAATCATGCCATTATAGATATAGACAGAATTACATCTGGAACGTTCTATTAAGGGCACCGCAACGTAATTCAGGTTATTTGATGTTTTACCTGAAATTGAAATATGCAAAAAGATACAAAGATAAAATTAGAATAAGCATCATATTATGTTGCTATTCCAAATCTCAGCAGCCATGACTGTCCAAGATGAAATAAACTTACTAGAAGCAGCAAGATGGACATTTAAGATGTAGGGAGCCTGCAAGAGGTGAAAAAGAGCTCCCCAGTTTCATGGTCCAGCACCAGCTGTCACCAATTCCTATATTCAGGGCTCAACTTCCCCAATACTCCTCTTCCCACCCAGTATCTTTCCACACTGAAAAAACTTTTGCTCCCTTTTCCATTCTCACAAATTTACTTGCATCATGTTATTTTAGCCCAATGTGGGGGAAATGACAGGCTCCTGCCCTTTCCCACCTCCACAGGACTGGTTTGGCACATGCCAATCCCTGTTACAGAAGAGGTGGCCCTGCTGGCAGGGGCACAGAATTGTTTGCTGGGTGAGTATTTCTGGCCCCCAGTAGTGATTTGAGGGTCCTTTTCAATCTGCTGAATACAAGAGATCACAACTTGCTTTGAGAATGCCCTGGGTAAATACTGGGGACTGTAATATGGGTAATAAGATACTGTGTCAACAGGTCTGGGCTAAACTGCGAAATCAAGCTATGAAATCATTATTTGTAGGCTGAAAAGGACTAGTTTATGTAGAAGGCCAAAACATTCCAGAAGCACTGTTTACCTCCTTGGTACTCTGCTCCCCACCCTGATATCCAGCACTGCTGATTAGGCTGGAACATCATTCCCGGGTTAGGCAGACAAACTGGCCGTACAGTTTCTGCAAAACAGACAGAGCAGCATCTGTAATCCCAGGTGTGAAGACATAATTCAAAATAAATGAATATGAAATAGCAGCAGCACCACTCACAGACCACATATTCTCTCTGTACTTTACCTTCCTTGCAGGTGAGCAGCCCTGTGCAATGCAGGCAGCAGCAGAAAGTTTACCAGCTGCCCTTTCCCTGAGGACTACCTAATCTTCACCTCAAACTCACCTAATCTTCACCTCAAATCTGCCTAATCTTCATCTCAAAGTGAGGACCAAGCACAATTAATGGTTCTAGCTCAATTCATCAGGCTAACTTAGAACAATTAATACCAGCTCTTCTGGTCAGTAGAGGACTGAGAAGAAAAACTTCTGACAGCTCTGCATTCTCTTTGCAAAATTCTGCTGAAAATCATTTCAATGCACGCAGGATTCAGTGCCTATATGGACACAATAAGTGTGCAGCACAAAAACCTGGTAAAACAGACACTCTTCCTGCTCTCAGCAGAAGAAAATCCTTTCCAGAGTACTTCTAGTATTTAAACTGATGCACTGAAATACAAAGGGCCTGTATATTAAAAGCACTTCAAGTTAAATAACCATCTGTCCTTTATTTTGTACTCCTTGCTTACAAACAACCTACCTCTACATTTATGAAAGGAACTTCTTACCACATTTAGTTCTAGGATTGGGTTTTTTGACCACCATTTGACCTAACTTGATTTAGGAACTAATCAGCTGCTCCACCACTGCACATACAGCAGTAGCAATACTTAAGCACCACTCTGAGGAAAAAGTACATTATTGAGATGAGCCCAATCTCCCTGTCCATGTAACAGATTTAAATAAATCCTACTTAGGAAATCAGAGGCTGTGTCCTCAGTTGCTTACCTCTATTCTGTCTCTACGTTGTCTCTACCCACATTTTGTGTTCTTCCCGTAAGTACCTGCTGTGATTTCCTGATGCAATTCAGAAGTTTTAAATGACAAGCTCATTGCTACTGGATTTTTGCATTAAGAAGAGAAAAATACATACCAGTGAAACTCAGTGGTGACTCCAACTTCATAAGGGCAACATCATTGTCTTTAGAATCTGTGTCATAATCTGGATGGGAAATAATCTTGTGTACTCTGTATCCACTTCTAAAGAACATCTCATCCTGATTGAGAATCCCAGCATAAACCCTCCAGATGTGTGGGTCAGAAAATCGTCTGAGGAAAAAAGAAAGATAAGAAAGTTTTCTTCTGTGGTAACAAGACATAGATTATGACCTTCTAAAGTACTGTCTTCAGGAATTGTAGTCAAATGTACGTCTGACCAAGAATGCAAATGCATTTGACTACCATTTCTGAAGAATAAAATAAACAAATTGCAAGTCATCCAGCTTTAGGAAAGCTTGACTATAATTTCATAAATATATCCAAAAAATCTTCAAAAGGGGTTAAGTATCACTATCCATCCCCTGATGTCACTCAGCACAACAAATTAAGGCTGAGACTGCAACACTGAAGTCTATTGATTTCCATGGCTGAGGGGATCAAGCAGTTATTTCTGAGGTCTCACATGTCAGTGCTATCACTCACATGTTCTACCCAAAGCACACAGGGCAGCAGAAACCAGAACTAGTGAAAACACGATCTAGTGAGGAAATTCCCTATCTTGAAAATACCAGGGGTTTTTTTGTCTTGGGTTTGGTGGTGGTGTTTTATTTAACAGTAAGCATGATTGCTCAGTGCAATTTAAGTAGCTTCTTATGCTCCAGCACAATTTACAAATGCTCAATAGAAAATTTCCCACAAGTGTTAAAACTCCTTCCATGAGAACTGCCAAGGCAGCAGTGCCTGCAAGTCATCCCACCTCCAAAAACAACCAAACCAAGACTGAAAACCAGGTTTGTGCCAGTTACAGCTTGGTTGTCATTCCCAAAGCTTTTGCATACTACAGAGCTCAAATCACACAACAAAGCAGGGATAAGATCACCACACAAAAATAAACACTTGCATTCCTTTCTCAAGGTTAAGGACAAAGATATTTTTCCTTGCCTTAGCCTCAGACTGTGATCCAGCCAACCAAAATGTTTTGCTCTGTGGGAAGCAGCCACCTTTTAAACATATTCTGTCACTGTACACAAGGTACCACAGCACCCTCAACTCTCCTTTGCAAGTTAAAAATGTACAAAGCACCAGCTATTTTTCTTGTTGATGGCCACGTAAAGTGCTCCTTGGTTAGGTATAAATCTACATTTAATACTGACTTGGACTTTACTACCCTGTGGCATGAAGATATGAGGAAATAAATGGTACAGTTATCTTTAAATTGATGGTATCTACAGCAGTGCGATATTTGAGGCTTGGGGATTTTTTCTTTCCATTTTCTCTGGGTTTGTTTCACAGTTTAATTCAACATCTTCATGAAAACATTGTACTGTCTGGTGTTAATTTTAGTGCCTTGAATTTACATTTTCAATTCAGTGTCCAACACCACCATCCAAATTCATTCCCTCTTTTAACACATAAAATAAGGCTTTCTTCCTGTATAAAGCAGACAGATGATCTGCAGCCAGCCTCTTTCAGCACAAATTTTGCCTTAATTCTTCAAGCTCACACTGCTACTCAAAAAGCTGTACCTCACACCTGCATGTGAGTTATAAAGCAGAAGACTGGGAGACTTGGAGAAAGTTGTGCCTTTCAGCCCAAAGCAAGGGAAATGGAGAGTGGAAAGAGGGGTGGGACTGACCCTTCCACGCAGTGTGCCGCCGTCACGATCCACTGGCGGGTGATGATGGAGCCCCCGCAGACGTGGGTGCCCTCCACGTGCAGGCTGACCTGCCAGGGCCACTGCCCCAGCACGGCCCCACTGCCACCCACGATCCTGTTCATGATGTTCACGCTCTTGGTGGACAGCCCACACTCTGAGGAGTTGATCACACACACACACACAGGTGTTAGTTAGAATGACTTGGAAGATGGATTCTCCATCTGCTCTACTGGTGTTGGATACACCACAGCTCAGGCTCCTGTCCTGATACTGAGATCCCAAGTCTCCCAAAGAGCAAACACCCATCAAATTGAAAACATCATTTGGCAGCTGCTGCCCTTGGTTCACCATAAATTATAAACCAGAGATTCATTACACCTTTCAAGCATCTCTGGTGAGACACACACAAGTTTTGGTGACCTCAGTGTAAGAAAGATTTTAAACCATTAGAGGGCAACAAAGATGGGGAAGGGCCTGGAGGGGAATTGTGTGAGGAGCAGCTGAGGGCACTTGGTGTGTTCAGCCTGGAGAGGAGGAGACTGAGGGGAGACCTCACTGCAGTTACAACTTCCTTGGGAGGGTCAGAGGAGGGGCAGACTCTGATCCCTGCTCCATGGGGATCAGTGACAGGACCTGAGGGAATGGCCTGAAGTTGTGTCAGGGCAGGTTTGGGTTAGATATTAGAAAAAGGTTCTTCCCCAGAGGGTGGTCGGGCATTGAACAGGCTCCCCAGGGCAGTGGGCACAGCACCAAGCCTTAGAGAGCTCAAGGAGTGTTTGGATGATACTCTCAGGCCCATGGTGTGACTCCTGGGGATGGTCCTGTGCAGGGTCAAGGGATGAACTTAATGATCCTTGTGGATCCCTTCCAACTTGGCACATTCTGTGACTTTGTGTTGTGCCTCAAAGCAGCCAACAGCCAGCAGACTCCTCAGGACAGCCATCACCACCAAGAAGGCACTGCCTGCCTGATGGCTGCCTGCTGGAGAGGCACAAACATCCCACCATGGCTCCAGGTGAGGGACATGGAGCTTCACCACAGGCAAGTCATTTACAGGAACTAGTGGCAGCAAAGACCAAAGCAACTGGGGATCCAACATTCTCCTTGTCTCCTCTCCCACCCTGCCCTTTAAACTGAACCTTTTGAAACTTGGGAACCAGAGTTAAATCACTTGCCCATCCAAAGACAGCAGGTATTTATGCAGATTCAAAAGGATTGAGCAGAGCATTTCAAAGCATGAACCAGCAGAAGTGTGAAAACCACAGTGACTTACCTATGCAGCGCAGAGAAACCACATTTCCTGAGGAACAGGAATCACTGCAAGAGAAATAAAAAACCAAACAGGATCTTAGGCACACAGTGAAGGAAATTGTGAGAAAAGTCCACCCTCCAGCTGCTTTCTACCCTTTCCAGTTATGTGCCCTGCCTTCAGCCTCATCCTCCCACTGAGGGTTCCCTTCTTCTTCACTTTCTCCAGCTACCCCACCAGCAACCATCTGGCCTTCCCTATTTCTTGCATTCACCAAAACTGTCATGTGGAAGACTGAAGACACCACTACAGAAGGTTTGTAGCCTATTAAGAAGCAAGATGAAGAACAGCATGAGAAAAAGCTGAGCTGATTTATGAAGTAGTTGCAGAAGCATCTAAACAAGGGAGCTGCAGGAAGCTTGCAGGCACAGCAGTCAGCAGGTTTTGAAACTAGACAGCTCAGAGTTGTTTAATGAGAATAAAAATGATACTTTCCACAGTGGAAGATCAATTTCTGCATGCTGTGTGTTCTTGTGACTGAAAATAAAAGCTGTACCAGTTGCTGTGAATGTGTTACAGCTTCTAGCTACTGTCACCATACAGAAATTCCTGCTGATGAACAAAGAGCCTTAGATAACTACCTTTGACATGGTAACCTTCTAGACAGCAAGGAGAGAACAGGGTGGGACATCTTTTCTTTTAAAAGATGAGAGGATTGACGGAAAAAAGGCAGCCGTGTTTTTAAAGAGAATGGAGAGCAGTTGGTGCAATCAGATTAAAACCGAAGTCTCTCTCCCTCTAACAATCCCTGCTGAGAGATGTGCTTGCATTAAGCTGCAAGCAGAACCTACACCTCTTACAAAAGCTAAACAGACCCTTCATAAAAGGAAAGAAGTTTGCATTAGGCAAAGATACCTGCTGTACAGCTTTTTGTACAAGTCTATATTCCCAGCACTTGTGTTCAGCTTCATGTAGCTTTTAAAGCTGAATTCAGGTACTACTCCACGACTGTAGTAATATGTATCCCTGCAAGACAGAAAGTCCATTATAAACCTTAGTAGTAGTTTTCAAACAAGTAACAATAACCTGTGCCAAGCTGGAGCTTCTGACATGACAACATTAAAAACATTTATTTTTAAGTAAACACAGAGCCCTGATGGTGCAGTACAGTGTCAGAGAATCAGATTCTTTAAACATCTCTTGAGTTCCATTTCCCATCAAACAGTTACTAGGTTAAAATAACATTTTTATCCAGCATGCACAGTAGAAATGCTGAGCCTCATGTGACAGGGAAATATGGAATGAATGTTCTTTTGCATAGCACAGCAAAGTTCAGGTGCAGTAAATTGTGACAGCCATGTTTCAGTGGGACAACGAGAAGGGCAGCAAGTGTTGCTCTTCTGCCAGGTTTTCTAGCTGAGGTTTTCTTACTGCTGGGCTGGAGTTGGAACTCCTGAGGATACTGCTGGTTCAGAGACCTGCATTCAGAGCACCACAATGCAGGGTGGGCACACACAAGTTCTGCCTGCCTCCAAAATTCACTCCACTGCTGCATGCAACAGAAGTCAGTATTTTCCAACTGTTTCAAAGGGAGGCAGCATCAAAGATTTCAACCATAGAGGAATTTAGGCTGTGGCTTTATGTGGGGAGAATGTGGGCAACACTCAGTGCCACAGTTATTTACAGTGATCTTATCACAGAACCATAGAAAGGTCTGGGTTGGAAGGACCTCAAAGATCATCCAGTTCGAACCCTATTGCCATGGGCAGGGACACCTTCCACCAGCCCAGGTTGCTCAGAGGTCCATCCAGCCTGGCCTTGGACACCTCCAAGGATGGGGCATCTACAGCTTCTCTGGGCAGCTGTGCTGGGGCCTCTCCACCCTCACAGGGAAGAATTTTTTCCTAATATTTACCTAAACCTCCTCTCTTTCAGTTTAAAGCTATTCCCTCTTGTCCTGTCACTACCTGCTCTTGTAAAAAGTCCCTCTCCATGTTTCTTGTAGGCTCTCTTCAGATGCAACTTCAGGCTGCAAGTAGGTCACCCCTAAGTCTCCTCTTCTTCCACAGAGCTGGGATTGTATCCTCTGAAGATCCAGGCTTTCTGTGTAACACTTGTGATGACAAGTAAAGTCAGACTGGATGTTATTGAGCCATTTCAATGATCTGAGAGAGCTCTGGAAGTATGTTGTAAGTGAATGTGTTGAGTACAGGTGCCCCCACAGCAAGTGGCTATGCCATGTGTGCCAGACCCCATTACTTGTTGGAGCAACAATCTCTTTTGGTTCTGCAACAGCCTCATTGATAGAATCAGACCCATATGTGCTCACAAGAACTAGATTTGCCAACTGCTTTGTGTCTCAGACACATGTCTGCAAAAATGGAGAGTAATTTTAACCTCTCCATATATGTGCAAAGGCTGACGATGTTTGGACTTACACATTGTAGCCCATGTCTTTACATGCAATCTTCCCATAGTCATCATTCCAGTCATCTTGACAAACAGGATACCAGGATTTGCTGAGAGGTGAATAAACTTCCAGGATAAAATTTGGTCCAAAAAGTCTAACTGCCAGAAAAGGAAAAAGGGGGAAAAAAAAGAAGCCAAGAACATCACATACTATATTACTGCTCTTTCTCTATATAAAAGTATTCTTACCCATAATATTGACTTCTATGGATGAACTTATGTTAATTTAATGCTGCATTCTACTCAAATTCTGAGTAAATATCCAGGAGACAGAAATATGGCAATGAAATGAAACTATGGAAATAGTTCTTTTTGTGTAAGGCACTTTAAAAGAACTACCAGGTTTAAAATGCAAATGTTCTTCTCATTTCAGCTTTTATGCTCAAAATTCCCTTTCATATTAAGGATTACAATAGTCAACCTTTTCTTATCTTTTACCTAAAGAATCATATATTTTAATATACATTATATTATATCTTAATACACAAAATTTCTTCAGAGAAGCATTTGTAGAGCAAGAATGTAACATGGAGCAATTAGCTCTGGCATTCCATGCCCCATTATGTATTTATTTGTACAGGAATTTAATGCAAAATAGCTCAAGCAAAAGAACAGATTGAACAGGCTTCTCCAGGAACCCATTATTCCATCAAATGGAGAGGAACAGCTTTAGAGCATATGCCAGTAAATGCTAACCCTGCATGAGGCATGTGCTGAATAAAAGTTCACTGAGGAATAATAAGAGCACAACTGGAGTTTTCCAGCATGACACAGGTGCCAGAAAAAAAAGATACCACACCTTTGGAATCTACAAACCAATGATGTTCACCTTCTACCATCAGCTTTGCATTCTCTTGCTTCCCTTGGCATCTTTTCAGTTGGAAACAATGATCAGGCCAGGCTTTCTTACACAAAGGAGTTATGAAGTAGTTGAAGAATTATGGGGAGAACAAGGAATGCAAAATACATGGAACAAGACAAGTCTGACTGAAGATCACTAGGTTTATGTTATCATCTGAAGTTTGCTGAGAAGTCAACAATGACTGTTCATTCCAGAGACAACGGACAATGTTATATTTGGTTTTCTACAAACCCAGTTCAAGTCGAAAGGTAGTATTTTAAAACTGATTCAAAGTCAAGATGGCTCAAACCCCGGAGTCAGACACTTTCTTTCAGCTTTTCAAACAGAGTGGAAATAAAGTAATTATCTAGATATACCCCCTTCCAAAGCACTCAAGCATCCTAAACCATTTTAGAGCTCTAATGTAGTCTAAAAGGGCCCTGTTGCTCAAAACTTCCCCAGTCCCCTGAGGCCGTGACTCACCACAGCGGGTTTCATCCTCCCCGTTGGGGCAGTCACTCACTCCATCACACCACTGAGAGGGAGACATGCACACTCCTGAAGATCCACACTCGATCAGGGAGCCCAGGCAATGATTCTCTACTGCAGGGATAAAGGGAAACACAGCCATGAGGCTGAACGTCAGTGGAGCCTCAGGTGCCCGCTGCCAGCTCTCAAGTACTCCACGTGGATAGTGCAACACATCCGAAAGGGCTCTTCAGTTAGAGCTGGGAGGAAAGCCAGGCTGACACAACAGTAGGTATTGCTCTGCCCTTTACATCACTTGTCAGATTAAGTCACTGAATCAGCTGACTGGACTTTGGCCACTGGCCTCCTCTGAATAAGCATCATTAAGTTGTCAAAAAGGAGTCAGCTTTAGACTGACAAAGCATAACACTTTAAGGAGGAAGAAAGTGGGTGCTCTAATTATATACTTTTGCTGTCATTTAAAACAAGATTACACTCCCCCTGCATAAATCAAAGTGAGTAAAAAAACACATCTAAGAACACAGAGTGTCATCCTAGTAGTTCTACATGAACTCTCTTGGAATCAGAGGATAGTTTGGGTTGGAAGGGACCTTTAAACATCATCTAGTCTAACCCCAACACAATGATCAGTGACACCTTCAATTAGATCTCTCTTCTTCTTTGGCTGCACAGAACAGAGAGGCTCTTAAAAACTGAGCAAATTGGTTTTTAACTTCCTATGACAAGAGGCTTTCATTGAAAGGGAAATTAAGATAGCGCAAGGCAAACTTCACCTAAGCTGAACAGAATTGTTCCAGCCCAGCTTAAGAGCTCAGTCACCCCCAGTTGTGGATGTCTTCCAGGGTGAATGTATCATCCACTGAAGGGCTCACAGTGGTGAGACGGGCTGGACTTGTGCAATGTTTACACACTTTCAAAACAAAAGCCTCACAGAAACAAATAAATGGATATAAATGATCTCTGCTCCAAGAGGGATCCCATTTTACCTAACAAAACATATCTTCACTGTTCACACTCTTGCAGTTAAAGGTATACAAATTTATTACAATCTCCATCCTTCACTTAAAATTAAGTGAAGTTTAAATTTGGAACAGGGTTCTGTTTGTGATGCCCCACAGTGATGTCTCCAAGGAATTACAACACTGAATGTGTTGGCCATGCACAGTTACTTGCCAGCTATCCTTCAATGCAAAAACCCTTGCCAGAGGTGGAACTACTCTTTACTAACAGCTCAAACCCTCCCGCACCAGCTCTTGCCAGACAAAATGAAGCTTTCCAGAGGAGCCACCTGAAAATAAGCACCTCCTGGAAAGTCAAACAGTTGTCATTGCTTAACATCAAAAACATATTTACTTGATGAAGGGGAAGGAAAGAGACAGCAGCACTGTTCATTAACAAGAAAGGAAAAAAATCAACCCACAAACAAAACTGAGCCATTAGGAAGGAAAAACATTAATTCATCTCTGAGGAGATAAGTGACAAAGACTCGCCTGTCCTTAATTTGGCATTAAATGGAAGATGAGGATGTATATTTCTAACTTTAAAAGTTTAATGCATCTTTTCATTCAAAACAAAAGAAACAGCAACAACAAAAACTTACCAAAATACCAGATGAAGAAAGCAGCAATTGCACAACAAATTACTATTAAAATAGATAATAATATTATTACAGCTTTCCTTAAACCTGAAATGAGAGAAAGGAGAAAAAGAGAAATTAGCTCACAAATAGGCAATTTCCATCCAGCAGCACTTTATTTTCCTGTCATTAAAATCAGACATTTTTTATGAGACAACTTTTCTCCATTCCACCATCCTTCCTTCAAATCACCCATTCTCCTGTCCAGTTACACCAGCATCCCAGTCACCTATCACTTCTTCATCCACAGGGAGGTGGCTCCTTCAATGCACGAGCTGGAAGGGAAGATCCCTTTTTCTTTATCTTACTTTGAAAGACCTTAAGCCTGAAACTGGAAGAAATCCCAATAAAACTTACTCGATGCACACGTTCTCCCAGACGAACGTGCTACTGGCCTAGTGGACTGCTGGGTGTGAACCCTTGGGACATAGGTTGGCACTGAGGGAGCGTTTGTGGAGAAGTACTGTGGATATGGATTAGCACCCACTGCCTGCTGGGCAGGATAGACGTGTTCTGCCTGAAAGCCATGGTTCTCGTAGTATGGCGGTGGACCCTAAATGATGATGTTGAGGGGAAGGAAACAGGAGAAAATGAAAAACAAGAGGCAAGGCAGCGATTAGGACAAAGTAACTTTCAAAAGCCATTCACATTCAGAACCTTAACTCAGTAACTCTGCCAGTGCAGAAACACACCCCACACACAGAGACTTACTAGTGACTCCAGTTTACATGGAGGAAGAGATTTACAGCACATGCCTAATCGCTCTTTGAATAATAAAAATAACACACAGTGAGGAAAATCTATGACAAGATCAGTCTCCTGATTCAAAGTAACTCAGGCTAGGGGGTATCCTTGAGCCCAGCCCTCCAAGCTGGCTGCACAAACGCTTCCACTGGAACATCTGACAGGGTAGAAATAAACAGCAAGGACAGCTTTGGGCAGCACTGCCACAGAAAGAAATGCTGACAAGTATCAACAGCCTTTGTCCAGGTCTAGGATAAATGCTTACCACCCCATTTTGTCCTGTGACAACACCAGGTATATCTAAGCTGTTTCTGAAACACACTGGCCTACAACAGGTCATGAAACATTTATCTGGGAAGAGCTTTAGGAACTAGTTAGAAACTATTCTAATCTATCCCACCAAAATAAGCTTTAAAAGCGTAAATCTCTCCTAAAAGCATTGCTGGGCACTTGAAGTGTTAGCTAATTCAAGCCTCTTACACCTGCCTAACAGTGTCTCTTTCCCTTTTTGAGGAAAACACAACAAATATTCCATGTTTTAAAAGACTTGTTAATCAGTACATTACTCAATAGGCTGTTACTTATAAAGAAATAAAACATCACTAAAAGAAAAAAAGAAGTCAGAGAGGAGTATTGTGAACATTTTGTTTACTTACTACAGTAGAGGTCATCTTTCCTTTGTCAACAGTACAGACACAATTCAAGTGTTTGGAAGTAAAGCATGAACCTATACAAAATCACAAAGAACAGAAAACAATCACAACTAGAAGTTTTGTCCACCTTTCTTGTTAGTTTTTCCTTTGGAGAAAAGCCAGATCTGGAGAGGGAAAGAACCAAAACACAACTAAACGGAAGTATTTGAAGAGAGGGTACAAATTAAGGTGGAGCATGAAATCAGATCTCAGCAATCTCACAATACCACCCTGAGGATTATACAGTGGCAACTATTCATTAACACGAGCACCACACCAACCGAGGAGGTTAAGTCAGTGCTCACTCTCACTGTTAAAGAATATCCTGGCAACAACCCACATGGTGTCAGTACCAAGTTCAGGTCCTCCTGCCTCTTTCAACACTTACTCATGTAACACACTCTGAGGTTTATGAAACAAGAACATGAGCAAAGCACCAGGACACACAAATTCAACTCATTTGATGATGGCTCACAGTCCCACAAGCCACATTTTTTTCACTTTTAGGTATTGTTCTCTGGGTTGTGTCTTGTAGCTACCACACAGAAAGGAGAGAGAAGCAGAGCAGGGAAACAACATGCCACATCAACATAAAGTTTTGAAAACAGAGTAAAAGAGAAGAGCTGTGTCTGATGTTTCAAGCATGCAATAGTTTATTTTAAAGTTAAACATTAATGTTAAGTAACACCACCGATTAGCACGGACATGAGAAACATAAAATGTTTGCTGGTGCAGTACTAGAACAGGCAGTTATAGACCTCCACAAGCTATCATTTTAATAAATATTGGAATCTACTGAATCCTCTCATGTTACTCCACATGAAAAAAGCCTCAGCCATGCACTGAGAAATCCCTTTCTCCGGCTTGCAGAGGAGAACCCTGCACCCAGGCACACAGCAGTTGCATTAAGATACAGCATAATTCAGCCCAAAGTACAGGTTATTTTTTAGAACCTCTACCAAGTTGCCATCTTGCCCAAAACTGAACTGCAAATGTCTTTAAAGCAGATTTCTACAGCAGCCTGGCACCTCGAGCGTGTCAATATTTTGTGACAGTTTAGGAAAGTTGATACTGGTATTTGCCTATTAGTGATAACAAAAAATGTAAATAATGCACCACTGAATTTATTTGCAGGGCAGACAGGTGAGAAACAAGTCTTACTCCTACTTACAGTAAGTCCATCAGACTGGTGACTAAGGCTTCAGGAATTCTGCTGGGCTTTATGTCGCATCCATTCTTACCCAGCTCTTCACAGGAGTCAGGAAGAGAAGCTCTGCCCAGACTTAGAGGACAATTAACAAGTTGCAGGAAGATATTTTTGTTCCTTGTTCTCTGAAAAGGAGAGGAAAAAAAGGATTAGGAAGTTTACTGATAGCATACAGTGGTGATTCTGAGATAAGTCAGTAGGTACTACGACCAGAAAAAAAAACCCAAATATTTTTTACATTACCATTTGAAAGGCTTTGCACATTGACAGGTAAGAGTATTCCTCTCTCTTTTTGGTATTTTTGGGGGGGATTGGTTTGGGTGTTTTCCTAAATGAACTGAGGGAAAAAGTATCTCTCTTGCTTAACTAGCTTTAAACCATCACTCCCAATTTAGTACTTGTTAATCTATTTCCCATCCAGCTTCTGATTAGTAACAGTTATCACACCACAAAATACAGGGAAGTCAGAGGTAAATTAAAATTTCCATGGTATTCCATGAAAAAAAAAACAAACAGATGAAACCAAATCTGTTAGTTTGCAAATGTTTAAGGCAAAAATCAATGTGTAGCATCCAATAATGATACAATCTAGTTTCCTTTAAGCACACATCACTCTCACACTTCAAAATGTTTTCCAAATACATCAAGAGAACTGCAACAACTTCTCAGATAAGGAAGCTGGGTCATGGAGAAACAAACTGACCTGTCTAACACCCTCCATCCCAACAACCACAGAGCTGGAAGAGACCGGTCTGTCTTATCTCAGTCCAATACTTCAGCCTTTAACTCACCTCACACACCAGATAAATTTAAATAGACTCCACGTAAAGGTATCATAAACCCACTCTGATGCAGAAGAGTTTAGTGGGAATGCACAGCTATCCACTGCCAGTCATTCCTCCTGATGTCTGCTGGGCTATCATGGCATTTTTCTGGGTACATCTGAAGAAACAAACTTCTAGAGATCCCAGGCAAAGAAACAGGGAAGGAGTTCCCCCCAAAAGAGGATTCAGGGTGTAAGAAACAGGGCCCAGAGTGCCAGAGGTTTGCAGCTCAGCTTGCTATCACCTTCTAGCTTTGGGAAAAATAAACCCAAATAATGAAGAGGACCTGTCCATCATATGCAGTTGAGCCCCTGAATTTCAAAAACTTACTGCAGTATGGATGGAGCAAAACCACCACTTGGACCTCCAGTAACACAGAAGGTACAAAACTGCACGTGGTTTTTCTTTGGTAACTCTGAAAGTATAGAAATAAAGCTACTGTTTCTAATGACAGGAGATAAGGAGAGTAAAAAGCCATCATTGACCC
Source organism: Pithys albifrons albifrons (assembly GCF_047495875.1). NCBI lineage: Eukaryota > Metazoa > Chordata > Aves > Passeriformes > Thamnophilidae > Pithys > Pithys albifrons. The sequence goes on along the minus strand of NC_092458.1, from coordinate 122,329,115 downwards.
AGTATACTGATGAATACAGGAAAATGGGCTGCCTCACAGCTGGCAGCTACTACTTGAAGTATCTGAGCTTCTCACATAGGCCTTAGGAGTGTTAACATTAATGTTGTGTCATGGATCATTAAGATTAAAAAAAACACATCATAATTTCCAGTAAAAGTTGTCAAAACAAAAAACAAAACAAAACTTAAAAACATTCATTTTATTTTAGTCTTTCTATGAGTTTCTGCACATCAGTAAAAGCTTCAGTAGAGTTGTCCTTCATTTGTTAACATACTACTTCATACAATATAAACTGTCTAGACACCGCAGGCTTGTCCTCCTCCCTCCCACAGTGAAACCCTAAACAAGAAAAGCACCAAGCACAGAGTTGTGGTGCTCAGCAGAAAGTGGTCACCACAACATCCTCCTAAACCCCTCAGCTGGTGACTTTTGGGCAGAGGAAAGACACCACTTTTGCCTCCTTACAGCACCATCACGTCATGGCTCCTTCCTACAGCCTCTGTCCTTCACTAGCCAGGAGCCAATATCCCAAAGAGACAACAGAAAGAATGAAGGCAAAGAAACCCTAAAGGATTAACCACAATTTTGCCAATGAAACCCGACCTGCTGCCTTTACCCTGGTTCTTCATGCAACAAAATAATAACGGTACTTCCTTAGTACACACTATGTTGCAACAGTTAATTGGTTTCCACAAGCTTTTATATGAAGATCACTATAGGTTGTTTCCATGCCTGAGTCAATAGGATGCAATAAGGACCTCCAGGTGTCCTAATTCAACACTGCGAATTCCACTTGGCCAAAGAAGACACAGTTAAATTGGCAACAGTTCACGTCCTTCATTTACATATTGTTTCAATACATATTTTGTGCTACTTCCTGAAACAGAAACAACATTAGTTGTTTGCTAAGCTCCATGATAGGTATCAACAATTAAAAGTAAACAAGAAGCAAAAAAAAAAAAAATCAAACTAGTTCTTCAGTTAGACCTACATAAAAGCAACCACATGCAAACAAGAAAGATGGGAGAGGACAGAACAGTCAAAAGCCCAATGAATGAAGTTCATCTTCTAAAAGGTGGAAGCACAAAAGTATCCTAACACGCCACATGAGCCTGACTAACACAGTGTGTCACATAAAAAAATTCCCTTTTTTCCAGTATGTGCAAATGAATAAACTGGCAAAACTCATTAAGATAACAAAGGAACAATTTCAGTGCAAAGCTCAACTTTAAAAAAGGGCAAGCCAACAAATTACGGTGCTGATGATGCTAGAAAGGAAATATGCTTTCATTTTTTTCTTATTCCCAACTGGTTTATGACCACCAAGTAGTTTCGGTAGCATAACCATAAACACAATATAACCATGATATGATGGCTGGGAGGAAATATTAGAGGGGCAATAAAAAAAATAAGAGGGGAAAAAACAAGCAAGAAGGTAATTCCAGATGCATTTTCATTATGGTTTCACAGAGCAGAACAATTCCTGCTTTTGTAACCTGGACAAGTGGAAAGAAAGATAGTCAAGCCTCCTATTTAACAATTAGTACTAAAAATTATCACAACCTGCAAATGAAGTATTGAAAGGTTAAAAAAATCCAGTTATGAATGAAAAAGGAAAGGAACTAATTAAGGTTTTTCATCTCATTAACATGACTTCCTCAACACTTCTTCAGGAAGTAGTACTTAATATTTTTATTTTGATGATTAAAAAAAAGTGACTGTAATTTACTCAACAGGTGAAAAATTATCTTGTGGAAGGAATCAAAGACAAATTGACTGAATATCCATCCCAAAGTCATCCAAATCATGTTCTTCCAATGTCCTGGCCCTTCAGCAAACCAACTCCACAGAGGTGATCTCTACTCAGTGTGTCTACACAGTAACATCACATCTTCCAGAGAACTACAGGAGACTGTGTAAATATTTATATGAAAGGTTGCCACAAATAAAACCTCAGCATTCTCACAGTTCCTAAGAAATAGGTTTGAAGCTATTCTAGATTAGTTCTGGAAATGTCATTATACTGCACAATGCACTTATCAATAGGTGTCAAAAAAGTGCCTCTTGATAAGCACTATCAGCAGCAGCTGCTCAGTGAAGTCCACAGCAGTATTTCTGAGGCCAGGAAACCAAGATTAATTCTACTTCTATATGCAAAAAAAGAAGGCATTAAAAATTTCTGAGTGCAGCAGTTTCTAAGCAGTTAGAGGGTTGCCATATTTGTACTACAAACAATCATCTATTTGTCTTCTTTGAAAACAGACATTGCCATGAAACTCAGCCTACCACAAGTACATCTTGTCCCATTGTTAGGAACGGTGGGGTGGGGAAGGAGGCTGAAATGCTGTTGCCTGGCTGAGTGAATGATGAGTGACAGAAAACCCAACAAAACCAGTAATTTCTGAAATAGAAACAACCAAGAGCCCAGAAGAATCAGATGTGCTCTCATGGTAGGAGATGGACCTACTGGTCAGGCAACAACTGCAAACCACAGCACCCACCACCAGATCACAGGAGGAGCTGGAGGATGCAGCAAAAGCCAGCTTGGCATTTGGATTCTTACTTCCCCTACACAACCCCAGGTCTGCCTCTGCCCTTTTTCCATAGCAGAAACAAATAAGTTTCCGGCAGAAGGATATTTGCTTATTATCTTCATAAAACCTCTCAAGATTACTTGTTTACCATATTCGAGTTGCAAATGAATATTGTATGAATATGGTAGCACTAGCTATCCACTCTGTAAAAAAATAAAACCCAACAATGTTAACAAATCAGACTTATTTAGGTATCTGCCCAGGTCAGCTATTTTCAACCTGTGACCTACAGATCCTGAGGAGCTGCAAACCACTTTTAATGCATCTGTGGCAGACAAAAATGAAAAGCAAATCTGCTGGCAGGAGGTTTGAGTTCACTCCATGGGGAGGCTCCTGTTGTCATAAACAGGTTTCAGGATCCAGGCATCAAAGATGTGGTGGAAGTACCTGCTGCAGTATCTTGGGACACTGCTGATCTACCACCATGGCATTGGAACTACTCGGTGCAGACCAAGCCTGGATGACCACAGGAGGAAAAGCTCCTATATTCTGGAATGGTAACTCCAAAAGAAATATTTTGACCAGCATCCTAGAATCAGGAAAGGGTTTTTCACCCAGAGGGTGGTTGGGCACTGGAACAGGATCCCCAGGGCAGTAATCAGAGCCCCAAGCCTGACAGAGCTCAAGATGCATTTGGACAACACTCTCAGGCACATGGTGGGATTCTTGGGATGTCCTGTGCAGGGCCAGGAGCTGGACTTGATGATTCTGATGGGTCCCTTCCAACTCAGCATATTCTGTGAGTCTATGAATAATGAGTCACTTTGTTTTTCCATCAACATCCAGGAACATAGTTTCAACTTACTTCCATTCTCAGGCTAGGTTGCCATGACAGATCTGCTGTAGGCTGACTATCCTATGAACCAGTTTAATTTCAACAGTTTAAGACTAAAACGAGAATTAAAAAAAAAAAGGAAAAAAGATATTTTAAGTGCTACTTTGACACCTTACTCCACCTGTCTTTTGGCTTTACATTTATGTTGATACCTACAGGTAACAGCCACAGCTGCAATAATTTCCCTCACTGATTACTGAAAAAGTCTAAAACACTCCAAAACTCTACCTTCACCTAATCCTGTAAATCATCCAAGCTGCTTCCCTCGCCTCCTTCTGAAGCACTACAGGCATTAGTGTCCCTTTACTCAGGGCAAACAAGGATACTCGGGACAAAGGCTCAATGTGAGAAGGGCCCCTTAAATTCCCTGACACTCGCACCCACCCGGGAACTTGAGGTTGAAATCCGAGGGCCAGGTAAACTATGAACATAAAGCCACTCGAGGAAATGTGTGGGGTTGGGTTGATTTCACCTTGCAAAGCTTTGGCCCAGAAGTTTCAGTGATAGGGCTCCTCCAAAAGTCATCCTTCCAAAATGTAAAGCACTACAGGCAGTAGAGTCATTTCACTCAGGGCAAACAGGGATAATTAGGGCAAAGGCTCAGTGGTCTTCCCAAATCCCTTTTGCAGGAAACCGAACCAGTGGCGGCACTAGTACATGCTGAAGAGGCCCCAGAACAAAATGTTGTTCTGATTTACTCTCCCTGTGACCGACTGCTCGCTCGGTGACCTTGAGAAAGTTGCCCCATCTCTTGCCCTTCATCACCACGGCAAGACACGGACAAGCCCCACCCGGAGAGGTGCGCGGAGCCCTCCGCACCTTCCCCCTGTACTGCTCGGGCCGGGTTGTTCACTGAACTCACAGCACCCATCCACCTCCTCCGGGCGAGCTTAGCTCCCGGCTTCCCTTACACACCTGCCCGAGGGGAAGCGCAACTTTATCGCCCTGCATCTCCCAGTGGAGGAACCGGCTGCAGAGCGGGGGCGACCGGGGAAAGCAGCGGGGAACACCGGCGAGAGGGGCGAGCCACGTCCCCCCTCGCTTTTTTATCACCCAGCGCCTCCCACGCCCGCGGGACGGGGGTTTCCAGCCGCCGTCGTGATCCCTCCGCATCCCCGCGAAGCAAAGCCGAAATTCCTTAATTCAAAAGCCCCAAACAGGCGCCGCTCGGAGCGGCCGGGATGGCGATTCCTCCCCTCTCCCTTCTCCGGCCCTCGGGAGCCGCCCGGCCCCAGGTGGCCCCACTCGGCTCTCCGGAACCAGCACCGTGCGAGGCGAAGGGACCGCGCTTACCTGGGGCTGCCCCCCGCCGGAGCGGGACGGGACGGGATGGAACGCGGCGTACGGAGTCGGGAGCAGCCGCTGCGGCCGGGGAGGAGTCACCGTGCGGGGAAGAGGGCAGGTGCCCGCAGGTGGATGCGCCGCCCGGCCCCTTCCTCCCGCGGCGGGCGGGGACGAGGGAGCGCAGGGCGCTGCTCGCCTCGATGGCCCCGCGGCCGCGGCCGCACCCACGGGGACCACCGGCCCCGCGGAGGGGCACAGGATGCTCTTCCCGACCCCCAGGGCTCCCTCTCTTCCTCCCCACAGCCCTCCTCCTCCTCCCACGGACGGAAGCAAAGGGACACCCCGAGGGGGAGGGGAGGCGGTGCCCCCTCCCGCTGTGAGATTCCGGTGCTATCCCGGGTTTGCCTTTTGCTGTTCCAACCAAGGGACTCCGGCTTTTTCCTTTTTCTAACTCGCTCATCGGCCCCTGTTGGCCTCCGTCTCAGGTAACTAAGCAGTCACAACGCTTCCCTGAACAGGGCAGGTCAGTGCCTGATAAAATATTGCTCGTTAGGATACCGGCCCAGGGAAATGACTTCCGTTTTCTTTGGCTTTTTTTAGGGCCATTTAATAACGGGGCACTCTGGAAAATTACTGCGGTCTCAGTGGTGGCGTTGGTGACTTGTGGTAACTCCTGTGAAGCAGAACTACTGACCACTGTCAGGACTCGAGGAAACGGCATAAAGCTGAGTCGAGGAAGGTTTAGGTTGGAGATCCGGAAAGTTTTTCACCTAAAGGGTGGTTGAGCACTGGAACAGGCTCCCCAGGAGGTGGTCACAGCACCAAGCCTGCCTGAGTTCAAGAAGTGTTTGGACAAAGCTCTCAGGTACATGGTGGGATTCTCAGGGTCCTGTGCAGGATTAAGGGTTGGACTCTATGATCCTGGTGGTTCCCTTCCAACTCGGCACGTTCTATGATTCTGTGATACAATGAGTGAAGTTTTTTCGTTGCCAAAGCTGAGCTCCACAGGGAAAAAAAATAAAAAAGAAAGAAAGAAGAAGAAACCACACCACTTCACCACTTATATCCCAAAACTTCAAGAGTAGTACTGGAAAAGTAAGTCGGCAAATGAAGAAATTCCACTCACTCTTAGTAACAGCTCCAAATGAGCTCCAGTATTGCTGCACGCTGTGCTTTACAACTCTGCATGGAGACTACAGATAAGGCAAAGTACACAAGTTTGGCATGATAAGTGTCTGGGGTTTGTTTATATTTTCAAATGCATATCAAGGAATTACATCAAGTGCACCAAGAAGATCATACCTTCAGTATTTTTCCAGCTCTATGTGTGTGTTCAAAGAGAACTAATGGACCCTCAGACCCCTTAGTACAAAAAAAAATCAGGAGTATTGGCTTTAAAAGTTAGCTTAGGGTTTCCAGCTGCACCGTTTGTAGGACTTTTTCCACTCATGCATTCCCAGAAGGAATCAGTGAGATTTGATAATTTTCCAGTACGGATTCAGTGGCAGGAACTGGACCTCAAATTTCATTTGAAGTGTAAAATATAAAATCACCCCAAGTCACAACCAAAATGCGCTGCATTGTCACCTTCTGTGGCTCTCTAACGTGCCCACCTGTGTGGCATGTCCTTGTCTTTAATCTGCAGTAACTCTCTCAGTGGCCTTCAGAGCGTAGATTTTGGGTTTGAAGCGGGGTACCTGGTCATGAAGTTTTCCTGTCAAGTTTCCTTACCAAGATAGAGGGAAATGGTTCTGCAAATTGTCACTTGGCATCATGGCCACAAGAAGAAATCTCTCAAGGTCTGTTCAGGAGAACCTGAACTTTTTTTTTTTTAAATTCACTTTTTTTTTCTTTGAAAGTCAGAGGTTATATACTTCTGTGTAGTGATGGTGTTTAATTCCTCTCTGAAAACAAAGCTTTCTTAGTTATTAGGATACCGAACAATATGTATTTCAAAAAGGTATTTCTTTTGAGCTTAGAATACTCTAGAGCTCCCTTTAGATTAGTCCAAATGTCTTGCACACTGGCTACCGATAAAGAGAAAAGGAGATACAAAAAATGTAGGCTGGTTCCTGTTGTCTGTATTCAGCCACTTCTAAGGTACTACATCAATTCAGGTGTTATGAACAAAACTGGTCAGAAGGACACGGTAGCAGGGAACAGATACTCTGTGCCAGGAAAGTTTTAAACCCTTTACGAGGACCCGGCATTGCTTTGAGCGCTGAGAAACACCATCAAACGTGCCGTGGGGGAGACTGAGTGGAGCTCGCTTAAAATGAATGGCGCTCTGCTTAGTTAGACTTGAAGATCTGGACATAAGCCAACAGGTCGCTGATTACCCCTGTTAACACCTTTTCTTCTCAGAGAGGGCTGAGCTGGTTAGTGAACAGTGTATTCCCACCCTCTTTTCCTCGTTTATTCGCTCCTTTCCCGACTCACTAAAGAGTTGGCCTCTCAGATCTCTAACGTAGTAAAAGCTTTTTTTTCCTTTCTTTTTTTTTTTTTGAACCTGGGTTAATATTCCCCAAGGTTAACTCGGCTTGCTAACAAAGGTCAAAGGAACGGGAGAGCCGGAGCAGCGGCAGCAGAGGTGGGGAGGGGTACATTGCCTCCTCTTGGCAGCAGAAGCTGTCGGGTCTGTTCAGCTTGTCTCCTCTTCGAAGACTGAGTTCGTGGCACTGTTAACTGTGTTTTAATCATGGCTTTTGCAGGGCAGGATGCTGAGTACTCATTTTATTAATGGATTATAAGCAATCTCTGAAGGACAGATCAGGGCAGGTTTTTCGGAGTGACTGCCTGGTTTGGGAGGGGCAAGCAGTTGTCTCCTGGAGAGAGATGTGCCCTTGCTGGGTAGCCCAGGGTTCAATGCCCAGAATTCAGGGTGTTGAAGAGGTTCTACATGCCTCAGACTAAAGCTGCTCATCTCAGCACTTACTCCAAACACCTTAATCTCACTTAAATATTGATAGTTAAATGTTTGGCAAGCCACTTCCTCCTCCGTATTTATGAAGGGGAATGATGTTTTCTTTCGTTTTTCACAGGTATGCAAATTAACCTTTCTATAAGCTGGTGCTAAGCATCTGAATGAATAAACTGATGAATAAACTGATGTTTTTAAGTGTCTGGCGTCACCTCCCATTGTACATCCAACCACGTGATACCTTTGGTTTCCTATGACACCTTCTTTACCCTATTCTGTAAGGTAGCTCTGCCCACCTATTTAGAGAATCACAACTATGCTGAGTTGGAATAGATGCATCAGGATCATTGAATCCAACACTTAGCCCTACACAGGACACCCCAAAAACCCACCCATGTGCATGAGAGTGTTGTCCAAATGCATCTTGAACTCAGGCAGGCTTGGTGCTGTGACCACTGCCCTGAAGAGCCTGTTCCAGTGCTCAACCACCATCTGGGTCAAAAACCCTTTCCTGATGTCCAACCTAAACCGCCCCGACTCAGCTTCATGCCTTTTCCTCCAGTCCTGTCATTGGTCATGAGAGGGAAGGGATTGGTACCTGTCCCTCTGCTTCCCCTGGTGAGTATGCTGAAGATTGAAATAAGGCCTTTTATCATAATTCTCTTTGTCTCTGGGGGCACTTTGTCACCATGGTTCATTTCCCACTCAGTAAATGTCCAAAGTGTCGTATGCTCCACTGTAGTTCTGGTTTTTGCTTGTGTTTCATGTGTCTAATCAAACCCCCACCCTGGGCAGTGGGAGATAAGGTCTTCCTAAACAAAACCACCAGAGTACTTTACTCAAAGCACATCAGGGTGAGCTGGCCCTTGACACTGGGTTTCAGTGTAAGACTTCCTTTTACCATTCCAATAGAACCACAATTAGAGCTATCTCCAGGGAAATGCGGTGATAAAGCCCACAATTGGCGGGGAGGGGGGGGAACCCCAGCAATATTCAAATAATGCTGTTCTCTATACATTTTTTTTCGTCCCTCAGTAGCATGAAAGAGATTTCTGTGCTTGACACTTTATGACAGACACTACAGGTGTGCACTCACCCATAAAACTACATCAAACCTGGGAACATAATTAGTCATTTAATAACTAAGCCTAAACTAAATGTATGTTGACTTTGGAAGTACGTTTCCATCTGGCTGGTATTACCATGAATACACACACATTAATTTACCTGCTGCAGGTATATTTGAAAATCAAGATAAATGGGCAGACATCTTCAAACATAATCTCTTTTTTTATTCTAACTGTTGAATGAAGCAAAGGTAGTCCTTTGTTACGGCATTAACTAAATATGCTGAAAAAACACAACTCCTTAAACCAATTACCCTGTTATCTGCAAACTAAAAGAGGGTCTCATGCCCTGCAGATTAGAAAGGTGTGTCCCTTCTCACTTCTTTCCCAGCCTTTCAGAAACTATTTTAGGAGTTTCAAGCCTCTCACAGATGGAAACCCAGAATATTGCCCAGACTTTTCTTGATTCTCAATTTTTTTGCTTTCTTTTTCCTTTTTCTTCCCAGTTTAGCTTTCTAGTATAGAGACAAAGTCTCAGAGTTACGAAATTCTTTGCTGTCCCCCAGAGAGAAAAGCTGTCGGGAATAATAAGTGACCTTCCCTTTCATTTAGATGCGTGTTGTTTCAACGGGTTTCTTCTCTGTTATTTTATGACAAGAGAGAATAAAAGTTCAAATACTGCTCTTTGCTGGATTTTTCTGGGTGTGTCACAAATACAGCTGCATTTTTCTACATCAGAACAGAATCTGACCTACAAATTTGACCTGTTACCCACACTAAAATAATCCTATTCTTGTGACAGAAGTTGAATGACAACTTTCATTTATTGTACTTTTTTCCCCTGATATTTGGGGTCTTTTTCACCTATCTGGTAGCTAAGCTCTATCTTGCACTTGTAACACAAAGCAGCCATAAATCCAAACTACTCAGCCAATTAAACCAGGTTTATAGTTACTCCTGTGCCAGCAAGTAGGTCTGAAGCAACTACAATGCCTCAGTGAATCTGAGTTTCGATGCAGAATGATCTCACCGTTCTCATAAAAGAAATTACACGAATACATTTTAACTTAGCATTTTAAAATGTTTTATTTCGTATGGATATGCAAAAGGAAAATTACTCCATTTTTATGCAATTGGCTTTGAACAATTAGTGAAAGAACCATGTTTCAATATAAATTAGAATAAAAAATATATAGCTTTGCTTATGCATATGGAAAAATACTGATTAGTAAAATAAAAAAAAACAAACGACAATAAATCTTAAATTAGGATACTTTTTTCTAATTAGAAAAACTATGTTTTGGATCCGAATGTAATCTCGGAAAAAATTACAATTGATTTAGTGGAGTGTAGCCAGATCTTCTCAAATGATTATTTAACCGTAATTTGCTTTTTAAATGTTGAATGTTACCGACGCCATATTTTATCAAAAAAACCTCCTTATTTTTCTGTAATTCCAGGAAGACCTCTATTTTTCATTTATTTGGTAATAATTCTACACTAGAGAGGTAAAAAGAAAAAAATTAACAAGCCCTTTAGAACAGCTGAATTTTCTGAATACCTGCATGAGATAACCAGAGATAAATCCTGCCCCAAAAGAATTGCCTTTTGTTTGTCTGAACAATAAATAGGCAGGGGTGTTTTTTTCACTTTCCATACTAGTTCAGCTCCAGATTTGCTGTATAACTTCAGCGAATTTGTTTTCATCTGCCTGCATCTCCTGCCCTGTAAGAGGGAAATGGTGTGCAATATCAGGAGAAGCAGAGCTATTTTCACATTTCACCAAATATTTGTAAAAGTCCTTGGAGACTTGTTGATTAACCTGTTATAAAAGGGTAACAATAAAGTGTCCTCTTTTTATTTACCTGCAGCTAGAGGAGCTTTTATGGTCTGTTCCTGCATTAGGTATAAGTACTTGATTTTTATCAACAATGTGACATTGTTTTAATTCCATGATAAACGGTGCAGATGGAGTCAGAAAACTGAAAATCCCTGATTGGTCACAAACAAAACACTGATGCAGTTCACTGGATTGGGTACGTTATAAAGGAAGGGAAATGCACTTCGGTTTCACCTGCTTATGTTCTTCAGCAAGCCAGCAATTAACTCAGGAGACAAATATGTTTAATTGTGAGTATGAGAAAGTGCTGATTGCATATGCAAAATATCCGTTTTCAGGAAGCTGTGCTTTCCGTGGAAGCAGCCAGATATGTTGTCTTAACTTTTCACAGGATAACTTTGTGAGTAAAACAAGATTTTACAGCTTGACTCCAATATCTTGTTTTTCTTGACTCTTTTTCTTTAACTGAAGAGGTTCAATGAAACACTATTTGGACTACGAGCATATTTTTCAGTGGAGGAAAAATGGTGGTTTCTGAAATGATTTCTAAATCAGTTACCACTCTTCCACATCTCAGGATAAAAATTAATATCCTGTAGAAGGACATCACACACTGGGCACTCTTGCTACTTGCTACATTTTCCCTGTTAATGGCTAAAATATGTCTTAGTTCATCATTCTTAATTTAGGTCTGACTTTCTTTATTCTGGTTCAGTGACTACATTAGTTCCTTAAGAAAGAATTGTTTGTTTGCCTGCTGCCTGTGTAAAGAAATGTGTTTGAAGGCACAAAAAACCCAAAGCCAAAAATACTTCTTATCTTTAGAGAAGGTGGCACAAGAAAACAGATCCTTGCTAGTCCATAATGAGAACTGTGGCATTGCTATTTTACTCCAAGAGGTGAAAGATTGGTGCTTTAATTCAACCTTTACCTAACGGCCAACACTTCAGCATTAACCAAGTAAATTTTTGAAGAGGAAATTCCTGTGTTAGTTTAACTGCTTGCTTACTGAGTTTTTACTTAGTAGTTCCTTTGTGATCAAATTCCAACCGCATTGGAACATATCAAAGCTTTAAGTGAAGCCAGAAGAAGTCGGCTGGAAGTGTTTGTTTTCTCTGGGATTGGTTGGACATAGGTCATCACACTCCTGTACAACCACCTGGTGAGTAATTTTCAGCAGGTAATTTGAACCCATCCTGGGAAGGCAGAACAAGCTGGCTCATACGAGTTTCTGCTGGGAATGGACCTATTCCTCAAATACTTCTGTGGCAATAACAGCAACAGTTCTCATAAAACAGGTACCAGTGAGCGCTGATGTCTTCACTGCTGCTTTACATGATACTGCTCAAAGTACAGGTCCAAAGAAAACGTTGCATGGCACTATAGAAAACGGCCTTAGGAAATGAGTATTTCCATAAATACCCAAAGCCTGTGCTTTAGATCCTAACACTAAACCACTATTCCTAATTGTTCAAATCGGTCTTACACAGTTTCTTTGCAAAATACTGATTATCTTGCTGTCTGTGTGGACAGGTTTTGAAGGCAGAAACAAAAATGGATAGCATAGATGAAAGTTGGATAAAAGAAATTCACCAACTTATAGTTAATTTTATTAACATGTTGTATCTGTAGTCAGGTTTTTATTCCACCTTTAGCATCACCAGAGACACACGAATGCTAGAACTGAAATAATAACATATAAAAAATGGCTGTAGGTAGACCATATTATTTCTGAAAGTTATACAACTGCAGGAACTGATACATATTTGAGGTAATTGAAAATCTAACTTTCCTGTGTGCTGTGCAGCCTCCTCACTGCCCAAAGGAACTGCACCAAGAGATACATGTACTGCAGTGCCCAGGAACTCGTGGAATATTGCAAGAACGTTTCCTTAAGAAGTAAAAAGATGCTGCTGTACCTGGACTGGATTAATATTGCTACTTTTTTTCCCCCGTTACATTGCTACCTAATAGATGATAAGCATCTAAACCAACAGGGTTGTAATTGTTTTGGGAGACTTATATTTCCATGTTGTGTTTTATTTTTTTTAAAGTCCAATTCAAGACCATCCTCCCTTACTCTGATTTTGGAAAAGGCACATTCTAAATATTTTATGATTCAAAAAAAATTATATATTTGCCGCTTTATTAATGGCTTTGTTTTTGTAACCTCTATTTGTTTCTTTGTACGTGCTGCAACTGTTAATTATACAGTAAGTGAAAATATTACCTTCTTTTATTTTCTCTCGTCTTGTTGCATCTTCAAGACAAAACAATCCGCTGCCCTGTTACCAGTGAAATTAGTTCTACTGAACTACTCCAGCCTGACAAAGAGGATTTCCACACCTTCAAACACAGCTGTATGAAAACAGGGAGTTAACCTCTTCTTCCACTGGCTGTGCTGAAGTGGGAGAGAGAGAGTTATAAACTCAGATTGCTTCAGAAGTGATGCAAGAACTCGGTGTTTGTGTGTCCTGCCCCCTCCTGAGCTCTCCAGGCTCATTCCCAGGCGAGACTGGCTTATCACGAGAGTGCCAGTGCAGGAGCTGGGAGGGTCAGCAGGTAAACCGGCGAAGGTTGAGACCTTGGAAAATAATTCCCAGAACGTAGGGTAGCCCGATAATCCCTCAAGGAGCAGCAGGACAGCCAAGGTGGACACCTCACCACGGTGCATGTCAGAGATGTTGGCAGCACTTGTGTGACTAGATAATATCTAGGGCTATAAATACAAAATAACTCCCTTAATTACAGTTACTCTGCTTTTGTTTGTGTGTCTTGATACCAGTGAGATTTGTCAGAAAAGCCTAGTCAATACACAATCTTTTAATACTGGACTACACTTTAAAATTAAGAAATGTGGCATTCCACCCAGAAGATAGGATTTTTTGGGTATCCTTGCAGAAATTAGAGTTGGGACTCAGAGAGGAAATTACCCTGATGTGTTGGGAACTGTCAGAAGACCTTAAGGCATAGAATCCATAAAATAGCCAGACTTTTAGCATCCCATTACATGCCCCAGAAGGACAAGTTTGGAGTTAACAATTCAGGAGAGTGCTTGTACTTCACTTGTTGGAGCCCTGTCTGAGAACACTTGGAATTTTTGTCTTAGATATGCTAAAGTTGGCAAATTAGCCCAGATGCCAATGAGTCGTTTTATTCAGCACAATCCGATTGACCTTCAAACACTCAGTCACTTATAAAAGGACTTAAAGGAGGCCACTGGGTCTTCTGCATCATGTGAACACAGAATAAAGAGATCATAGGTAGTTCGAATACAGCCAGTCTGTATTAATCCAAAAATTGTAGCACTCTGTGACGGAACTACAAAAGCTACAGCCTTGACTGTTACCTAGATGGGATCTCAGGCTGTTTGTCAAGCTCTGAATTGGGAAAGAACTGCAGGTTTCGACCGTGGTGAGATTTCACGAATTTGCATGTGAACAGGGGAGCCCAATGCCGGCGTTTCTGCTCGGAGGAACGTCACCGGCAACCGCAAAGGGCTCCCTAAAGGACCAAAGATCATCCTTAAAGAGCTTTTTCAGATGTTCCCTTCTGAAAGAGGGGAATAAACTAGCAGAAATTATTTCAGCCGGCCAAGGTTAGCCTGCTTGTCTGGTGAGAGAGGGGCAATGCCAAGTCCCTGGGCATAAGCACCCAAATCAGCCTCTATAGCCAGGAAGGATCTGCAGAAGAAGCCCAGTAAATTAGGATTGTGTATCTCTCCACCAGCGTGAGCAGAATATCCTGATAAATGCAGGTGTAGGCTGTCCAGGGGTAAATAAGGGGAAGATTTGACCCATACCCTGATGGATGACATGGAGGGCTTAGTCTTCTCCTCTTTGGGCAGGGAAAGCCCCATATGGACTATACTGCTGTAAAATGTAGCACAAGCTAAAACAGCAGCAGGTTAATGGTACAAGTACATAGTAACAGCGTAATGTCTCCTACAAACACATGGTGATCCAGAGGGATTAGGTAATTCAGAAAGGAAAGCTCTGCAAAGGTCAGAGCTAACCCGCTAAAATAGTCCCTCCTTTGCAGGAGCAGCAATTCTTTGTTTTCAGCCAGGAAATTTTCATATCCTGTTGTCCTGGGGGCATCCAGTGACTCAGTGCAGAAGGTGAGCAGTCCTGTGAAACACCCCTGAAATTGAGTGTCCATTGTTGCACATCCTGTTGTGCTCGTAATGCACCCAAAGCTAAAACCACAAAGAAAAAGGCAGGTGGTCTGTCACCCCTGGTATGGGGTAATATCCATAACACTGACATCTCTTTCAGAGTACTCTTGAACCTGAGAGATGTCCTGATTGCTCTCCCATCACATGAAAAAAAAAGAAAGTGAACATAAGAGAAGGATAAGAAGAAAAACTGCACCTCTCCCAGACGTGACTGAAAGATTGAGTCCTCCTTAGCATCAGGAGCTTAGACACATGCTTGAGCACAGGTTGGTTTAAAACCTGCAAGAAGGCAATCTTTTAGTGACTTTCAGAAAAAGGTTGCTGTGATACACAAAGCAGAAGAGTCTTGGTCACCTTCAAAGAAAACTGGTTGCATAGCACGAAACTGCAGGACTTCAGAGCAGAGGAGCCATTGTGCAGGACATGGGTCTGTAGGGACAAAAAAGAAAGTTGAGGCACCCTGCTTTGTCTCTGATGCTTTTTAGGTTCTCTCCTTTTTTTTTTCTTTCTATTGAAGTGTCCCCAAGAACACTGAAGCTTTTAGAGGTTACACTCTCCAGGCTCTCCACGTCAGGAGCTACCTCATAAATGTGGCTATCCACTGAAGTGATTGGAGGGAAGGAACACTGTTCCAGAGAGTGCTTGAAATGCACTTTTGGTTATGTTTTAACACGGTGGTCCTCACAGCACATACTGTTCTCAGGCTGGTATTTCTGACCAGCAGAAATAAGAGCAGAGCAGTTGCAAATTACCTTCTATTGAGTCTATTGTCTAGTGGGGTTATGGATCAGAAAGTGGATTTTCCCTTCTGGCTTTTGCATGGAACACACAAAACCTGCTGGCTGAGCTACCCACGGTGACTGGCTGCCACCCACAGAGTGTTGTGACTGAATTATAAAATGTATGCTGAAAGAAGTTAAAGGAGCATAATGTATAGTAATGGCACTAACTGCTGGTAATCATCATAGAAAATGCCACAGGCTTCGATGAGATTTCCCCTCTCCATTCTAGGAATGTTTGTCATTAAGAAAAATAGATCCATAATAGAAGTTTCCACCAAAAGGTATTCAGATATTTTCTCTCTTGGGTTCAAAGGCTGGTGGGTAGGTATGGCAGATCTGTGAAAAGCCTGCTTTATCCAGCAGAAGTGTAATGGGAGAGCTTAGAGTCAGGCAGACTTTAAGCCTGAAATCAAGAGCTTTTCCTTACCCTTGTGTGGTCTATGCAGTCTTATGTCAGCTCAACAGTGAGTGTGTGAGTCAGCACAGGCAGACAGCCAGAAAAACCACAAATTCACGACTAGAACACAAAGAATAAATTTATTTCCATTACCTCATTGGCCAGGGGATCCCTGAAGCAACACCCAGGCAGAAGCACATAAGTGGAGACAGAGGCACTGACTCTGTTAAAGTCAGTCCATGCCAGAGGATCACTGGCCTGCTGTTTGCACAGGCTTATCAAGGGTTATTCCCAGTTGCAAGATCACTTGGGCAATTCACAGTCCTCCCCCACTCTTCCGCCTTTTAACCCATTCCTCCCACCAGTGAGCATAAAAGAGCTCTGCCAAGTATCTTACGTGTCCTATTGAAATCTTGCCTGGAAAAAGTAACTAGACAAGCTATCCAGGACTATAAATCCGTGTCAAATCAAGAAGGTGCTGGTTCTCCTTCCTGGTGCAGAAAGAGCACTCACTGTACTTGTGTGAAGCCTTTGCCAATGTTTTTATTACTGCACCCAGAAAACCTCTGAGCTAAAATGAGACACAGACTATAAAGCCCCTGAGGCTCTTTGAGAAGTATTTCCAGAAATTAAGAAATTGGCATTCTCATTCATACTTGGGCTTTGTTTTCCATGTTCTTCAGGAATACCAATACCATGTGCCAGTTCGAGGTTCATTCAGGCTTGTCAGAAGAAGTTACTAAAATGCCTGGGAAAGGTCAGGTACATTATGATCCTTAATTAAGAGATTGTCTGTCATTCTTCTCCTCAAAGGTACTATTCAATGTGTAGAGACCCACAGCCAAGTCTGAGATCAGTGTATGTACCTCATGCTGACTCCTTTTCTTAGAATTCCTCCACTTATTTAAGCAGTGTGGTCATCTACAGACAGCGCTGTGAGTCCTGTCTATAGCTCCTGATGCCTGTTCATTATTCATGGCAAAACACAGGCTTCAGATGCTCAGGTGCACTGTGAGCCACTGTCCCAGCTCTCCTGAAGGGAATTGATGAGTGCAGCCTCGTGTTTCTCAAAGCAATTGTCTTGCTTCAGAGTCCAGTTCCTCAGGATAAAGAGGCAGGTAAATTCCTCTTTTTCTCCATGGGCATTTACAGATAGTCCATCTCATGTGCTGCCTTCCATGGCTGCAGTGACAGACCCCATGAAGGACACCAGTACAAAAACAATACTGTTTTCAGGATCTTGAAGGAAAAAAATCTGTGCCTCTCAGTAAACAATCCTGATATGCAACAAAAATGAAGGGGAAATCTGTTATTCTCTCAGGGAGTGGATGGAGAGCCCATCCAGAGCAAACATCACATTCATAATGAGAGCTGAATACACCAACGAAGTGTGTGAGAGTCAGACCTATACACAAACCTTTAAACACACAGAGCTGTGTCTAAAGGTGTCATGTCTGGACTGGGAAGATACACCTGGGTGCTGTCATCCTTTCTAAGGAATAATTCTTTCTGCTGTTGCTGACCTGAAGAGGGAAAGATCCCTCAAGACCTGGCTCAGATCTCAGCTAGTGGCTGTTTGTACCTCTGACAAACACTGGCAACCCACTCCCCCACATCCCACCCTGAAGCAGCTTTCAGAGAGAAGGGCTCTGAGTGGAACTGGGGCAGATTCCTGCGCCTGAGAGCTTGGAGGCTGTTCATCTATTCTTACAGTCTCTATGAACTCCCCCATTAGGATCTGCTCAAGAGTCTAACTTTGTCCTGGATTGCTGAACTAAAAGAAATATTTTTATCAGGGAAGAGCCCTGCTGACTCTAAGACTTCCTGCATTAAATGTGTCCTCTGCTTGGCTTTGCCCCAGACCATCTGACCTCAAAGAAACATACACAGGTGAAATTAGGGAATAGAGCTCCTGCAGGATGGTTTGAGAGATGGAAGTTGAAGAGCTGACTACAAAAAGTCTTCCACATATTCCCGAGACTGACAGATGGACAGATATCCTCTTGGGGAGTCGGCCTGGCTCTATGAGCCTCAAAGGGGCAGACAGTGGAAACAGGCTTTTCATACTGTAAGTGCACGGACCTCAGAGAAAATGGGATGTAGAAACACCCCCCATCTGAAAAACATTAAATGGAGTAATGCATCAAACAGTCTGCCAGAAGACAACTTGAAAGACTTGTTTCAGTAAAGCTGTGTGGGAAACCAACAGAAAGCCAGTTACTTTGTGTCCTGTGATAGAGTTTTTCCTGGGTTTTGCCTGGATTTTTTGTTTTGGTTTTGTATGTTTGTTTGTTTTTGTTAGTTGTGGTTTTCTGTGGGGTTTTTGTTTTTGTTTTTTTTTTTTTTTTGTGGGTTAGTAAATCTAAATCTAGCATGTGCTCTTTTGTGCATGTCTTACCTGCTCTGCTAAATGTAAGTGAAGGGTGCAGGAAATTCTTTGTATAGGTTTTCCTCAGACAGCTTTGTCTGGGGTGTGAGATGCCAGTTCAACATGTACTGCTGGTGCCTTCAGAGAAGTAATTTTCTTGGGGGTTTTAGTGTCATTCATCCCTTAGGAGAGGGCTGCTTTGATCATGTTAACAGAAGTTGAAATGTGCTGGCAGGAGTTGCCTAGGTGCTCTTTCTCTTCCTGCCATGTTTTCCTGATCTTAAATTTGCAAAGCCATTGCTCTGTTTGGGCTCTGTAAAAATGTACTTCCATAATAAAACCCCATCTATGAAGACAAGAGAAAGGGCAAACCTTCTCTCTGTGTGTGTTGTCAATACAGAAGAGGGTTTTAGAACCCTCTTTGCTTGCATTTTGTTGTGAACTTCTGCCAAGACCACTTTTGTCATTATATAAAAATATTTTAATATTAAATCTTAGAGATTATTCATATGATCAGTGATATCAATACAATGAGCACTCAGCTTTTCATAGGCTGTGCTGGAATGACAGCAATTAATGCAATGAAAATAAATAGCAGAAGCCAGCTCCTTTCAAATCCAGTTTATTTCTACAGAAGGAACCCCATTTTTAAAGGAATACAGTGTCCCTTCATCCTTATCAGAACAGGCTGATCTTACATAGCTCAGTGAGGACAAGTGTGCATAGCTTATAACCGACCCTTTCCTCTTGCAGTTAATCTGGTGGAACGTGGAACGTCTTGCTTAAAAGCACAAGTTTAGGATTGCAAAGGTGCATTTTTGCCCTTGATTGCAACACAGGTGAAGTACAGTTAATACCTGCAATGTGGTCCAGGCTGTTGGTTTTAAGGACTGAAGTTTCTGAGGGCAAACAAGAGGCTCTGAGCCGAGGGCCCCTTGCTGGGGGTGCTACCCTGAGTCCTGCTCCACCTGGACAACCCTTCCCTCAGTGAGAGCTGCACTTGTGGTGGATGGGAAATGCAGAGGGCAACAAAGTGAGCCTGGAGAGACGTCTGCTTTCTAACCTCAGGCATTTTTACACAGCATGGAAAAGGTCCCCAGCATTCCTCTGACTGGAACTGGGAGACCTTCCTGGCATGATGGGATCTTAGTGGCACTGCAACGCTCCAGGCAATGTTGAGCTTGGGATAAGAAATGTGCAGAAGATTGATGGACCTGGCTTTTCAGATCTTGAACACATGCAAAACTCCACAGATGCTGAAAACGAAATCCCTGTTAAAGACACAGTGAATCACTGTTAAAATGTTCATGAGAAGTGTGGATGTGGCACTTGGGGACATGGCTTAGGGGTGATTATGATGGTGCTGGGTTGACAGTGGGACTGGACAATCTTAAAGGTCTCTTCCAACCTTAATGATTCTGGGATTGCCCCGACCCAGGCGTAGCACCTTACACTTGGCCTTGTTGAACCTCATGAAGTTCTCATGGTCCCACTTCTCAAACTTGCCCAGGTCCCTGTCAATGGCCCCATCCTTCCACAGTGTCACTTATCCTACTCAGCCTCCTGGTACCTGCAAAGGTGCTGAGGGTGAGCTCAATCCCACTGTCAGTGTCATTAGATAAAGACATCCAAGAGCCCCAGTCCCAAAGCTGAGCCCTGAGGGATACCCCTTGTCCTTGGCATCCACCTGGACAAGGAGCCACTGGCCACAACTCTCTGGCTGCATGGATGCATCCAATTCCTCATTCCCCGAGTAGCTCACCTCCAAACCCATGGCTCTCCCATGTGGAGATCAGAATGTTGTGTGGGATCATGTTGAAAGCTCCTCAGGGGTCTGGGCACAGCAGAACCTACAGGTTGTCCCCTGCCAGGCAAGGCCTGTTCCAGATGGATCCAGCTTGTTCCAGCTGGTTCCAGACAGTTCCATGGTTGTTGGGGTGCCAGGGTGGCCCTTTGTGACAGCGCCGTGTTCCACTCTGCGGAGAACACCTTGTTCAGGAGGCAGCAGCTTCCCCCGAGGGACTCTGTGGCAGAGGACGATGGAGATGTCCAAGGAGAGGGCGAACCCCAGCTCCCACCCTGACAATGTCCTGTCCCAGTGGGAAGCTGAAGGAGTCCCAAAGCTGTCCCAATGCGAATTTGAGAGGTACCAAGAAGTGTTGCAATGGGGAGAGGCAAGAGTCCAAGAGCAGTCCCAGTGGGAATTTGAGAGGCACAAAGAAATGTTGCAATGGGGAGAGGCAAGAGTCCAAGAGCAGTCCCAGTGGGAATTTGAGAAGTACCAAGAAGTGATGCAATGGGGAGAGGCAAAACTCCAAGAGCAGTCCCAGTGTGAAAACCAAAGAACCCAAGAGTTGTCCCAATCAGAAGCTGAGACAGTTCAAGAACTGTCATGGGTAGACAGGAAAGTCCAAGAGCTGTCCCAGTTGGAAGGCAAGAGAGACGAAGAGCTGTCCCAAGCAGAAGATGACAGTGATGAAGTGCTTTGCCAACAGGAGACCTTCACTGAGCAAGAGTCGGAAGTCAGAGGAGAGCCAGAGTTCTCCGAAGGGGAAGTCAGAGGAGAGCCAGAGTTCTTTGAAGGGGAAGTCAGAGGAGACCCAGAGTTGTTCCAAGAGGGAAACAACATCGACCAAGAACTGTCAGAAGAGAACTGGGAAAACATCACCATCTGGGTCAACCCCAAGTACTCACACCTCCTGCAGAACCCTAATCCTGCTCCCCAGGGGTTGACTTGGGCAGCAGCTTCTCCTGGCTCTGGAGGGCAGGGGGCAGAGGCAGGGGCAGAAACCCAGGTCCCCAGGAAACGTCCCTCCTGCTTCAGGGGGGTGCTCCTAGCTCTGCGTCGGCTGTTCCAGCTCCTCTGCATGGCGGGACAGCCGGAGGATTAGCGCCCACTGCCACATCAGTCCACACCTGGAGATGAGACCTGACCTGGAGCCTGCACAGCTCCCCAAGGGAGAAACATGGGCTGGCTGTGATGACCAAGCCTTAGAAGGATAAATGATTTCAGAAACTGTGCTGAAATCAGCTCTCACTGGGTAAAAGGGGCTTCCAGCACAGGGAGAGGTGTAAACACATAATAAAAGATGCTGGTTGTCCAACCATGCTCGCCTGTGCCTGGTCAATCTCAGGAGCAAGATGAGGCACCAGAGATGGGAAACTCGGTGGCTGCACCATCACTGTGGCCAAGACAGTCCCCAATGGCCACTTCACCCACGAGAACCTCTCTGGGAACAAGCAATAAATCCCAGAGGGTACCTCTGTGAGTTGGCTCTCTGAGCCCCTATACCAAGCAAGAAGCTGTTGTCCAGGTGTTTAGGAATCTCCTGGACCTGTTTGTACCAGCTGTGTGGTGTTCCCAGTTAACAGCCAGCCAGGGAAATTACCCACAAGGATAAGCATGGTTGATTTGGAGATGTCCCTTGGTTCCTTAAAGAATAATTCCTTAGTGTCATTGTCCTGGCTGGGTGGCCAAGAGCAGCCTCCACAATGACAGCCACTTCATTTGTCCCCCAGTCCTTACCCAGAGGCTCTCAGGTGGCATCACCAACTAGAGCTCTGGTCATTCCAGCCCCTACATTACATCCAACACTCACAGCAGTGCCCTGCCACACATCCCCTCACACAAGTGCTACACCTGCCCCCGTTGCTCTGCACACTCACATCCCATTTGCACAAGCAGCACACTCAGAACCGGGCCCTGCATGTGCATCCTGCTTGCACAAGCATCAGTTCCTGTCACACCCCACAAGCAGCGACCACTTCCACAAGTGTCACACAACCTGTCCCCCCTGTCAGGCCATGGGGATGAATGTGGCACTTGGGGACATGGTCTAGGGGTGATGATGGTACTACTGGACTGATGGTGGGACTGGGTGATGTAGAAGGTCTCTTCCAAACCTTGATGATGCTGTGATTCTGAAATGAATGACCTGGAGCAGAGACAGCTAAAATAAAACCAGAACAAAAAAATCAGCCTATTTACAACATTTAAGTATTCTCAGAAAAGTGTCTTAAGTGCTACAAGGTAGAACAATTTGCAAAGTTAAGAACTTTAATTTTGTTTATCTTTTCCCACTTCCCCTTTTTTTTTTCTAGTCAAAATTCTTATAATTTCTCAGAACCCAGACCTCAGAAAGTCAGATCTCCCCCCTGTAATCCAAAATTCTATAAGATAATTGGGAAATGTAATCTTTTTAATAAAATATACTTAATTCCAAAATACTCAAATAAACAGCACGGGATTTTCTCAATTTTTTTCACTGAATTTTGTTTCTTCTGTCCTTGACTTACCAATACTGAGCTTTACCTAATGTGAAGAATGTTTTAAAAATCAGCACAAAGGGAGCAGAAACTGAAAAGCTATCAAAAAAGGTTCAGTGATTTGTTTTTATTGAATATGAAAAAAGTACTGTAGAGAGGACAAAATACTTGCAAGACAGATACATAAATAGACACATAGATCCAAATTTCAGAAGAAAAAAAATGTTTGGATTTAGTTCAAAAAGTTTTTGCTATTCTAGCTGTTCAATACTATTTAATGAAAGAGCTTTTCTGCATAAAAGTGAAAAAAATATACATAATAAATTTAATACCAGAAAGAAATTGAAAGGATGAAAGTATGTGGGTTTGCCTCCACCTAACTCCTGATAGTCAAGAGAAATTAATGATCAAAATGACAGCAAGAGGTGTGAATTTTCTTATTCATTATTGAGTTTTCTTCTCCGGGGACACCCCTTTGTCACGGGGGAGAAGCTTGCGTGCCCTCATGAGGTTGAGAGCTATGCCTATTCAACCTAAGGTGACTGAAGGCCCACACCAAGACCCTGAATCACCTTGTCCGTGAGTTGCTTTTTGCTGGTGATGCTGCCCTTGTTGCTCACACAGAAGCAGCTCTGCAGCGCTTCACATCCTGCTTTGCAGAGGCTGCTGAGCTTTTTGGGCTGGAAGTCAGCCTGAAGAAGACGGAAGTTCTCTACCAACCTGCACCTCAGGAAGTCTTCCATCATCCTCACATCACCATAGGCAATTCAGAGCTTAAGTCAGTCCAGCAGTTCACCTATCTGGGAAGTATCATTTCCTCAGACGGTAAGATCGACAAAGCAGCAGGTTGGCAAAGGCATACAAAACCTTTGGAAAACTCCATAAAAGAGTCTGGTCCAATAAACACCTGAAGAAAAGTACAAAGATCAGTGTCTGCAGAGCCATTGTTCTGTCTGCTCTTTTCTATGGGTCTGAATCCTGGGTCATCTACCACCACCACCTGCGGCTCCTTGAACGCTTCCATCAGCGCTGCCTCCATTCAATCCTAAACATCCACTGGTCTGATTACGTGACCAATGTGTCTGTTCTGAACAGGCAGGGGTCAGCAGTATCGAGGCCATGCTGCTGAGAACACAGCTGTGCTGGGCAGGGCACGTCTCCAGGATGGAGGATCACCCACCGCCTCCCAAAGATTGTGCTCTATGGTGAACTCGCCACCGGCTGCTGCAAGAGAGGAGCCCTGAAGAGGAGATACAAGGACTGCCTGAAACAACACCTCAGCCTTGGCCATATTGACTGCTACCAATGGTCCACTCTGGCCTCCAATCGGGATTCATGGAGACACACCGTTCACGACGCTGTTGCTTCCTTTGAGAATGCACAGAGAGTCAGTCTTGAGGAGAAAAGACAACGCAGAAAGAACCGTTCCTTGCCAATATCACCCAGGGAGACGTTCCACTGTGCCTTTTGTGACCGGACCTGCCTATCCCGTATCAGCCTTTTTAGCCACCAGCAGCTTGCAGCAAGCGTGGGTAGTGCCCTTCTCAAACCTTCGTTCGCAAAGCCTGGCCATGATGATGATTGAGTTTTACTTTTGTTGTTGTATACAGTATTTATGGTTCTTTGAAAATGGAGCTGTATGCATGAACAACAGACTGTATTCCTTTTCCTATGATTTTAGGTCCTTTGTTTGTCACAAGTCCTTACATTATGAAACAATGGTTTTTATAACCTTAAAGCATTTACATTTCAAATGCATGTGTGTGCTGTTGGAGGAGTAAACTCA
This sequence comes from Pithys albifrons albifrons, assembly GCF_047495875.1. Taxonomy (NCBI): domain Eukaryota; kingdom Metazoa; phylum Chordata; class Aves; order Passeriformes; family Thamnophilidae; genus Pithys; species Pithys albifrons. The sequence goes on along the minus strand of NC_092458.1, from coordinate 122,304,799 downwards.
CCCAACAATAAAAGATGCAATAAAATATGAATTACAAGTGTCAGAATAATAACTATAGGCCATATTGGAATGAAATTTTGCTTTATTTTATGGGTGTGTGAGAGGACACTGAAGTGAGATTTTGGGAGGAGGAGATCTAACTTTCATTTCCTGCTTCCCCCAAAATGTACATTCCCCCAAAATGTGTTCAGAAACGTAGTAGGATCAGAAGACCAAAAGGTAAAGGCTACATTAGTAACTACACTGAATAATAATTATATAGCAAGAACACAGCTGGCAAAGACTTATCAGACTGGAGAGCATCACAAGCTTTTAAAACATGTGTATTGATTAATACTGATTTATGCAGTAAAATTTAGTAAATTCGTAGTGTTGGAAACCAGGTAAAATTAATCCCAGGTGTAAAAAATTAAAGGCAAGGATTTAGTTAGAGCATAACATTCAGGGGAGAGGTGGTATTAGGAGGCTTATTGAAAATGAAGACACAAGCTGAAAATAATAGAATTAAATTAACATGGCAGGTTATCAGAAATTGAATGGGAAAAATCAGAAACCTTTACTTCTATAGGAACTCTGGATGAAAAGGGTCTGTTGATCATATACATTTGCAGTGGGATGCCTGTGTAAAATAGTTTAAAGCTCTAACTCTTAGTATAGTAATCTCAACTCAAAAAGATACCAGAAAAAAAGGAGTACACAGTGGGAGAAAGCAGGGACAGGCTACCTGGGATGTGTAGAGGTGAATCCAGAAAATGATGTAAAGGACAACAGGAGCTCTTCTTTTAAGTACTTTTGGGGCCAAATGAAGGCTAAGGGAGATGTTGACCTGCTGTTCAGTGTGGTTGGGTGCCTCAGGCCTAATGAAAAAAGGCTGAGGTGCTCAATGCCATTTTGGCCTTCTTTATCACTGATCTGGTTGTCCCTCTGGGTTCAGGTGCCTGAGCCTCCTAACAGAGCCTGTAGGAGTGAAACTGTACTTAGAGTAGGAAGGTAATGACTGCTTGGGCTAATTAGCCACAGGCAAGTCCATGGGACCAGATGGAAGGAATCTAGGGAGCTTGGGAAGCTGGCCTCTGTCACTTCAAGGCCACTTTCTGTCATTGGTCACAGTCCCAATGACTGAAAAAAACCACAAATGAAGGGCAAGGAGAATCTGACCAGCAGCTGGTCAGCCGCAGCTCAGTCCCTGGGGATGTCATACAGCAAAGCCATTTGCACACACAGGAAGGACAAGAAGTCAATTTGGAACAGCCAGCATGGATTTACCAAGGGCTAATTGTGTGCCCTTCCAGCCTGGACACTTTCTATGATGGTATGGCAAGCTCTGTGTATGAAGGGAGAGAAGTGGGCATCATATTTTTATATTCCGGAAAAGCCTTTGACAACGTTTTCTTCAATGTCTTCCTTGCCAAACTAGTGAGAACTAGTGAGATATGGACAGGGTAAGTGGAGGATAAGGTGCACAGAAAGCTGGCTGGACTGCTGAGCTCAGAGGGTTGTTTGTAAGCCATCAGTGGTCCAAAGTCCAACTGGTGACCAGTTACCAGCAGTCTCAGGGATCAATACTCGGACCAGGAGTGATTTATGCCTTCATTAATGACCAAGGCAACGGGTCAGGGAGCAATGCAAGCTCCCCCTGAGGAAGCAATCGATATATGGGGCTGCTGTTCAGAAGGATTGTGGCAAGTGTGTAGGTAACAAGCCCAGGAGATGATCCTTCCCCTCTGCTCAGCACTAGTGAGGCCACATATTGAGTGCTGTGTCCAGTCTGGGGCTCCCAGCACAAGAAAGATACAGATTTCCAGGAGCAAGTCCATCACAGGACCGCCAAAGTGGTCAGGAGCTGGAGCACAGCACATACAAGGAGAGGCAGATAGAGCAGGGATTGTTCAAGCTGGAGAAGAGACAGGTGAAGGGAATTTATCACTGTTTGGACCTGACTCATGGGAGGTTGCAGAGGGTGGAGGCAGGCTCTTCTCAGGAGAAGTGCAGGGTGGCAGGACAAGAGGCAATGGGCACAGGTTGAAATATTGGAATCTCTGATTAAATATCAGGAAAAACAAATATCAGCATGAGTCTGAGCAGAGTGAGGCCCAGGGAAGTTGTGGGATCCCTGTCCCTGGAGAAACTGAAAACTCACTTGCACAAACCCTGAGCAGCCAGAGCTGACTGACCCTCCCATGAGCAATGGGTAATACTCAGTGACCTGTTTTTCACAGAATCATAGGATATCCTGAGTTGAAAGGGACCCACCAGGTTCATTGACTCCAACCTGGCCCCAAGAATCCCAACATGTGCCTGAGAGCATTGTCCAGACACTTGTGAGTTCTGTCAGGCTTGTGCTGTGACCACTGCCCTGGGGAGTCTGTTCAGTGTCCAACCACCCTCTGGGTGAGGAACCTTTCCCTGATATCCAGCTTAAACCTCCTCTGACTCAGCTTCATGCCATTCCCTCAGGTCCTGTCACTGGTCCCCGTAGAGAAGAGATCAGTACCTGTCCCTCTTCTTCCTCTTACAAGGAAGTTGTACCTGCAATGACATCTGCCCTCAGGTCTCCTCCAGCTGAACAGACCAAGTGACCTGAGATGCTCCTTGTATGGCTTCCCCTCTTGGTCTTTCTCCAACCTCAATTACTCTGTGATCCTAATGATTTCTCCTATATTCTAGTGTGCCCAAATATTGTCTCACTTTCTGTCTTTAATGTAGCCAAGTGAGCACAAATTTGAAACTATTCTGAGAGTGCCAAAGGCCTGGACAGGAGTTATATGCACAGCTTGGTGCAAGGACATACCTATGTAGTGTAATAGGTGGAAAACCTAACATGAGTTTCAGGAAGAACAGCAAATTTATTTCTCCATGTTTCCTTTATCTATTATTCTTTTAGGATCCAAACAATCTCATTCTCGCATGTGGTCTCTCCAGAGCTTTTGTTTCTGATCAGTTTTCTGTCCAAATTAATTTGATGAAGAAGACAATGCACCCAGCACCCTGGCTTTGGTACAAAGTTAAACAAAAACCCAATTATAATAAAATAATTTTGCATATTATCTTACACATGCAATACAGTGATTTTATTTGTAGGTTGCTGTTAGAGCACATAATTTCACCATTAGTCATAAGGAAGGGAATGTATTTTTCCTATCTGTCTGGAGGAATTATCATAACATGATAAAGGATATTAACAGTTAAAACTGAGTTGAAGGTGCCCTTTCATGCAAATAAATCAAAAGTTTGAACAGTAACATTTCCATTGGGCTGTTTTCCTACTAAAGTGCTATTATTTTATAATCTTATAATTAGTAGTCACACAACTCTGTTCCTCTCTGCCAAGAAGTCAGTCAACTGTGTCCATCACGTGCTGAGTTTGGGGACTCTCAGGAGTTCAAGTTACACGGAACAGATTTAATGTACATTTCAAACAAAGAGCTCATGGAAATCGTTACTAGGAGGTAATGTAAATGCAAATGGACTGTACAAATGTAAGTGGAAAACATGGGATTGTCTCTTTGGAGACATCTCTAGGAGTGGGGGTGTGTGAAGTACTGCTATATTTGGGTGTAAGGTCTGGCCTAAGCTTTGTCTTCTCATTACATGTCTTCATTTTAATAGGAAAAAACCCAGGATGGAAGATAAGCACAACTGGAGTCTTCTGGACTCTGCAAGAGTCTGAAGGAAGGAAACACTGGGCATGAGGATAGAGATATCCCTAAGGAAGGTCACTGATAAGAGAATGAGCACTCTTCATAACTGTGAAGTAATCACCATCCTGGTATAGGGAAGACCAGCATTCAGATTATGGCCACAAACCAGATGGGAGCTGTACTGAAGTCTTCATCCCTATCTGTGTCCCAGCCAGCATTTCCCAATCTGTAGCCCTTCTCACTGACTGGGGACACCTGTTTGCTGGATCTGATTATCTGCAAAAGTGCAGTCTGGCTTAGGGAGCACATACTGGGAACATGGACTGGCAAGGGACAGCCCCTGAGCCCCTCTGCAGTTTGTCATGACTGAGGAGGGCTCCAGGTCACGCAGCTAGGAGGTACAGAGGGATAAATGGCAGCTGATGGGGTGTTAAAATTTTGGATTTGAGTACTTTGGTTCTGCAACACTTGACCTCATATTATTTTAGGAAAAAAAAAAAGGTAAGGACTGAGGAAATTTGGCTTCACTTCACTTAACAACGTGCATGTTGCACAGACCTGCTGTGGTGTTTGCATCACTTCAGCATGGCCAGTCTGCCAACAAGCAGCTGTGGATCTACAGGGCTTCTGTCAGCACCTCTCATCCAGAAATGTACAGACATTGCTCCCTCAAGAAGATGGGATATTCGTCCAGTGTTGCTTTGCCCCTCATTTTAATCTAAATCAGTGTGTGGGAGAAAGGGTAAAAAAGCTGAGAGATACCTTACTATAATTTATCACATGAATTTGGACTGTTGGCATCAGCCTGTTTGGAACTGCTCCATTTTCTTTCTTTCCTTCTGTGTTGCTCAATCTTCTGGTCACAACTGGGAGAACAAATAGCATAGTTTATAATCTCTGAAGCATAAGTAAAACATGTTATCTTAAACTGTAGGCTAGCTATAAAAATAGCTGCAAATATTAACTATAAATATATAATAACGTATAAAGATCAGTGGGAGGGGAAAAGTGATAAAATTTTCAAAATGCCATTCTTTTTCTCAGTTCTGCCTAGCTGTGTGTGGAGCCATCTCCATGCCCTGTGGAAACATAACCGTGTTGGGGCCCGTGTTTTCCCTCTATTTGCGACTCTGGAGACCTCCTACAGCCTGGATTCTCCCTTTAGCTAATGGTTCATGGACTCTAGCTGAGGTGATAAATCCTGCTTCCTGCTTCACCCGCCCCAGCCTTCTCCCTCCCACTCCTGCCATTCCCAGGAACAGTGATCAGAGGAGAGGGTTAACTGGGGATTTGCATTTCTCCACCTCCTGCCCTGCCTTCACACTGCTGCCCTTTGCATCTGCACTGGAGATTGCTGCAGATTTGAACAAAAGGAGAAGCCTTCAGCCAGAAGAATGGAGATGGTATGTGTATAAATTAAAGAACAAACATCAGGTCCTGGTGTTTCTGTTCCTGGTTTTGGGCTTTTTCTGGCTCAGAGCTGGCTTAGTTTATCTGGCATTCTCAGGGAACAGGATTGGATTTTAGGAAAGAGAATCTCACCTTTCAACTGAGCAAATCTAAGATCTGCATAAGTCGTCTGACTTCCTTCTTTGACTGGAGTGCAGGCTTTGTGCAGAGAAGATGGACAGAGACAGACAGACAGAATGACAGGGGTAGGACACGATTTCAGATACAGATGCCTAAATTTAGGATCCTGGAGTGCAGGTGACTTCATATGAGCTAAACTTCATCATTAGGATAAGCTTAATTGCCCTCCCAATACTGCACATTTTGTAGTGAAGTGTTAGCCAACAAAAACAGTTTAAGACCTGAATTTGCAACCAATTTCCTCTTTTAGTATTCTCTTCTAGCCCGATTAAAGCTATTGAAATCAGTTTTGGATGTTACATTTCTCTTATTTTCTTCTTTTTTAAGGGTAACCTCCTGCCTTAGGGTAACAGGCAGAGACACAGCATTGCTTTATTGTGACAATTTCATGTCTGCATTACTGATAGCCATTTATTTGATTACATTTCTGTAAGGAAGGCAGTAAAGTATTTTAATCTTGATAAATCTACTGCTGCAGAGTGGGAGTAAAAACTTGCTTGGACAACTGTGCCCCAAGAGCAGTTTTCAGCAGTTCACTGCCCCAACAGTGGCAAATTCTGTAAAAAGACTTCTAGGTCTACAGGAGTTCAAAAGCAGAGCATCAGTCAGCAATGTGAAAACAATCAACACAGCAGAAGTGTTTATGGAAGTGTTATGGAAGTAGAAATGAGAGCATTGCCTGCAAGTGGGGGAAGGACTCCTTTCCTCCCTGCTCAGTAGTTAATCAGGCTGAAGTTTTGTATTCAACAGAACAGACTGAGCACATTTTAAAAAAGCCTGGGGAGGGCGGTGAAAAGGTCTGGAGCAAAACCTTCCTCCCAGGACTTCCAAGGAAATACAGTAGCATTGTTTAGCTTAAAGCAATTGAAGTCAAGGAAAAATGTAAATTCTGCAAGTTCTGCACGTGCATGGAAGCTGGAAGGTGGTGTTGTTTCTGCATCCCTTCAGGACTGTTCATCCAAACCGAGTTCATTTTTATGCCTTTGATGTACATCCCCTGGACATGACCTGCAGACCAAACAGCACTCAATCAATAATTGTTCTTTTGAAAGCACACAAAGTGCATAATGTTTATAAATCCCAAATGATGTCACAATGCAGGTAAATGAGAGCAGAACAATGGTGAGAGCTACACTCCTCTGAGCTATGGAGTTGTTCCTTAGCAACTCCCCAGGTAGGTGCTGGGCAGCCTTTGGAGCCAGGTCACTGCATGACAAATAATTGAGAAATTATCTCATTATGGTATCTCACGGAGGAAATATTGTAAATCAATTGCCTTTATGTAATTTACAGATACAACTTTCTGCCTGTGGGTAAACTATTAAGTAAAAATCCTCTGATTAACAACTACATTGCTATTTAATTCCTTACTTGTGTTAGTATTAAACATATACATTTTATATGTTAAGTATTTGAATTCCAGAGGGATAACAATGGTAGATGCTGTTGAGGAAGACAAAGCACACTGTAATGAAGTTTGACATTAAGAGAAACTGATAAATCAACTGCTAAAAGCTCCAGCACTGGTTGCTTCCCTGGCTTGGAACTGAGTTTGGAAGCACAGGGCTTGGCATAGAGGCAAAAGGGAGGACGGGGAGGAATAAGGGCTTTATCTAAGAGGCCCAGCTATTTATTAAATCAGCTAATAATGACATATCAGCTCATTTAATAAGTGTTAGTGCAAGGAACTTTATGGACCAAGCCACACTGATGCTCAGTGCTCCCAGCAGATGATGCAAAGCCATGCTCTGCCCTTCCAATGTGTCTGACTGCAACAGCGAGCAGATCATCTCTGCTGCAACTCTGCTCCCAACTCTGTCACTGAGTTATTCTGTGAGCCTGGGCATGTCTCTTTACATTCTGTACAACCAAGTTAATAAAATTTTCCTGTCTTATGGTTAATTGCACTGCAGGGGGTTGTGAAGTGCTTTGTAGGCACCTCTAGATCAGTTCTTAGTATTTTTAGTTTCTTATCTGTAGAAAAAGCCACTTAAGAATTAGATTGGCAGAATTAAAGATCCTCAGCCTGGGGAAGAAGAGTGTTGCAGCAATTAGCTGCAACATTTATATTACCACCATTGGGAATTTCATGGCTGCTTTTCAGCACTGCACTAGAAATGAACTCTAAGTCATAAATGGGCTTTTTCAAAAGCAAATGCTCCTGAATACGCACAGGACTTTACTTCTACCTCGGCAAAGATTGCTTTCAGTTAGATTTGATGAGGGAACTTTCCACTGACCTATTCTGTCTCCTCCCCAGGAAGTTCATTAAGTAATTGTTACCTTTACATTGTGCTAGAGCTTGGCATCTACCTCTATACTGAGACACGAATTGTCACGTTTGTCACTTGCCTATTCAAAGAAAGAAATTACTGCTCTATGTTAGGTCCAAAGACTTGTGGCAGCCAATTTGGAAGAAATAAGGGAAAGGGAATAGAAAGTCAAGTGAAAGAGTGATGTACTCAAGGAAACTCTAATGTGCAGTAGGGGCCAGATCAATCCAATTTCAGATTTCAGGATGAAACAAATGCACAAATCTTGGGCTACAGGAACCTGTTGCCCTTGGCAGAGAACTTCAGCAATTCTTCCTGTCCTTGTCTGTTCACTTTCTGGCCACAGCATTTGCTGTCTCTGCAGATACATCAGTGTGGCCCTGCTGTAAACTGAATCTCTGAGATGACTTGGCATAAATCTTTCTTCTTCTTTTCCTTTCTCTTTCCTTTTTTTTTTTCCTGAGGTTATTTATTTCCAGCCTAGGTCATTTCAAAACACAAACCAGTAGCTGTACTGGGAGGAGGAGCAGGAAAGTGTGGCACTGGGAGACAACATGTTTTGTAACACTGCCCTCGTCTGACTGAAATAGTTACCTGATGTCTTAAACTATGGACTACCCTTCAGCTCAGGCTCAGATAACCCGTGCCCCATGTATTCCAATTCCACAAGCTTTGCAGAGTGAGTAGGAGAAGGTGGGAACTGGAGACTGAGGGGCTTGAAACAACAGAGATGGCAGAGGCAGATAGAGGGGCAAGAAACAAATTTTGTCTGAAAGACAAGATGCATTTTCAAGGGGAGCAAAGTTGTGTATGAGGTGGTTGTATGAAGAACCAACAGGTGAATTGAAAGGGAAATGGTTTAAAGGAGGGAGAATCTGGAAATGGATGTTTACACATAAAGGGTGGCTGTGGGGCAAAGCAGAGAAGGAAGAATAGAACAAGAGAGTGAAATGGCTCCATCTGGAGTCGGTCTGGAACAGGGGACTTAAGCCATTGCTTTAAGCCATAGCAGGGCTTTAACTTCTCAAGCAAGGGAGCTATTTGCCCTATCAGCACTGAAAGGCTACGGACCAAATAATTTGTCATGCAGAACCAACCCCAGTATTTAGCAATTCAAAATACCCCAAGTTTCTGTAAGTGACGTTTGAAGGATCATTGTGACAGAAACCTGGAAACAGAATGGTTTGGGTTGGAAGGGACCTTAAAGCCCATCCAGTTCCAACCCCTTGTCATGGGCTAGAGACACTTTCTACTAGACCCAGATGCTCAGAGCCCCATCCAACCTGGCCTTGAACACTTCCAGGGATGGGGCAGCCACAACTTCTCTGGTTAATCTGTTCCAGATCCTTGGGTAGTTACAGCTTGCTGTTCTGGGATCATCACCTCTCACTGTCTCTCTAGGCAATATTTCAGCTCATCGGGAAGAAAACATAACCCTTCTACTTTAAAAGATTTGCCTGGAAGCAGCAGGGAGGCTGCAATGCCACCTGATGTCAGACATTTACCACAGAAAATTCCCAGCTGCTCCTTTCTCCTTTTATGCCAGCTGAGTCCCAGTAATTGTTGTACCAAGAGAGGTGGTGCACTGGAGTGGTGAGTGTGGAGGGGACACACTGCAGTGCCATGTGCTAATTTGGACAACTCTGAAAGATGTTTTGACTTGTTCCCCTACTGCAAAAGGTCCATCCTGTTCACTACAGGAAAACAAAATTGCCAGGCAGCAACAACCCCTGTTCAAGCTTGTGACTTGCCTTTAAAACACAGCTGAAACCACTTTTTTCCTGCAGAGTCAGACTTTACAGCTCAATCATGCGGGAAGGTTTCCTGCAGCTGTGATTGCTAAAGACTTCCCAGGTGCTTTGTGTCTCCTTTTCAGTGCTCACAGAATCTATATAAGGTGGGGAGTGAGCAGGTTTCAGGGAGTTTTTCTTTTGCTGTTTTTGGTTGTGAATATAGCTGTTTCACTAAAAGGCAATGTACCTTTTGGGCTAAGAGATGCAATTACTGCAACTTCCCTCTGTCAGGAGAGGCCTCACCTGGGAGGACTAGTGTGAGACAGCAGGTGAGAATAAAAGCAGCTCAGAGTTATTCTTCTTTTTGTTTGCTTGACTTTGCTTTTTGTCTTTTCCCCATGAACCTGCCTGTGGGCACCTTTCTTTCAAACTAAGGGTTGGATGAAAAGGTTGAGTTCTGCTTTAGTAAAAGGAAATTACTGGGTTTGAGTGAACTGGCTAATGATTTTGCCTGCCTGTTGGTGGCTGCAGGAAGGGGGAAAGCAAATGGACATGGAATTCTGCACCTAGTGTGGAGCATTAGTTAATGTGATTTGAGAGGCATCGGTGCAAAAACTGGTGTATCATCAGTAGATTGAAGGGAAATACCAGAGGGCAGTGCTTTGTGGAGTGTTCTTGAGGTTCAACTCTGACCAGGTTTTGGTTTGTACTTGGCTTTCAAAGGTGGAGCTGTGTCAGGAAACCTCAAGGGATTCCTGCAGATCTGCTCTGGAGCATGGCTGGCTGTGACCCTCACTAGATATGCCACCAATCTCTGTTTCCAAGGAATAACTTCTTTGAATTGTCAGTGTAGGGCAGAGGGGAGGAGCCTCCTCATTCACTTGAAGAGGTGAATTTTTAAGATTTGGGGTGGGGGTACCCTCAGATACCACTCTCTGAACTCTCAGCTGCTCCTCAGTCAGCCCTGCCACCCCATTCTAGAAAGTTCTAGCGTCCAGCTTGGGGCCAACTCAGCCTGGCAGGGGTTTAGACTCTTAAGTTTAAAGATTTGTTTTTCACTTTTTCACTTTAGTTTGCACAGATTGGGGGAGACAAGAAATTTGCAACAGGTATCATGGGAACGTGGCTGTCACATGCTCCTCATCCTTTATCATTAAAAGTCTGTCATTCATATGAAGGCTTGACTGGCAGAGAATATTGAAAATACACCACCCTTGATAAATACCACACTGCCAACTGCAGCCCTAGACATTCCAGCCCCTTCATCCTTCCAACACTCACAGTAGTGCCCTGACATTGTCCTCCCCTGGAGGTTCACACTGCCCTTACAGGGGTGCAATAAATAAACTCTTTGAAAGAGTCCATCAGGTGAGGTAATCTGAGTGATATATTTGTGTGAGCTTATGTGGCTGTAATAGAGCAAAGACACATTCAAGGAGTTGATGGTATTTAAGCAGACATCAGCTGTCCTGTAGGAACAGGAAAGCTTTTGTGGCCCTTAATCTACCTGCCAGTGCTGCACGAAGCTTGCTTTTTGTATCTAATGCTGTTCAGTTAAAAAGTTACAGCCTGGGACCAGTCAGAGAACATAAGTAAAGAATGCTCAGCTTTCATCCCTCATATAAAGGTCATGTATTCATATTTCAGTTACTTAAGTCAGCCTCCAGCATTTGTAAAGTGTCTGATGTTCTCTTAGTGCTATGTAAACAATAGCAAAAACAAAGCAGAATTAATTTTCAATTAATCTGAGACACTCATAACAGGAATTAGAACAATAAACAAGTTTTAGAATCCTCCTTCCTCATGGTGTGTGAGATGGTTTGACCTCTTTAGACTGATCAGATTTTATTTCTAAAATTCAGTATTAGTAATCCCAGACAGTCAACACTGACTCAAGCTTCATCTCTTTTTATTCCCTCCAAGTAGGGGAAAATTATTCTATTTGGGGAAAAAAAGTTTGTAATATGAACAGTCTTGTTCTCATTTTTAGAAAGTTTGGTTTTTCTCATTCTACATTGTTAATCTTTAGAATACCTATTTTTTTTTTCACTTCCAAGCTCTTTGTTAGCATTTCTGACATCTGGAAATATTTTAATGTTATTATTGTTAACTAAAACCTGAGATTCCTTCATAGTAGCTTGCCTTTGGGAGTTCAGGTTTTAATTAAAAGAACAGCAATGTGGGACAGTTGTGATAAAATCATAAGAACTGGCAATACCTTTAAATTTTGAAGCCAGGTGTGGAAGCATTGCAAAGGAGAAGAAAACAGCCTGTTGGGAGACTTTCCTGATGATGGAACCCAGGGGATTACAAATGGACAGCTACAGTGCCCAGAGGATGCAGAAGGGAGATTATAGGTCACCTATACCCACTTCAAGAACAGGAAAACTCAACTTTTCAATCATCAGGCCTGTCCTGTATTCATAGTCTTTTCTAGGCTAATCCTCCTCAGTTCCTCATCTATTGATAATCTTCCTTTATTGTGATAAGAATTTGAAGTGCACAGAAATTTTAAGGGCCAGTGTAGTGCCTGCATGGTCTCTGCCATGTGCCAAGGAGATGCTTGGAGGATCCAAGGAGGATCCACAAGGCTCAGGGCAAAGGCAGAGACTGTGACTGTGTATCAGGCAATATTGTTTAAATGATGATTCATTATTTGCTCAGAACAAGGAAATAAGCAAGGCTTGCTCCCTTTCCCCGAAGGACCCTTATGGTTGTCATTAAGTGGTAGAGAAGTCCTGGCCTTCAAAGAGAAAGGTAGTCCAAGTTTGTCTGTCAGAGGTGTTTTTTGAACACTGAACAGAGTCTTACAGAGCTATTGACAACACTAAATCTGAAAAGGGGATAACCCAGCAGATCTCTGGGTTTGCATTGTAGTGTAATTATGGGTGAGCTTTCCTGTCACACAGCTGATGGTGTCCCTGGGTGCTGGAAAGAAAACTGGTGATAACTCACTGCTGTGACTCTTCTCTCAGCACAGAAGCTTGTCATGAACAGGCATGTCTAGTCAGAGGAACAGCACTGTGCCCAGGGTTCACTGTGTTCAACAGTGTGGAGAGGTATTAATTTGTGCTCTGGGAGCTCATCTTACCTCTGCTTTTTTTGTCAAAGCTCTGGATTTCATAGCCTGTCATTGTGGATCTGTGGCCAGAGGGTGTCATAGCATGAACTGTACACTCAGTGTAACCCAAATCTGTGTAAGAAATGAAGAATTGGGGGAACAATGGAGCCTGTACCCAGCTCTTATCTGATAATGGAAGTTCATTCAGTAAGAGCACCAAACACAGCCTGGACAGAAGGGAAATCTCTTTCAGAAAGCCTGACCTAGTGCCCAAGGGAGTGGAAAGTGCGTCATCCTTCAACTCCCCAAAGGAGCAGAGTCCTTATCTCCAGCTTGCCTGGTAGCCAGGGACGTGACTGATTTTTAGCCATTGGGTTTCAGTGTGCCAGCCAGTGTGGTGGCTCATGCCATCACTCAGTCTCTTCCTCATACTGCTGTGATCAGTGTGTGTGCTTTTGTACCCTCTCTGTGCCCAGGGACTAAATGTGAAACGAAGGCAATTTGATTTCCCACAATAAAAACCTAAGAGTAGTGTCTTGTACCAGTGAAGTGTCCTGCACATTTGGGTGAGTTCACCCAGAGAGAGACTGTGCAGTGCTTCAGTCACCAATTTCATGTAGTTTTTCATACTGGGAAGATACCCAAAATTGTCTCTGTAGTTAGGCTATATTAGGGCTGCTTCTCCATTCATCTTCCCCCCACCACATTCTCTGACCTGTTTCAGGCTTGTGCTGCTTTTTTGGGGTGCTGTTGGCTTTGTGTTACCATCAGAGAGAGGAGGATAAATGGCCCTTCCCAGTCAATCCCCTCTCAAAGTACGTTTTAGAAGTATGTTTAACTTTGATTAGGAGGGTTGGGAAGAGGTTCTGCTGTCTCTGTTTGACTCTATCTTACTTTGAAGCCATCAAACATCTTTGCCTGGCTTTGTCTGCCTCTCAGACCTAGGAGCCAGTGGAGAGAATATGATGAAACAGGTATTTAAGGCAATTAAGGGGCAGGCTGGAGCACAGGCTGAGTTATCAATCATTGCAAGATCTACCTGGAGACATGAAGGAACAAACTCAGCACATTCAGTACACTCAGTACTTCAGGTACTGGAAAGGGGCTGTCTGGGGATTTCTTTATATTTCTTTTTTAGCTAAATCTGCAATGAAGTAGATAAAGTTGTTTCTTTACCTGCTCATGTCTTATAGTTTCAGATAGTGCTTCAGATCAATACTCCGTAGGAACTGACAACAGGAAACAGCTTTTCCAGAGCTCTAGTCTAATAAAAGGTCAGTTCCAGGACTAAAGCAGAAGATGGACTGAGAATCCCAAAGTGACACATAGCATTTAACTCTGCCTTTTAAAAAAACTTCCCATGCAGAGGCAGTAATCCAAAACAAAAGTGTTCAGCTTCAAGAAATATGGAAGATAGAAGTACTTTAGTCCACAAAAAAAAATTGGAAATAAATCGGTCAAGACTCAGGTTACATCCTACAGTGTCTTCATCTGGTTACTCCTGCTTAATAAAATAGAAACTTTCAACTGATTTTTACAGTCCCCACTGTAAAAACTCTGCCAACTGTCAGCGATAACGTATTTCCACTTGATATATTAGTGAGTCAACAATAAGATTTTAGGCAAGTATTTGTTTTAGTGAGGACAGAACAATATTCTAGTTATTACAAATGGGCAAAAATGAAAAGTTCTGCCTGCACCCAATTTAAATTATCAGTTGCTGTCCTGTAGTTTGGAGGGGTGCTGGCCATGGAGCCTTCTAAATAGCAATGCTGATGACCTTTCTAGTGTCAATTGACTCCTCTGGTGGGTCTAGGATATGAAACACTTTCAAAATTTGGCAGATATCTGTTGACCTCTGACTCTGACAAACACCAGTTCAGGCAAATAATGTGGCAAGGGAAAGAAACCAAAGCTGTGTTTGGTGGCATGACCAGGCTTAGAAAATATTTGGGAAAATAGTCTGGGATTTTTGCCTGTAGCATCAGCAACTGAATTTTAAAAAATAAAAATCTGAGTGATACAGTGTTTTTTTAATAAATCGTTTCCAGAAGGAAGAGGTTTTCTGGTGTTGGTATTTAAGCAAAACCCCACTAGGTGTCCCCCGTCTGTTACAGTTTCTAACAGGTGAGTTGTAGTCTGAGGTGTGGGAAACAGAGCCGGAGCAGCCTGTTGCGGTTTGGAAAGCTTCGGCTTCTTCCTCCTTCACATGCTCGCAAAGCAGCACCGAAAGTTGGTTCTGATCCTGAGAGCATCCCTGTGTCAGTAGCAAAACACCCATCATTGTTCCCATGCTCCGCTGAGACACTTAAATGTAAGAAAATGTGTTCTTTTGATCATGTTCTTGACACACACTGTAGATGTGCTGTGTACTTAGAACAGAATGCCAAGAGTTAAGGTTGGAAAACACCTCCAACATCGAGTCCAGCATTTGATTGAGTACCACCATAGCCACTAAATTATTTTGTGAAGTGCCTTTGTTTTTTGAACACTTTTGAACCTTCCATTCCAATACTTGACCACTCATTCAGTGAAGAAATTTTTCATAATAGCCAACCTGAACCTCTCCTAGCACAACTTGAGGCTATTTCCTTTTGTCCTGTGGGTGGTTGACTGGGAGAAGAGATAAGGTCTCCCCTGAGCCTCCTTTTCTCCAAACTGAACAGCTCCAGTACCCTCAGCTGTTCTTCATTGGATGTATGTTCTGGACCCTTCCATCTTAAATGCCAGGTGAAGGAATAGCTTCAAAGAATTTCATGCTCTTTTGACATAAGTAGGTTTGTTATAATCAATTAACCTGAAAAATTGAGAATTTAAATGCCATTAACAGTCTGGAAATACCCAAGTGTGTGTGCATACAACCGAATTTTACTTTAAGTTGGAAACCTCTTGAGTCAGTGAGGGTCATCTGGCAATCAGAAGGCTTTTTTTCTGAGTCTTTTGGTACATTTCTGTAGGGTTAGGAATACCCCAAGCACTGCTTTTCTGCTGTGGTCTCAGATTTCTCTCTTTGCTTTGGCTGGAGGTGGTGGTGAATGTGGAGAGCACTCCAAGTGCATCTCTGCTTCACTTCAGTGAACCCCATTTCACTTCAGAACCCCATTTCATCGTGTTTGTTGCCTTTTGGGCTGTATGGACAGCAGAAGTTCAAAATCTCTGCAGAAAGCAAAGATGTTTGAAGTCTTTCAGGCAGAAAAATAACATCCTGACAAGGACTGCAGTTCAGAGTGTTTGCAACCCAAATTTAGCCTTAAAAATAAAAAGGAAAAAAAACACCAAAAAAAACCCCCACCAAACCAACTAAAAATCCCACTGGTTGTTTTCTGTTATTCCAACAGTTTTGTGCTAGTGATCCTAATGAGTTTTGTAAATAATCTTTAAAAGTAATCAAAATCTGACTGAAGCTCTGTGAGGGGCACAGTGACCTCATGACAAAGCTTGTAATTACAAATCTGTGCTCAGTGTTGTTTATGGTCTACTACATATCAGTGCCAAAGGTGGTGGGATTATAGATTTTAAGGAGGTTGATGGGGAAGTCAAAACCATTGGAAGGCAATTAAGTCACAATACCAAGCACCTTTAGATATCTATCCCAATGCTGTATTTGGTTTTAGTATTGAATATTGATTCTGAAACATAATAAAAACAATCTTATTTGAATGTTTTAGTAACTTTTTATTAAGTCTGAACAGTAGCTCTCTGTGGGACCTCACATGTTGCTGTTCCAAAATATTTAAACCATTCTATATTTCTAGAAGAAAATTGTCTTTAATGAACAGAGACTGCGGCTAAAACTGTGCATTAGCAAAAACCAGATTATTAAGCAAGTTAAATGCTCATGAGACTTGCAAATTGATAACTTGGGAGAAGAAACTTCTCCATGTGGCCACGGGGCAAATAAAGCAAGGGCAGAACAAATGCAGGCCCCAACAAAGTGCTGCAATGTTGGCCTGAGGTTGTCCCATTTCCGGCTTGGTTGAATGCTCGGTCTCTGTTCCCAAGGGCTGAAGCTGCTGCTCTTTCTCTGTGTTTCAAGTCCTTCAGGGCACATCTGTTGCCCTGTATCCTCCTCTGGGTAATTCGTTCCCCTTATCCTAATGTTCTTAATACAACTCTGGAATTCCCAGCAGCTTTGGCGCCTTCATGCTTATCTTGCACTGAAATGTGAGGGTGGACCTCCCTTGAGTAGTCACATGAATCCACCACCATTTCATGAGGGACTGGGAGAGGGGAGCTTCACCCTTTCATCAGGGCAGACCTCCTATCCTAAAAGGCAGGAGCAGAAGTGACTCACCGTAGGTTTGAGTGGCATATTTCCTGATCCAACACTCCTTCCAATGTATTTCTCATCTCATTCTGATCTTAGTCATAAAGTTTTATGAGTGCTTTTCTTCCTGGCCTTTTTACCCTGGCTCAACACTGTTAAGCAGCCCTTTGTTCCTTTGAGTCATCCACCCCCAGCTTTCCCAGTTTTATTACTGCCAAGATGAATGTTGCTGCTTCTCTAGGCCATTCAGCACTTATTGATTCACCCAACTTCTAATCAGCCTTTTCTTATTCCCAGTGTGGGACTGGGAATGAACTGAAGAATCCTGAAGATTAGGATGTCTGCAGAAGCAGATCCCCTTTTGTATGGCACAGAAGATAAGCTTTAGGTTTCTAAATGTTCCAACAATCTTTCCAGCGTGATTAGCACTTCAGGGAGTGTTTCTGTTATCCAGGAGGGCTTTTATTGTGCCCTTGAGGTATTGTGAGGTGGGAGGGGAGCCGACCTGCGCTAGAGGAAGATAAATCATTTATCACATATCTGGATGTTTTGAAAGTCCCAGCAAATGTCAGGTTGGAGCAGAAGGCTCAGCCATGATTCCTGCTGGGAGGCACTGGCAGATGAGGTTGGCACCTCATCTACCCACAAAAGATATTCTGTGCCCAAGACTCTCTTTGAGAAGAAGAGGCACCTTTTTGGGAAGACAAGCTGTGTAGTGACTGCTCTGCATCAGTTCCAGTTCTGGTGATTCAGGAGAAGCTCAGCCCAGGGACTCCTCTCTGGCCTTGTGTACAGCAGATTTATTTGTAGCTCCTTTATAGAAATAACTACCTCTAAGGTCAGGTCTTTGTTTAGTCACCTGGCAGAAGAATCTTTGTTATCAAGAAGCAGCTTGCATAGAGGGAGCAGGGATATAATTTTTCTCTACTCTTTAATTAGTGGGATTTTTAATGGTTTCTTCACAAACTAGCCCATTAGGTGGCTGCTATTTCTGACTTGTCTGACTCTGTTACATCCTTCTCTCTCCCTCCATGCCCCAGCCCTCTCATTTCCATTTTTGTGCCTTTGCTTTCCCTTTTGTTGCATTTCCCTCCCTGCAGAGTTTCTTACCTCTTTATGATCCTTACACCTACTGCAGTCTTTGCTTAACCAACAGAAAAGATCAACTGCTGAAGAACTAATGTTGACATTGAACTGTCATCGCTGTTACTCTGCCGTACTGAGGTGTTTGTGAGAGGGCCAAGAGTCATTGTTTGGAGACCTCTGCAAACTTGGGTGTGTGTAACTGTCTGTATTTGGTTCTCCTTGTGGCAGGACTCCCCTGGGACAAACAAGGGCTGGAGTCTTGTTTGCTAAAAACAGTGAAAAGTAAAACAACCTTCTAACTCACACTTAGCATCTGGATTTCTACCCAGAGAGAATGAGGTTTACAAACCACATGCTCCACTGTCTCTCTGCAGAGGCATGTCCCGAGCTTTGTGAAGTTTTGCTTTTGCTGTTGTGAGGAGCAGGCTGGACATACAGTGAGGAGTAGGACTGAGATTGATATTTAGATGGCCTGCTGAGTTTTAATATCCATGGAAAGGCTCTATGTTCACATAAAGTTTGGGGTTGCTTGCATACTAGGTGGATTCTAGAACAAAAAAAAAAGTCCAGTTAGGGTTTTATTTACACCAAGTGGAGAGCATGAACAAGAAACTGAATTACATTTGGTTTGAGGTTATTTCTAATATAACATTAAACTAATTTATTTAAGTGAATGGTGCACTCGAGTCACCTCCCACCAGAGTCAGAAGGTTCCACAAAGGTGAACATGATGCCTAAATAATAGTAGAAGAAGCTGTGTATGACCATCAGGCTTCTTGCACAAAGAAAGAGTGGAGAGCAGACCAGGTGTGCATTATGTGAGGAGAAGAAGAGGTGACTGCTCACAGGCCAAACCCTGGTTGCCCTCTCCCCGCACACCCCAAAAGTCAGTGTGTCCTCTGCCTGGCTACCTGCCATGGAGTGAGTGGAGGGAGGAGGAGGAGGAAGGAAGGAGAGCAGGAGTTTCCACTTGATGTGAACTCCTCCCTTGGAGCAGAGAATGGAGTGCAAGGGGCAGGGCAGGGGAAGCAGTCACGCTGCTGGTGGTGAGGATGGAGCTGAGGCAAAGGCTGAGGCATGACTGTGGACTGCACAGCAAGATCTGGGAGGAGATGCCAGTCTTTGTCCTGGTGGAGCTGGTGACAAACCTCCAGTCTGTGCTCAGAAAAAGTCTATGACAAGCTCTTGTCTTGTTCGTGGGGAGGAGAGAGAGAGACTTGTGAGAGATGCGGAGCAAAGAAGAAAAGTAAAGTGAAGGTCAATTAAAATCTTATTAATTTATTGATTTAATAGGATGATAGAGATGATCTCCCCAAATACTGACAATTAAAATTTTTAACTTGAAAAAATTGGAAATGGTCTGTGGTTTAGTCTGTGTTTTCTTCTTGAGGTTTTCTTACTTTGATATCAGACTAAGATTTGAAATGTTTTCATTAAATAAATAATTTTCCCAATATTGGATTTGTTGGTGGGGGAACAAGACAATTATTTCAAAACCATTTGGGGGGGGAGGGAGGGAGGAAGTGTGCACACATATATTAAAGTCTGTCAGGGAGAAACTTCAGTAACTTGCATGAAATACAGTACAGAGTGGATTTAAAAATTCTATCTTTCAACACAGGAATCTAATTAATAGACACAGCCTTGTCTTCATAAGTGAAGTCATCCTCTCTAAGGCTGTTGTGCCAGCTGAGTGCAGAGCTGAGAGTTCAGATATCCGTAGACAGGTCACTAATGGGATGCTGAAAGAAATGACCTCTTGTTTCTTGCTACAGAGAATGGCTTGATAATGAGTGTCTGTCCCGATGCCATAAGGCAGAACCTGGTACAGACAGATTTACTTTGTAGGGATGATACATTATTGATACAAGAAGTATTTCACCCAGTTACCGCACAGACCTCTCCCATAATATCTTCTTGTGTAAGTGCATTGAAATCTCTGTTGACACTGAGTGTGTCCGGCTGTGTCATTATGTTTCCAAACAAGCCACTCCTCCTCACCATTGTTTTCCAAACCTGTTGCTGAAGAAATTATTTACTTCGGTGCTAATACACAGTGACAAAAATATATATATATATAGAAATGAAGCCCAAGAAATCTGTAGGAGGCCAATTTTCAACTAGTAAAGGAAGGAAATACTTTTTGGGGGTGTAGTTTTAGGGGAGATCTTTTCATTACATTCTACTACATTTTTTTTTTCTTCTTGCTGAAATTTTTTCAGGAGAGGGAGACAAGTTGCACTGAGCAGATCCATCGACTGGCAAGTGTCTCATCTTAATTCCAAGAATTAATTGCCCTCAAAAGACTATTATTGCCACATCTGTTTCTCTGCCCTTAATGTCAATGCTTTGGGATGGTAACTTGTCTGTTGACACGTTGTCTTCCTACTTCCTGAAGTACTCACGCACACTTTAAATACTTGGGATTTTTTGATGGGAGGAGAGACTTTTAGTTGGGGTTTGTTGTTCTTTTTTTTTTAACATAGTGTTTGATTAACAACAATCATGGATTACATAAAAGTGTGGAACAAAGAGAACCTTTCATATAAGCACAAGTTTATTGTCAGCATGGGAATGTCTTGAAAAAATGTACAGAGGTCAATGCTTAGGACAGGTGACTATTCTGTGTCTCTACAGATATGAAAAGATAAGCAGATATTTACAGGTGAATGAAACATGAAATTCCTGTCTCTTGAAAAGTTTCTATGTTGTTTCTTTTTTTTTATGGCAACTATAAAACTCGGCAAAAAATTTGGTCCATAAATTATTCAGATTAGTGCTTGTCATTTGCTGCTATTGGATTTTCAGGTGTCCAGCTGCAAGTGGAACTTGGGCATGTCATATCTTTTATTCTTTTAGGATGAAGCTTCCAGGTTGAAAAACATCTCCATTGAGTTAATACTGTATGGCTTGGCTAAGTAGAAAATACACCATAAAAATCTAACTTTCTAAGAAATTCAGCTCATCAGGAAGCAATAAATACATGGTGTACCTCCATTTCTGTACAGTGTGACTGGTTCTAGAAAGGTGGTGTGGAGCTGCCCAGGAAAACCTAAAACTGTGTAAAATAAAACATTTAAATTCTGAGGTCAGAGTAATTTTTCACCCAGAAATATTTTGGTGAGGAAACTCAAAGCTTGTATGTCTTTTGTTATGAAAGTGGCAGAGACTTTTTTTTGTGTAACTCTGCACGTACACTTGTTGCTTCCTGTGTGCAGCCTGTAGAGCAGCCACACAATGACAGAATTCAAGTGTGTAATGAGGTTTTTTCTTCAGAGTTTATGTGTGCAGCGATTTCTGTAACCTGTTGCAATGTGGCTGAGTTATCCTGTGTGGTAACTTCAGAAATAGATTGTGTGAACTTCCTTGCTAGTTAAGGAAAGTTATATACATCCCCCTACTTATTCAGTAAAATGCCAGATTACAGAGCAAGTGCTGTAAGACCTACACCCCAGCTGCTGCTCTGTGTCCCAGCCCAGTTCCTGAAATCAGTAATGATGGGAGAATTGCACCAACATGCTCTGAACCCACAGGTGTGCAGGATGGGCACAGGCCGTTTTTCTGCCACCCCTCCCGAAGAGACCCTTTGGAAAAGGGTGTGGGGATGTGTAAGAATGTAGTATCTTGTCCATGAGGGCTCATTCACAGACAGGACAGCTCCCACTTTGCCTTCATTTTCTTGTGCTCAAGAGTTGTTTTATCTTTATATGCCCATGGCTTGATGAATAATGGAATCACAGAACAGTTTGGGTTGGAAGGGACATTAAAGATCATCTAGTTCCAACCCCCTGCCATGGGCAGGGACACCTTCCACTAGAGAAGATGGAGATGTACCTTTTCACATTGCACAACAGCAACACTTTGAAGGGAAACATCTCCCTTTATGCTGATGTGGGTATTAAGTATGGCTGCTGGGAAGGAAAAGACCTGTCCTTTAGAAGACTCTTATTAAGGGAAACCAGCTATTAACAAGTATATATGGAAAGGGTGGGGCTCCTTATTACTCCACTCATTTCAGCATCTCCTATCTGCCTCAGGAGTGCATCATGGTGATATCAGCCTTTATTAATATAAAACTCAGTATTACGCACCCAAGATTACACCACGGATGTAATTCAGTGGGTCTCTGGCACTGCAGCCTATCTGATTAAAGTGGCAGTGGAGGGATCAGTGACAGCAAATTAAGCTGTCAGTGCCAGGGAGCTTTTGGTGTTATGGTGTAAACTTTAAATTATATTCAAGGATTAAAACCTGGGAGACTGTGATCTAATTAGCTGAAGTTTATCCTGTGAGTGGTTGGAATGTAATGACTTGGTGATGCAGAGATGAAAATGCCCAATGGCCAATTTTCTCTGTGAGAAAGTGAGGAATTACTTGGCCTTGGTATGTGCTACATTACTTTTCCATGTGCTTTTTTGGTTGGTTTTGTCCAGTCTAAAGAACATGCCATTGTGGAAGGATGTATTAACTTGAAATCTTTTCCAAGCAAGTATGATTTACAGAGTTTTCCTCCACTTCTTGAGGAAAAGTATCTTTGTCTGGTTCCTGCCTTTATTACAGGAGTTACCATGGAACTTAATTAGGGGAAGCATGTTTGTAGTGGTGGAGCTGCTGAGAAATTAGTACTTCTGTTCTGAAGGCCAGTGTTGACATTTAAATGCTGTGTGGGAATAAAAAGCCCACATTTTTTGCAAACAAAACTCAATTATTCCTAATGAAAAATCTCCAGAAACCTTTCATTTTCATAATATGGACATCTTATACTCTACTGTCTTAAACAGAAAACAGATTTTAATACAGAGATCATAGTTTAAAGAAAAAAATCACAGTATCAAAGCAATTTTCTCATTCCACTTTTAATTTGAAAAATTGTTTTGTCTCTTCCTTTTTTGAAAACACATCAAACCATTTCTGCAAAACAGTTAATTATGTTTAAACTGACTTTTTGGGTTTTCTTTTAATAGAAAACTTCCTTCAGGTGTTTAGATCAGCTTTATTTAGCATATGAGTGACCAGTGTTTCACCTGAGACGTGCAGGGTGGCTTCAGGTGAATTCTAAAGGACTCAGCACTCCTCAGTGTGAGTCCCACAATATTTACCCAGCGATGAGACAAGCAGGTGTAATTACATTGGCCTTTATCATTTTCTCAGAACTGTCTTGCTGATAATCTGCCCTTGGTGAGAAATGCTCACGCACATTCGATGACAATCCAATGTGTGTGTGTGTGTTTGTGTGCGCACAGAGACATCAGGGCTGCCCACCTGTACCACTCCCACCCAGCCCCAAAGGCAGGGGGAAAACTCTCGACTCTTGCTGTCAGAATTAAGGGGAGTTTTGTCCTGCTGTTGGTATTGTGGATCTCTGGTGTGATTCAGTCATGGCTCAGGAATCTCCCTCTAATCCTCTTCCTTCCCTCAAACCTGGCTCTGTGAAATGAAGTCCCTCAAAGCTGACCCTTGCTTCAGAGAACTTGGTGTCCAAGCTAGACTTGTTCTCCACAACTTGGAAATAAATTACCTTCTCCAAGTGCCATTATGCTCTGTTTTCATGATTGTTCTTTCCATCCTTTGCCTTTTTCCTTCCCTTTGCCTTTTTCCTTCCCTTGCCTTTTTCCTTCCCTTGCCTTTTTCCTTCCCTTGCCTTTTTCCTTCCCTTGCCTTTTTCCTTCCCTTGCCTTTTTCCTTCCCTTGCCTTTTTCCTTCCCTTGCCTTTTTCCTTCCCTTGCCTTTTTCCTTCCCTTGCCTTTTTCCTTCCCTTGCCTTTTTCCTTCCCTTGCCTTTTTCCTTCCCTTGCCTTTTTCCTTCCCTTGCCTTTTTCCTTCCCTTGCCTTTTTCCTTCCCTTGCCTTTTTCCTTCCCTTGCCTTTTTCCTTCCCTTGCCTTTTTCCTTCCCTTGCCTTTTTCCTTCCCTTGCCTTTTTCCTTCCCTTGCCTTTTTCCTTCCCTTGCCTTTTTCCTTCCCTTGCCTTTTTCCTTCCCTTGCCTTTTTCCTTCCCTTGCCTTTTTCCTTCCCTTGCCTTTTTCCTTCCCTTGCCTTTTTCCTTCCCTTGCCTTTTTCCTTCCCTTGCCTTTTTCCTTCCCTTGCCTTTTTCCTTCCCTTGCCTTTTTCCTTCCCTTGCCTTTTTCCTTCCCTTGCCTTTTTCCTTCCCTTGCCTTTTTCCTTCCCTTGCCTTTTTCCTTCCCTTGCCTTTTTCCTTCCCTTGCCTTTTTCCTTCCCTTGCCTTTTTCCTTCCCTTGCCTTTTTCCTTCCCTTGCCTTTTTCCTTCCCTTGCCTTTTTCCTTCCCTTGCCTTTTTCCTTCCCTTGCCTTTTTCCTTCCCTTGCCTTTTTCCTTCCCTTTTCTTTTTTTCCTCTAAATCCAGGCTGTCAGTGTGTAGAGGAGCCAAGTCATCCTGCTCTGTCAGTTCTTTGGCTGGCAGTTGATGAAAATAAGGTTTTTCTCATCTGCCAGTCAGCAGTTGCATGTGAGCAGTCAGGAGAAGTCTGTTGTTTGAGGTAAGAAACCCAGTATGTTTCAATGACAATGAGAAAGTGATGTAAGGGATGAAAACAACTGTGTGCAACTTAAAGAGTGAAAAATGTCCTGGGTTCACCTTATTTTCTATATGTCAATATTTCACTGTAAAATTCTATGGAGAGGATATCTTGGGATCAATACTTGTGTTTCAAATAGTGTCTTTGATCTACTCACATGACAAGCTTATTACTCGGAGTCTAAATAACAGCTCTGGTGATAAGTCAATGATGCTGTTCCCTGGTGAACTGGATGGGAAATGTGCTAGTTATTATTAGCTTAGTGATTTTGCACCTTGGGAGACAGACACGAGTGAAAGCTGAGCCTGAACTTCCTCCTGTAAGTGAAGCATTGGAAATGTTCATTGTTGCTCACAGCCTGTTAAGTTGGCTTCCCATTCCCCAGTACTCTTTTGTTCTTACTTTGTCAGGTTTTCTCTCTTGAGGGATCTGTTTTCCAGTCTTGTCACCTCTCTCATTCCTCTTTCATCAGCACGGAACCTTCTATTGAGCTTTCTTATACCTTTGACACACTTCCCACATCTCCCATAGCCAGAAAATTCACATTATCACTGGGGAGGAATAGCAGATGTATTCAGGAAGGTGTGAGGAGCTGGGGTGACATTTTTACAGTGGGTTTGGGATCGTTGTTTTAAGGGCAAAACTTGTGATTTGCTCAGAATTTATATTCATATTGATTTGTGTTTCATGTAAATGAAGTCTGATATGTATTCACGTAAATGAAGTCCTTGTTCCTGCTCCATTTTTAATTGACATTTTAAATATGTCCTAATGTGTGTTGGCAAAGAGAAATGTTTTCTCTTTAATGTTTGTTCCCAATTTTTGACTCTTTTCCAACATCTGATCAGCCAATTTGTCTACTTAAGGTTTTTCAAGATAAATATATGACTTGTCATATGTATCAAAATATGCTATTCAAAGGAATAAAAATAAGGTATGTTGGGTTTTTTTTTGTCCTCAAATCTATCCATATTAATTTCCACAACAACAGTTTCATTAATTATTTTGGAGGCATTTCATGTATGAAGATTTTTTCAGTATTCTCTCTTAATACTTTGTTTTTCCTTAACCAGAAATTCATGTTCTTTTTCCCAGTTACACTTTTATACTCCTACCATTATCTCCCAAACATACCTGTTCCTTTAAGTACTTCATTGATGCTGGAGACTGCCCTGTTTAAAAACAATTACATGAATTCCTGTATTTTTCACATAATGTGGTGTGTGTCTGCTGCAGTCTGCAAAGACTTAATAACATGCCTAAATGCTGTATGTGGGTGTAGGAAAGATTAAGCTGGTCTGAGTATGGAAAGTACAGAAAATAAAGTGGAGGTGAAAGGCTTTTGTTCTGATAAAGTGGAATGAGAAACCTTTTCCTTACCTGGGGCCACACAGTGTTCCCAGGTACCAATGTCTCTTGCAGTAGCACACACCAGTCTGTATTTTCTTATCACCAGACTATCACCACTCAGTTCATCACAGGGCTGGAGCACCTCTCCCATGAAGACAGGCTGAGAGAGTTGTTCAACCTGAAGAAGAGAAGGCTCCAGGGTGACCTTAGAGACTAAATGGGCTACAAGTGCACTGGAGAGGGACTTTTCACAGGGGCATGGAGTGACAGAACAAGGAGGAATAGCTTTAAGCTGAGAGAGTGTAGGTTTAGGTTAGATATTAGGAAGAATGTCTTTACTCTGGGGATGGTAAGACACTGATACAGGTTGCCCAGAGAAGTTGTGGATGCTCTATCCCTGGAAGTGTTCAAGGCCAGGCTGGATGGAGCTCTGAGCAACCTGGTCTAGTGGAAGGTTCCCTGACTATGGCAGTAGGGATGGAATGAGCTGATATTTATGGTCCCTTCCAACCCAAACCATTCTGTGATTCTATGAGTTGGAAAGCAGGAGTCCAGGAGCCTCCTTTGGGACAAAACAGTGGAAATGATGACTGGACAAATATCAGTAGAAGGGATAAGGAACAGAGGTGGGACTTTGCAGGACACTGTGCTATGCCAGGGAAGTTGCCATCAGAGTGAAGCCTTCACAGCTCTGTACTCCAGAGTCAGCTTTCAAAATCAACCAAGCAAGGAAACAGTTCAGCCCTAGCCCTGAGCAATGGGACCTGTGTATGCACAGGCACATTCCCTGGTGGAAAACACCAGCTGTGGTTGTGGTAGAGTTTGGGAAGGGTTCTGGCAGGAAAGGAGAGAGGTCCACGCTGGTGTGTGTACAGGCAACAGGTTACAAAATGATGGTTGTGTCCGAAGCCAG
Source organism: Pithys albifrons albifrons (assembly GCF_047495875.1). Taxonomy (NCBI): domain Eukaryota; kingdom Metazoa; phylum Chordata; class Aves; order Passeriformes; family Thamnophilidae; genus Pithys; species Pithys albifrons. The sequence goes on along the minus strand of NC_092458.1, from coordinate 122,278,354 downwards.
CCAAGCCCTGTAGATGTAGCAGGGACAACTTCTTGCCTTTACCTTCCTTCTAGGGAGCCAGTTTGGGTAAAACAGATTACCTTACCCAGGATTTAATTTCTAATTTCTCTGGGAGAAGAAAATTCAGAACAAATCTTATTATTTTCTCCCTTCTCCTGACTCCTCTGAAAGAAAACGTAACCAGCTGAGGTTTAAAGTGCCTGACACCAGTCCTGATGCAATGGCAACACAGGGTGAAATAACCAGTTGCAAACCCTGCCTGGGAGCATGGAAGATTGCTGGTGCTGTGCTGGGGGACACGAGCTGCTGCCAGTGCCTGAGCCATGGCTTCCCAGGAGCAGTCCCACCCTTTTAGCCTGTGGTGTAGGCATTGCCTTTGGTGTTACTGCCTCAGCAGCCAGAAGTGCTGAGCTAGGTGCTGTCTCTTTAGGAAGGGTTCCCATCCCATCTCCCAAGGAAATCGGAGTTGCGCAAGGACACGAATTGGAGTTCTTGCTGGGGTGCAGGGGAAATGGAAGTTGTAATGGGATAACTGTATGCAAGGGAAGATCCTGTGCGAGAACAAAGGGTGGCAGTCAGGTTCCTCCCTGCTGGTGGGGGAGCAGACCATCCACCTGCTAATTTTTTGGTTTTACTTCCAATCTTCTTATGGTGGTCTCTGACCTGATGTAAATTCCTGTTCTCTGTTCCTATTTCCATCCTCTTCTGTCCAGCGGGTCCCTGTGCCATCACTAACAGCTGCTGGAAATGTTGGACCTGGTCTTCAAAACTAGGTGCCTCCCTTTAGATTCAGTTTTTCCTGGAGACATCTGTACAAATGTGTCCTTCCCACTCACCTGGATTGGGTGGCTGTGAGAAGACTGTCTCATCAAGTTCCTAACACTTCATGAACACAAACCCTTCAGTTACAAAAGGAAAAGCCAAGGTAAGAGACTTCTGCAGTATGGAAAGGGATGGATGTGACTTTAAAAAAAAAATCCCTGCCATGGCTGCCTGAGGAGTGGGACCATGTAGTAAACAGACATCTCGCTCTCCCAAGGTCAACAGAAGGTCACCAGGAGAAGCATTTGGCCAGGTTCCTCCAACATGGTAGGGAAAACTCATCTCAGAAACAAGAGGCAGCTAATAATGAACTGGCTATTTAAAAATGTGTCCTGATTAGTAGAAACTGATTGAACAATCCCAAGGTGGGAGTTAATTGAATGATCATAAAACAAGCCAGGTCACTACGATAAGAATCATGGATTTCAGGAGAGAGAAGGAGCTGTTTGGTTGTTATCTGGGACAAAAGTCTAAAGGGTGAAGGATGACTGGCATTAAGATACTGTACCCAAAGCATGCTGGTAGACTTTTCTGAGGTAGCAGCCAGCTGGAAAGCGTTGTCTGAAATGCCCTGCCATTCCTGGAGAGGAGCTCAGTACAGATGGGCACAAACTCAGCATGGGGCAGCACTGGACCAGAAGAATCCAGGTGTGAACAGAGTGCAGAGGATGTCCAGTGGAAAACTTGGCCTTCAGCAAAAACGGCCAAACTCTAAACAGGCTTGAGCTCCTTCATGGTCTCTCTGGGATTGTTTGTGTTTTGGGATTCCAGCACATTGTATCTTGAGTGTTTTGCATCCACAGGAATGTGAAAAGCATTAAAACCAAGACTGATCTGCTTGATACGTGCTGTTTGTTTGCTGGCCTGGGTACCAAAGGTGTTCTGCTTTGTAGTGCACCCTGGGGTAGAAACAAAAGTATCCTGGTGGCTGGGTTTGCTCTGAAACATGAGCAGTGTAGCCAAAGGTTCAGGGTGACCCCGAGCACTGCTGAATTGTTGGCCTTTGAGCAGTCTGGGGGTACAGAGGAGTATTCACTTTGGCTATAATAATATTAATAACAATAATAATGAAAAATAAGATATTTGAGAGAAATTGCACATAATTCCCAAATTGAATTCAACTGCACTTTTTTGGTCTGGCAGCCCTCTTACACCCTAAGTACATTCTGTTAGCTAATGCTAGTGGTTCCTTTTACTGTTACAAAGCTGGCTCGTGAGGAAAAATATGTGCCATGTCCAGCTTTTCCTGTTCAGGGAGTAATTTTTTCCATGACGTCTAATCTTTATTCTTTTGCTGAACTGTCAGCAAAGCCAGACCACTTTGGCTTGGCATTTTGCCCACATCCACCTACACGTTTTTCTTAACAGCAAACAAACTAATTAAATGCCTTTATCTTATGAGGCATTCCTTTCTCTCAGGTAGTTACTGATTAAAAAAATAAATAAAACTTCTCACTATTTTGAGAAAACAAGAGATGAGTCAGTGTGTTCACAGCCTGGTTTATTATTAAATAAGAAGCCAGGATCAAAAAAAAAGAAATAAAAATGAGCAAGGTGGAAAAAAATGTTAGTGCCATCATATTGTGTTTGTGGCCAGCGAAAAGAGCCTGTTCTCATTCCAGTGAGCATTTCCAAGATCTATTAAAATTCATGATCTTTACATTTGCACATGAAGGTGGACAGGGGCACAAAAATGAGGCAAAGGTACCTCTCACATGAAAGATTACTGTAATAGAATGTAAATTTTATAAATCGTAGTTCATATTGCTTCATGTTCAATAGCCTTTTCAATAATGCCAACCTGAAGCAGAAAGGCAACTATTCAGAGTCAGCAGAGGTTCTACAAATCTAGTAGGTAACAATGACCTTAAAAAGACGACAAAGCTTCAATTAGTAACTTTTTAAAATGTACATTTAAAAAGTGGATTGATCGGAAATGGAAAAATTCAGAGAGATCATCTAAGCCAATATCTGCTGTTGGGCCAGTGGGGGAATAGCAGTATGTGTAGTGTGTAGAAGTTGCAGCTCACAGGCAATTCCCCTACTGATTTGTATGTGTTCCTGTATATCTTCTCTAGTGGATGTCAGGACATGTCTGGGCAGCAGAACACCATGGGATAAAAAGGGAGCAGGAGCAAGGGACAATAAAACCCTGGATGGGTGGTACTATGGGAGCAAGGGGTCTTGTGCCCAGATGGTTTTGTGTGCTAGGGTAGAGGAGCAAAGGTGATGCTGGTGAGGGCAGATGGCTCTGGTGTGAACCTGCACTGATCCCCAGGACCGCCTGAGCAAAAAGGAGCCACTGTCTGAGCACTGACTCCAGCACCCTGATCAACCCAAGGCACCAGTCAGGCAGCAAGTGCTGAATATTTTGGCAATCTCCTGCCAGGGCAGCAGTCCCTGTAGTGCTCTAAGCTAAAGAGAAAACAACAATAAAGAGCTCTTCAGTTGTCTTCTTCCCTAATATTAAGCCCAGTCCCAGGCTTGCCTGTGTTTGTCTGGAGAACAATTTGTGCCCGAAGACAAACCAGGAGACGCTTGCTGCTATTACCAGCAGCCCTCATTGTACCTTGGGAGGTGTTGCAAAATGTGTAAATCAGCTTAGCTCTTCATCCCTGGCTTTTCTTAATCAAGACCTCAGCTCCAGCCTTTGAAGCAGTCTTTACTCACAACAGACCTATTAAGTTATTTGCTCCTGCTATTGTATAGCCAGGAGATCCACACATGCCCCAGAGTTACACAGAAGCCATCCAGACTGACACCAGTGTTTATGTAAATCTACAGGATTTATCACTTGGCATAGACTTTGGGCTAAAGTGCCAACCCTGTATTTAAAAACTACTGTGCCATGGAGCAGCATCCCAGCAAATTCTCCCTGCCCTAGAAAAAAAAAAAAAGCAGGAGATATTGGCTTCCAGTGGCACCATCTCTAATCCAAGCCTCCAAGTGCTGAATGATTCAGAAGCCGACTGAGATCTCCCAAGCATTGTTTTGATCCCTAATCCTGCCCTGTCCTCGTCCTTTGATATGCAACAGAGGGCTGCTGGCAGCTGTGGTGAGAGGCTGATGGTTGCCAAAGGGTGATTAAGAGACACCAGATGCTGGAGCTGCTGAGGTTTGGTGGCACTGGGAAGGGTAGTCAAGATGGCCTGGAAAAGGAGCCCATGGGTGGAGCTGATGGTGAGTTTGGCCAGACAGTGCTCACTGTGATGGGAAGAAGGGCTAAATAACCTCAACAGTGATACCAGCTCCCATCCTGCCTTCCCACTGGACCAATTACAGCAGGAAAACAGGCTCTTCCAACCCAAGCATTAAGTGTGTGCCCATAGACACAAATGCAGGAGTCCCTCCTTCATCCCAAAATAGTCCCAAACTAATTTGCTCATTTTAAAGCCAGCCCTCCTCCTGCTTGTGAACTTTTGAAATCACTTGGGCTCCACAAACCCTGCTGTTCCTAATCCTGGCCCTCATCTTAGTAAAGGATCTCTGGGAGCTCATCCTTACGAAAAAAACAATTAATCCCTTGAGGACGCTGTGCAGGTTCTCATCCCAGGCCCTCGGATTTACCTCATGGTAAAACAGGAAACTCCTCAGCTCCTGTTGAATGAAGCCCTGGCCCTGCCCTAAACCTTCTGGGGTGTTTCCACTGCCTTTGGGCTTTGATTAGTACTGGTGCCATGTGGGAGGGTGTTTGAGGTTCCTGTGTCTGAGGGACCAGGTGGAAAGGTAAAGGTCTGCAGAGCTGCAAGCATCAATGCATTTGTAGGATCATGTAATGCTAAGGATTGGAAGGGACCTTAAAGATCACATAGTGCCAGCTCCTTCTGCTACAAGCACAGACAACACCTCCCACTAGACCAGTTTGCTCAAAGACTTATCCAACCTGGCCTTGAACACTGCTAGGGTTGGGGGCAGACACAGCTTCTCTGGGCAACCTGTTCCAGTATCCCACCACCCCCACAGTAAAGAATTTCTTCCTAATAACCTAACTTAAATTTCCACTCTTTCAGTGTGAAGCCATTCCCCCTTGTCCTGTCACAACAGTCCCACTTCCCTGGAGGCCCCTTCAGATACTGGGAGGTTGCTCTGGGGTCTCCACACAACCTTCTCCAGGCTGAACAGCCCCAGCTTTCTCAGCCTGTCTTCATAGGGGAGGTGCTCCAGTCCCCTTACCAATTTTGTGACCCTCCTCTGGCTTTCACATGCCTGCAAGGCTAAACAAGCAAAACTGAGGGAAAACATCAATCCTTGATTTGTTCAGGTGCATTTTGAAAAAACATACCAGAAGGCATGATGGTTAGGGGTTGGTTTAGCATGGGCTTAAAATCTCTTGGGCTTTGTGTCCTATTCTGCTGTGTCTGGCTACACATTTAAAAGTAGGATGGCAACTCTGCAGGTGAGTGTCCTCACTCACTTTGTATCAACTCAGGGTCTATGCAAGGATACCACCCTATTATTAGAGCTCAACACGGCTCACATGGGGCTCTAATGTCTGCTTGGTCCTTGTAGTCCTGTAGAACCAAAGAGTTAGCATCACTTGGGGCAATAATTCACTTAGGTTCAGCTCAACTGGACTAGAGTGCTAACAGCAAAAGCTGAAGAGTTTGATATAACATAAGCATCTGCAGGCCCTGTCTGGCTGAGATAAGGGCTGCATCATGTGGAGGCAAATTGGCTTTGATTTGCTCAGAAGAGGGGTGAGATTTTCTGTAAGGTCAAAATGAGCCAGTGCCTCCTGCTGTGATCCAGTGCTGATTATTCTGAGCCAGATTCAACTCGTTGAACAAGTGTTATGGTTTGCTCCTCAGGTACAGGAAACTACAGTGTAAAAGCAGATGGGGTTGTGGACTAGGCTTAAGACAAGGGGCAAGATGGGTGTCAGGTCTCAGAAAAGCAGAGGTTGTCTTCATTATGAAGAGTGTGGCAAACTTGGTTGGAAACTGATTGTGAGGCTGATGCCAGGAATGTTGAATGGAGTATCTTTGTTTAGGACCAGTGGAAATGGTTGAGTGTTATTGGGAAGGCTGGAAGTTACTTGTTCCTATGATGACCATTGGCCTGCATTTACCTTCTAGGCAATGTTCCTCAGGTTATTTCTTTTAATCCTGTGATTCTTAACCTTGACTCTGGCCTTAGCAGAATAGTCCAAAGTACATGCTGGAAATCCCTGCTGGCACCCTGCCTCATCCTCCATCTTTAGGCTGTGTTTGATCCAGCTCTGAATTTATTTAGACTCACCTGTACCAATGTGGTGGGTTGACCCTGGTTGGAGGACTTGCCCACCAAGGCCAGTCTGTCACTCCCCTCATCAGCTGGACAGGGCAAAAAAAATATAAGAAAAGGCTCATTGGTGGAGATAAGGACAGGGAGAGATCACTCATTGATGACTGTCATGGGCAGAACAGACTCAATTTGGGAAAATTAGCTTAAATTGGCTTAATTTATTGCCAATCAAATCAGAGTAGTATAATGAGTAAATAAAACCAACTCTCAAAAACACCTTCTCCCCACCCTTTCCTTTTTTCTGGGCTCAACTGTACAGCAGTGTAGCAGGATAGGGAATGGGGGATGCAGTTAGTTCATCATTTGTCTCTGCTGCTCCTTCCTCCTTTGGGGGGAGGAGTCCTCCTACTGCTCCACCATGGGGTCTCACCTATGGCATACAGTTCTCCATCAGTTTCTCTGACATGTCTTTCCCATGGGCTGCAGTTCTTCACCGTCTCCTTCAGAATGGGTCTCTTCCACAGAGCCACAAATCCTGACAGCAAACCTGCTCCAGTGTGAGTTCCTTTCTCCATGAGTCCACAAGTCCCTGCGAGGAGTCTGCTCCAGTGTGGGCTTCTTGTAGGGTCACAGCCTCCCTTTGGCACCCACCTGCTCTGATGTGGAATCCTACAGGGGCTGCAGGTGGGTCTCTGCTCCCCCATGCACCTCCACAGGCTGCAGAACCACATCTGCCTTACCAGGGTCTTCACTATGAACTGCAAGGGAATCTCTGCTCTTGTTCCCAGTGCACCTCCTCCCCTCCTTCTCCACAGACCCTGGTGCCTGAAGAGCTGTTCCTCTCACATATTCTCACTCCTCTCTCCAGCTGCAATGGAGTAGGCTTTCCCCCACCATCCCCTTTTTAAATATATTGTCACCCCTGGCACTACCATTGTTGCTGATGGGCTCGACCTCAGCCAGTGGCAAGTTTGTCTTGGAGCCAGCTGGTGTTGGCTCTATGGGACACAGAGGAAGCTTCTAACAGCTTCTCATAGCAGTCACCCCTGTAGCCCCTGCCATCACCCCCCTCAAATGTTTCCACACAAACACAGTACACCCAAATGATTATCTGACCTATCCCTCCAGCTCTGAGCTTCCCTACACCCAGGAATCTCAGCCAATTTCAGAATTAACTAAAGCCCTTCAGATACTTGACTCCCTCTTCTGTCAGGGCAGCCCTAAGCCCCAACCCTAACACAGGAGACCACTTCAGTGAAGCACCATTAGCTCAGGGGTTGATGACCCAATGACCATTAGAGACTTACTGTAGGTCTTTAGTCCTTGCTTTAAATAGAGTGGTAGACTCAACATTTTGGTTCCTTCTGGCCTTGTGTCCAAAAGCATAACCCTAAAACTACTGTTAGCCCAGTAAGCCTGGTCAGCTCAGCCCAAACTATTAAGCAATGAGCTTTGCCTGCACTCTCTCACAAATAGTACTCACCCTAGGAGGACCCATCAGAGGAGATACCTGGTTCTGCTGTTCCCAAACTCCTTTTCCTCCCTCAAGACACACTCATGAGCCCAGTGCTCCAGCTTCTAGACCAAAAGCCTCTCATAGCTCCAGTGACACCCTGAGGCATGTCCTCGGAGCTTCTCTGTTTGCCTTTCCTGGGGCTGTTTTAACAACAAAGCATAAGCACTCTGGGTGGGATTCGTCTCTCCTGTCTTTGGCCAGCCTGGTTCCCCCGGGCTCATCTGGGCTGTCTGCTCTCCCTTTCTGGTCAGTGCAGGGCACTCAGCTGCCCCAGAGGCACAGCTTTGTGACTGAGAAAGGCAGCATGAATAAATACACTGGGTTTTCCTCATTTTGTCTCTAATGGTTGCTGGGAGAGCACTGGGACATGTGCAGCCTATGGGAAACCTGGAATTGGGTGTCCTGCATTCTACCTGGCTATGAAAATTTATACTTAATACAAACCTAAACAACTATAAGTGTTGCTGACTAGCCCTATTCCCCTCTTTTATTAGTGTCTGACTTGGTCATTAGTCATAAATGTGCTCTTTTTGTTCTTTGTGAGCACTCTCAATAATTAATTGTTAAGCAAGGTACCTGCTGTGGTCTGAGTACAACCCCCTGGTGTGGGATGTGCCAGAGGGGAGCCCAGCCTGCAGGGGCTGCCTGGTCCTGCTGTGGGAGGGTGTTGTGAGTACAATCCTCAGCGATGCTTAGACACTCCTCAGTGCCATGGATTTCAGCTCTGAGGAGCTGGAATGTTGTGCTTAGGCAGTCAGCTGAGCCCTCCTTCCTTAAGATCCCTGTCACTTCTGAAACAGTCTCTGAGACCACACACTTGTGTTCATCCAGCATGTGCTGAAGGGGAAAGGATGGCAAAAAGGAGCCTTGGAGAGATGTGGCAGTCAGGGGAAAACAAAACAAACCCACAAACTACTTTTTTTTTAGGAGCTGGCAGAAAAATACCTGAGAGGTGGAGAGCTGATTTCAGCTGTTACCTGACACCAGGCGATACCATGGTGCCATCTGGGGTGAGGTCTGCAGAGAACAACTTTGGCACAAGAACATTAAAGATGTAATGTCTGGCTCAAACAATGCGAGTAAAGAGAAATAAAAAAGGAGGATAAGAAAATAATTGTCATAATTAGGCAGGAGGAGAAAACTGAAATAGAGCGTGTTGGGGGGAGAGTGGAGGCTGCTGGGTTACCTGTTGCAGGTGTTGAACTGTAATGGCAAAGGCTCAAAAATGAAAAATTAAAGAGTTGTGTAATTAATACCTTATGAATAATGCAAATAGGTGCCCTCACAGGTAGTTGTATAACTGATTCTGTTATAGGGATGCTGCATAATTCCACAATGTGCTTTTCATTTCTGGCTCTCTTATGATGTACTTCCTCCACAATTCTGTTTCAGGAGTTGGCTTTCTTTTCATTGACTCCCTAAGTTTCCCATGTCTCACCCCATTTTGCTGCTGGTAGAGAGAACAGGAAATAACTTAGCCCAGCTAAGGCAGGAAGAAGTGAAAGAAGGACCTCTGGGGACCTCCATTGTAGGTGAGGGAGAGAAGGGGGAAAAATCTGTAGTGACTGGGCTGGGCAACAGGTAGGCTGAGTTCCAGAGGATGTTGGCAGCTGTACTCCCCAAAAACATTGGACCAGCTTCTGCAGGGAAGCAGACACCTGCTGCCTCCAGCCTCTGGAGATCATAGTGCATCTCTGCAGGATAGAGGGGAGAGAAAATCTGCACTGGAGGGGTCTGAAACACATGACCTCTCCCTTGTGTTCACTTCCCTCCCTCCCCCCCTGCTCTGTGAGTTTACTGTGAATTCACCTTTCAGCTCTGGATGTGTTAATTCACCATGACTCAAAGGGCAGGACCTAGAAGAGAGAAGAGGAGCAGGGATGAAGACCGGCTTAAGCACCCATTTGGTGGCAGCTGGCACACCTAAAGAGGAGAAGGGCAGGCTGGGCTCTTGGCATGTGTGGTGACTGTAGGTACATCTGCGTGCCTGGGAGGTACATCCAGGACAGCATCCTGAGCAAGTGCTGCTTTCAAAGACACCAAATGTGGCCATCCAGGAGCTGCCTTCAGGGTCTGGTGGGTGCTGTATGCAGCTAAGACTGAATCTAAGAAAGACAGGACAGATGTGTCTGCAGCTTAATGACCTTTTTCAGACAAAGGGTCAGCATTTAACATAACCTAGGCACAAAGCAGTCACTAGCTGGGAGCAGCCATTCCTTGGAGAGCCTCATAACTCTCATTTGCATGCATGTTAGAAAAAAATCTTAGCTGGATGTGGGCATTTCTGGCAAGGAACAAGGATAGCTTCCTGTCGCGAGTTCTTTTAATGGCTTGATTGAAGGATAGGATGTCATAGAGAACTAAATTTAATCCGTGGTTAAAGGATTATTTCTTGGCTCCTCCACAATAACATATTCTGTGGAAACCTGGTGATCTTATGTATGTCACAATATAATATTTATATCCTCGTTACGTATTAATCGTGTCACAACTTGGATCTGCAGCCAAGCTCTGCTGGCAACAGGTGTGTTTGTACTGACATCTCCACTTCACTGCTGTCAGCCAAATGTCTTTTGGACACAAGAGGAGGATTGGATTGGTTGTTCAGGAAAGGCATTAAAGAGTTAAAAACACTGAGAGGGGCAAAAACTGGCCCTGGGATGCCAACAGTTTTCTCCAGTAGCAGCAATGACTTTTCTCTTCTGGCTCACCCATATCCCATCCTCTTGCACCAGCATGTCTTAAGAGCTGGCCTGTGCCTCTCCAGAAATTAGACTTTCTGGGGAGCTGAGGACCTGTGGGTCTCCCTGCAGGCAACTCAGTGCTTTGCCCAGGAGCTCATCTTCTCCCTGGCTGGGTCTGCTCCCATCACTCGCTGCTGGCACAGGAGCTTCAATATCTGACCAAGGAAGATAATTGAAGCCTCTCAAGACCTTCGAGGAAGCTGTAATCCTCTGACATGTCAATGGAGCACAGCTGCTGCTTGCTGCATGGCTGGTAAGGAGTGGCCAGGGCTTGGCATGGAGCCCCTGGCACCCACCAGGCATCAGGAAGGACATTTTAACTGAGATATATAAAGCTATGTTTGCTGGAGGCTGTGATCTGCTTGGCAATAAGTTTTTGCCCCTTTCATCTTGGTCTCTGGTGATTTTTGTTAATCCGGAATGTATTTAGGTCCTAGAGCAAACTTAGGAAAACAGCAGAAGGGCAGGAATAGGCTTGATGAAAAGCAGTTTCACTGCAACTGACCACTTGTCTGTGTCTGTGCCTGGGTATGTCTGCAATGGATGTACGAAATACTTGGTAAATACCTTTTCCGAAGGCCAAAGACTGCCCTTTGGTGGAGCAACAGTTATTAAAAGTGTTGAAGAAGGCAGCTGGAGGACAAGGGTAGGCATCATAGACGCAGACTGGTTTGGGTTGGAATGGACGTTTAAGATCATTCCAGTTCCAACCCATGGCAGGGACACCTTCCACTGAACCAGGTTGCTCAGATCTCCATCTACTCTGTCATAAATAAACCACAGTAAACCAATGCAAAGAGATAAGGTCAAAAGTAACTAAGTTACTTGCTGCCCCTTCAGTTTTTGGTGATGCAGGAGCAGCAGCCCTCATTTACCAGTTTGGACCTAAGTCCTTGCAGCTGGGTTTGGATTTCGGTTGTTAAGGTGGGATGAGATTGGAGCTGTTGTCAACAAGGAGCATTGTAGAGGAATCAGGAAGAGTTTGTGTCCCATGTCTGCTAGAGAAAAGGCAAAGATGACTTCCTCTGCCACAACAGAAGGTAGAAGCAGAATCCAAAGGCAGTATGTCTCTAGACTGACCAAATAAATACTTTCAAGGGTTTTTGTGTGTGTATATCTCTATATACACACATATATATGTGTGTGGATATATGTAAAAGACATGTAAGTGCTGTATAAGTATTTTTAAAAATGGTATATGAAAAGAACAGTGTAGGATTCTGGAAACATTGAAATATTTACTATAGGTAATGTGAACACTGTGATAAGTGCCTGGGATGTGGAAGGTGTTTTCCCTATAATCACTGTATTTCCTAACTCCTTAGAGCAGGATTATGTTCTGATTCTTCCTTGGGCTTTTAATACAGGAAACTCTGAGGCAAAACACTGAATTTGGGAAGCACTGGTCTGATCCAGATTGTGTTGGGAACAGCCATACCAGTGTTTGTCGCTGAGCAAATGGATGTTTCTTCCTCTTTCTTTTGCAGACGGGATTTGATTTCTTTCTGACAGCAACAGTATCCCACGGGAGTGGATTACCAGGTTGTGGCAGTGCTGTGATGTGTTTAACTGGAACCTTTGGCAGCCTCGAGGGACACACCCTGAGGCAGCTTTCAGCCATCCACATACTTTGATAGACCACAGAGAGCTCAGAATGGAGTAGCTGAAGGGGAGAGCTGGAAACTGCCATGGGACTGAGCAGTGACTGGGATCAGGTCAGCAAAGCCTTGCACAAGCAGCAGTGCACTCCTGCCACCTCCTTTTTTGTTTTTTCAGTCTGTTTCTGAAAGCCAAGAGTGAGGGCCTTGTCTATGAGTGGCTTGGGCTGGGGGGATTTCAGTGGATACAGTGATCTGTGAGCTCCCTGCCCTGAAAAGGGGCTGATTTTCACTGCAGAAACAAGAAATGAACACTGCATACATGAACCCATGTGCACAGGTGCGTGCCCACGTGTGTGGGCAGGGAATGAACACGTGTGTGTGCCTGTAAACCCACGTGTGAAGGTTGGCAGGAGTGTGTGCCTGTGTAGGTAGGAGCACATGCACAAGTACCCAACCAACCCTGTGATGGCAGTGAGGAAAGAGCCACATTAAAAAGCTGAACTAGCCTGAGATCCCGTCCCTGTTGCCTCTGGTCTCCTACCTCGCCCAGCCTCACCCTGTCCCACATCCCTGGCAATTGCTGGCAAACAGCAGCAGGGACACAGCACAGCCAGGGCTGATCATGGGTTGTATACTCCTCTGGGAAGCCCCACTGCCTTGTTGTGATGCTCGTGCTATCCTGTGACAAAGGGAGAGCTCTGCCTGGCAGTTTACAGTAGGGACAAACTAGTGGCATGCACAGGGGGCCTTGTGGCACAGCTCAGAGCAGTCTGGGGAATTTTATGTGGAAACAACCTGAATTTAAGCCTTTCTCTGGATGCTTTAGAGCATGCACAGGGCTGTCAGCTGGAGAGAGGCAGCAGGGTGCTGCAGTACAGGACACAAGGGAGCAGAGGAGGTGGCATCTGAAGGAGCAGTTCCAGACGCCTGCAGGCATCAAGCACAGCGCTGGCCAAGTCCCTTAGGTCGGCGTCCCTCTGGTTTTAATGGGAGTCAGATGCATAAAATCCCTTAGAAACAGGTTGCTGTTGTTAACACAACGACAGCCTCCCATGGAGCACCTTCTCTTGGGCTGCTCCAGGCTAGAGAGACTCTGCTAGGGGGCTGGCACAGCCCCACTGTCTGCAAAATATGGAACAGAACAGTTCCTTTCCATGGGTGAGCCTGGCTGTGCTGCTGCCAGGAAGCTGCACCCTCAGCCTGACCCCGTGCCAGCCCTGCTTTACCCCTGCCTTTAGCTGCCAGCACACATCCCAGCGAGGGGAAACAGGGAACCCCTTCCAGGTACATGCCTCTGCCAGCAGGGAGAAGCCGTTATGTTCCTCCATGGTTTTTGGCCTTTTAGTTTATTTTTTCTTTTAACTCCTCCAGGAAGGAGAAAACTAATTGAGAGGTAAGGGAGGGGAGGGGAGGATTAGGGAGGCCTCAGCCTTCTCAGTGTCATGGGTTGGTTATGAGCCATGATGACTCCCCAGCCATTTTGCTTTGCTGGGTGCACTGCCAGCACAGGTAATTACCACTGCCAGGCTTCACCATGGCTCAGGCAGCTGTTTTGGTTGCTAATGAGGAGAAACCAATGGATAAAGTCCAATGGCATCTGCAACGCCACCTTCCTGCCAGTAAACCTGGCTGGCAAACTTTAGCCAGTCCCATCTGGGCAGGATTCTCTCGTGATGGAAAGGCAGTGGCAGTGAAGCCGGAGCCACCTGCGGCGCGGTGCGTGCCGGCACACGCCAAGCGAGTGCCACCCAGGGCAAAGGGCTGCTGCAGAGCTGCCTAGTCCTGGCAGGCCTTTGAGAAGAAAAAGGAGAAGATGCTGCACTGAAAGCGTGTCTGGGGCTGCATCCTTGGTGCTGTTGTGGCCCTGGGAAGGGGTTGTGGGAGCAGTTCTGCACCTCTTTCCCTGAAGCTGGCAGAGAGAAGGATGGGAAGTGAGCCCCTCAGTTTCCAGCCCTGCAAAGGATTTTGCTTTTGGAAACATCTCAGAGCTGGGACCTTTGCAACAGAGAAAACATTGTCTTGGTGCAAGGGATGGAGGTGCACACTGTGGGTTGCAGCTGTGGCCAGAGAGCTTGTCTGCATCTGCACTAGTTGGCCTGGTTTGCTGCACTAAAACTTCTTCCCTGGGAATTGGTGTACTGACAAAAGTGTCAGAAGTCAAATTTGGTGAGGCAGAGCAGGGATGGTCCTGGGAGTGGTATGACCTGGTGAGCAATGGAGCAGTGCTGCCATTCCTTAATAAACCAGCATCTGAATCTGGATTTAGGTCAAGTGGAGACTGAAAGCCCTGGCTTCTCATCTTTGGTTGATCCTTTTGGTTTGGTCTTTTTCTGCTCTGCTCCCCCAGGCCATGGTTATCACTATACCAGCTGCCACACAGTGCAGCTTCCTCCTCATCCTTGTCTTCCCTTCTGCTCCACATAAGGTAGCGCAGTTGGAGTGCAGGCTCACACATCCTTGTGTGGAAAAACAAGGAGCTTCAGCGTAGGGAGAAAGCCTGGTGCCTCCCATCCATCCTGACAGTACTAGTCAAGTTGTACCCCAACTGCACTGAGCAGAGAGGTGTTGCTGTGCTCAGTAATTGGGACCAAGTGGGAAAATGCTGGGGAATAAAGGCTATTCTACTTTGTGAAGTTGGTGGTCAGGCTAAGTTAGTTTGGGGACATCTGGCATCTTCTTCAAAATGGGATGGACTAGTCTGCTGATGAGATTTTTTTTTTAAAGGAAAATGTTGCAGATTTTTGTGAGCGGCTGAGACTAGCAGAGGGACTCAGGTTAGGCTGAAGCCAGCCTTTATATTCACCACAAACATCTAGACTTTGATTTTGTAAATGCCTAAACCTCACTGCACATGTGCTTTTGGATGTAGAAACTGTGATAGAAGTTCCCAATGTCAGTTATAGTTGTGGGCTGCTTAACTCCCTACAGTGCTCCTAGCTAAGCATCTTTGCAAAGAGCAAGGCGGTGCTGGGGCAAAGCCAGCCTCACTGGGGGGTTTAAAACACATGGCAGATATCAGTAATTCAGCACAGGACTTGGCATGTTTTGCCTGTTAGTGGACTAGGAAAAGCAATCCTATTTAAATAGATAAAAGGGAAATGTATTGGACCCAGTCCCTATTCAGGCAGGGTCAGGGCATGAACTCGTGAAAACTGGCTCTGCCAGGGTTTATTTCCTCTGATCCGATCAGGTAGTGGAGAATGGGGCGCGGGGGACTCATCAGACAAATTTCTCTACTTGTGCATGTTCTGAGTTGGCTCATGGCCCTTACTCCTATCACGGTCAAGGGTTACTCTGTGCTTCTGGGGCAGAGCAAACAGGCTCCTACCTGCCCTCCCAGGGGAGAGTGCAGAGCCTCTTTCCGCTTGTCATTGCCACAGCTCTAGTAAGTGTCTTATGCTTCTGCATATTTCTACTCAAGTCTCTTAGACAAAGAGTTTCTGCGTAGATCACAAGTTGCTCTTTATAAGCTTTTAGATGGTCTTTGCTCTACATCATTGCAGAGCAGAGCCTGAAAGCCTCTCTCATAGCATTTCAAAAACACCAGGTAAGTCAGTGACAGCATGGATTTTAACCCCCTTTTTTGCTCATGTGCCTGCTGAGTGGTTTCCTATAAGCTCAGGACTTTCCCGGTGCAGCAGCAAGGGTTTCCCAGCCCAGCTGGGTGTTGTGCCAACCTCCTCAGGGCACAGCGTCCCCACCCCTGTCTCCACCACAACTCTGTGCCAGCAGCTCGGGATGAGCAGCCACAGCAGCCAAACGTGTTGGGATCTGCCTGCACTGCCTCCCCTGTGAAAGGGCTTCCTGTGCTCTTACCCTGCCCTGCTTAATCAGCGCTTGCTTTGGGGTGTGCATCTCTCCCTGGCTCAGCTTGGCAATAGTTGGTGGACTTGGCAGTGCTGGGTTAATGGATCTTGGAGGTCTTTTCCAACCTAAAATATTTCAGTGATTCTATAGGAGCACCTGTGTTTGGTGTTTTGCCACAGCCCTGGATCCCAGGAGCAGGAAGAAGGGAGGCAGTGCATGATCCACCCCTCCAAAGTACCAAACTCGTGTTGCAAAGGTGGTCCAATACTTCTTGCAGAGACCTGAGTGCAAGTGTGCATGGTTTTGGTCAAAGAACAGGACAGGCTGAGTGCATCTGACACCTTCCCTCTAACTCCTGGCCCCAGGTCTTTTGTGTCATTGCTCTGTCTTCCTTGCTTGTGTGGGTCTCCTTCAAAGAAATACATCAAAATGAACACTGAGGAAGAGGGAAAGCTGGGCACCCCCTCCCCAAGGCACAGAGACAAAAGGATCTGACCAGCACTCAAGCCCAGGTGCAGCCAGGGACCTAACTCAGGTTTGTGCCCCATGAGTGCTGTGGCACCCAAAGGCTTTGCCTGCAATTTTGGGGACACCCATGAGCCAGTCTGCACCTTATGCCACCCAGATGGAGTTAAAGCCACGTGGAGGCGAGGAGATACCCCCTGCTCCCAGCCTCTCCACTAAGGGAGACCTTGCAGAGCAGCTCCCACATGCCTTGTTTTTCTTGCAGTCCTGATGAGCAGAGCCAAGGTGGTGCAAGAGATGAGGCAGGACAGAAAGGGTTGAGGTTTGCCTCCGGGCTTCTTTGCAATCACCCAGCAATTCCCTCCCCTTGGCCGAGCAGCGTGTTTGAACCGCAGGCTTGTTGAGTCCTCTCAAGGCCTGTAGAAACACGGCGCTGAGCGCCTCGTGCTAAGCAGCAGGTAAATAAAGCTGCCTGGTGCTGGGAACAAACTGTTGCAAAGACAGGTAATGCATCAGGGGCTGTGCTATAACCCCGGAGGCAGAGGCTGGGATGGAGCAGTGAGGAATGGGGATGGTGTGAGGCACCTTCCTTGTTGCTGGGGCTCCTGCACAAGGAGCTGGCACCAGTGGGTGCTGGCAAAAACGCAGCCTATGCTACCACAGGTGTGTGGGCAGAGGCCAGGCTGAAAAATTGTGTCTAGAGATGAAAAGGTGCCGCTTATCATTACTAGAGCCATTTCACTGTGTCTTATTTTCTGACATTCAAGCCACCTGGGACCACGGTCAGAAGTCCCAAGGAAGCAGAATGGCACGGTGTACACAGGAGCCCTGCAAGCAACCTCTGCCTGGTTTTGGAGGTGAGCAAGAGGTGCTGATGCTCATCTTTCAGCCCTGTGTGCTGTAAGGGAGCAGTTAAGCAGTGCAGGGGACCCAGAGCAAGGTTCAACTCCATGGAGCCCTCTGTGCTATTACAGCACCTCTCAAACCCACCTCCTGAGTCTGCAGGGTATTTAAAGTACACACCTAAGACTGGAGAGAAAGAAATGCCTGCAAGCTTTAGGACAACAGCACAGTTAGAATTTAAGTTAAAGATGCACATATGACCAGAAAAGTCACCCACGGGAGACCTTTACAAAATAGTAATTCCTAATTGCTGCCTTAGTGCTAGTTTAGCACTCCCATTCACCCCTCCTGCCCCCAAGGAAGGCTGGGTCAGAGGGACAAATACCCACTCCAATAGTGGTAGCATGTCACTGCAATCCCTTCGTTCTGTTTTTTGTCCACCACCAGCTGTGTTGCCTTCTATATAATGCATAGCTGGTGCCTGTTATTGTGAAAGACAGCATGGAAATAAAGACTCACGAGTGTGGCCTCATGTTTAATTAGAAGCTAATGTGCTATTATTATTAGGCACTGAAGGAATGCACTGGCACAGCAGTGCTTGGGCTCTTTTAAAAGCATTTTATAAGTGTACTTTCCCCTTGCCTCGCTGGTGTGAACCATCTTTATTAGGAGGGGCAAGACTGCTGTTCTCTGGTCTTACAGCTCTTTTGCAGTTCAAATACTGGAATTAAAGTATCTCAAATCTCACTGTTCAGCATATTCTAAAACAGACAGGAATGGTGTGTGCAAGGCCAGGCCAAGTGTTTGGGCACAGTGCTAAGAGACCAAGTGGTCTGTGGTTGAATTTGCTATAATGAGAGACAGATTAAGCAGAGCTTAATGAGACGTGACCACCTTATTGGTCTCAAAAGAAGCTGAAGGAAGCAGTAGGAAAATTACAGTTTTGCTTGTTTGATGAGAAGTTTCACTGTCAGCAGGTTCAGGAGCTTGCTGGGGCTGCTATACTCTTCTAACAGTATTGCTTTGCAGCCTTCATGTACTGGCACGAGCGTGGCTTCACTATCTACTTTTTAATACCATTTCATAGGCAGTCAGTGAACTGTTAAAAGTCAAGACGGAGCTCTCCGCAACCTGGGCTAGTGGAAGGTGTCCCAGCCCATGGCAAGGGGTTGGAACTGGATGACCTTTAAGGTCCCTTCCAACCCAGGATATGCTGATTCTAGGATTGTTAAACACAGGACAGTTGAGTGCCACTGCTGGTCAATGGGTTTCCTGTTGCTTTAAATAACTCCAAAATACAGACAGACATAGAATACAATCTTTTATTAATAACAGATCACATTTGTACTTTGAAAAGAGTGAAATTAAAAGGTGTATTAAAACATACCCACTCTAAGCAATCTATTTTCTTCAGTAGAAAAAAGCATACAACAGGTAGAAATCCTATATACACAGTATATCAGTCTGGTCATCAGTCCCTCCAAACATCGTTTTGTAAACTGGTATGACAGTGTTGGAATAAACTGTCCAGTTCCAGTCCAGTATGAATTTTAGCTTTTGACTTGTTCATTTAAGACAAACCACTAAACACCTACTCCAGCTTACTGATCTTAGAATACATACAAGGTGGTATTGTATATGAAGACACCAGTTTAAGCTTTTACTTCTGCTTATTACTCTTGGAATCCTGTGCTGTTATTCAGCCTGCCTCATATATTTTGAGTACATGGAAATCTGTAATCCATGTCTCCATTAAAAAAAAGTACCAGAAACATGATTAGCTATATCTTTAATAGCCCTTTCCTCATCTCTTGCATTAATTTCAAGCACATTTGGTGTTTTGTTTATTCAACACTGGAGGCTTTCAGCCCAAGTTATAGATCACTGCAATAAACCAGGAGTCTATGCCATCTTTTTTTTTTCTTTCTGTTTTCAGAAAAATAAAAAAGCATCATGTTAGTTCTTAAATTAGTTTGGCACATAAAAAAAACAAAAAAAAAAACAGTGAGATCCCCCACGTCGCATCCTTCTCTCACAACATTCTCGGGAGGGGAATGTCCAGATCCAGACAGGGCAGGCATGTGCAGAATGAATGATACAGACCACAGCATGGCAGACTCCAGCTCTTGGCCTTACATCTGGCCTTAGTCCATGTGCAGTCTCGTCACACATTCAAACACACGCAGCTTCTGTTGGCTGCACCTCAGTCCATCCCTGACACTGCTGGTTATTGTGTCACTGCACAGATGGAGAAGGTCCTGAGGAGCCAAGCTCCAGCAGCCTCCTCACACCAGGTACAAAGGCAGCACAGTCTGCACCTTTTGGCTTAAGTGTCACTCAACAACACACTAAGTGAGCTATTGCTGCCCTGCTGAGCAAGGGGTAGCAGGGTCTGGCACATGGGCCTTGGCATGTCAGTGTGTGCCCCGTGCTTCAGCAGGACCTCCACTGTTTTCGCGTGTCCTCCTCGCGCAGCCAGATGAAGAGCTGTGAATCCTTCACTGTCAGACAGGTCGATATTTTCTGCACTGACAAGTTCTTCTACTACCTCAGAGTGCCCATTTTCTGCAGCAAGATGTAACGCTGTCCTGTTCAACGGGCCTCTGGCTAGAACACTGGCCCGTTCATCCATCAGCAGCTTGGTCGTGGCCAAGTGGCCGCTGCGTGATGCCAAGTGCAGAGCCGTGTACCCTTCTGCTGTTGCTGCCTCGATGTCTGCCCCGTGCTTCAGGAGAAGCCTGGAGGTGCTGGTGTGGCCAGTTTCAGCAGCTATGTGCAGGGCAGTCTGCAGGAGGGTGTTCTGCACGTTGACATCCGACTCCAGGTCTATGAGGAGGCGGGCGACGCGGTAGTGCCCTCGCTGGGCGGCCAAGTGCAGCGAGGTCCTTCCGTCCACGGTCTGCACATTCACATCTGCTCCCCGCTGCTTGGCCAGGAGCTTGACAATAGGGAGGTGGCCCTGCCAGGCAGCGTAGTGCAGTGGCACCCAGTCGTCCTTCCCCTTGATGTTCACGTTGACGCCTCTCCTCAGCAGGATGCGCACGATGTTCTCTTGGCCATACTGGCAGGCTATGTGGATGGGGGCTCTGCCTTCAAAATCAATCTCATTCAAGGAGGCGTTCTTATCAAGCAACATTTTGGTGCTGAAATCATCCCCGTTTTGGGCAGCAAAGTGGAGGGCAGTCCACTGATCCTCATCTTTGGCATTAACATTGATTTTCCTAGCCATTATCAGCTCCACAATGCTTTTAACTTTCTTCTCAATGGCTATGTGAAGAGGGGTGGATCCTTTCTTGTTGGTGAGGTTAGGGTTAGCATTGTACAGGAGGAGCCATTTGACGCATTCTTCTTGACCAGCTTCAACAGCCAAGTGCAAAAGACTGGAGTTCCCATCTAAAACAATATCAACATCTTGAGGCTGGAGGATCTTCATCAGCTTGCTGGTATCTCCAGATAAAATTGCCTCTGTCAGCTTCCTCTTCTGTATGTCTGTAGTTCCAATATCTAAATGGATATAAGGAAGAAAATTTTTACAATGAGAGTTGCAAAACACTAGAACAGGTTGCCCAGAGAGATTGAAGGTGCCCCATCCCTGGAAACATTCAATTTGAACGAGTTGAAGGTGTCTCTCCTCGTTGCAGTGGGGCTGGACTAGATCACCTTTAAAGTCCATTTCAACCCGAACTGTTCTATAATTCTAAGGAAAAGACACCATCACATTTCTGACACCCATCAAACCTCACCTGCCCATGGCTACCAGATGTGTTGACTTCAGCAGTGAGTTGACTGCAAACCAATCCACCCTCTTGTCCCACAACAGTCCCAGAACAATTTCAGGTCAGATTTGGAAGCCCACTAACTCCATTTCTTGTGACAAGAAAACTGAAGGATGCTGTGGTTGATCTCCCTGCACTAATCAATTGTTCACCCAGCTGGAAAATAGATGTCTGGATCTTGCAGCACTGGAGTGAAGAGTTCACAGGGGCTACTAAGAAGGTGGGTTGAGTCTTCTCAGAAAACAAAAGGTACTCAGATTTAGGCTTGGTATAAGTGAAAAAGCCACAAACTCAGCTGACCTGACTGGGCACTGGCTTTAATCCCACTTCAAGCGGGACACTGGACTAGGTGACCTCCCTTCCAACCAACTTCTACATGACTGACTGCAACTGCTTTGATGGGAGTTCAGGTCACTCATTTACAAAAGTAAATAAGATTTATTATTTCTCATTAGATCACATTTGGGAACCATATAATTTTTTTATATTTATTTTTTTCTTTTAAATAACTACCTCTAGTAAACAAATTTGTAGTGCTGACAGCAAGAGAAAGCAAGGCTAACAGTAATTTCCAGAATGTTATTCTTTACATGACTAGTCTCCAACCCATTGACTCCCATGCCCCAAGTCCAAACAACTACAAAGGAAAACTTGACCATTACCTGAACTCTCCCTTTCAAAGGAGAGGGAAAGAGAGCCTCTGGATGAAAAAGCTGAATCTACAGATGAAACTCCTGAAAGCCGCTTGTCACTGGAGGCAAGTTTGGACTCAGAAGAGCTGCGGCTGAGATCCTCAGGGCCTTCCATAGTCTGTGAAATCCCTGAATCCAGCTGGGACAACAACTCTGAGAGACTGTAATCCTTAACTGATGGTAGAGCAGGCTCCTGCTTCTTCTGGGATAACGCACAAATGCCCTTCAAGAGAACCACACAAGCATTTTAGAAAGGTCAGCAAAGAAAACTGAGCATGAGGCCCTACTGAAGAAACATAAATTTGTTAATTTGCAGGTAGCCTTTAAAGACTATGTGTATTAAATGAAAGTTATGAATAAGGTCACTGGATTTTTTTCAGCAGCAGGAGGGCAACCTCCATCAGTACTCACACAGCCATTAAAGCCATGCGGCTCTTCTGTCTACAGTGGTTTTTAAGATCAGTCACCCCCACACCATTCCAGCTTTTATTTCCTAACTGTCTTGCTCTCTCTTAGCAGAATAAAATCCACTTGCATTTGGTCCTGCACAGAGGTTTTCCTGAGCTGGTCCCGTGAACCTGCTGTCACTCTGGCATTTCAGCCTTTCACCAAGATCCACTTTATCAGGCAAGGCACTGCTCAAAAGCAGCATAGAGAAGGTTGCTTGGGACATTACAGGTCACAGAAGAAACTGTTCCTCACAAAACTCAGCACATTTGAACAAGAAGTGAAAGAGAAAATACCTCAGGCTGTTGCTCTGGGGAATTCTTGCTGTCCAGGTCCTGAGTTATCATCTCTTTTGTTTCATCTTCTGGTTTTTCACAAAGGGCCTCTGTTTCTGAAGTGATTTCTTTGAAGAAAGTAAGAGAAGGTTTTAGGGTTTTCTTCCAGGAGACTTTGAAATGCCCTGCTGCCTTTTACTAGTAATAGAACTTAACAGCCTTGAGATACTGTGGGAGAAAGACTATTCCATCTAACACCTCATCAGTGGGCACAAGTGTGCAGCTCAGCAAAAAGTGCATAGGGCTGCCCAAACAATTCATTTTTACATTCACACCAGACTGGTGTTGCACAGTGGCTACACTGCAGGACTGTGAAATGAGAAGCCCTGTCCTGCTGGCAGATGTTTATTAAAATATGGGGTCCCCTGAGCATCTTGAGCAGGAAGAGAGGGAAGAGGCAAATCTCTCCCATTAATGCTAAATGAAGCTACCTGGTGAAAGCACATGCTACATCCTCCTGCACATTTGAATTCATAACAGGCGCTTGGGACAAGTTCAAGCCTTTCACCAGAGCTGCCTTTTATTGGCAGAAAGAGGATGGTACAAATTGTTTTGTTACAAGAAAAGAATTCAGTTTCTCAACATACAACAGTAAATTTCAAAAGCCAGCTTTGGTGCTTTGGTATGGTGAAAACCACACCAACTCCAGCCTGCCCTATGTCCCAAACACACAATCAGAAATGAACACAATTTCTGGCTAAACAGATGGACTGGCTCGTTCCTGACCTGTTTACATAACACCATCATGGTCAGACACGTCCTCAGATAATCCCATCCTCCACAAATGAGTAAGTGGCCTGTATCATTGTCCCTGCCACACAATGTGTTCTATTTATTCTGTCACAGAGGTTCACAGCATTTACCCCAAGGATTAGCAGAGACCTGAGCAATAATGTGACTCACAGAAGAATAAACGGGTAGCCAAGTTACAAGGAAATCTTACCTTGAAATGTTGGCCGTTCACCAGGATCATCTTGCCAACATTTTTGCATCAGTTTGATCAAGTTATTACATGAATGAGGTCTGGATTTGGAAACAGCAGGTAGCTCTGGGCGGTGGCCTTTAACTACTTTTACCATAATATGTAAAATGTTGTTTTCCTCTGTAAAGGAAAAGCACACAAATTAAGATCTCCCAGCAAAAAAAAAATCATTTCTCTTTTGTCTAAGAGCATTAACAGTGCTGAAATTTTGTTTTCATGCATTTTTTCAGATTTCTTATCAATAGGGGGGGAAAGAAGTTGGTTGCCTTCTCCCACAATACATTTTTCAATGCAGTAACACCTGTCCCCACATTATCAGTTAAAAGTAATTGTCCATGAGTGACTGTGTTCTTTTTCCACCCATAAAAGATACAGAACCAGGGGAAAAAAACCTCAAACAGTTCTTTGGTACCTCTCTTAGGATTTCCAAATCTGCTATGAGAAAACTGAACCTTGGATTTTATTTAGACCAGGGACCTGAACTTTTCATAAAGGTAGAAGGAAGAACACAAAGCAAGAAGTGCAGTAATGTGGCTCCTGACTGGGAATCAACCATTGGGTTGAACGGAATCTCTCACTGGGAGAAAAATTAATAGTAGATTGGAACTTGTTCAGACATGTCTGCTATACATAGACTAGTCACAGACACAGGAAAAGTCATAAAGAATAAATAGCTGCCTGTTGAGTGGTGCTTTTACAGCGGGGTGGAACAAGGCTTATCCTCTCAGACTTCTTTTTTTTTTTTTATTAAGGAACAAATCTGTACCCACAATCTACAAATAAACTACAGAACCTCTCTACAGAGAAGTTGTTTCTCAAAACAGCACAGTTGCCTGCCAAGTTAGCTTTGCCACACACTAACACAGAGCTGTGCAGCAAATCCAGCAGTAGCAAAGAGGTGCAGTCAAGGACTCCTGCAGCAATATGGGCTCTGTTTTTATGAGCAGGACACAGGAAGACTTAAATATATTTGTGTTCGGAATTGGAGAGCTCAAAAGGGTTTACTACAAAAGTGTGCAGGGCTTTGGAGGTCATTGTACATAATCTGGGGCTGGTGGGGCAGGAAGTGTGCTTATCAATGGGAAAAAGGGAAAAAAATTCCAAGACAACCCACAACTTACCTGCAAAAGGTTTCTTTTGTGTAAGAACTCCCCAAACCACAATGGAAAAGCTACACAACAAAAAAAAGGAAAATAATTATTTCTAGAAAATTCTGGGGGTTTTAAAATTTATTTTAAACAAAGCAAAAAAAACCAAAACAACCCAATCACAGAAGTATAATTTATTTTCCTAAGTTCGTAAGTTATTTTCTTTGTCCCTCCACTTCTGCATCTAAATCAGCTGAACACACACAGCAACATGCAGCCAGGGACAATGATTTCAAAGTCTTGTTTTTGCAGGGAGGAACCCGAGGCGGCAAACACAGGGACTTGCTGGAGGCTGCCAAGTTCTTGGTAGCATTTACCAACTACTCCACATCAACACTGACAAAATCAGCAAAGCATTACTGTGGATTTAATTTAATACTTCTACCTTGCAAGTTGACTTTAAAGATATACATTCCATTTAGAATAAGACATATCTTTTTAATCTACAACTCTGATTTCCTTTTCCTAATCATCTTACCATGAAAGAAGAGCCAAAGACCTAGTGATGAAATCCACCGAAGATAACTAAGAATTTTGTCACAAAGTAAGTCAGGATGTACCTTTAGATGGGAAATTAAAGGTGGGGAGTTGCTAATAAATAATTTCAAGACCCAGGATCAGCTGCAGTTTTAATTTTTAAAAAGCCTCAATCCTGTAAAGGCTTTGCAAAAAGCCAACCAAATGTGACACTTTGCAACATGGGGCTCTAACCAGATTTGGGGGTTCATTCATAATGAAGTTTTATGACCAGAAAAAGAGGCCTAGTGTTCCAGTACTACTAACAGTGCTTTTAAGTGTTTTCACGGTTAACTGACCTGTACACATCATGTTTGGTGTCAAAACACCTGTTTTTCTCTTTGATGCGCTCTGGAGGAAGGTAGGCAATTGTGCCACACAAGCCATCCATGCTGATGTCATGGGAATGGGACAAGCCATTGCACTTTGCAAGTCCAAAGTCAGAAATCTGCAAAAAAAAGGAGGAGGAAGAGGGGAAGAAAGTGCAAGATGCCATTAGACTTTCAAGGTATTCACAAAAGATTTTCTGCAAAGAACCACAGATGCAACAGGATGACCCAACAAATACAGAGAGCTGCTGTTCAGAAACATAAAGCCAAGAAAACATCTCTGGAAGCATATTGCTATGGCAGGTTTTTCTTCATGGTTAAGCTAAAAGAAGACAATAAAATAAAATAAAGGCAAGCAGTTTTTGCAAGCAGCAGCATGTCAGCCCATTACATAGCAAACACAACAAACAGTCAAGACCATTTACTGTAATTTAAGCCCAGTCAAATTTAGCTAGTGCAAACTACTTTAATGTAATTATTGGTCCTGCCACCCCCTTTCCCTACATAACCTCACGTTGTGTGCTGTGTTTAAACACCCTGAGCTCTCCAATGAGCACTGCAGAATTGCCCTTTCAGATATCACTGTTACACTGACTGTGCCATCAAGGACCAAGCCCAACAGCAGAGCCACCAAGTGTTAAAAAGACCCAATTGAAAACACACACACACACCAAAAACCCACATAGGGAATTCTTTTTGGCAACTAGGAGATACAGCAAGTTGGTGCAGTGACGCAGTGAACGCAGCTGAAATGAACAAAACAAGTGACAGCAAGTTTATAAAAAGGACACACCTCCACTTTAATTTGGAGTGTCAAACAAATATGCATTCATTTGCTCTCAAGGGCATACCAATCGTTGAGCAAACAGATAGGCAAGGAATTTCCTTTGTCTTACATTATTTCCCACTGGACAAAAATGTCTATTTTGATAAGTGGAAATTACAAGAAAAGTCAAGTCTTTTTGGACCAGTCAGCCCCCTGATTTTTACCTACATGTTAGGTAAGGTTCCCCCTCCCCCTGACTTACACATTCTTTTTATCTAATAAATACTCAGGTTTTTCAATGACTCATTCCCCTTTTGATCTTCACAGCTTCTCCTTTGAGAAAGTTCTCCCTCAAAACAACAAGCATAATTAAAAAAAGCTTTTTTTTTTTTTTAAATAGGCTTCGACTTTACACTTTCAGAAGTTTGTCTCTAAAGATACCACAAAACTAGTTGTAACATGTGTCCATTACTGGAAAGGGAGCAAACTCCTGCCAGCTTCAGCCTCCTGGAGAACAGGCAGGTTACACAGCCATGCTAGGAATCTCCCTATGCCATAAAACAAACAAAGCAACCCACACAGCTTCAGGAAGAACTTTCATGGACAAAGAGCTCAGCAAAGGCATTCTCAGGAGATGGAGAAGTTCTGTACCCTAGCACACAGGTATATCCAACCTGCTGTCCATCTGTATTTTAATTCTGTAGGGTAATGTGGGAATGTCTTGAGAAAACAAAGCGAAGCAAAACGAAACACCAAAAAAAAGAAAGGAAAAAAATAAAAAAGCAAAGTCATCTGAAGGAATAGTTTCTTGTGCTTGGAGGGTTACAGTCTCAGAGGGGGATTGCTGGACTCCTCCAGAACCCACACACCGGAGTTCAGGAAAGCAGCAAGGAGCCAAGAAACCCAGGTTTGCAATCCAGCTAAGCCCTGGGAAGAGCTGAATCAACTGCCTCAGGAGGTGCTGCATGAGTTTGGGGCACTTAGGGCTCCACAGGAGAACAAAAGCACAGCCCCAACATCCCACAAGCCTGTGGTGTCAGGGTAACAAATGAACCAAACTCTGCAAGTCTGAACGGATCCGACTTGCAGAAGCGCTGCTGTCCTTTGATTAACGTGGAGCAGAGGCTTGTATACACCTCAAGAAATCCAGGCATAATTAAAGCCATACACCTTCCTCTCTCTCTAAACAATGCCGTGTTTCCTACTGTGCAAGTTAAGGAATAACGATGGAATACAGGCAGCGCAGTGACCCTCCTGCATTCAGAACCACCAGCGATGCGGTGTGAATCTAAAGCATGAGATAGAAAAAGTCTCAGTCACCCTACAAACTAAGAAACAGCTAAGGTACATAGAAAACCAATCCCCAGCCTAGCAAGAACTTCACCTTGTGGACCTGCCCCTACCTACTGTGAAGGACTGGTTTTTATACCAATTAATAGCAAATTCACCTGTAGAGCAGGGCTTCGATCATACCAAATTCTGCACTGGAAATTGAGGAATTATCTTGCAGGCTGCAACAAAAGCGAGATTCTGCAAACAGCTTTTTGTGGCTTCTCTTAGTTCCTTCAGGGTAAATTTTCCACACTGCACAGTGTGTTTAAACATGCAGTTTCTTTAAACACCAGTGGGAACTGCACAGTGGGTGGAAGATACAGCCATTTAACTTACCTATTTTGCCTTTAAATTGCTTGCCAGGTACCTCATTCTGCAGCACAAGGCACCCTTGCTGGTGAAGGCAGTGAAAGTGGAGCACCCCTCCCCATTTCCTCCTCTGCATCCCTGTTAGTCCCTGCTGCCCACCCCAGGATCTGCCCTTCCCCACCATCCAATAGAAACCCCTAATCTTGCTCCTCACATCAGTTATTTTTATTTCAGGTGATCCCACTGTGCTTCAAAAGCACCCATGGTATCAGCAGGGCTGAGAGGAGACACAGAGGCGACAGAGGCTTCATGCAAAACCCGCGGTGAAAGGGTAGGAAGAAGAGGAAAAAAACCTTGGCCAAGGCCCACGCAGACAGTGGGATGGTTCATGTTCAGACAGCTCTGCTCATTAAAGGTCTGCATGAGAACAAACACATGAACACCGGCTGGGGAGAGGAGCTGCACGTGTTTTCCTTCCTTCCCAGCAACACCTACTGTACTGAGAGATCCCAGGATCTAAAGATTTGGTTTTCTTTTTTTTTTTTTTTTTAAATTTACTTTGTTGTAACTCAAGCATACTGTGCACACTGGCCTTTCTCTGCTTCTGTCATTTGTGGATTTTTCCATTCTAGTTTGTACAAAAACACTCACTTGCAAAGTTTTAGATGCTTTGGGTTTGTTCAGACATTTTCTCTAATTTTTTTTTAAACAAGCAGATAAACAAGCTCACATAACTACAATGGTTACTACAGTCAGCTATTTCCAAACACTGCAGGGATCTAGCTTAGAAATTAGTGCTCAGAAAGTGCTTTCTTTCACTGATGACTCCTGACAGGCCATCCTGAGCGATGACCTTCTCCTGATGCTGCATGGTATTTTTCTGCAAGTAAGCCTCAAGAACCCACTGCCATGGACTCAGGGACAGAGTTCACCAAAATGTTTTCTTAATCAAATAAGTAACAAATCCATCAGATTAATTTTTAATCGCTGCTGGCACATCCATTATTTGTCTCTGTCCGAAGTCTTTGTGCACCTGGATATTGAGAATGCCACTACATTTGTCTACAGGGTTTTCACCTGTCTGGGGGTGGGGGCTTTTGCCTTGTTTGTTTATCTTTTCTGGGGGTAAGGGTGAAGGGCTCTTTGTTTCAATAGTTTTCTGTAAGAAAGCCAGAAATTTTTAAGAAATATGCAGAGATTTGGACTCCTCAAAATTATGATTCAAAACTAACTCCAAGTATAGCCAGAACCAGCATCTGCACTTCAAACCTACGTCATTACTTCAGCATTTATGATCACACTTCAGTCAGCTACTAAAAGAAGTCTTTCTTTAACAGTCTGTATTTCCTTCCTTTTCTTGAAACCTTAACTGCTCAAAACCCATTTTAGGTGGGACATTTGTAATGGTCCCTTCAGAAGCAGCACAAACCAAAGACAAAAATCCATTTTAATCCATCATAAATCTGCATTACTGTAACAGGGGTGGTTTTGTTCCCTTCTCTGTGCCACCACAATTAGATCAATCAGAGAACTGATCAAGGTGCAAAACAGCTTTGTTGGTTGGGATTAGAGAGCCATACAACAGCCCTGCATGAAAACCTTGATTAGGAAGGGTGGGAAACAGGCAGAAGGGATACACAAATAAAGACTATCTGCATTTTTAATGGCAGGAAAGCAATTGCAGCTGATAAGAAAGTGGCTGTGCTAATTACATCAGGTATTCTAATGAAAAGAGACAACTGCTTTTTACCAGCCTGGCCTCTGGGCATTACTTGGACCTGCAGTTAACGACCTACTTTAGGCACATTTCTGATCAAGAAATCTGCCATCTGACTAGGCTGCCTCTAACTCCATGCTCCGAAATTCTGCAGCCTTTCTTCTTCAGCTGAAGTAAATAACAAAGGCAACAAGCCTCACTGTTCACACTGCTTTAAACTGGAGAACTGGAGAGGGGATAAAAGCAACTACAGTGAGCTTATGGCAGTGCACAGCTTAGGGCAGCTGATTCTGCTTCATGTTCTTTAAAAACAAAATCTGAGAGATGAAAAGTAACTGCTTGGGCTTGCCTCTGTGTGTGCAAGAACTCACACATGGATATCTGTCTGTGTGTGTGTACACACATATATGACAAGATGAGGAGCTGCAAAAATCAGGCTGGATAGCAAGAGAAACAAGAACTAAAAATAATGCTTTATCTTAAAAAGTATTAAGTTGCAGGTTGACTTCATTTTAAATACCTGAGCAAAAAAGTAACAATTCCTGACCATGAGATATTGACATAAGAAACCTGGGATGTAGCAAGAGAATGAGGGCATGGCAGCTGGCAGCAGGTGAGGGTATGAGATTCTGCACGTGGTGAGGTGTTTAGTCTCCTACCAGAGAGAGAACACATCCAAGCAGGGAATGAGCAAACTCGCAGCCCACGAGGGCAGTGCTGGAATGTGGCATTGCTTCCCCTGTGCCAGCGATTGCCACATCACAGGTGGCTCAGGGGAGACATCCAGAATGTGTTCAGAGGGCAGGAGAGATGAAGAAGAACAAGCTCACAAGACATGCTGGAGTTAGGCAAAAAGTAGGTATCTGACAGCCCGTAAATATGGAAGTCTGCATATATGCAACACTGGGGAAAAGGGCAGGGAGGATCTTCTTGGTACAAATAGAAGCAAAATGCTGAGAGCAAGAGAAAAAAAAGCAAGCTGATCCCTCTTGCAAAGCCTGCCTGGGTATGGAATGATCCTCCCAAGGAAACCACGCTGCTTAAGGCAATCAAGATGGAGCAGGTCATGGCAGAGAAGGGAGCTCCCACCACCAGCTCATAGGGAAGGACACATGAATCAATCGTCCAAAAACAGCAAAGCTTTACCTTGCACCACACATATCTCTGCATATTTAAAACTAGCAAGGAACCCCCCAACATGCCTTTGGTAAAGTTAATACCTGTCTATCTGTATCCCTGCTCAGGCTAATTCAATGCACTTAATTATCCTCCCAAGGACAAAATTCAGCACACACTTATGTAACACACAGGCTTTATGATACAGAGGCACCCACTTGATGGTAAGTTCTGTACAACAGCGCTGCGTTAGTCATCAGCCTCACTTGGGGTTTTACAGTGAGCACTGTGATCGTAAAAGAAGGAGGGTGTGTTTCCATTTAACTAGAGTATGGCACAGCAGCATTTCTAATGTGCTCCACCGGAAGGCTGGCTGTTTCCGGGCTCAAGGGCAAACAGTTTATAAAATTCCTCCCTACCTCCAAACTCTTCTTTTGCACTGTGCAACATCTCTTCACTCACCTTAGGATTCTGTTAGGGACAGGTCACCTACTAAATTAATGCTAACATTTAAAAACACTTCAATCAGCAGCTCCAGAAGCCTTCCAGCAAGAAAATGCACATTAAATCAAGCTGCAGGGTCTGACATTTAATTATGAATTTCACATCACACAAAAAGAAGGTTTGGGGCCACACTTTTAAAGTGAAGATGCCTCACAGAACTATGTTCATCTCTTCTTTTGCATACAGGTTCCTATGTCTGCTTTGCTGCTTGGAGGGGTTTCCAAGATGCCTGTAGATGTAAAGGACTGCTGGCTGGAAAAGGTTTGGATTTGACCATTCCTTTCTGAACTTAATGGGAAGGGTCTGAAGATGGGTTTCATATACAGAGTGAGTAACAACAGTTTAGGGATATCAGCAATGACCTCACCAGAAACTTTTTAATTTTTGTACATTTTGCAGTCTGCCCCCTTGTATTACATCACCACCCACATACAGACAGAATATCAGGCATTTCAACCTCCTGAAACAGTGAGAAAAATGCAGCCTTCATATCTCACCTCATGGATGAGTCAAGAATTAGGAATTTAAGAAGTTATGCAAGCAAGCATGAACTTTAAGTAAATAAATACTTAGCAAGGGCCTCTCAGCACCAGTGTGTGAGAACAGGCTTTCAACAGTTCAACTCCTGATGTTCCTATATTAATAGCATGACCACCTGCAGATGCCTCCTACCTCAAAAAGAAAATCCTTCTAACAAGTAAACCACTCAGAGGCCTAGTAAAAAAGCTGAGACTATCACAGGTATGATTTCATTAGAGGCACACACCTCTTACGGCTCCAACTCTCTCATGTACATCAGGGGAGATGTCTTTAACCAATGAAAACTTCATTTTTAGAAGGGTACAGCAAGACCAAAACCACTTGGCCAGTGAGAGGGCCAGGAAAACAGGAAGCAGCTGGACTATGGCTCTGCTAAAAATAAAAATCAAACCCTAAAGAAACCAGGAAAAAGCTGTATTTCAGTCTTTTTCCTCTCCAAAAGGAAAGATGAGAAAGCAAGCACAACCTCCTTGCTGTCCAGCTGTCAAAACAGAACCTCCAACAAAAAAGGCTAACAAGTTTGCTGGTTTGTTCTGGAAATGGATAATGAAAAGAATC
Organism: Pithys albifrons albifrons; assembly: GCF_047495875.1. Lineage (NCBI taxonomy): Eukaryota > Metazoa > Chordata > Aves > Passeriformes > Thamnophilidae > Pithys > Pithys albifrons. Next base: position 122,246,266 of record NC_092458.1, on the reverse strand, counting down.
TCATGCTGTCACAGCCACAAAAAATTCCTTTAAGTGACCTTTGGCATGCATGAAAAGTCAGGACAGAGATACTACTTCACTGTACATGCTCTGAGCAAATAGAGGAAAATGAGTAGCCTCCGGGAAGGCTTCTCCAGACTCCAGCTGTAAATGAGATTTGCTTATTTAGTGGTGCATACAAAGCCAGAAAGCCCTAGACAGAACCAGGCAACCACTGGGAGCTGTGGAAGTGGCATGGATGATTCAGAGGTTCACAAAGGTTTCCTTTCCCTGTTCTCATCTGCCTGATGACCCTGCTGCAAGGAAATTTATAGAGTTAATCTCAAAACCAGAGTTCACTACATCCTTCTAAAATTTCAGGAGAGTTCCCACAAGCTACCTAATTGTACCTCTATTTATGTATCAAAATGGTGATAATTTAGGTGGATTTAGTTTGGGGTTTTATTTGGGTGTATTTTCACAGACTGAGTTGGAAGGGACCGACAAGGGTCATCAAGTCCAACTCTTAAGTGAATGACCCATACAGAAATCAAACCCACAACCTTGGTCTTATTAGCACCATGTTCTAACCAACTGAGGTAACCTCAGGATTTAAAATTGGGAAATGGGCAGGGCTGGGCCAGTGGCCATTTTCTAATTCAAAAGGAATGCTGCTGGTTTCTCTCAGGCTTTTGCATCGGGCAGGAGCCATGCAGGAATATCCAAAGGTGGGTCCCTGGCACAGAGTGCCTAGTGCATACCTTGACATGATAGTGGGCATCAAGCAGGATGTTTGCAGGCTTGAGGTCCAGGTGGAGCAGTGGAGGGGACATGCAGTGCAGGAAGTTCATGCCCACAGCTGTCTCGTGAATGATGCGGAAGCGCAACTCCCAGGGCAGAGGTTCAGAAGCCAGGAGCTTTTCCAGAGACCCTGTTTCCATGTATTCCATGACCAAGCCAACCGGCTCTTTACAGATGCCATAAACAGGGAGGATGTAGCGAAACTTTGCCATTTCCATCTTCCTGGCTTCTTCCAATAACTCCATGCGCTCCCTGAGTATAGAAGAACAGAGGGTGAAGGATGGAGTAGATGTTTCTCCTCCTGCCACATGTGCAAAAACGTTTCTTATAAAACTGAACACCACAATTCATGATCATCACTTGACTGAACCACACTACCTCTTACCGGCCTGCACTCCAGGCATATTTCCATGTTTACTAACTTTGATTTTTATGCTTCTAAAGGCAGGCAGCTCATGGCTGCTGAACCACAGGTGTGCTGTGCTCCACAGTGCAAATATCCCAAGCATAAGGCCCATCTCCTGCTTTGATGTTTATGCTGTGCTGTTAAGAGTGAGGACGATGCATGCAGAGCCCAGATTTACCACTGCTGTAACTCCTTGGGCTAAAGTCATTAACTTTTTGTGAGTCATAAGACTGCAAGAACCAGGAGCGAGCACGGTCATCACTGCTCCAGTGGCCCTGCACAGTGCTGGGAGAGGAATCCCTGGGAGCCACCATTTAGGGGGAGCAAGCTGCCTGCTATAGCCAGGGAGATACAACAAAAACATCCCTGTCCTTAAAATACAGATTGACAACTCCAGTGCCGTGCTCACTATGGTCCAGCAGATGCCAAAAACTCCTGGCACACCATTTTAAATGATGTAAGAGGCCCGGTCCTGGCAGGTGTAATGAGCACCCCGGGTTGTTTATGGGTCACTTCAGTCTTGACCCTGTGGAGGGTTCAGTGTTACTCAGTCCAAGCTGCAGCCTCCCAGGTCAAGACCCTTAATTGCTCTGCCCTTCTTCTGCACCTCACTCATGGCCTTTGTGCTGCACAGCCCACAGGGACCCACTGGGCATCAAACTGGAAAGGGGAAATAAGGGTCCTCTTCCCAGTCTGACTATGCCCACAAAGAGGGGCCACACAGGATGGGTCAAAGAACCCTCAGTCTGTAAAAACTGCTTTAATAGTGGTGATGGACAATACCCAGGGCAGCTTTGGGCTGTGGGTATTGATGCATTACCGTTGCTGTCACGCACCAATTCACAAGAGGACACAGGGAGGTCACACAGGTATTATTTCCTGAACAGACCCTCTCTTATTACACAACAGCTCCTGCAATGTAGTCAAGATGTTTATGCAATTTAATGGAGAACAATACCTGAAGTAATAGGACAAAGGTTTAACACAGATGCCTGGTAAACAGAAGGTCCTACTTTAAAAGAAAAGAAGTAACATTGCTTTGATGTTCCCTTACCCCATGCAAGCATTTTGAGGTGACCAACTCTCCTGGGAGATACCAGGGTTTAAACATAAAGTTCAGTGAGCACATTCTCAGCAGCTGCAATAACTGATCAGACGATGTTTGTACCCTCTGCAAGGCAAAAAACTCTGTTACCTGCCCTCCCTGCCTGGAAAACACATGGAAACAAATCCTGGCCCAGCCACAGTTTGTGCCCTGTGCCACTAACAAGTGATGCCAGTTAAAGCTGTGGGAGCCTCTGCTACAGCACAGCTATCGGCTTCTTCAAACTTTTTTGTTTTTAAATTTTAAATCCAAGCCAGCTAGAGGCACTCTCCTCTTCTAAAAAGAGAAATACCATGTCCAACCTTCATGCAGCAGAATCTCCACGTCCCACGTGTCCCCCCAGCTCCTGAATGACTCAAGGGCAGCACACACCTCTCAGCTTGCAAGGGAACCTCAGTGTCCCTACGTGGGAGCGATTTTGGGGGGAGTCGTTTGGCCCTCAGACTCCACATTAGGACACTCCGTGTCCTCTCTGCTTTGCTGCTGTGGGATGTAAACCCAGCCAAGGCTGGGAACACGGTCTGCTGCCTCCTCCTCACCTGCTGCAGCAGCCTGCAACAACCTGATGCAGGTAACATTCCGCACTAGGGGCAAGTCGAGCTTAGCCAGAAACAGCAAACCTATTTCAGAAGCAAGATCAGGCTGAAAAACAGTTTAAGAGGGACGTACAGGCTGACAGAAAAGAAGGAAAAAAAAAGATAAGGTAAATCTTTTCTCTCCATTAACCATGTTGGCTCCTGCTGCTCCCTACAGCAACTTTCTCGTGAAATAATTGCCTTTGCAGACAAGTACTCAGTTTGCTCTTTGGCACGCTGGAAGGGAGCGCCTATGAATAACACAACCAACTCCTTGCCCCCAAGCCACATGCATAGCCAGCATAATTCACCAGGCCTCGGCGGGCTGAGCGCTGGAGTCAGGGATGTAAAATACCTGTCTGAGCCCTCCGAGGCAAGGCAAGAACCCAGCAACAGCTAAAGTCTACCAAGAACCATTAGACTCCCGGGGATGGGGTTCCCGGGCTGACAGTGGCCTCAGAGCATCACTGAAAACAGAATATGGCTGTTTGAAACGGGGCGTTTTCCCTAAAAAAAGAGAATTTTCCCTTTCAACAATATAATAACAAAAGGTCCCTTTCTGCTCGGCGCAGACCCAGTTGAGTGAATTAACTGGCTAACTAACAGGCAAGTGCCCTTTATCTAATTTGCCTGTTTAAATAAAGCCCCCACACAACAGTTGCCACCTTTATCATTTTCCCACACCCAGAGCATTCAAAACTGAATCAGACAGTGGTCTGGCACAGCCAGGGGAGACACTCGACTTTCAAATACCTTTCAAAAAGGCCTCTGTCACCTTTTGAAAACAGAAAAGGAAAAGACAAAAGAAATAACTAGAGCCAAAATAGTCATTAGCCAAGTGCCGGAGTGGAGTGCACTTGCATTAATCGTATTAACACAAACAGCTCGTTAAACCAAGATCTCCACCGTCAGGCAAAGATCAAAGGTCTTTCCCTTCCCTTTTCCCTTACAACGTGCCACTGGCACTCGGCACAGACTGAGGTGTTCTCAATGCACCCATCGCCTCAATACACAAGTGCTAATGCTGCAACAAAGGATGCTGCAGGGATCCTCCAAGTTCACATTTAACAGATCAAAGGGTGGGATAGGGGTGTGTATTATACTGCTCTGTGACTCCTAGCGCCAAGAAATTATTCTGGACTACCCAAAGTAGAGGAAAAGCAAAGCTCCTGGTGGGGTTTCTCCGTCAGGAGGCACAGGACTAGCCTCTGTTATAATAGTTTAACACCTACTCGATTAAAGAGACAGAATTATCTTCTCTAAGAACCTTGGCTCCATTCCCGTCCTCCTCCAGCACTACATCTTAACATTATGGTAATAAAATTTTTTAAAGGAAAAAGTAAAAACTTGCACATAGGACAGCTGAACTCATGTAAATTATGGGGTGCACATGCTTTCCCCTATAACAGAACCAGGAGACAGGGGCACACACACCAGGAGCTCTAGCACTGGGTCCTGTGCCAAATAGCATCTCTGTCAGGCAAGTCAGTGACAGAACAGCCATTTTCAAAGCAATCAGAAATATTACATGAATGGGAGACCCCTGATAACCTCAAAACAGCTGTCTGCTTCCACTCAAAGTCAGACCCCGAACAGACACAGCTGCATTCTTTGGATTCTGCAGGAGAGACGAGGGACTGGCTCTTGCCCACTGCCTCGCTCCCCAGGGCCCAGCCTTTGTACCACAAACCCTGCCACAAGAACAGCAGGAATTACGACTGCATCTGCATTAGTGTCTATCCAATCTTTATGCCCTAGAGATAACACTGGTATAAAAATACAGCTTCAAACTCACAAGGCAGTCCTTGCAGTTTTATATTCTCCCACCAGTACCAACACATTTCCCTAATGGAGTCTGAGACAGAGCAGTTAAAGTTGCTCCAGAGAAACTCAAAAAGAGCCCTGATAACCTGTCATGGGGCCATTTGTGTGAACCACCTCCAGAGGCAGAGCAGCCAGACTTCTCCCAGCTCAGGGGATGCAGTCCTGCATACAGCTCTCCACTCAGGAATGCAAGTTCCTCTTCACGGACTGCTGGTGGGGCAGATGGGGTCCATAAAGTTATAACACCTCTGAATTTTTTCAGGAACTCGTTTCATCTGTATTGCAGTGGATGTTTTAAGGGCATAGAGTGTTCTCTGCTCTGCAGGGAACATCTTGAACGACCTGCACACTGCTCAGGGAAGAACATGAGTAAGGGAAGACAAGAAAAAGCACTGCATAGTCTGGGCAGAATACATTGGGGGGGAAAAATTTAAAAGAAAAGAAAGAAAAAAAGCAAATCCCTTTTTTTCAGGTTAACAGATCTCAGCCCTGCTAACAGATCTCCACTGCACAGCCCTGGTAGCAGAGGCTTACAGGTTAAGCCAGAGAGCCTGGCTCACCCCTATTCCTTAAGGAGCACCAGGAGAGTATGAAGTTCTACTTACACAACAAGAGACATCCAGAAAAGGTGTTCATTCACCTTCATCTCCTGAACATCTTCTAATAGCTAGGCATTTCTAAATTCTCATAAATTTCTAAGTCCTGCTCCATTCCCAAATCCAAGATGTGCAGAGGGAAGCACACATTTGCTATTTTTTTTTCCCAGTGAAGAAGGCAGACTTTTCCACCTCCACGTCCCATAGTTACCACCATGGCTAATACCTCCAGTGAAGAGCCCTCTCCAGGACATGTTGTGTCGTTCACACCTGTTACAGTCTGCACGTTTATGTTCAGCTATAAGAAATCCACAAAGGATTCTCTCCGAGCTTGGCACCCCTTTTTCTCCAGACCACACTTCCCTTCTGGCCCATATGAGAAGTGACTTCACCCTCTCCCACTGCAAGTCCTGGGGAAGAGGCTCCTCCACTTTTCTTTGTCACACTCTTTTCCTTCGGACTCACATTGAACCTCCCCATCCTGAGAGCATCTTGAGTCATATTTGGGAAATGCAATCTCAGGAGACAGGGAAAGTGGGAGCAAATAAGGAGCTAGGAATGGAATTTGGCTGGGTTGTCTGAGAGGGCTTGGACTTAAAGATAAAAAACACTCCTGGCTCTACATTCAGTTTTTCTTCTGCTGGAGGCCACTTGGCTCCACGATGTGATAATTGCCAGGGGAGTTACTCCAGATCTCTTACTGTCGGCAGAAACACGGCAGGAGAGACTACAGTGTTACCACCACCGAGCCATTTCAAACAGGGTTTTAATGTGGTACCAAATAAATACATCAGAAAAAGCCTCTGCGTTTTTCACTTAATGTTTCTGATACCACTTCCAAGATTTCTAACTCTTCACACGATTCCAAGTAACAGCTAGTCAAATTAATCTCCTGGATTAACAATCCAATTACACAGGCTTGTTTCAACCTGTGAACTAAAGAGGTAGTGTTTGATTTGGTCTCTGCCCCCCACCCCGCCATTTGAATAGCAGGAGTTTATTAGAAAAGTTTTGGGTGAAAAGGCGCAGTATAACCAGCTCCTGAAAGGGGTTTGGTAGAGCAGTTCAAAAACAAAAGAAAAATTTAAAAAAAATAGTCTAAACTCTATTTTGTAAAGGCAGCTGTTTCAAAGGCCAGGAACTCTCCAATTTCTAACCAATGCTCTCCTTGAGTATCTGAAGCACAAATTCTACAGTAAAATAAATGACTGTTTCAAGGACTGCTTTATTAAAATGAATCAGAAGCTGCAGGAGCCCTCCACCTTCGAAGTTCCCAAATTCTCAAGGCATTTTTTCTTGCACTGGATGTTTATATGGTCTTCCAGTATGTGCACATCTCATGGCCACTGAAGGACAGGTGGTTCTCTACTGCACACAGTAGTAATATACAGTTGTGGTAGCAACTCTCAAAATTAATTGTTCATATTCAAATAGGTGACAGCATCCTTTATCTCAGAGTGAAAATTAATTTTTGGAGTAAATTTCTAGATGCGTTCTGCAAACTGAAAGTATAATGAATGTTCTCGCTTATTTTAAGACATGTTTTAATCTTAACTCCAAAACTAATCAGCTATAGTACTATCTTGATTAGGCCTCAGTATGGTAGAGGGGGTTGCAGGTTGAACACAATAAAACACCCTCTGCAACTTTGAGGTCAAAAGACCATTTTATTCACAGGCAGCATAGTTACTCTATTTCTCTATTAAAGTCTTCCTCTTCCCTTTTTAAAAAAAAGACATTTAATTTCATTTATTATACTATACAAGCAATGCCTGCAGCAAAGTCAGCAATTCAGATACCAGAAAAGATGCCCCACTACCCCATAAATCTTGTACAGGATGGGTTTACAAAAGTGTTCAATCTTGGGCCCGCTTGTCTCCCTCCTCCTGCAGCAACCACAACAAGGGAAACCTTTTGTGACCAAACCAACTACACGTCTCAAAAAATGAAGTGCAGAATGAGCTCACTGAGTTGGTAGAGATCCCAAAGATTAAGGTGGAGCTGGTAAAGCACCATGAACACACGGTGGCCACATTCACCTCCCTCTGCACAGACGCTGAAAATCACTGCTCTCCCTACAACAGAAGGGTGTTTCTAAAGATGCATCTGACAGCCTAGGAAAGGAAGGCCCCCATCCCTGGAAGTGCTCAAGGCCAGGCTGGACGGTGCTCTGACCCACCTGGTCTACTGGAAGGTGTCTGCCCATGGCAGGGCGTTGGAACTCGATGATCTTTAAGGGTCCCTTCCAACCTTGACAATTCTGTGATTCTATGATACTGACAGCGAGAGCACAGCACAACCCACCGTCCTCCACCATGGACCACAACTCGGCACAGACGGCAGGTGGGCTGGAGGGGGTTCCCACTGTGTGGTACCTTTACCTGCCATACAATACAGCTCCCTGGACTGCCCAGTGAGGACCCACCCTGAGCAGGCAGACAACGGGAGAAGTCCTAAACTGAAGCTGGTGAATGCACTTCCCAGCACATTTCCTTTCAGCACCCACTTCCAAAAGACACCAAGCCCGCGGCGACAGCACCCACACCCCAATGCCCCCACCCTAAGCCACGCAAGAGTCACAACTAACACACCTGAGAGCTAAAGGACTGGCTTTTCTCAAGGCACAGAGCCCACTGAGAAGCCCCTGGATCCCATTTGGCATTTTCCCTCCTCCTGCCTTTTCCATTCAGTGCCTTCCACGACCTTTGGAGCCACAGCAGGCCCGCTGCTTTCAGCACAAGCCAATACACGCACAACCTGGGCAAGGCAAAAAGCTGTCCGAGCGGCTCCGAGGGAATCAGCAAGGCATATGGAATATTTAATCCTATGTGTTGTTGCTGTGAGAAGAGAGGGCTGTGAGGGCTGCAGATGGGGATTCACCCCGAGGCTCCCTCTGCTGCACATCCACGCAGGGGCAACTGAATGGAGCTGTGGGGCAACTGAAAGGAGCTGTGGGGCAACTGAAGGGAGCTGTGGGTAACTGAAGGGAGCTGTGGGTAACTGAAGGGAGCTGTGGGGTAACTGAAGGGAGCTGTGGTGTAACTGAAAGCCCCGGGATACCTCTGTGGGAAGAACACCGTTCCCCCCCATTCCCCTTGTCCCCCCCTTACTTCTCATCCACATGAAGGCTGGGCGAACACTTGATGGCGAGCCAGGTCTTCCAGTGGAGGTGCCGCACCTTGTACACCTGCCCGAACCCTCCCGAGCCGATCTTTTCCCAGCTGCCGAACTCGTTCTCCTCGAAGGTTTTCAGTAGCCCCATAGCCCACGGGGAGCCGCCGTCCCTCGCCATCGCCGCCGCTCTGCCCGGACACCGCCCGGCTCCGCGGAGCGCAGCAGCCGCCGCCGCTCCCTCCCGTCCGCCCAGGTGAGTCAGGTGAGTCAGGTGTGCCGGGAGGGGGGACCGGCCCGCCGTCACTTCCTGGGCCGGGCAAAGGGGTGGGTTTTCCAGCGGCCCTTCTTGTGGGGCAGTTCCCAGGTTAGAAGTGCCTCGAGGCAGCGCTGGTGTCCAAAGCTTTTGCTCCTTGGGCAAAAGCGATGGGGCGGGAAGGCAGCGAGCGCACGCACAAACGAGGTGTGACAAACACGCTATTAACTAAAGGGGAGGGAAGCACCAGCCGCTGCATTCCTGCCTTCGCTTCTTCCCCTGCCCAGGGAAGGGCAGCGGGTCCCCGTTCCTCCGTCTGTGTCCCTGTGCGTCCCGCCGGACTCTGCAGGACTGCGGGAGCCCGCACCGCGTGGCCAAGGCTGGTGTCTGTCCAGGCGTGCTCTGAAGCAACAGGTTTTAAGCTCTGGGAAAGTAATGCTGAGAACTGACACGTCTCTGTGTTTTAGTTGCCCCTGGGATTAGAAGCTTTGATGATGCCAGCGGCAGATTTCAGTGCGTGGATCCTTTTGTGGATCTAATTGCAGGTACCATTTAACTCATAATCATTTAGGTTGCAAAAAGACCTCCAAGATCATCAAGTCCAACCTTGGATCATTCTCCACCTTGTCACAGGCCAGAGCACTGAGTGCCACATACAGATATTCCTTGAACATCTCAAGGGATGGACTCCACCACCTCCTTGGGCAGCCCCTTCCAGTGCCTGACCACCCTTTTTATGAAGAAATTACATTCTTTCAGGTATCCAACTTGAACATCCCCTGGTGCAGCTTGAGGCTGTTTTGTCCTGGCATTTTTATGTAGGAGAAGAGGCTGAGACCCATCTGGCTACAACCTCCTTTCAAGTAGTTGCAGAGAGTGGTAACGTCTCCCTGAGCCTCTTTTTGTCTAGGATAAGCAACCCCAGCTTCATCAGTCACTGCTCATAGGACTGACTCTCCTAACCCTTAATTTTCCTGGACTCGCTCCAGCCTCTCAATGTCTTCCCTGAATTGAGGGACCCAGAACTGGACACAGCACCACTGCTGAGTACAGGGGGATAATGACTTCCCTGGTTCTGCTGGCCATACTATTCCTGATACAGGCCAGGATGCCACTGGCCTTCTTGACCACCTGGGTGCACCTGGGCTGATGTACAGCCACAACTCTTTGTGATACTGAGATGCTGCAGTTGGAAGGAAGAAACCTGCAACCTTTGGTATGTAACACGAAGAGGCTATTCCCATCTGCATCACGACCTTCACACTTATCACAGGTCTAAGGGTTAATAAAGCTAATGTTTGTTATACTGAGTATCAGGCTCAAGGTGATTGTTCTTGGCAGTGAGTGTGTGTCATTTAATCTGACAGGTTAGGCAACAGATAGAGGACAATATATTTTAAAGCCAGGATAACAGTTCTTTGCAAAGCTCCATTTAAAAAGCATCTACAGAGACATTTAATTATTTTTAGAAGACACGGGACATCAAGTCTGTTCTCAGGGCTTTATTCAACATGGATTTCTTCCTGCTTAATTTACTCTAGATTGAACTAAACAATGGTTTACTTTGAGTACAAACATCTATGTATAAATAAATCAGAAATAAGAAATAGCTGTGTGGAAAGACAAGCCCAACAATACACCTCTATATGGCTTCCTTCTCCTGCCTATCACTCTGACTTGTTCCTTTATTTTCTCTGGGGCTTCAGCTTTCACTGGATCAGCTGGAGAGAGTGCCATGCACTCAAGGAACTCTGCTTAGACTGAAGGCATTTGGAGAATCAGGGCCATGGACACTTCTGGAGGTTTGCATGACTGTTTCAAATATCACATGAGGTGTTTTATTCTTCTAATGATACATTGTCATTCAAACTCCTGTTTCATTGGGAAGATGGTGAAAGTTGTGAAACTAAGTTAGACAAACTCTTGTTTTTTGGGGACATCTTTTTTTTTCTTAGCTCGGTGGAAGGCAGGAACAGTGGCTGCCGAGGAGAGAATTGGCTCTGCTGGCCCTGCTGGGGCTTCTGGCTGAGCTGCTGCTTTTCTCCTCGCTGTGGCTGTTTCTCCCTGTTCCTGCATCTGGGATTCTGGCCTCTGTTCCAGCCTGACCACCACCTGCACCGTCACAGCCTTCCCGCCCCGGCTGGGGCAGTGACCCAGGAGAGAGAGAGGTTTGCAGCTGCTTTTGCAGGACACGTGGTGGTTCCCCACTTTCAGCTTTCTTTTTCCTTCATCTGGGACAAGAGACACAGAGTTCATCTGAGAGCTAACCACTCGTCTGTCTCGCTGGAGAGGGACTGGGAACTACTGGGAACTCACTCCGCAGCCAGCCGGGCTGTGACATTTGACACTGCTTAAGTATAACTTTTCTTCTGGAGGAAAACCTGCTGGGTTTTGTTGTTGTTTGTTTGTTTGTTTCTTTCTCTTGTGGTGTTGGGGAAGCGGTTTGCACTAGTCTGTTTATATATAGCAGTCAAGAACAGTTATCCTTCTTCTATTAAAATTCCTTTTTTCTTAAATTTAATAAAGAGTGGCGTGATTATTGTGGAGAAGGCCCCTCCCCTGCTTGTGGGTAAACATTTTGGTTTTTTTCCCCCTCAAACCAAGACAGTGACTTTCAGAGCATTTTGGTCCCTGACTAAAAATAAATAAATAAAATATGCTACTAGCTAGCCAAGCTGACAAACAACAGTAAGTACTAGGTTTATTGAGAACTAATCATATGAAACCAACCTAATTTAGCTTTTTGTGGCAAGGTAACCAGTCTTATGTAAATTCTCTCCTGGGCCTGTATGTTAGTAGAGGCATCACAAAGAAACTCTCTTCTTGGACTGCTTATTGCCTTGCAGTATTTCTCAGTCCTTTCAGAGAATAGGATTTAATCCAGTGCTTCAGCCTTCCCTTTTTAGAATGAAATCGTTCTAAAGGGTTGCTTGGCATGCATGAATTCAACTAACCTGCTGCTTCAACAGGTCATAAGGCACCGTTGACCTGTATGTTAGAGCTACAATGTTTTGCTTCTATGTTCTGTGAACAACAGCTGGCAACTAGGTAATAGCTTTAAAGCTGAAATAAAAGGGCATTAATTTGGAGGTCTCAATTTTCTGCAACTATTAAACAAAAATACATCTATTTGCCCACTCTGCAAACATTTAAACTTAGCTTTTTTACAAACAAATTGTGCAATACTGCAGATGGCTTCAGCCAACTTAAAACTACCCTGTCTGTGCTGGAGGCTGCCATCCCCTTCTTGTGCTGTGCTGGTATTCACAAGGTTGCTTTTGAATTCACGTGGTTGAACAGTAACTGAATCAGCTCAATGATCTCACTTAAGAAAAAAAACTCCCTTGGTGAGTTTTCAGACAGATCGGAAATCTGGCCTGGCTTACCAGGTGTGTGTTAATGTCAACAGCAAGCGAGGGAGTGGGCTGGAAGGAAACTACCTCCGGAGAAGGTGATGAAAGGGGCACAGTCGCACATTGTAGGAGATGCTGGAGTCCCTTGCTGATCTCAGTCAAAGCACACTCTCACAGACAACTGAGGAGTGTGGTGTTGGATGGAAATGAATGGTAGGAAGAGGGTGGGAATTTTTAAACCGACTGTTCCACTGAAGAGGATTTTAAAGACGGTGTAGATAATTCTACTGGTCAGTGACATTCCAGCTGGACTCCTCCAGGCAGTCAGACACATGTATGAATTTTTGCTAGTTCACAGCCTAAGTTAATGGCAGCTCTGTCTGCTCAGTACTCCAAGAGTCAGTCCCTTTATAAATTGATTTGGACATACAAAAGTTAAGCCATTAATTAAAAGGCAGGTTGGGGGACCATTCTTGTGCCTTCAGCAGAGTGCTTTTAGTTCTTGTGACTATAATAGCTGAACAAATGAGAACAGAAGTTAATAAAAATTTTGTGGCTTCCTTGTAAAGCTGAGAACTCTTTAGAGGCAGAGAACTGAGGCACATCATCATTTGTCGGAGATCACATAAGCTCCTTACTGTAGACAGTAATAGAATGTATTCTCTATTTGATGTGATCTAGTAAGAAAATTACTGGTTTGGGGCTTGAGAGAGGCTTGGCAGATTGCTTTTAACATGTCTTATTTAATGGATTTATATGCTAAAAACTGTATCAGGGCAACCACTCCTCTCCCAGACACTAAACTTGAAAGCCTGTGCAAAATAATAGCAGTGCTTAGTGATCCAGCTTTGAGATTTTTTCCCCCAGAGACAAATACTGTTCTTTTGCACCTCTGCTTTCTTAGAAACCACTGAACTCTTTTTGTTAATGTCCTTCCTCTGTAAGGAAAATAAAGCCCTGCATTCAGGAACCTAATTGAGAAGTATTAAAACCCCCAAATTTTACATATGTCTTGTAATCAGCTCAGTTTGTGCACAGGTAGAGAGCCTGTGCAAAGTGAAAAAAAAAACTAATTTAAAAAAAAACTAATCCCATTTGTGTTAGCAGCAAATTACTAACACGGTTGTTCTTGTGGTATTCAGGAAAAGAATGCCTGGTTTTAAATTTTCATTCTCAGAGAACAGAGAAGGTGTTCTGCATGATTTCCCCAAGCTCAGTCTTGCTCTGCATCTTGGCAGACACCTTCATTTTTCAGGTACCTTTTCTTCCCGCTCTTGGCTGTGCTGCAGGGCACGATCTCGGGGTCATTATCAAAAGGGCCCTTTGTTATCGTGGCAGGCTGTCTCCTCCTGCCTCCCCAGAGCCAAGGGCTAGGCTGGTGCCCCCGGAATCCGCAAAGATGCCGTGCCAGAGCCCCGCTCAGACACCGCGCTGGTTTTGCAGCTCCAGCGCACCCGCGCCAGGTCCTTATCTGCTGATCTGGCTCCATGAGAACAAGTCCTGATGACTCACGGCCACCTCATACCTGGTGTGCACGGGCAGAAGTTGTTTTTCAAGCTGGATCCCACAAATCCCAGCAAATAATGCCTTGTTTCTTGTGGAGCCGCTTTCTCCCAGGAGGCACTGAACGAAGTATGTGTTGAACAAAGGTATTTGCCTGGCACATGCCCCGCTGTCACCCGATGTCCTGGGACAGGGTGAGTTCAACCCCACTGCAGTCTCCGCGATGGGATCACAGAATCATAGAATATAGAATCGATTGGGTTGGAAAAAACCTCCGAGATCATCAAGTTCAACCCTTGGGCCAACTCCAGTCCCTTTACCAGATCATGGCACTCAGTGCCACGTCCGATCTCAGTTTAAAACCTCCAGGGATGGGGAATCCACCCCCTCTCTGGGCAGCCCATTCCAATGCCTCAGCACTCTCTCTGTAAAGATTTTTTTTCTGATCTCCAACTTCAATTTCCCCTGGCAGAGCTTAAGCCCGTGCCCCCTTGTCCTATTGCTGAGTGCCTGGGATTACACTCAGCAGCCCTTGCTGGGAGGAAAACAGCTTCAGAATCACTTTGAAAATGAAGCAGAAACAGAATTCTAATTTTCAAACCCAAACAGATTTATGCGCAGTTATTTTAGTATAAATAACCGGCTTGAAAAAAAAAATAAAATCCGGCATCAAAATCAGAAAAAAAAGCCTCTTTGCATCCACATGCTTTCAGATGGGTCTTTATTTTGCTTTGTATATACAAACCTGTGTCTTGGAGTGGTAGTAATCTTAATGTAAATTAGAAATCTTAACACAAAATGTGAAAAAACCAGTGGAAAACCCCCTTGAAATTCATCATTGCTAACTACTATTGCCTAGTAGATGTGTTAGAAAAGCCTCTATATATAAATTATATACAAGATTGTAAATTCTTCAATAGATTACAGACCAGTAATAAAGGATGTAACTTCTTCGCTTTGCAAAGCTCTTACATGAGTGCAAACTCTATGAATGATAATAATAAAGTCGAACAGGTACCTAAGCAATGGCAGAATAAAACTCTAGAATGTCATTAAGCAGCATAACCGAGGGAAATTATTCTTAAATACAATTTTCAAAATAGATCTTCATTAATAAGTTATCATCCCGTTGGGTCTGCCCCCACAGTTGATTTTGCCCTCCAAACTGTATTTAATAGTTGTGGGAATTTAGGACTGGCAGGTCATGTGCTTGCCCAGCGACTGCAGTTCCACAGCTCGAGTACAAATCCATAATTCCGAGACTAAATCTGTCATGTGAAACCCTGAATGGCCTCGGTGTAAATTAAATTAACCTTGGTCCCTGCAATGCAGCTTGCACTGGAGGCAGCCACCTCCCCGTCAGGCATGGGAAGCACATTGTTGGATATTGGATTAGAGACTTCAGGTAAACTATTGTAAAAGATCTGGGAAAGACTCCCGTGTATTCTGGTTGACTAATGCTTTCCATTATAAAGGACTCTTTCTCTGGGAAACATTAACACCTCTGTTGTTTGTTGCAGGCCTTTGATATTTAGCAGGGGAAATCCCAGGGGCTATAGTGGTACCAATTCATGGCCCAGAGAAACGTGAGTCAGTTCTACCTGCGCTGTAAAGGCTTAAAAATGCTGGCGCTCTGGTTCATGCGCAAAGGCAGATTAAAATCAGGCTGCCACCCACATCTGTCTGGCTGCCCCCAATGTACTAATGCCTCAACTGCTCTTGAAACATCACCTGAATCCGCCACAATTTATGGCCCAGCATATTTAATAAGACCAAAACCCCAGCACAAAGATCTCAGCTGCCTGCAAAGCAGGAGCTTTCGAGGCAGCAACACGGTGGAAGGAGATTTTTGCCATTTTAATCTGAATATATTTGCGACAGGGCTTTAAATTCCTTTGCTCTCTCCGGCCAGGATTGCTGAACATCACAGACAACCTGGGGTAGGTTGGGAGGCTGAAGCAGCAATGAGCACAAGTATATAAATGGTATATAAATCCTAAAGTCCGCTCTGTGAACACCTTTAACTGTTTTATTTACACATAACCTTCTTTTTACATTTAAGCTTATTCATGTAAGGATAGGTTTTAACTTAAAAGTCCACTCCAAAAGAAATTATTTCTGATAACTCTTGAAATAATTTGAAAGTCACTAAGTAAAGAAACTTGCCATAATTTTTATTTTCTTATATACATCTCACCAGCTGTTATCTAATGTCTAATAAATAACATAGCAGGCTAATAAAAAATGGGATGTTTTACCTACTAATTCAAACTGTTTGTCTTGTGCATTGGCTCAACACTTTTCCTGTGGGCTGTGTTTTTTTTTATACATAAATACACACACATATATGCTATATGTCTATACAGAACTTAAAAGTGTCTTCTCCAAAATGAAGCATCATATATATGAATATAAATTGCTATAAAGTGTCATAATATTGTGTTTATCTTGCATATATTGTCCAAGCATATCAGAATAATTTAACAGGAATCCTGAGAAAACACAGTGTTATACACAAGTTTTAACAAGGATAAAAGTGAAAACTTTAAAACATATTTTCTTTTAAAAAGTCAGTCTCTTCTGAAGAGTACAAAAAAATGATTTATTCCAGTCAAAATCCCAGAAAAGCTGTTTTTCTAGAAATCCATGTGGATTCCCAAGCCCAGATCCATTTCTGCTGGGGTTTTCCATCACGTTGATTGGTGTTGCTCCATCAACTCGAGCGGAAGTTCAACAGGTTCCAAAGCAGCCTGAAGTTCAGCCTGAACTGGCCCTGGCAGAGAAGTCTCTGTTTCCACCAGAACATTTTCTCCTGTCGCTGGTGACTGTGGCTGAAGTTTGTTCAAGTGTCCCCTCCTCTCTTCCAAAACTATTTTGACCTGGTCCAGACTTACTTGTCACCATCTGAAGCTCCTGACCCAAACCCACGGCAGCTGCATCCGAACTCCAAAGGCTTTATAGCCAAGGGAATAAAACTGAAAATAATGAAAATATAAGCTACACACATGGAATTTAGGGCAGAAAATAAGAATAATATCTAATCAGATTGCCAAAACTGATAATGTCTGCAATTCAAAGATGAATTAGATTGCTGTTTACGCTGTGGCACTCGAACAAAAGACACTCTTTGTGAAGGAACACCTGCCAAGAGGGTTCCCAGAACTAGTTTTAATCAAATACACATCACGTAACAAAATAAGAGATACCTATTTATAATAATATTTTATTTGTTGCATATTTTTGTCCCAAAATGGAAAGTACCTCTCGTTTATACTTCAGAAGCTGTTCATGTATTTACATACTCTCATTGGTGGGTACAACTTGCAGGGTTAAAACCTTTATTCCAATAATCAAGGCTACAAGATTTTCCTAGTGGTAAAAGCTATTAAAAAAGAGCTTTTTATTTCCTTGGTTTGACCATCTTTAGATTAGATTTTCGATCATGATAAAGAAACTTTAGTAGTAAATTGTTTAATACTCAGATTTTCTAAAATGGAGTCAGATTTAAGAGAGCATTTAATTAAATATGTGCATCTTTTAAACAAAATGTTTTAGAAAAGATACTTTATGATCTGAACAAGAATCAACTGGTAACACACCTGAAATGAGTATGAGTGCTGAGATTATGAACTTTATGGAGATCTTGGGTCAATGAGTAACCCCAGGAGAAACCTTTCTGACAGATGTGGCATTTATATTTCAGAATACCATTTTATTCTTGGAAAAAAAGACTGTTAAGAGTCCCGGAAGGCTTGCACGTATACATGACAAAAATTAATCCTTTGTTGAAAAAGGGAAACCCACACTAAATAGCTGAAAACCTTTTTGAAGTTAGCTTCCTAAAACCTTTCCAGTTTGTGGTTGTTAGAACTTGTCTGATTGAGGAAGCCCATTGGAAATCCTCTGCCCTGGCCATCGGTGCTGCAGGTATCTCCAAGAGCAGTGTGGCACCAGCTCCCACTAAAATACACTTATTTTACAGCATAGCACTGACTGCAGCTCAGAAAGCTGAAGAAGCAGGAAACAAACATCCATAAATTAGAGCAGCCCAAACTGAATTATGATGTGACTACACTCACCCAACTAAAAGTTTCTCTATTTTCAGGTAGCCTGTAAGTTCTAAAGATGGAGTACCAACATGAGGAGAAAGGTGACATTAGATTTTAATCCCTGAACTATTTTGCTGTTGAGATTAGTATTGGCCTGTGTTTTTTTCTTAGAAAAAAAAAAAGGGGGAGCAAGGGAGAAGAATTTGCCATAGTTTAAGACTGTGAGTGTGTAGCTGCATGTACCTAAAGTAAGCACTCAAAACCTGTAGGTAAGGGGGAATCAGGCATTTGCATAATAATTACAAGAGTCATAGAAATGTGTGCAAATAAATACTTGATTTGATGCAGAAAATAAAACATTAATTCACATGAAAGTAAATGCACGTAAATTTGAAGCTTTGGTCTCATTTATAGAAATATATTTTATCCTGCTATTTAATATACTCACCACATGCACTCCCTTGCAGTGCTGTCTCCAAAGTTAGCAAAGTCCATGAAATAAAACCACATCCTTCAACATCACAGCTGTAGGCACCTGAATCATTGTGTGTTTCAACATGTTTATGCAGATCAGAGGCGCTCTTAAAACTGAAAACAAGGTGAAACAAATAACAGATATAATAGTACAGAGGAGTAGCCTTGTGGTTAATGTTTAGGACTGGGAGGTAGAAATTTTTGGCTCTGACAGTAGCAAGTGAAAGCAGGATATGTGTAAATTGCTTCTCTGCCTCAGTTTTTCCACCTGTGCAAAGGGGATACTGCAGACATCTCTTTGATGTGCTCTGAATTTCATTTTCCATTCCCTTTTTCTTCCCACACACGCACACCATGCCCAAATCTAGGTAATTTTTCCACAATTATCACCCTTTTTTATGATCATGTAGAGAAAATTCTTGTCCATTACCAGTCAGTCACTTCATCCTCTCTGGTGCAGAAATTCCAATTATTTCCTTCTGTCCACCCACAACATGAACTCAAAAGTACTAAAATATTTTATCCCATTTCCAGCATTCAAAGGCCAAGCCTCTCATCTCAGGCAAATTTAAACATAATTTGCCAATGCTTATTTATGCAACTTGGTCTGTCACATCACAATGCCACGAGCCTCAAGTTTCCTCTCCTGCTGTCACAAAGGGGACAATGGAAAGGACGTTCATGATGCTGTCAGGAATGGATTTGTGCTTTCAGTGAGCAGGCACTTGTGCACACCATATCACAGAGGGCACATGGAACATGGTTAGCAAGAAAGGATGACAGAATAAAAACCTTACTTTCAGTTCTGTATTGTATAACGTATGACAAAAAATTATTAAAGTATCATATTAAAATTAACATATTCTAATACATTTGGGAATAAAATATGCAGAGAAGGAATGAGATCAAAATGGAATGCAGATGCAGTAGAGATTGTAGTGAAATAATGGTTAATGTAGAGCATTTCAGGTTATTTCCAACAAATAGATGGTAAGGGAAAGAGATGTAGAGAATCATGTGTCACTCTGTAGACCCTCACAAAAGGGAGGATTATTGTTTTGCCCATGGCACTTTGGGAGGTTCCTAAAAGGTGGATGTTGTCTAGAGGCCTTCTGACAGGCAAGCACTGCCAAGTCTGCTTTCAGAGTTTAAGGTATTACCTCTCTTAAAAAGGTGGCAGAAAGAGTGTCCACGTCCCCACTTCACATTCGGATGTATTTGCTTGGGGCACAGACGTGCTCGGGGCTTACTCAGCTGCCAGACTATGAGCTGCAGTGGCTGAGACACAGGTTTGCCTCCTGATGACTGTGGAACTGGCAGAACCTCTGGCAGACTGGCACAAAGGGCTGGACCAGCTTAGGCTGAACAAATGCTGCTCTGTTCCTATGAGTCAGCAACCGGATGAATTCCTGCAATAGGAAGAGACTCCATAAAGAAGGTTTGAATTTAGGCAAAAATCTGTTTTATTTAGAACGTTGATGGTGTGAATGATTTTGTAATCAGCCCAGTGCTTTATAAATTCCCAGGGAAAAACAGGCAGTTGAAGTGCTCATGTTTTCTAAAAAAAAAAAAGTAAATATAATGCACTGTAATTATGTTGACATCACTCCTTGCATAGGCACTTTTCCTCACAGTTTGCCTTAGACCAGGAATTTTTCTTCTTTTCCCTCCCTAAAATAAATAAATTCACATGGAAAAGTAGTTTGGAATAACTTAATCTGCAAAACTGTGTTAGTGAATTTCATCAGAAATGGGAGTATCCAACAACTTATTTAGTTGTCTGCCATGTAAATATGTTCACATAGAGAGCGATTTCAGAATATCTACAGCATTTGCATTCACATCAGAGCTTATTTCAGAACAATTTCTTACAGGCAAGCAGGCTCTTTAAAAGAAAATTTCAATATTTATCAGAAAGCTGTTGCACAATACTCTGGGGCAGGAGTACGAGAGCGTCATGTCTGCACTGGCAGTCTGCTCCAACACGCAAATGTGTGTGTGCCAGAGTTCTTAAAGAAAGCTGAATCATGAGCCAGGGATGTAACTGCCTTTCATATCTGAAGGGATTTATCTTGTGCTGGACCCTGGGATGTCTCTCAGCTCCCTCAGCCCAAGTGCACAGGGCAGCTGCTTCACTGTGGCTTACTGAGCCATGGCACAGGTTCACATAATCTTTGTCCCTAGTCCAGCCACCTTGTGCTTTTCCCTGGCTGTGCAAGCAGAACACAGGGAGAATTAGCAGGGGACAAGGAAAGCCAGGCACACTGTAGTTCACAGAGTTTTAAGTGTAGCCAGAGTGACCAGAAAAAATTAGTTTAGTTAGCCACGTGCTTTATTTAATATATCAAATCTGTCTTAGAATCATAGAATCAGTTGGGTTGGAAGAGACCTCCGTGATCATCAAGTCCAACCCTTGATCCAACCCCACTTTAATTACCAGATCATGACACTCAGTGCCACGTCCAGTCTCACCTTAAAAACCTCCAGGGTTGGAGAATCCACCACCTCTCTGGGCAGGCCATTCCAATGCCTGACCACTCTCTCTGTAAAGAACTTCTTTCTGATAGCCAACCTAAATCTCCCCTGGCAGAGCTTAAGCCCCTGCCCTCTTGTCCTGCTGCTGGTTGCCTGAGAGAAAAGCCCAATCCCCACCTGGCTACGACATCATTTGAGGGAGCTGTAGAGAGTGATAAGGTCTCCCCTGAGCCTCCTCTTCTCCAGGCTAAACAACCCCAGGTCCCTAAGCCTTTTTTGATGTGTTATGCTTTAATAAAAAAACTCAAACAAACCCCCCCCTAATCAACAGCATATCTAAACAGATTCATTAGTTAATACGATTTTTAAAAAAATCTTAATTTGGGTTTATTCCCGATTTCTTCCCAAAAGCACCTTGAGACAAAGGAATAAAATGAATCTAGTCAACAAAACAAAAATAATTCTCTACTTTTTAGTCTAAAATATGAAAATTCAGTTATTTTAGTGAGAGGCACGTCAACTATAAAATCATTTAAATACAAACATGGTCAGAGCCAGTAGCTCACAGTGAGCATCTAATAAAATGCAGAGTTGCTGAGCATCAATGTATTGACTTGCAGTCAGTGAAAAAATGTGTTTCCCTAAGAATGCAACTAGAAAGCAGAATCTACCCCGACTGAGCAAGTCTGCACAAAGTTGCTTGTATGTTTATACAACCTAAATGTTCCCAGGTCTGGCTGCATGGCTGGAACATTCCTGTTCCCAAGGCAGAGACCCACCCGCCTCTCGGCTTCTGCCTTTCCTGTATGGCCCACAGCAATATCACAGGTTTCCTCGTGCTTGGATGCTGGAGGATTCTTTCCCAGCAAGTCATAGCTGTTGTAGTCGGACTTGTGGGAACCTCTGGGGACCTGAGGGAGATTGTGGTTAGGTCAAGGAAGGACTACACTGTTTGAGTGGGGCTGATTATGCACTGCAGGGTGAGCTGAGCTGCAGCCCGAGCTAAAACACACCTGTGGCTTTAACCAAGCCCCGAGTCGTGGAAGCAAGTAAACAGATCTACATGGGAGCTACTGCAAAAGTAGAAAAGCCCCTTAAACTTTATGATTTGAAGGCACAAAGAATGGAATTTCCAGACAATGAAGTCCTTACTTTCCAGCATTTGTAACACGGTTGCCTGAGTTTCATATACTAATTTTCTTAACTACTGAATCATAGAATGGTTTGGGTTGGAAGGGACCTTAAAGATCATCCAGTTCTAACTCCCCTTGCCATGGGCAGGGACACCTTCCACTAGTCCAGGTTGCTCCAAGCCCCATCCAACCTGACCTTGGATACTTCCAGGGATGGTGCAGCCACAGCTGCTCTGGGCAACCTGTACCAGGGCCTGCCCACCCTCACAGGGAAGAATTTCTTCCTTATATCTAATCTAAATCCACCCTCCTTCAACTTAAGGCCATTCCCCCTTGTCCTGTCACTACATACCCTGGTCCAAAGTCCCTCTCCTGCTCTCTTGTAGCCCCCTTTAGGCAGTGGAAGAGGCACCAAGATCTCTCCATGGACTCTTCTCCTCTCCAGGCTGAAAAACCTCAACCCTCCAAGCTACTGGAATGATACTTAGAACTCTGCAGTTTATCCCACCTGTTCTGTGCAAGGTGGCCTTGAGGAAAATAGATTTTGTTTTTAACTATCTTATGTGATCTTGCCCTTTCATTGACAAAATATTTTGGACAGTTCTGGCAGGAAAATATTTTTTCTGAATTTAAACAGGAACTATTTAGTGGCAATGCAAGTAACTTATGAAAGATTTATTAATTAATAACCTATAGCTGCCAGTGTCATTAGTAAATTAATACAGCATTGAAACAGTTTCCATATTCTGTTTCATTACCAATTAAATTTAGTCTTGATGAAAAGAATTGTGCATCAGTAAGTAAATTTTATCCTAAAGATAAAAGAACAACAATCTGTTCAAAACACCAACAGTTTGAGATCTGCTGTCAATTAACACACCTACTTTCCATCACAAAAACATCCACAAATCCTAAATATATTCCATGCACTTAAAGCCAGAATGAAAACACCACCTTTCCCTTCCTTTTTAGCACATCAACTAACACACAATTGGTTGGGGTACGAAGTGTTCTGGTGAAGAAAATGCTTCCTGGAAAAGCAAAACTGAAGAGAAAAAATTTGCATTTTGATCTGAAGGTAGTTAAATGCTCATTGGGGTTACTTGTAGATTTTTTGTTTAATCCAAGTCTGGACCTCTTTTCAATAACCAACAAGCTTTCTCATTAACAGGCAGTTCGTCAGCATCAGTGGAATGAGCACCAAGGGAAGAGGGACAGTGCCAAGGGAAAAGCTTTTCTGCTGAAACACAGACCTGAGGGTGTTCTGTTGCTCACTTTCATTGTCCCAGTTCACCAAACATGTGAAGTCAAAAGAATTTCTGTGCTTCATGAAAACAAAGGCCTTCCTGGAGCCAACCCTATTGACTCATGTGAAAAATGGAAATATTTTTTTAAGTCACACATGCATGTTATCAAAAGGCACCTTAAATGTTAAAAAAATATAAAGAGAAATAAAAGCATATCCAGCTACTGTCTTCTGAAACTTGTCTCCTTGTATGAACAAACATCCTGATGTTATTGGAGAACATTCCTCCATAATCAGGATATGATACAACCTTTTCTTGTGTGAGGGTTCTGAAGTGCTGTCATAGTCTACACCTTCCTTTAAATCCAAACTAAACCAAACAAGCAGACAAAAATCTGCGCTCAGAGGGTACTGTGCTCTTTCTCATGTAGAAACAGAAGAGGCTATTACATACTTAAGTCTTACTGTTGTATTTTTAGAAGCACATAAACTTCTGGGGAAAAAAAAATCAGGCTGGCACTATTATAAACACCACATGACATTTAACCCTGCAAATATCCATGCCATAGTCAGATTATTTGTCAGCAATCAGAATTCTTCAAGATAGGTACAGGTGGGACTTGCTGGGCATCACTTCCTGTCCTTTCCTCCTGTGCCATTGCTGGGCCCCCGAGCAGAGCCTGGTCCATGCTCTGCCCCCTCCCTGCAGGCACTGCCAGCCATGGGAGGTCTCTCTCAATCTTCACAGTCTCTGGAAAGCCACGATCATGGTATGGTGAGTACCTGAGAATTGCACATCTCCAAGAACTCAGCCTGCTGACTTCGGTTTTTTTTATCTTCACACTTTCTGTCTTCATATTTACATTCCCATGGTGGTTAACCACAAGCAATCAGCGATCCACCAAACCATCTTTGCATATAAAAAACTCTGTCCTCAGATCTCTGGAGCTCAGGAGCCCTCTGGTACTGAGGACACAGTGCAAGCTGACAGTTGACACGAGACAAGGGGAAAATCCCAAGTAGTTTTATGTTTAGGTGTAAATAGAGCTAAAAAGCTATTTCAGGAGACAACTTCAGACAGATTTAAAGGAGTATCCGACCCTCTCGGAGAAGCAACCACAAGTGCCTCTCATCAACCTAACAAAGGTAACAGCTATGCAGAAAGCTATTTTTTTAGAAAAGTGAAATGATAGCCTAGACCCAATCAAAGACAAGAATCAAGAGAACTAAATTCAAATTGAGAACGAGAGTTAGAGAAAGCTAAAATGATAGGAATAATCAAGTGAATCAAACTCATCAACACGGATATCTTTTGGTCTCAGAAATGAAGACATAGAATTCATTTAACAAAAAGGATTTGCCTGGTTCATTTAACCAAGTAGGTGCATTGTGAGCTCCATTCCTGCTATTCATCAGGGTGTTTTGGCAAGTAGAACAAGAGTGTAAAAAACTTGATTACAAGCCACATTCCCTCCAATGGGCAGAATACAGGCAACTTCCTGGTACTGAGTTGTCAGCTGCAGATTAACATACTGAGTAAAGGGACACAACTCCAACCTCCTCATTAAAAGGAAATCCTAAAACCTCACCCTGTCTGCAATGAGGAAGCAGCATCATCAGTGTCTCTTTGACCTCCACAGTGTACAGGGTACTTCTGATGGAGGGACCACAAAAAACTGCACAAGCCTCATGTCTCAATCAGAAGCTGGAGGACTGATCACCCTTCTAGTGCAACATAAAGGTTTACTTTCAGATTCAAAGTGTGACATACAGGGCAACAGACTGAATCTCTGACTTGCTCCCTGGACTTCCTGGCTTGACCTCAGACCTGTGCTGTCACAGTGGACTTGGCTGGTGGTCACTGGGCTGTGGTTCACCCTGGGTAGCACCACCAGACCTACTCTAGTCTTCTTTTTCAGGCCCTGTCAGTGATGTTCCTGCTGGACTGTGGCACTTCTCTCCCAGTCTGTCCCTTGCAGAGCAGCTCACTCTTGCTGTGCCCTCTTGAATTCAACCCAACTACTTATTTACTGAGGGTCCGTGGAAAAGACTGATCACTTTCTATCCATTGTCTCAGTGCCACAACAACTGCTTCCACACAGAGATGAGCCCTTTCTGACCTGTCTGTGCCTGTTCAATCTGGGGGGATGAATGAGAAGTTGTCTTTCACTGCCTGGGCGTAATGGTTTACTCTCAAATGGATGCCACCACCCTGAAGGTCAAGAACACAGACGACAACAGACTCTGTAAAACCCAGGACCTGACTTTTTGTTCTGAGGCAGACCAATTCCACCTTGGTCTCAAAAGAGATCTTCTCAATTCCCTAATGACAGACAAACTCCATAATCTCTACATAATACAGTGTTTTAAATACCCTATTAAAATGGCTTTTCTAACGTGTAACTTGCACTTCTCTTGTTCTAATTGATGGATTCCCTTCACCTGTCCTGATGAGCTTTATTTTCTAAAGCTATGATCACAACAATGTGGGATTTTTATTCCTCTAAGGACTAGAGATTCTGCACTGTAAAGTCACTGGATTGTGTTCCCCAGCCAAAAAATAGTGCATCTGTCAGCTAATCTAAAGAGGGAAAATGAATAAATTGGATCCACTGATGGAATTTGGTCATGAATAGCTAACTGTCCTATTTCAGCAGGTGGGACCAGTTTATCACTGTGTGGGGATGATCCAAGCTATGTATTCTACCCCCTCTATTCATTTCCCAAGAACTGTTAACAATGGACCATTTGCAGCAGCTGCCCAGGGCACACCTGACCCCTCAGGTTGTGGGCTGGGTGTGAAAGACACCTGTGAGAGAAGAGCTGTGATAACTCCCCTCCAGGGAGTCGTTAGCACCTTCACACCCAGCCTGAGGGGTCATGTCTGCTAATGGGCCATCAACAATTCCCAAATACCCCATGACTCACAGAGTCAGATCACCCATTCTGTAACCCCTTGTGTATCATGTCTGCTAATGGGCCATCAATGATTCCCAAATACCACATGACTCATAGATTTAGATCAGCCATTGTGTGACTCCCCGCTGGGGGAGGGACTGGGTGCTCCCACCTTGTAATACACAAAGAAGCCAAAAATATGTTTCTCCATTGTTTTCTGCCTCTCAATATATCCTGCTAACATTGCTATGTCACCTTTCGTGGAAGAACTTTCTCAAGGAAATATTTCCTGCCAGAAGATCCTGCCTTTGTCATCGGTTTCCCATATCTGGACTTGACTACGTGCCAAAAAACCTGTGTAGAAGTGGGAAAGCATTATAAAAACCTGAAGATGAATTCAAAAGTTAGAGGAACAAGAGACAAGGAGAAACTAGGGAACCTTGCCTGGTTTTCTCTGATCTCTCCTCTCAGCTCGTCTTACCTTCCTTCCAACACCACCAGCCGTCATCTGCCTCGAGAGAGACAGAGACTGCTTGCCAGCCTGGAGAGAGCATCAGCCTAGAGCGAGACTGCCTGCCAGCCTGAATAGAGTCTGTGACTGTGTGTGAGGTATATCCTTTCTCTGAATTTTTCTTTTACAGGCTAAAATAAGGCAGCCTCTTTTGCAGCTAAACCAGAAGCCAGGCGGTCGGTTGTGAGGGGAAATAACGGGCATTTTGCATTTCAAAGACCCACCACCCTCCTGCAGCTAACAGATACAGAGAGAGAAACTGCATTCCCCCCCGCCCTGCTCAGTTACATCGATAAGGCACTCAAGTAGTTTTTTCACGGTGGTATCTTTGCTTCTATAAACAATCTTAAGTGTTTTTCCTAACTTTTCTTATTTTTCCTCTTTTCCTTTTGCATCTCTCTAGCAATCAATTAATAAAAATCAGTTTTTGGTATTTACAGATAACTTGTTTGAGTTTTAATTTTGCTCGAGAGAATATTCGAACTTATAGTTCAATCTGCATCAAAATTAAGCAGATCTGAACGTCACACACCTGGACCTGGGGGTACATATCTTGGGGTAAGACCTCCGGGGTCACTTATCGGATTGAGAGGAGGACAAGCTAGACAGGAGGAGACCACCACTCTCCACCAGACTGTAACCGTCAGCTGCACCAACAGGTTTTTCACTTTGCACTTCTACTTTGGACATGAGGGAACCCATAGGGTTCAGCATAGGGGCTAACAAACCCCTTTGTGTTTGTGCCCCAGGGTGCTGGGTTATACTTCTGGGTTTTTGTGGGTTTAAACCAAATTTTCTCTTTGTGCCATTGCATTTATTGTAATATTGTTATTAAATTGTAATTCTGATTTATAATCTCTTTTGTGTTGTGTTCATTTCTCCTGCTGGTTTACCTTTAAACCAGCACACTAACCCAAAAAGCAACTTTATACCATAAATTGAATACACACATAGCTGGGGGAGGTTCGCCAGAGGATTCCAATCAGATCTGGACTTTGTTGACACATTTTACAAAACAAAGCCAAACTGATTTGTTTAAAGCAAGGACAGAACCATTTGTTCCAGGACCAGAGTCCCACAAATTGCCTCATTATTCTTCAGTAGAAAGGCTTTTCTTCTGGGGAGGTTCTGCTCTTACACTTCATGGGTCTGAAGCTGAATTGCATGCACAGCAAATACAGTCCATAGTTTAGCCCTTACTCAAACAATCCAGGCATCTGCTATGAAAGGCTGTCAATGGAATGTGGCTTCTCCAATACAGCCAAGGGCAGAACATCACCTTTGAAGCCATGACAATAATTTTAACACTAGAGGTAGCTGCCAATATAGAGCATGCATTAAAAATGCTCTTTCTTACCACAGAGTTGGGAAAAACTAGGACAGCAAAAGGTGTGCTTCACTTGATTTGAAGGGATGGGATGAGGGAAAGCAAAGAGAAAACTCACCGTGAAATATGAGGGAAACAACCCTGATCCTGGCCTGGTAGAATACAAGTGGAAAGTCTGAGTGATGTATGAACCATCAACCACAGGCAGAATTGTGAGGAAACCCAACTCTGTTTAGTACTCAAAATTCTCAGCTTGGACTAATTGGGAGTTGAAGGCATTCAACCCCCAATTAGTCTCAGCTGAGAATTGCCTATGGATGATAGAAACTATTCTATTTAATCCATGGTGCTATAAAATAGAAATGCTTTAGTGACTATTTTAGATAAATTGAAAAAAAATCTGAGGATGTCTCACAACTTCCTACACAATATGTAACACTAAGTGAATTCTATAAGAAACATTGCAGTGAAATACTTTTTCTAACTTTTTTTTTCATATGAACTACCTTTCCAGTGACAGTAAACAACTTTCTTCTGATTTGTATCAGTTTATTCCTCGGCATCATAGCCATGAAGAGCAACATGCTCATGAAACCACTCCGGGTTACTGAAGGTAACCTAAACCCAAAATAGAATCATGGAGAAGACAAGACAGTTCTGGCAGGAAATCAACTGACAGGAACATGGAATTAAGTGTTTTTAGTAACAGAACAGACACCGGTAAATATTGCAGTAAGATTTAATTAACTCACCCCAACACAAACACAATTACATCAGTTACAAAAATGTAGAACATTCTGCAGTATCCACAACACAAAAGAGGTCCTGAATTTTCACCTGCCATCTAGTTGAAAAGTCTGTCTAGACTAATTGAGTAAATGGTTCTTTGTGGTAGGGATGTGTCTCTTGATTTATTTCTTTGGTACATTTTTACCTTGTCCCCTCCCTCCACTTCTCCCTTCTCCTGCTCCACGAGGGCAGTGCAGGTAATTCCATGGGAAACGGGAAGGTTGCACAATGATTAAGCTGAATTAAGTGTCAGGATGCAGCACTCCAGGAGTCAGTACTTATAAGATACAGGGGAACTAAGCCTTAATTAGCCTTTACTTCAGTCCACAAAAGAGTGAAAGTCGACTGATAATTGCATTTTTTTCAAGTGACACAGAGTGTCATTCAGCTGTACAGTGTCATCAGTCTAAGCTCAAAGTGTTCCCCTCAGTTCCCAATAATTTAACCCTTAACCTCTCTGCTGTGCTGGCACAACTTTGCAAAGCCATACATTGAATCTGGGACAAGGAACTGCTCTGGCTTTCAACCAAATCAAACACTGGGCAGAGGAAGTGAGAAATGGGTGAAACTCCTTAGGCTGATATTGCCACTGCTGCTAATGTAAAATATAAACAGCATTCATTTTTTTAAAAAGAAAATCTATAAATGAAACCCCCA
Organism: Pithys albifrons albifrons; assembly: GCF_047495875.1. Lineage (NCBI taxonomy): Eukaryota > Metazoa > Chordata > Aves > Passeriformes > Thamnophilidae > Pithys > Pithys albifrons. The sequence goes on along the minus strand of NC_092458.1, from coordinate 122,217,198 downwards.
CCATTTATTTAGGATTATCTGGTTTTAATGATCCTAATCCTAGTAGAGTGAATTAAACTAAGCTGCTAGGCATTCTGTGTACAGAACAGAGCATTCACACAAGGAGTTAATCCAGGCAAACACTGCATTTTAAATTCATATTCCAATGTATTTCACAACAGCTCCCTGAGGGAGACAAGCCCTTATTTCCTCTGAAGGGCTTGAAACAGGATCTGAGAAATCCAAGGTCTTGTGTATATGGAAACAAATAGGCATAACAAGGTGAATCAACTAAAATATTGAGCTAGACATATTGAAAACCACTTCACTTCTCAATCAGAGTAACCATTTGGGGCTTAAACCCATTTGAATTGGTTGGCATCAAAACTTTTGAGTGTTTCACCTGAACTTTCTCAAATATTCTTTGTATGTAAATAGAAGTTTTGGGGGCTGTGGCCTCAGTCAGAAGCTTTACCTTTGGGGAAACCAAATGCAGCACAGACAGAGGTACTACAAGTGTCAGGGGAAGCTCTATGGGTGATTTTCAAAGGGAATTGCATTCATAACTGTGGGAACATACTTGCAGGAGGGTGGGAAAGGTAAGCAGTTTTCCCTGCCCTCAAAATCCTCCTCTTTCACAGTGTGCCCTACCCCACCTCCTGGGTCTGGTGGAGCCTGCCTACTAAGTTGGGAAACATTCTTTTAATTAATAAAATTCACAACATAGTTTGAACTTGAAAAAACACGTATGAAAATATTTAACACAATGCTGTGGACTCAAGGGTTCCATCAGCCAAAACTGCCCACTTACATAAGTGAAAAATGGAACATGAAATCAATGAACTGATTTTTGAGCATGTTTTTCAAGCAAAGACTGTGCTCACTGACAGATGTGGCAAACTTCTGAGGGCTTTGAACTTCTTCTGAACTTCTCAATTTTTAAAATAAATAGACCAATCATTGCACTATGTGAGTAAGACTGATATTGGTACGTATTAAAGGGCTTTAGTAATAAAAATGACTGCTGTAAGAAATAGGGTTCGTGTAAGATATGAGACATAACAGCAATAAGATTTGTTTGTAACAGTAGTTTGTGATCAAACTATGCAAATAATCCAAAAGTCATCATAAATAATGCTCTGTATTATATGTGTAGGCTTTCAGCTTTAAAAAGAAAAGAATGGGGTACTATGTGAGCAATCCAGTAGTAAATAAAAGCCTTTATTTACAGAGATAGAGTTTCTCACAGACTGGCTAAACAACAGAACTCCCTCTCTCCATAAACTTCACTCTCGTATTTTAATGCCATTCCTTATTTCATGTGAGGAAAAACTAATGAAAAGAGAGGTATCAATGCATTATGTGATTATAGATATTCTAAAGTCAGAGCCAAAAGAGCCAAATGAATATTTCTAGACATTCTATCAAGGAATAACACACAGAATAGGAGACACTCAACCTTTTATATATGCAATGGCAAAACAATCTCTAAGCTGAAATGTTAAGAGGAAACTGAAAATTAATTTAGAGCTAGTCAGGTGAAGGTTAGCAAAGCAAAGCATGGACTGTAACCACCACCAGAAAACAAAAGTAATTTCACTCCATCCTTGCAGTGTATTTACTTAAATACCACACTGGCTCCAGTTGCAAGATGTGATGCATGAGAGGGACTCTGTGTCTGTGTAAAGCACCACCAGTGTGACTTCCCTTGCAGGGAATTATATTTTCACACTCATTAGAGTCTGTTCTTAACCTCAAAAGGTAGTTTATGTCATTCATTATATCACAATTTTGATATGAAAAAATTATGGATAATAGAGAAATGGGACTTAAGGATGAAAACCCATAAACCCTTGAAAGGCTTAGATTGACATAAGGAAAAAAAGGATCAAAGGCCTCTGAAAAACAAAGTTGTTATATTGATTCATAGTTCACCATTACTAAATCTACATTATTTGAGGTTTGAAAATTTGTTTAGTTTTACAGTTTTTCAGTAACTCAATTCAGTTGTTTCTTTTTCACCAATTATTTGTTTTCAATTATATCACTTTAATGAAACAGAAAAACTCACGCAACATGAAAAAATTCATGAAGACCAGTTAAAAAATTTTCCTGCACTATTTATTTTTCTAAAAACTATCGTGCTCTACAGTTACACCAAAGCAGATGGTAAGAAAATGTCATCATACTTGTGGGTGCAAAGGTAATGCTCATAGCTATAAATAACAGCTGAGGTTCTGAGTACAAGAGTGACAGAAAGTCACCCATAATTGACAGAATATATACATGACATAAATGACATAAATTTCCCATAATGTCATATCAATATGAAGCCTCTTTTGATCAGGAATGAACATTTTCAAGTTGCTGAAAAAGAATTATACAGGCTTCAATATTTATATTACTATTGTTAAAAAAAGATAGCAACTGCTATTGTCTTGGTTTACTTGATACACAAATGGCACAGTCAAGACAGAATAAAAAGGTGATATTATTTAACCCAAGACACCAAAAAAGTGGTCAAGATACAAACCATTTTTAGCTGAAACCCATCGTGGCATCATTTGTACATTAAAATTACATGAACAGCTTGTTGCAGATGTTGGATTTCTGTTCCAGTAAAGAAAAAAATCCAAAACATTTCCCTCACCAAGGAAGCATCAGATATTCTGTTGTCTTTCTTCAGACAAACAATAAACATTGTGGAGCTGGCTACGAACTAACAAGTTCATTAATTTATCTTTAAACTGGTTATGATAAAGCTTTTCATATGTGTTCTTAAAACACAAGAGAAGTTGTATCTTTGCCAAAAAGATCATTTTAGTCCCCACAAAGAGAAAGAAAATTCAGCTTTAAGATCTCAAATTTTATGGAAATACCACAGAATCCCAGAATGGGTAAAGTTGGAAGTGACCACAGTGGGTCATCTGGTGCCACCTCCCTGCTCCAGCAGAGCCATCCCAGAGCACACGGCACAGGGTTGTGTCCTGATGGTTCTGGGATATCCCCAGTGAGGGACACTCCACACTCTCTCTGGGTAATCTGTTCCAGGGGTTTACATTTTCATGGTTGGTACTGTAATAATCATATGTTGCTTGCAAAGACAGTGGGACACAGTGTTTGGAGTTGAGATTGAGCAAAAACGCCCAATTATGAGTCGAATCCAAAGAATGCTGAAGGAAGGTTAGGAAAGGGGGGTAAAAAAAAGGCCATATCAAGTATTTCATTTACATCACAATTCTCCCAACAGCAAAAAGACTCCTCCAAAGTCCTTGGGAACTGATGCCAGCTATGGCTGTTCTCCAAACATGAAAACCTTTCAGTTTGGAGTGAAAATTGACATGTGTTATCAGAGTTCTGGGATCTTTCGCCCCAAAATTCACAACTTCTCTACCAACACTTGCTCTAAAACACAAGAAAGAAGTGACATTTTATGGAACACTGAGCTCTGCATGGAATGCAGAAATCTGCATGAAACACATGAAATGTGCCAGTGTGCCACAACACTGCCAATGCCCACAGTACTTACCCCGGTGGTAACTTCATCCTCTGTGAGTAACCTTAGCAGAGAAGCTGGTAATTGCTATCCACTGATAATGCACTAGATAGAACTTGCAAATCTCCGTGGCAAACAGATTTTTTCCACTGTCTCAGAACTGCAGGAATACCACAGTGCTTTGTTCCTTAAAGCACAACTTTTTGAAGGAAGGCACTCATAGATTCCATAGGAAAATTTTGTAAAAACAAGTATTTTTTTAGTATATACTATGGCACTCTTCAGCTTAGGTCACAGAGACATTGTTAATGTTGGTCCAAATCTACTTTTTTCACCTTTAATTAAAAGTCATTCACCTTTAATTAAAATGTCTACACCTGTAATTACACTTGATTACAGTGTTAAGAATAAAGAGCAGGATACACAAGAGCCAAACCAGCTATATTAAAAAGTCTGGTATATTATTGCTGTTACATCCACCGAGACTGCCTGTAATTTTCTGCAGAATCGGATTTTTTTTGTTTCCTTTTAAGTACATTTAATACCATTTGAAAAGTGTGAAATACAATACCCATCATAAAAACACCAGTGTATGTACCCAAATAAGGCAAATACCACACAAAAAATAAAAGTTTCCATTTTTCTGTAAAGACTCGTACAAATGCTGCTTTAAACTTAACATTATGTAGCAGACCAGAAAGGAAAAAACTCTGCCATTCAAAAACAATTTGCTAAAGTCTGCATGTGCTGAGACCCTAATCTTAAAAACTCTATTAACAAAACCCCAGCAGAAATTCTCATGACATCACCTCTCCAGTCTCTTTCCATATTAGTACTAGCTGTCAATACAAACAAAAATCCAGGACAATCAGGAATGAAGCAAAAAGCAGGCCCTTGACTAAGGGCTTGGTGCAGCTGGGGCTTATCAAAGCTGAGGTGCAGGTAAGCTGAAATCAGTATTATTTTCCAGGTAAACTGAAATCAGAATTATCTCCTAGGCTAGGAATAATCTTCCAAATTGCAACGTAATCCGTGTGAGATGTAATGACCTGCTCTTTCCAGAGGGTGCTGTAGGAACTCGTCCAAGTGTTCTGCAATATGATGACAAAGTTCCTCCCTGCATTTCACTACGGAGCAGCATTCTTTCCACTCACATAGCAGCATCAATTCAGACTTCCTAAATTTGCTTCCAGGAGCCTTTGCCAAAAATTTCAGCAGTGCAGAGAAGTTTTAGTTACCATATGACATTTCTGTAAATTTATCTTGTAAAATTAATAGTCAGGCTTACAGTGTCCTCAATAACATGAACATGTTATGGGTTTTTTTTAATTCCTGTATACCTTATTTTAAGAATCTAAGGCCATACACAGCAAACATTTACACCTTTCCAGAAGCCACAAGTTGTAACATTTTCAACATTTTCAATTGTGTAGTTGTAACATTACAACTACACAGTAAGAGTCCTATGATCACCATCCCAAGCATCTGCTGAGGGTGCCTTTATTGTAATTTTAACTTCACTGCAGGATTGTAAAACCTCTTTCCACACAGAAATCCAAAGCAATAATTACCAAGAGTTTAATTCCAGTTACTTTACCTTGACATCAGTGTGGGGTCTCACAGAACAGGGATGGTCCCTGCTTGTTCTTCTCAAGATCCAGCTCTGGAATTGGCACAAGCACCCACTAAATTGATAAGAAAATGGACCAAACTGAAAGCTGGATTTTGGGGGAAGTGATTGATAAATCAGTTTTCTGCACAACTGGATGCATGTTTTTATCAACATAAAGGAAGCTACAGGAATATAAACCAAGGAGAAGTAGATCCACTGCTTTTCCTGACTGAACAGATACAACAATAGCAAACTTTATTAAAAAACCCCAGCCTATTGGCCTGTGCTCCATGGATTTCCACCTCCCTGCTCTTCCCTGTGTTACCAGCTTCCAAGATCTGCCAGTTCAGCTGCTGAAAGAACCACTCCCTAATTCACTTTATTCCCAGCTCTCTGGATTTAAGAGTTTAAACAACCTCCAAGCAGATCAGCTGATGGAGCTCAGTCAGCAGCAGATTTCAGCAGGAGGATGGCAACAAGCAGCTGGGAGGAGGTTCCTCATTTTCTCATCAGCCCATACAAATCTGGAAGACAAACTCTGCCCAATAGCCTAAAGCACAAGTATTACAGCCTGGCTGTGTCTTCCCTGATGCTCGTGCTGATTCCATTGATTAAAAAAGCTGGGCACTGACATAATTACTGGGTTAAAAAAGCCAAGTGTGCAAGTGGAAAAACGTGCAGGAAAGTGGAAAACTGTGCCAGCTCTGTGGTGTCAAGCATTGATACCATTGACATAACTGGCAGCACCTTTATACTTCCAGTTTCTACAGATACCATTCTGGAAGTATTTCCCTACCAGGAAGTTAATGACTGCAGAGCTTCTGAGAGAATGGATGGTCTTGTGTTCCAAGTGAGACTCTTCCCACATTGCAACAGTTTAATCTAAACTGCTACTACCAACCTTTTCCTTTCACCAATGCTCCAGCTCACTGACCTGGAGGAGGAAATCCTGGCACCCTAAAGACAGGTGGAAAGGCAAGAAGAGGAGTGTTTATGCTGCACATTAAATAATCCATGGTCAGGTAACTTTATTGAAGTTATTCCAGTCACAGTACTAGTACTACTGGAACAAAATATTTCAAGTTATAATTATTCTAATTGCCCAATGCCAGTATCCATAATATCCCAACAAGAACCTTAGAGGCAAAAAACACCTGAGGGAAAACTGTGAGAGTGACCTTGAAATCCTTCTGCCCATAACAGCACAGCCCCACCCTGTCTCTGCATCCCACCTGAATGCCCATATCCCCTTTCCTTGTGTCTACATCCCACCTGAACCACCCACATCCCCTTTCCTTGTGCCTACATCCCACCTGAACCACCCACATCCCCTTTCCTGGTCTCTACATCCCACCTGAACCACCCACATGCCCTTTGTCTTCTGCATCCCACCTGAACCACCCACATCCCCTTTCCTTGTCTCTACATCCCACCTGAACCACCCACATGCCCTTTGTCTTCTGCATCCCACCTGAACCACCCACATCCCCTTTCCTTGTCTCTACATCCCACCTGAAACACCCACATGCCCTTTCCTTCTTTCTACATCCCACCTGAACAGCCCTCAGCCCCTCATTTGTCTCTACACCCCACCTGCCCACCCATCCTTCCATTTATAGTGCTGTCTAAATCCCACCACTTTCAATATCCTTCACACAAAACACCTTTAAAGCTGAGGGTGTACAGCTGGCAGTGGAGACCTGGAAGGATTTGTAGCCAAGGGAGGACCACACACATTCATTTACTGCCTCTAGACTGATAAATGTCCTGTGCAACCAAAATTTGTGATTTCTTGCAAGCATTAATTGGTAACAGCAAGTTCTTGCTCTACTTGAATTACTTCTTAAGCTGCTCTTCATTTTGATAAAATGCTTACACTTAATTTCTAGACCTTTTTTCAAGGAGGTAGACTCAAATACTTGGCTGTACTGTGAGAAGACAAAGTAAATCAAGAAGGAAATGTGTATTTTGTATAATTAGAATGACAGATATACCTTTACTACCTACAAATGCTTTCAGGGGTGAGTGGATGACTTTAACAGGAGTAAATAGAGCACTCTTTTCCAAGAGCTTTCTGGCAGGAACACCTCATATCTCTCTATTCAACCCACTTCTTACCTAAATAACCACACAAGTATATCATGCCTGGAGGAAAAGTAAGTGCATGTTGGGATTTGCATGTATTTCATGGGAAAGAAAGTAGTGAAAAAGGGAGGAGAGTGAATGAGAAGTAGGTGCATTTGCCTTCAGGGCAAAGTTTCTCATTTTTCTCTTTGATTATGCAATTGAACTCTTCATTTCTGCGTCTTTAAAAATGGTGCTTTGTCACTGATTCCAGTCTCTTCAGCAAAAATCTTGTTTGCATCAGCGTGGACTTCACAGGAAGGCAATAAAGCAACTGTTCTTTACCTCTAAAGACACACACAGCCCCCAAACCAACCCGCTCCTGCCCAAATACCCCCAACCTATGTATCCATACTTGCAATATAACAATCTGGAATTTTATACCATAACTGGGGCCCTTGGGTGCAAATGCCATCTGTATGTCTGTCAGACAAAGGCATTTATTCCTTTGAAAGCTCAGACTAAGGTCTTACACAGGCACGGGTGTGGAGAGAAGGGAAAAGCAGTGTGAGCATGCAGTTTATTTACTATTTTTTTTAAATCTACCAGCCAGCATAACAGATTGAGAGCCATTCTTTTTTACCTACCTGTCCTTGGCACAGCATGGAGCCAGAGTTAGAACTTCCCCACCCTTTAATGAGCTGATTTGATTTTTTAAGTTTTTTTTTGTAAACCACCCCTTTATTCCAGCATCATCCCCTTGACAACACTCCTGTGCTTGACTCGTGCGCAGGTATCACATAGGGCTATTCTGTGAGTGAGAAAGGACAGTCACTCTTGAGAAAACACTGCCTACAACTTTGCTTCTGCTCTTCCACAAGCAGTGAAATGTGGGCCTTCTTCATTCCCTTATCATGGAGCATCTTACTCCTTGGTTTCTGCATGTTGCTGCGCATGACACACCAAGTGTGTGAATCCAAACCTGTGGATTTAATTTGTGGTCACTGAACACACACTGACACTTTCCCCTTCTACAAGTAACAGGACATGGATTCTGCTAGGAAAAAAACATGTGAATGCAATAATCATTAGTTAAGAGCCCTGCAGCCAGCGCAGCTCAGTACAGCAGGCTGAGCACGTGTTCTCTAACGTGTTTCTTAGCTATACATCTAAGGTACTGTGTTGCCTCTCAGGTGCCTCTTTCCCTCCGGTTTTGAATCTATTTCTTGATGCTGAGAAAGTTGGGGCTGTTCAGCCTGGACAGGAGAAGGTTGTGTGGACATCTCACAGCACCTTCAAAGATCTGAAGGAGCTACAGGGAAGCCAGAAAGGAACTGTTCATAAGGAACTGTAGTGACAGGACAAGGAGTAATGGCTTCAAACTGATAGAAGGTTTAGATTAGGTATTAGGAAGAAATTGTTCCCTGTGAGGGTGGAGAGACACTGGCACAGGTTGTCCAGAGAAGCTGTGGCTGCCCCATCCCTGGAAGTGTCCAAGGCCAGGTTTGGATGGGGCTTGGAGCAACCTGGGCTGGTGGGAGGTGTCTCTGCCCATGGCAAGGGGTGGAACTGGATGATCTTTAAGATCCGTTCCCACCCAAACCGTTCCATGTTTCTATGATAACTTGCAACAGCACAAGAGGAAATGGCTTCGCACTGCACAGGGGAGGTTCAGGTTCGACATCAGGAGGAATTTCTTCATGGAAAGGTAGTGGAGTCCCCATCCCTGGAAGTGTCCAAGAAACAAATGGACATGGCACTCAGTGTCATGGTGTTCAGTCATGAGTTGGACTCGATGATCTTGGAGGCCTCGTGCAGCCTCAGCGACTCTGTGATTTTATGTTCACTAAACATGAAAGATCCAAGTCCTGCAGACACTGAAATTCCTGTGAGCTGTTCGGGGAGGAGACACTGAAATGAGCAGTGGCTTGAGGGGAAGGCTGGCAGAGCCTGCCTGCTGTTTGCTTTCATTACCAACACCCAGCATGTCAATCCCTACATGAGGAATTCTGGCAGTCTCCTTCCCTGAGCCACTATCACAGCAAGAACCCAAGGCTCAGATGGGCAGCAGAAGGGTGGAAATCTGTAGAAAATTACCACCATTAGTTTCACCAATTTTAACTGGTCATTCTGCCATTACTACACTTTTTTTTTTTTGTACCCTTTTTTGCTACACTTTCAGGAACACCTTAAAAACGTTTTACAATGTTATTGTGCAGGCAAGCAGAACAGTACAGGAAAGCAGTGCACACAGTGAAAAAAAACACACCTACAAAACAAAGACTCACATTACAACTGGAAAACTTTGCTTTAGTTGAAATAAATCCTCAAACTCGGTATTTTTAATTGCTTTTGGTATCAGCTGCTCCACAGTCATTGCTCCCAATAATCAGATTTTCTGAAGTGTTAGCAACTAACTGGGCAGCGTAGCTCATGGCTAAGGCAGAAAGATGAGAGAATTACACTACAAATGATGATGAAATTGTGACTGTCCTGTCTCCTGGACAGGTCTCATCCTCACTGCCCCTTTCAGCTCAGATGCTGGGAATTTGGTTAGCAACAGTGAGCTTGGACTTTGCAGATAAGTGATCCAGTGTGTCAGCCACAGTCAGATGTACAGGAGAAATGGAGAGGAACTTTATATGAAGCAACAGCATGAGGAGGAATGGCTTCAAACTGTCAGAGAGTAGGGTTAGATTGGGTATTAGGAAGAAGGCTGAGCATGGTGAGGCAGTGGCATAGGTGAAGTTGTGGCTGCCCCATCCCTGGAAGTGTTCAAGGCCAGGCTGGATGGGGCTTGAAGCAACCTGGTCTAGTGGAAGGTTTCCCTGCCCATGGCAGGGCGTTGAAATGGGATGATCTTTAAGGTCCCTTCCAACTTAAACCATTCCATCACTCTATTGCAGGGGCTGAATATGCTGAATCCTGTCTGAATTGACCCAGCAGCAGGACACGTGCAGAACAGCCTTCAGCACCCAGGAGGGAAAATTAATTCAGAAGAGCTTTTTCAAAGCATTTCAGGGCAAGAAATGTATTTTCCAATCATGCCTGTAGTATATAGTGAAGTACCTGTGGCTTTTTACATCATTCCAACATTTTTAATCAAGACATTTTAACAGCATCTTGCCACTGCAAATAGCACAGCAGCCTCTCAGCACCAGAGAAAATCACTGTGAGTTGATGAAAAACACCACAGAAATACTTTTTTTCTTTTATCCTGTTGCCATGATGACACTTTGGGTGTGCTATAGGGCAAAAGCTCCCATGTGAATGCAAACCTAACTCATCTGAGATGGAAGTCCCTTTGGTCTGTCTCCAAAACCACTTTTCAAGCAGAGCCTCGCTGTGCATCGTGGTGTGGATGAGCAGTGTCCTCCACCCCTATTTTTCTTACTCCCTTTACACCCCATCAGGCCAGCACACAGCCAAAAACAGGCAGCCAAAAATACAAGGGTTAAAGGTTTTCCAACAGGTACACCCAAATCAGTAATAAATGTCAGGCCAAAGGGCATCAGGAGGAGCGACTTATTATTACGTTAAATAGCACCAAGGAAATCTCATTACTGAATAATTCCCAAAGCAATGCTAACAAAGCTATCTGTCCCTTGCATTTGCATGTAGTACCTACAGTTTGTATATGACTGTCATTTGGATGTATGGTATTTATTCCATTTCTAGTTTTCAAGATGAGAAATTGAGACATCTTTATGTATGCAGAACAGTAGCAAATCACTCTGACAAACTGGCAGGAATTTCACTTCTTGAAATAAATCCAACTGTTTCTTGGCTATTAACTTCAGACAATCTCTGGAACAGTAAAATGGTACAGAAATGTAGCTGGTTAGACTGACTGGAGACTGACTGGTAGGTTTCTGCAAAAATACTTTTCACAGTGACACAGCTAAAGAAAAAATAAAAATTAATTTTAGAGAGTGTAATAGCACTTAATACACTCAGTTTTCCTGAGAGAATTCACTACATAGCACAGCCAAGGAAGGTTCCATCTCCTCTGTTTTCAGTTATAACCCAGTAACAAGCTATAGAATAAATATTTTAGAACACTACCACATGTTTCTGTACAAAGTTATGATTTGGCTTATTGCTTTTGAAGCAAATCTATGTGATTTGAAAAGATGTTTGCTACCTTAATGAAGGGAACAGAAAAGAATTACACTGGTAGAAAAAGGGTTCTGTACCCCAGTGCTCCTTTACTTCAGAGCCTGTGTGCCACAGACAGCATTCAATTAAATAATAGTCTTAGCCATAAACAATGACAATACACAGAACACTACACAATATCACTCCTTTGGCTCCAAGTGATTCCAGTTTGTGACTGAACAGTTGTTACCCAGAAATCTCCAGTGTGTGGCTGAAAACAATAACCTTCACATCCTATAGCTGAAAAGGCAGGTAACAAATGGGCAGAGGAAATTTTGATTGCACATCCCTTATGTAGCTTTATTTCTTGTGCAGTTTGAAAACAGCATCAGTACAACTTTGGTATTCACTTGAAAAAGGCTTAGGTGGGAGAGCAGCTGGCAGTCACTGCTTGTCCAAGTTAAGCTCTGTCTGAAAAAGCAGCAGTTTCCAACGTCTCCAAACAAAATATTTTGAAACAAAAGCAAACAAAATAATTTGTTTTGAAATTTTTTCATGGTGCAGCACACCCAAGATACAGTTGTGTTCTCATAGGGATGCTCATAACAGTAGTAATAATAAAGTCATGCTGAGAGATGATGAGGTACCATAGCAAAGACCATCCTGTGTCAAAGGAGTGCTCTGGGAAGATCAGCTTTTAGAGAACTTTCTATTGCTTGATATAGCCAAAGCCCTCCCAGTGGTTGTGTTTCCTTTCCTGAAGTAGAATATTATTTAAGATAATTTTTAAGTAAGAGCAACCATCCACTGGAACAACCTCCCCAAAGATGTGGTAGAGACCCTATCACTGGAGACTAAATAAAGATGCCACCGGACAGGGTGCTGGTTAATGGTCATTCTATGAATCTATAACCTCATCTAAGCCCCCTTTCCCCAGAAAGGGCTGGACCAGATCATCTTGCAAGGTGCCTTTCAACCTGGGCTGTTCTATGATTTTGGGGATACTGAGAGACCAGTGAGGGACATTCCTATGTAACAACCAACATGCAAACATTTACTGTGTGATCATTTCTTCTAAAATCAGCTGGAATCAATCCCTGCCAGAAAGGTAGGGTCCTGCCTGCCTGGATGGGAACATGAAGGCTGGGCAGCATGGCAGGGATGCCAAGCCCCACAAGACTACAGAAAACCAGGGGACCACATTAGGGTAAAGAGGTTTTGTAAAGCCAGAGAGGTCTCTAGTGGTCAATCCCCTCCATCTGTGATTCTTATCAAACAGGGAATCACATGTTAAAATGATGCAGGTTGATTCAACGCAGCATCAATGCTACTGTCAGTAGTATTAACATAGAGCAGGTGGATGCTACTAAGGCAAAAATCCTCTTCCACCCCTTAATCACCATTTACATATGTCTAAACAAAACTCTGATCTTGTAGAAATTCTATATGCAGCACTGTAATCCCTCTGTCTGTGTGTACATTTTTACATGTTAACCATCTTTTATTTACCACAACAACTCGACCTAGGACCTCTCCATTTGCTTTCCTTCCCCTTTTTCCCCCCTCTCCCCAAGTACCCTGTCAAAAGATAATGTGCCTTTACCAATGAGGCACCAAACACAGGGAGGAAAAAAAATTTCAAGTACATATACAGCATATTTCATAAATAAAACCTGCCTTCCTCTTGCCCAGTGGTTTGGTGTGAAAGGGAAGGAATTGTGGACAGGAAAGCTGAGGAGAACCTTAACTCAAGCCAGTTAAGAAATAATCTGGGAAGTGTACTTCTTGGGATACTGGGAGTCTAAAAACTTACAGGATCTCAGGGCATTGTGTGAAAAGTACCTGGCAAAGACAGAAGGGGGTAGGGAATGTAAAGTTCTCTCTCCCACACCACTAAGAGGTATTTTCTCTTTCTGATATGTATCCTTGCCCCACCTTATCCCCGCCGCCATGCAGACATTTTATAAACTTGTTGACATTTCCAAAAAAGTAGTTCTGCTCCTGTGACACACAAAATCTGCCACCAGAAGAAACCCCTTTCTTATTTATGTCCTGCACCTTTACACAGAGCCTGGCACAGTGAGGCTCTGGACACTGCTATGGCACCAAGAAAACCACTGGAGGTTCACTTTAATATCCAGACATTTATACTTTGGAAGAATTTGTTGTAGAGATCATAAGGCATCCTTTAGGGGTCAAGTAGTCCATGTTAATAGAGACTTTCAAATTTGATGTCACCCCTACTCATATTTTTGCTAATACATAGAACATTTTCATAAATATGATAGGCACAGACAGGATTTTTACAACCATCAATCCATCCTCACTGTCAAACACAGCAGCTGCTTTATCCTCAGCAAAAACCTCCAGCACAGTTCTGTGGCTCTGTCTGCTGCCCCAAAGGACCTTGTTTTTCAGCTGGAAGGGTAGATTTGCCTTTCAGGATTCCAGGCAGCAACATATATATATTTTTTTTAGTTTATTCCTTTTTGCTATCAGCTCATTTTTTTCTGTGGGAACAATACTATCTTCTTGACATGCAAAAGTCCAGACTGCACATCAATGGATGGAGAATGGAATGAGAGTGAAGTGTCAGCAAAGATGTCTTTGACCCAACCCACTATTTGTATCCCTGACAGTCATGCAAACCTTGCCCCTTATACACTGGGGCACACTGACTCCATGTGGCAGGACACAGAATATGCTTCAGACATTCCTTTTCCTTGCATTTCACACAGGCCTGTGGGTGTGGCTCTGGATTTTGGAAATAGTTTAGGAAACAGAAGGAATAGAATCCATATGTTATTTCTGTGAGACAGGGCAACATGGGGATGAAAAAATTAATGACTCATATTGATAACAGTGTTTTTCACACAAATATTCACCAGGAACACACAGTAAAGTACAAAGGCTATACATATATATATATGTATATATATAAAAAGAATGCATTCTCAAATGTTTATTACATGATGACATAAGTCTAATTGAAAAAAATTCACATCCTGAACTTGATCCAAGGGGACTGATTGCTCTTCAGGCCTATTAGCTAAAAGCAAGATTGAAAGAGCAGGTTTGAAAAATTACATAAAACTGTATCACACTTTTTCAGTTCGTTATTGGTTTGATTCAAACTTGACTAGAAGACCATAAAAGTTGCTTTAGCATCAGACCAGCTATCTGATTCAAGTAGCACTAACACTGTGTGATGGGTACAGGGTTCTTCCCATGACTAAAATGGAAACACTTTGTGAAATTGGTATATTTTCTTCCACACCACGCTCATGCCTACCCCAAAGCCCCACATTCCACCTACTTCACCAGTGTTGTTAGATACAAGACCTAAAGAAGATAAGAAACAAAGACAATTACTGTTTTGCCCACTTGTGTCTTCACATTTCAGTCTCTACCAGCTGACCACAAGTACATTCCACTCACTGTGAACCAGGTCTTCATATTTCACTTCCAGACTGGAAAGAAGTGACATGGTATGGCTGAAAGGTTTTGTACATCACAAGTGCTGTAATATTTCGGATTTCCCTGCTTTGGTTGAGGTGTATGATGATCACAGAATCATAGAACTGATTGGGTTGGAGAAGACCTCCTAGATCATCAAGTCCAACCCTTGGTCCAACTCCAATCCCTTTACCAGATCATGGCACTCAGTGCCACGGCCAATCTCAGTTTAAAAACCTCCAAGGATGGTGAATCCACCACCTCTCTGGGCAGCCCATTCCAATGCCTGATTACTCTCTCTGTAAAGAACTCTTTTCTGATCTCCAGCTTAAATTTCCCCTGGCAGAGCTTGCGCCCGTGCCCCCTTGTCCTATTGCACCTATTGATGCCCCTGTCAAATCTCAATCTTACTGCACAAGTGCAAGGGGATGCTGAATTTGTGGTGAGATTTTTTTCCTTTTTTTTTGTTTTTTTTTTTTAAGACAGTGCAAGGTCTAGAGGCAGCATGAGAATCTCAGCTCAGGGTGTCACAGGGAGCTACACCAATTTCACCTCACAATCTCACTGTATAAACATTTTCCCATCTCTGTTTGGTATCCAGCAAATTAGAAATTTTCCAAATGTCTGTGTGGTGGGGTTATTTTTGTCTCTGAGTACTGTCCATTTCAAAACTCTCCCAAGTATAAATTAGTAGCTGTACATCTGCTGCTGCTGCTCTGTCTGAACGGGCTGCTGCCCCGGCTGCTGCTGCGCTGCCGGCGCCTGTGGCTGCAGGACATCAGTCTGGGGCACTGACCTCCAGGCCAGGGGGTGCTGCTCTGAGATCTGGTTGCCCAGAGGAGCAATGGAGTTCACCAGGGTGGTCAGGTTTATAAAATGGGCCACGGACTGGGGGTTGGCTGCCTCTGGCTGCGGCTGGATCTGGATGTCGTTCTGGCGGTTGTGCAGCATGGCGGAGCTGCTGACGGTGTCGAAGGTGACGGTGAGGATGGAGTTGTCCAGCTGCAGCTGGCGCTCAGGGGCACTCAGGTGGCTCACAGCCACCGGCTGCAGGTTTGTGAACTGGGTTCCAGCTGCTGTTGTGATGGGGGTGACGGTGATGTTTGTGAGCCCCACGGAGCTGGAAGGGGCTGTGACGTTTGGGTCACCGAGGGTCACCACCACCTGGGGGAAAACACAAAGGTCACCACGACCTTATACCTTGCACCCATCAAATACTATCAAGGAAGACCAACTGAGGGGCTCACATGTTGCTGCTGCCAGTAGAAGAAGTCACACACAGAGGGGCACATAGAAAGCTTGGAATATAACAACTTCCACATAGAGAAATGAGATGGTAATGCGAGGGTGGGATACACAACATTCAAAACAAGCAGCCAAATTAAGTTTCATGCTTTTAATCACAGCTTCAGCTAGTTAGTGGTACCTGGCAAACAAGGAGATGGTAACACCAAAGGCAATGAAAACAAACATAAGGAGCTTACTCGGCAACTCCTTGATTTTTTTGAAGTCTCTATCCATCTTTGTAGTAAAACAATTTATCAAATCAGCACCAAATACTCCAATCACACTTTAGTGTTTGGAATTAGCCAAAAAGAAGGATTATCACTCTGAGCAATAACTGCTGCTGGAGCTCACCTGCTGGATGCTCTGTACAGCTGAATTAGTCTCATCTCCAACATTCCCTGTGAATTCACCTTCCTTCTCTGTGTATTCACTGAAGGCAGGGTCCTCAGGCACTTGAGCTTCCTCCTCCTCACCCGACTTTTGTTTTCGTTTCTGGCCACGTTTAGGAGTCTTTATATGCTGTTTCCCTTCTGGTAACTCGCCCTGTTCCAAGGCTAATTCCGGCTGGAGCAACACATTTCCAAACAAAACATCAAGTCCTTTTGCTTAGTGAAGTTCCAAGTAAGAGCCAATCACCTGAAGCTGTTTTACTGTCAGTTCTCAAGCAAAGAAACAAACTTTAGCAAAAACCTGATTGTGGGGAATGAGACCTCACCCTGTAATTACTTGTATTTTACCAGCACACCTGTTATACAACCAAGCAGATCAAGAACCTGCAGCTGCTTGGACATGTTACACTGGGGCTGACTCTGAGAAAGCACATTCCTCACCCATAGCCTATGCTCAGCTATGTTATGTACCAAAAATGTCCCCACCTCACCCTCCAGCAGGCCTGGAATTTACCTGAACAATCCCAATTGAAGAGGCATCAATGGTAGTTGTCTCTGGCAGCTGCTCTAAATCATCAATCCTCACTGAAAGGATCTGCAGACAAAGAGGTATCAGCTGGTGAACTGCAGTCAAACAATAGAGCATCTCCCTAATAAATCCTGTCACACAGCAAAAATGATGTGATCTAATATTTTACACATATCACTTAATATAAGAGTGGTAACCATGGCTTTTTTTTTCTAAATCACCTTTTCACATAAAATCTTCTCATTCTCACTGCAAAAAAACCCAACAGACAAATATGTTTATTTTCATACTCTAGTCAGAACACAACACCCTGGGAAGTGATGAATTATATAGAAAACAACGTGTTTGAAAAAAAATACTATGTCCTACTTCATTATTTTCAGCTGAATCTACACATCTCACCTCATCAAAGAATAGAGCATTTTAATCCCCAAATCAATAAAGCACTTTGCTGACTTCCTTCACAGTCATCATGATAAAACAGCAAAGCAACAATAATAATAAATTGGTATTTTAAGAATAAAAAGCCTCAAAGGGAATGGACATGCCCTAGTCAAACCTAAACAAGAAATGTTGAGGAGAAACACAATAGCTATTCAGAAAATTAGAACACCAAAAAACCCCTGTTAGGGTCAGGCAAAACATCCCTCTAATCCAGATTCTCTCCAGTCAGCATTCATCTTTAATACTGAGAATAATTTTGTACCATCAGCAGATGCTGCCACCACCTCTCTATTCACCACTTCTTTCAGATCATTTCTGAATACTTGAGAACACAATGGGGAAAAAAGAATCCATTATACTCAGCAATGGATGAAGACAAAACATGAAAAAACATACATTTAAACTGAGGCAGAAAAAGAAAAGGTGTTAAATAATCAGAAGAACTTCATTTTTAGGGACTGGCAATCAGGTATGTTTACTACGAAAGCGTAACACAGTGAAATGCTGATCATGTCTCATAGACACTACCTAAAATTGGCCCCAAAAGAGCAGAATAAGAGGAGAGATAAGAAAAATTAATTCCTTTCAAGTCACTGAAGGCCATAAACATTCTTTAAAAAAAACCAAACCAAACAACCCCACAGTCCAACTGCCAAACTAACTCACCTCTGGATGTTTACGCCTCATATGCCGACTCATGGAGGCTCTGGTAGAAACCTTTGTCCCACACAGTTGACAGCTCTGGGCTTCCACCTTATCATGAGTGAGCTGGATGTGCTTCTGCAGCATGTAATCAGTGACATACTTCTTATCACAGACTGAACATGTCCACTGTTTTCCTACTGGTGGCAGATGGAAGGAAACCCAAGAGATGAGTATCGTATTGTCAACACCTCAACAACAGGAACTATTTATGTTTGGTGACAGGATGTGCTACACCAGTTCCAAGACTGGTAAATCTAAAGCAAGTCTAGGAACAACATTAAGATATTGTTGTTGGATACTGTTTTTTAGAGGGTTTACCTGTATGAATCAGCTTGTGAGTCTCCATTGTATTTCTCTCACTGAATGTCTTGCCACAGAGTTCACACATGAAATCTTTGATTCCTGCATGAAGAGCACATTTAGCATCTGTCAAAGCAGCCTAAGGTATGTGGGACAATTCAGAATCTCATATTACTGACATTAAAAACACATAAAAACACAGCCAAACAAGTAGAAGCAGCCCAGCTTCATCAGCTCTTTTCATCTAAGCCATGGCACCATATAAATCCAAGAGAAACTGATGTGGGAGGTAAAATTTTGTTTTGGGAAATGAGAACCTGAAGACTAACTTAAAACAAAGCCAACACTCTGGAGCTACCCTGGACACCACTCTCAAAAAAGCAAAACTTGAGACCAACTAGACTGTATCTCTCAATTATACAACAGGTGGTTTTGGCTGAGAAGAGAACAAAATCTCACTTTTCAAAAAGCAGAATATGCACGTTTTGCTAGTTTTCCTGACACACTCTGACTGTTCTAGGTAAGAGTTCCCTTAGGAAGCATTAACTGATTCAGTGGCACTTTTGGAGTCCTCACCTGTGTGTCTTTTGTAATGCTTCAGCATATTGACCTTCTGTGCAAATTTTCGGTGGCATTCCTTGCACTCATATTCCTTAATCCCTTTGTGGAGTTTCATGTGGTGACGAAGTGCGTGTTTTGTCTTCATTCCTGTGAGACAAAAGGTACAGCAGGACAGTTACTCCATTGCTCCCACCTTCAGAGAACTCAGGATGATCATGTTGTTGCCAAGAGCCCTAAGTTTATATTTGCTGTAAGTCCACAGTTGCATATTTTGAATTGTTTATGTACAGTGCACATTATCATTATTATTTTAATTCCAGGAAAAAGCTCTGGAAATCATCTGAGTAACCACTGAGGAAGAAGCAGAACAGCAGGGACAAACAAGGACAAAGCATCATTAGAGGTGTCAGAGTTGCTACTGCCTTCCACTAAAATACCAATTCAGATTTGTTAAAGTTATAACAAGAGCAATTAAAAAAGTCAAAGCAACTTTGACACTTAAGGCTCTTACAGAGAGAAACTGCTTGATTCTTAAGCCTGTAAACAAGTTTAGAATGAAAAAAAGCAATTTGCATTCACTTTTTTTCTGCATTAGAAGCCAGTCAGGTATGTTATAAAAATCAGTGTTTTCTTAAACTGCATAATATTAGACCTAGTTTATGTAACTATAAGGTTCTAATTAATACAGTTTCTACCTCTCAAAAATGCAGGATTTATAGCACTCCCAGACCTTCCCAATATTCTAAGAATGGAAGTTTTAATTCAGATATTCACCTGCTATTCAGTATCACAATTAATGGAAAACAAGGCATCAGACATACCTTTGCCACATTCTGCACACAAGTATTCTCGGATATTATCATGGACTCGCATATGTTCTTTTAACATGTCTTTCCTAGCAAATGATTTGCCACATTGCTCACAAGCATGACTTTTTACACCTTAAAAATAAATTTAAAAGACAACATAAACAAAAAAAATGTTAATGAAAAATGTGCTTCTCCTAAAAATTGACTAAAGTGATGACTAAAGAGGGCACAGAGCCCCCCTGTGCTGTCAATCACATCTTTCATGCATATTGTAGCCCAAACTAAATAGAAGACTTTGGAGAGAGAGAAAAGTTTTTGTATGAGATCTGAAAAAGAAAAAGGTAAAGCCTGAGGTAGGAAAATACTGAGTAGCGTGAAATAGTAATGAGCTGTTAAAAATGATTTTGCAGTAGCAGTTTTCAGCCTGTGTAATGGTGAGAAGGTGGCATGGATAAGGATTTGGGGAAGTACAGAATACAGAATTAGGAGAATCCTGCAACATATTAACTAGGAATTTGGATTGTATGCTCAGATCAAATCTCATTAATACTACTTGTCTTAGAAAACTAGTCTACCCTAAAGCAAAAATATAACATTTATCTGATTGTAACTTACAGTAAAACCCCATCATTTATTTCCTCCAGCCAAAAACAAAAATAAAGGCAGGCACTGGCAATAGAAATGTCTTTTTAGTATTGATAATTATAAAAAAACCACAACATTTTTACCTGTATGTATAAGCTTATGTCTTTCCAGATTTCCTATACTGTTAAAAATCCTTCCACAGATTTCACATGGATGGATATATCTGAAACCAAAGAGACCAAAAACTGTGATTCTTTTGTTGAGATAGAGGTGGTTTTCAAGCATCTCTGTCAGTAACTGTGTTTCATTTGCTAGTACTAATTACTATAACAATTCCTTAAAACATGAATGTATTTTTAAAAGGGGCCTTAAGAAACCCCTAAGTAAATTGCAAGCTTGGAGCAGCCTGGCACTGCTATTCACTCAAGTAATAGCTTTTAAAAAATACTTATTAAAATCATTGATTTGTACTTTGAAAAATCCAAACTGGGAGTCTGTTGACTAATCATCCGTGTGAAGTCAACCACCAATGATATGTACTCACCAGTGTATCACACCAGTGAAATGTATTTCGGGGTTTAATAAACATTTTAACACCCTTTATACAGTTTTCAGGTATTGCAGTACAGCCCAATTACACCCAATATGCCGAGCTGGAAGGGAGGCACAAGGTCCAACTGCTGGTCCTGCACAGAACCATCTCCAAGAGTCACACCATGGGCTTGAGAGTATTGTCCAAACACTTTTTGAGCTCTGTCAGGCTTGGTGCTGTGACCCCTGCCCTGGGGAGCCTGTTCAAGGTCCAACCACCCTCTGAGGGAAGAACCTTCTTCGAATATACAACCTAACCCTGCCCTGACACAACTTCAGGCCATTCCTACAGGTCCTGGTCGCTAGTTCTCTAAAAGCACCAGGTGGCAGAGCCACTTTAACTCCAAGATGGTTCCTCTCATCAGTACCCCATGTCTTACTTCTGCACGTTGGGGTCAGGCAGGTTCTCGCGGTGGATGACCATGTGCGCGTGGTACGTCGCCTTCAGGGCGAACCGCCGGTTGCAGATGCTACAGCCATAGCCCTTCTCCTTGTGCACGTCCATGATGTGCTTCAGGTACTCCTTCCCTCTGCCAAAAGTCAGCTGGGGAAGGAAATAATAGTGAATGAAAGGGGGAAAAAGTCCTTGGGCACAGCAATGAGCTGGGAATGCATTGCCAGGATTGCAAGTCAGTGCGAGTCAATGTGAATATCCTGTGTGTCACTTAAATATCCTCTGTGTCACTTAAATATCCTGTGTACCACTAGGTGAAAAATCTGAGAAAGCTGGACTTAGGCCTGAAGCCCTTCTGTTGCAAGCACACTGCTACAAGACATCAGTTTGCTGCTACAGAAAAATGAAGAATGAGCAATTCAGATCTATGTGGGATCCTGTGAGACTGAAGCCAGCCTGCACAAACCCTGTGACACTTAGCTATCAGCTGAGAAGCAGCAAGGAGCACTGCTGCTGCTAGGTGGTAGGGAGGAGGTTACTCCCTAGGAATTCACACAGTAGGTTCTCACAGGGATCTGCAGGTGCTTGAAAACACAGAGGATGAGATGATATAAACATTGGACTTGTGAGATATGGGTTATAACCAATTAAAGTTTGTGGCTTGATGGTGTGAGGTTCAAACTTAGCCAATGGTGTGTATCTTAAGCCTTATATAAACCGTGTGTGGTGTATAATAAATTGGCATTCACTCGATCACATTGGGCTGTGTGTGATGTCCAGTTCCTCCACCGTACATTTATTTCTTTATCAGTTCATTTGGAAAACCTGACTGAAATGGTGTCTCCACTTTTTACACTGCACAAAAGCAGGACCCCAAATTATTCCTGCACTGAGGAAGAGCCTTGAAGAAAGCCAAGTTTACTTCCACAACTGGTCCCTTATATAACTATTTACTTTACAAACACCTGCAAAAGCACTAAAAACCCCCAGCTTCCAAAAAGAGCTTTCTGATTTAAATAGCCCACTTGCCCTCACTTGGAGGAACAGAATTTTATGTAGTTTATGTGCCCATGAAGTGTCAGGCAGTAAAATTAGCATATTTAAAGCAACCAAGTGATTAACTGCTGTGATAGCACACCTTCTTTTGCTTACTGGCAATAAGCTTAAAATCAATTTTCACTTTATACCAGTTCACAGATAAGAACAGAAACTCAAGTATTATTACCTCCAGGTTACAAAATGTAGCTACTAAGGTAAGAACTTTCACCACATTAAGTGTGGATTGTGAAATAAGCTCTGATTTCCAGGGGTCAAGTCAGTGGCTTAACTACCAGAACTCCCTCATCCCTTAGTCAGTTCAGCCAATTTTGCTGTTCTCACTTTTATTTTTGCATCCCACCTGCCCCAGCACAGTAAAGGCACAGAATCCAAATGGGATTTAAGGATCCTGTTATTTCTTTACAAAATGACAAAAGCCATGCAGGAAGAGTTTTAAAAAGTCTTCTCTCAGCTGACAACTAAGTAAACTACATTCCAGCAGTACTTCCAACACTACTCTGTAGTAATAGAGCAGGCCAAGAATAAGCAGTCACACTGAGTATGAGCAGCAGTCCTAATCCTCCAGGTTGGATAGCCACCACAGCACCATCTGATCTCAGCAAAAGTTATCAATTTGTGGACTGTATCATTCAGAAATGCTGTAATGATTTTATAATTTGCACATATTTAAAGGTAGTGTGAGATCTGAATGTGCCTTTATTAATTCTTCCTCCAGATTTGCTTTTTTCCTTCCACACAGGTAAGCAAATGTATCTGTATTGAAGTGTTTTAGCATCCACCTTGCTGAACATCATCTAAAGTCTTATGGAATAGCATCACTTCACAGGTTAGAGGTAACAAGCACTGCAGACCTGTGCACTGGCCTTCTCTTTGAAAACCCTTAATGTTATTTAATATTCTGAATGACTTATAGACATCTCCACTCTCCCATCCCCATCCCAAAACAAGTTAATTTGAAAGTATTTAAAGCTACCTGGCACCTTTTGCAGCTATACTTGTGAGGCTCAGAATCTGCACTTTCATCAGAGTTGTCATCATTTTCCTCTGATGAGATTCCAATTTTACCAATGAACTCTTCTCTCTGGTGATCATCCATTAGGGCTATGTCCTGTGTAGAGTGAGAAAAGAAAATTCTGTTTTGAGAGATTAAACTTCTTCAAAAGGTAAGGCCTTGTCACCTTTTGTTACCATGCAGACTGCCTTGCAATAACAATTGCTGTAATATCATTTATTTAAAATATTCTCCTGCTGCATTCAGTCTAAGTCAACAAAGTTCCTCTGTCCATGACTATTAATCATATTAAATTTTTTTCTGTGTACATTACTTTAATGTGAAGAGACTCAACTGGTACAGTGTTACATCTATAAAAGCATCTTTATGAAAATAACCACTGAGTGATACAATTCCCTTTTAATTCAATTCCTTACAATTCAGTGATCAGCTAATTATGTCAAAACAATCTGACTTTTCTAATTAAATATTAAC
The DNA here is from genome assembly GCF_047495875.1 of Pithys albifrons albifrons. Lineage (NCBI taxonomy): Eukaryota > Metazoa > Chordata > Aves > Passeriformes > Thamnophilidae > Pithys > Pithys albifrons. The sequence continues at coordinate 122,193,354 of NC_092458.1, read as the reverse complement.
ACAATACCTTAAAATGGACATGAATATGATCTCTCAACACATCCACCCTGAAAAATTTACGTCCACAGATTTCACAAGTGTATTTCTTGTCTCCATGTGTTAGAAGGTGTTTGTTCATGTTGCTCCTACATGAAAATACCTAGAAGAAAAGAAAAAGAAAGGAAGAGGGTTTGGATCACAGTCAGCAGGGCTAGAACAGAATATATTTACTGCCTTTTTGATTCATTCTGGCCAGAAACAGGTATGATTTCCTGTTAGCCAGCCAGCAGGCTACCTCAGAAACTGCTGGCATGGCAAAATCCAGGGGCACAGTTCCAAGGAAACTGGCCATTCATCAGAGTGGGCTTCCAAAAGAGCTGCAGCAGAATTACATAGCGTAGAATTAGGAATATTTAGAGTGTCTTTGGAACCATGAATGTTCCACCTATCTATAAAAAGCTATATCCACAAAATCTACCTTGATTGATGTGCAGCACATCCAAAGCATCAAAATCAGGTTTACACAGCAACTTAAAGTGTTGTTCAAGTACATTTTGCACCATGAATCATTAAACATTTATGAAATCACTAGCTAAACCCACAGTTTCTGTGCTAAGAGCAACTTAAGATCATCAGTGCTAAACACCCAAATGCTGTGAGTATGCCCTGAGTTCACTTTGATTCCTAATGGACAATGATTCCCAGTGCACAGAGACAACTCCAGCTGTTTACATTCCTGTTTATAGGAAAAACTCCACTCTAAATAACATAAGCCATGAGATTTCTCTGACACATGTGACACTCAACATTGTGCTACAGTCCTGAGAAAAGTTTAGCTGGAACTTTAGTTCTGTTCTTTGTCCTACCAACTCCCACCATCATAGTGGGCTTGGATATATCATGGAGCTATGACTGTTTAAAGAGGAATAACTTGACTGACTCCACAGACTCCCTCAGCAGCCTGTTCCAGTGCTCTACCAACCTCCATGGAAAGAAGTTCTTCCTCAGAAGATGAGGTGGAACTTCTTGTGTTTCAGTTTAGCCATCGCTCCTGATCCTGTCCCTGGGAACCACCAAAAGGAGTCTGGCACAACCCTTTTGGCATCCTTTGGAGATACTTGTGTGTGTTCCTGAGATCCCCTCTCAAGTCTTCTCTTCTCTAGACTAAACCATGGTGTCCTTGGAGCTGCAGTGCATTCCTGGCACACACACCTACCTTCCCACACACGGGGCATCCTGAAGGCTCCTTCTTGTAGCGAACCATGTTCTCCGTGCTGTGCTCAAAGTCTTCTCTCTTCACACGCCTCACCCCTTAACAGAACAGTCCCCATCAAAAAAACAAAACAAAACAATAAACCATGGTTTTCCACTCCAATCTGCATGCCCTCTCAGGGGAGTACTGGAAAAAGAGTGAAACACTGGGAAGGGCCTCAGTGCAGGATTTAATTGGTAATAAAAGGGTGGTTTCTAAATTAAAACAGTGTCTAAACGTAAAATCAGTTTCTCACAGTGATGTATTATGGCTTACTGGTGTTACACCAACTGTAAAGTGTCTGAAAACAGACATTTGTTGTCAGCACCAGGAAAACAGGCAAATCTAATAGGCCTTGGTACTTCTGTGAAATATCTGGCCCAGAAACTTCCCCTCACTAAGAAAAGGGAGAGAAGGGAGAGACAACAATCCAGCATCAGCCTTAATGCTTGAGATTTTGAACAGCAAACTCTCATAATCTTATTTTCAAATATTCTTGTTTGAACGATAACATCCCACAGCATTCCATTAATACTATATTTATATAGCAATCACTTTCAGCTGTATGTGGCAAGTTAATTCTCTGCCTTCAGATTTTGAAGTTACCACACAGTTTTTCAAAAAAGGAAGAATTCCAAAAAGGAAAAAGATGTAATTAAAATCAGCTAGTCTAAACTGCTGCATAATAAGCCAAGCAGCCTTCACATGGCTGCTAGAAGCACTGGATTCAATCACATGAGGCTGAAAAAGCACAGCACATCTCCTAGAAAGTTTTTCATAGAATTAAACAACTCCCCTCCAGGATCCATTACTATTATTTTTAATAAATGTCATATTTTGCTGAGACTTGCTACTCTGGATCAGGCAACTGACAATAAAACAAAAGGACAGCTGCCATTCAGAAGAATCTAATGCACATAATCATTTCCTTAACTGTCCCACCTCTACTGCTGTTTTGAGAGTAATAATTAGGTTGATCTGCAGTAAATTTACCTTCCAAGTGTCTTCTTTGATGGTCTAGCATGACATCCTTCCTGTAGAACATCTTATTGCAGATTTCACATGCAAACTTCTTATCCCCATGCTTTTTCTTGTGTTTTGAAAGATTGCTGTTTGTAGAAAAGAATCTGAAACACATCTCACACTGGAATGTCTTGTCATCTGTAAGCAAGAGAAATCATGCAGCTCTTTACAGATGGGAAGAGGTTTTGGATGTTTGTGAGACAGGCAGTTGTTTTGGTCATCTTTATATGGACTGAGGAGGGAAATGCAAAAGCATGTGTGTTTAATTTTTCTTTTTCAAAGGCAAAAGCCTATCTATGATGCTAACCTGAACATGGAACCTGTAGCTTCCTCATATGGGCTATTTCCACTGTGGTCTAGCACATGTTAGGTTTGGGAGTGGATTCTGTTGTAACTGATTCAAAGATTTAGTAAAATTGATTTGGTAAAAAAAGATCTGGTAAAATCACTAAACATACAGCAAAACAGCATCACAGCTGAGTCTAAGCCCCAGCATATTTCTGCCAGCACTGGCTCCTGACACCAGCCAGTACAGAATACTCCAGAAGAAAGTACAAAATCTCAAAATATACCATCCCATGACAATAGACCTATAGGCATTTGTTTTGTAGTCAGTAGTTGAGACTCTTCTTGGAACACAAAATCATGGTCTTGTAGATGGAATCTGCCAGTGCTGAAGCAATCACAAAGTAGTTACAGTTTGATGCCTTGAAGAATAGAGAAAACTTTGACCTCTTCAGTCAAATGTGTGACTCAATGATTTTGGAGGTCTTTTCCAACCTTAATGGTTCTGTGCTTCTATTCTACCAAAAATGGCTGCTTGTATTGGTCACCTCAGAGAGAAAATGAGCTGTTGTGCTTGAGTAAACAGAATCCTGAGGTTACTTGGCATTACTTTCTATTCTGCATATGACTGAGGTTTCACACAAACTCACTCTGAAAGGAAATGAGAAACTCTGCTTTGAATGGTGCTCTAAGGGGCAATTACCTGGGGAATACTGGACTGACAATTATTGCGGGTCCATTTTCTAAGCATAAGATCACTCAGCATAAATAATGTGAGTAACCACAAGGGATGGCTATGGGACACAAGGACAGGTTCTAGTAATACTAATTAAAAATATCTAGGGACTACTCCTAGTATAAAGCATGAAAAAGCTGAATAATTCCAGAAAACTACAGCCATCATTAGTACTGGCCCCCCTTCCAGTTCCTCTGTTTCAGAGGAATGAGGTGAAACTTTGTTTCAGGAAAGAATATTAAGCAGAGATGGTGACAGGTAATCTGTGATATACAAATGAAATAACAGTGAGGATATTCGGTGAGCAGGAGATACTAAACAAAGCAATACCTAGCTGGACATGTTGCTCTACAAATTATTGGTTACACTTTTCTTATTAAAAAAACCCTTTTTTTTTTAGGGAAGAAGGGCAGGTTGTTTCTTGTGATGATGATGATAAAAACAATAAATCCCTACTCCCCCCTTCTGTAGTTTCTATGCTGAGACTGATTTGGGGACATCTCCCCAAAATGGAGTAGACATATCAGAGGAACTGGAACAGTTGTCCATTCTCACCTGTCCTGCAGTTGTGGAATTCCAGTGCACTCTCTATCCGAAAGGCCTTTTCACACGTGGTGCACTTGTACCTGTACTCACTGTCAACCTGAGGATTGCAAACAGCACGTGGTGAAGTGAGGGAAAATCAAAGATAGGTCTGACAGGGAAATTCTAAATCTCAACTACTTTTTCTGCTTTCTGTCTTTTTCAACTTTTCTTTCCTAGAGAAGACTTTAAAATACACATTGATGCAAAATTCTGATGCTACATCATCCTGCCATGTTCCTACATCTGAGTTATTAAATACCATATACTTGCTGTGTGCACGTAACAGTCTTCCTGATAACCCCCAGTCCAACACAGAGACAGAATATTTGGGAAGTAAGATATGATCTGACTCATCCTCCAGAACAGATGGCAGCAATCTGAGAACTAAGGACATTGATGCCAAGCAGAAATGGAAGTATTCATTAATAAGTTGCCATTACAGGTATGCTTAATATTTCTATGACAGCAGCACCAAGGAGCAGAGTTCACACTCTTGACCCACAGTTCACACATTAAAGGACACTATAGGTGGGTATAAATGAAAAACACAAGCAAACAAAAATGGAGCAGACCTATAAAATCAAGTTTGATTTCACCTCTAGATCATGCAGGTCTAGCTAACTCCAGCTTGTCCTGCTGTAACTGATGTCTGAAGGCAACTTTCTATTGGAAATCTGGGTATGGAAAAGGGCTTGTATACTCAAAAGCATGTGCACATTTTGCAAATTCATCAAGCAGAAGATGTTACCTCTCCCTGTCAGTCTTGTCTCACTCCCATGGGATCCCTGCCCACATGGAACAGTCCCAAGCTGCCCAGTTGGCACCTGGAATCTCACTGTATCTTTCCTCCCAACCTCAGCAAGAGCCCAAGGAGTCATTTCCACTCACTTCATTCCTGCTGTGCTTGTATGAAACGTGCTGCTTCAAGCTCTCCTTCCTGCTGAAAAGCTTGGCACATTCCTCACATTTAAACAGTTTGTCACCTGAGGAGATCAATCAAGATAAAGGAAAAGCAGTCAGTGATTGATAATCAACTCCAAGCAAGACAGGGGAAACCAAAGCACTAATGCAAACAAACAGGCTAGTAATGAAAAACAGTAATTCAGGAGATCTAAATAGTGGATTTTAACCTTTTCAAACAATTTTGTTTAGCTCCCCCACCCTTTTTCAGTGATTATTTTTCATGGAACCCTCAGAATAGGACACAGAGCTCTGGAACTGCAGATCACAAGTGAGGAAGCACTCAGCTGACATTTACACAGCTGTGAAAGTGGGGGTGATATATTCCATATTTAAAGGCAAGAATAGTTTTGGAACAAACACTGCATCCTTGCCCTCACTTAAAAGATGCATTTCATTCAAATTTTAAATACTGCAACTTTCAACTGTTATCTTGTAATGCTTTGGTGTGCATAACCAAATGAGATTCCTACAGAGAGTTAAAGGAAAGAAGAAAGAAAAAGTAGTTCTCCTGTGGTTATGTATCCCAGTACCTAAAAGTAGTCCAGCTCTTTTACTCAGAGGTGGAACCAACAACAGATGGAATGAACCCCCAAGTGAGGCAAAGAGCAAACCCACCATGGGAACGGATGTGCCTGCTGAGGTTGCTGCTGTTCTGGAAGATCTTACTGCAGATACTGCACTGATAGACTCGCTTGTGCTCCCCAAGCTGCTTTATCAGCTTCCGCCGAATTCCGTGTCTACTGGAGAGAATTAAACTTCTTTTGAGGGACATGGTGTTTTGGTGATGAGCAAACCTACTGGATCAGAGAAAAAGGCAGGGACTGAAAGGTATCCCACAGGTTGCAAGAGAGTTCCACCAGCTGGCAGAAGCTAGAGGAGTGTTATGCTCAGCTCCTGGCAGGAGGGAGGGAGCCTGGATGGAGCTTCCTCAAAGCCAAGGTGTCCCCCCGGGCCACCCCCTGGAATCAGCAGATGCCAGAGTGTGTCTCACTCCAAATTATCTTCACCCAGCATGAACAAGGCAAAAAGCAGCAGAGATTCTCTTTGCAGGCCCCCTCAGAGGAACACAAAGGATCTGTTCTGCTCGTCATCTGAAAACATCAGCCCTATTTCAGCTTGGGAGCCTTGGCAGTTCCCATGCAAAAGGCATCTCCAAGCAGCAGCACTGTGCTATTTCCCAGCATAACAACACTCTGAAATGCATTTTGGATGCCTCTGTGTCTGCTGAGGAGTTCAATATATACCATTACTTACTAGCTAATTTTGAAAAAGCAAGTGCTTTATTATACCAAAAAAGAACCTCCAAAGGCCAATTTTACCAAGACAAAAAGACACAAAAGAATCTAAATTATTCAAATTATACTTAAGAGTCCTGCTGACGTTCTGTTATACTGAAGTTTTCCCCTCTCACTGCTCTAAATCTGAAGTATCACTCAAAAACCAACATTAAGTAATTCACAAGTTAAGATGACAATCAAGACTGAATAATAATAATAATCATGGTTAGCATATTGGTCTTTTTAGGCAAAAATCTCTTTGCCTGTCTAATCACCATTCAATGGGAGCATTCAATGGGAGTAATATTTCACCTTGCAGCTGCAGGAGGCTTTTGGAATCACACTGAATAAAAGCAGTAATGTGATGGAAAATGAAATTCTTATTTATGTTCCAAAATTCTGCCACCAACATCACACCACCTTCCAGTGCACAGGCCATCTCTGTGGAACTCACAGTCAGCTCTTGTAGCAGCAGCAGCAGCAGCAGCATCACACAATTTTATGCTGATAAAAAAGAGCATCTGTGGGCCCAGAATTGGAGCAGAACTGTTACATGCTACATAATCTTAACTAAACATAAAGAGGAAATTCTGCACCCCAGAACACTTACTTTGTCACTGAACTGATGCTATTTGTGGTGCTAGGCATCTTTCCTAAAACCAGATCCATGATCCTCTCTTCTGCAGCTGGAGGCAGAGCTACTTCTTCTGGAGGGACCTCAGCTGGAACGTCAGCCACATGTTCCCCTGCAAACACACCCCAGAAACACAGCGTTAATGTGGATAATCAGAAGTAAAGCCTCAAATGTAGAATTTGGAATGAGATGTGGCACTGAACACATAAATTATCCACAAACATGTTTATAAAATCATAAAACAGTGTGGCTTGGAAGGGACTTTTATAAGATATCTAGACCAACCCCCCCTGCCACAGGCAGGAACATCTCTCACCAGACCAGCTTGCTCAGAGCCCTGTCCAAACTGCCCTTAAATGTTTCCAGGGATGGGCCATCCATCACCTCTCTGAGCAACCCACTCCAGTGTTTCAGCACCCTCATTGTAAAAAACTTCTTCCTTAGATCTAATCTAAACTGACCCTCTCTTAGTTTAAAGACATTCCCCCTTGTCCTGTCACACCAGGCTCTGCTAAAAGGTCTGTCCCATCTTTCTTATAGGAATTCTTTAGGCACTGGAAGGGGCTCTCAAGGTCTCCCTGGAGCCTTCTCTTCTCCAGGCTGAACAAGGCCAACTCTCTCAGCCTGTCTTCACAGGAGAGGTCTTTGTGGACTCCTCTGCACCCAATCCAACAGATCCATGTCCTTCCTGTGCTGAAGACCCAATCTGGATGCAGCACTCCAGGTAGGGTCTCATGAGGGCAGAGCAGAGGGTCAGAATCCCTTCCCTCGAGGGCAGCCCAGGACGTGGGTGGTTTTGGAGCTGCCAGCACATGTTGCTGGCTCATGTCCAGCCTCTCTCCCATGTCCCTCTTGGCTGAGCTGCTCTCAATCCCTTCACCCCCCAGCCTGGATTGATACCAGCACTTTGCACTTGGCCTTGTTGAGCCTCATGGAATTCCCAAATGTTATTTGTCAATGAAAAATGAGGGATTGCTAACAAGCCAATCAAAAGACAGAGTAAGTGGCTACTGAATGGCAAGTAAGATGCAGCCAGTATCTTGTAGGGAGGTACAACTTCTTACCTTTCCAACCTATTACTAAAGGATCAGTTGACTATGCATCATGAAATTTCCTACTAGCACTTCCCTTCAAGGAATATAATGCCCTGAAGGTCGAGACCTTAAGGTTGAGAGGAAGGTATCATTCAGGGTAGACAAGGCCCTCAGAGATAATTAACAGAGTTTGTAAATTGTCTGATTTAGCAATCTGACTAAAAACCTCCACCTTGTCTCTGTGCTACTTTTCAGGCCTTCTTGAGAAGGCATTGATACAGATGTATGAGTGGATACATTGCTTAACATTTTCTCATTTTCTCAAATCCTGTTTTACCTGCAGGATCTTTCTCTTCATCAACGACAAGAGGTGTTTCTGCTTTTGCTGTTTTGGCCTTTCTTCCCCTCCTGGCCTTTCTCCTGGCGTCTGTGCTGGCACTGGCTGCATCACTTGGCACTGGCTGGTCCGTGGGGGGAGCTTCTGCTGCTTTCTCTGCCACAGCATCGTTTGGGCTGGGCTGGGGGACACCTTTGGCTTGTTCCAGGTGACTCAGCAAGTGCTCTGGGTGGGTGGGAAAGAACAAGGGAGTAAGAAGGAAAGAAACTCTCATGAAATACTGAGAGTACTGGTGCCAGCTGAAGCCCATCTATCAGATGCATCTCAGTTTGCAGAGACTGACCCCAAATGATTTCAAAAGCAGTCCCAATACCTTCCTAAATAAATGCATGTAATTTCTTAAACATTGAAACAATTACAGGGACATTTTTTTAAAGAGATTTGTTAGATATCAGTGTAAGAAAGGTTGTGCTCACTAATAACAGTTTTTCTAAATGCTGAAGTTATTCAGGGGCCTAAAGCCCCTTTTCAAAAATGATTCATCAAATAGTGGGAACTTCTAAATATTTTAAGTTCTTTTGAAAGCTTCATGAAATAGATGCAAACAAAATGCTGAAAAAAAATGCATTTCATTACCTTTACATTAATACCAGACAGACAATATCACAAAGTATAAGCTGGCATCACTGGCCTTACACACTGTTCATCAGCTCCCCATCCTTGATCCTTCTTCTAGACAACAGTTTTATTTGTTTTAGATTCAACATTACAGTTGTTTGCCCAAAGACTGACCACTCACATCCAAAATATCACTGTGTTACCTTCCCCACCACCCTTTTTCTTGAAGAAACACAAAAAACTAAAACTTTATCTTACTGCATCATGGATGGTGCAGGGCTTCACAGCTCTGGAACAGCAGAATTCTGCTGATGATTCTCAGTATTCTCTCTCATGAATTTCTAACACTTCTTACCTGTCAGCAGCTGAGGCTCTTGGAAAGCAGATGAACACACTTTACATGTCCATTGGTTGGGCTTTGCTTCTGCAGCTCCACTGCCTTCTGGAGTGTTCACTAAATCACAACAAGAAGAAATACTGAAAAGCTTTGAAAACGGGGAAGTGATAAATCCCTGTAGCTTTGTTTATCTTGCAGTATCTCCCTGAGTATCACAGGTTACAATTTAATCAGCAAAAGGCCCATGGGGGCAGCTGGGACCACTTCAGGAATTTCCAAACATGAACATTTGAAACATCAGAAGATACTAAATGATGCCAGGAGAGAGTATAAGTGCCCTTGTAAAGTCCTGAGCCTTCCTTTACTACTTTCTAAAGAACTGTGATTACCAAAGGCACAATATAAAGCAATTTTAGCACGTTTAAAACTGGATTTACCAGTGCTCTTCTGGGTCAGCTGAGGAGAGCAGCAGGAAAAGCCTTTTTGCTCTCTGGGAAGAGCACTGCAGAATAGTAACATTTGGATTAATGGAAGTAAGGGTGAGGACAGTGGAAACCTGGGTTTGAGCAGTTCCATTAATCAAATGTGCTATGAAACCACCACATTAATGTTTTAATGTTTTGTCAGCTCAGGACAGATGGAGAAAATAAAGAAGAAATTAGGGGGAAATGGAACTGGAGTGAAAAAAGAAAAAAAGAGGAAGAGGAAAACGATTACTCTGCTCACAGTCCATGGTATTTTAGTCCATCAATAATGTGCCTGAATTTGTCAAGAGGATCCAATAAATCTGGACCAAGTCAGAGAATTTTTTTTGGCACCCACAAATCTGAATACTCCAGTGTACAAGACTCCCCTAGAGGAGGAGGAGAACTCTCAAGTTTGGGTAAGTGAATGGCAGCACAGGGAATTCAAATTGTGCCTCTGTTTCTGCCACAGGTTTCCTGGATGACCATTAGCAGGTCAATTCATCTCTCTCTGCCTGAGGACCTCATCTGTATGGGACAATAAAGTTCTTCACCCTTTTCAGTTTTGGCTCTTAAGAGGCAGAGCTTGTTCCCTGCTCCAAGTTATGTTCAACATTATGTACTAGAGAGATGTGATCTCATCCTTGCTGTAATAAATAAATAAAAGATGACCAGACAATACAGCAACAGAAACTCCTTCCTCACAGGCTACACAAAGAACTTGTTGAGAGCTCTGTCCAGGAGGACAAAACCACCAAACCTAAACCCCAAGCTTCTGCATAACTGAATTTTCCCTGACTCTGCACTTCCCTTGTTCCTCAGCCACCTCATATAAACCCAGAAACTCTACTTGTGCACTGGTTTGTCAGGAAGTCAGGCCCTGTTTAAGTTTCCATTTCCTTCCAGGTCAGCTGCAGGGCAAAGTGGTTTACTTGGAACCACAGATCTGTCAGTTGGCAACTGCTTTGTATGACTTGAGGCAAAGAGTCAGAATAGAAAGAAGAGTATTTTGTTTAGGAAGCACCAAAACACGACATCAGTGGAAACACTTTAGGGTGCCCAAAACAAAACAGGCAGCATTTTGTTTCTATTGAGGTTGGACTTTCAGAAGCAGGATGAAGGATGTAGGAGGAGATACTCAAATTCTTCATAGTCCCCCACCCCATAAAAATCATTAATGCCAAACTGAGAGACAACTCTCCAGTCAACTTCATTTTTTAGCTGTGACAGTATCCATGATAAACAAATGGATCTTCTGATGAATTGCTGTGTACAGGTCTGCAACAACTCTCCTCCTGGCTACTGTTGGTATTAATATGAAAAATTTAGGAAAGTGTCCTTTTAAAGAAGAGACCCCAAATGGTTTCTTTTAATCTTGATCTCCACACTATGTACTTTGATTGCACTTTTTGACACGGAAATTTGTGTTAAATGGGTTCTTAATTTCATTGTTCCACTTATCAAAGATTCATAATGAATCTTTGGGACAGAGTTCCTATGACACCACTAGATATTTCAGCCATATGTTCTTTGCCAAGAGTGTTTGTACTGCTTATAAGTTTATTTAAATTTGAGTTCCTGTAATCCAGAACAGTCTGAACTCTAATAGGTTTCTGGTATTATTGTAATTTGGGGATGGGCAGTATTCTTGTCATTTCTGAACACCACTGTTCTTACATCTATCAACCATCTCATGTTTTCTTCTAGAACCTGATCATTTGAACTGTTACACTTTGCACAGAGTCTGAAGATTTTCTTTAGGATTGTCCCTACCCAACACCAACCACTTCCAAAGCCAGGAACAGTTGTGTTTTTCACAAAAATCACCTGCCTAAACGTTTATTGCCCCCTCTCTTTTTAACTTGCCTATGTATTTTAATCACTGTGCCAGTGAAAATTAAAAGAAAAATCCAGACTTTCAAATCCTTTCTAAACTAATATTTGCTGTAAGATATATAATGGTGTATAAATACAGAAGTGTTACACCTAAGAGCTCTATAGACCTGTTCTCTTCCTCTTAAAAACACTGTAATTTTGCCTACCTGCTGGATCAGCTGCTGATATGCTGGACTTCTTTGTTTTTTTATGGGGTAAGACAGCAGATGAAGGTTTTGAAGAGACTTTATTTCCCTCTCTATCAGATTCCATCACTGCCAAGCATGTATCTGTGAAGAGGAAAAACAGTTGATCTTCTTTACTTTCCAGACCCTGGGACTCTCTTTTCTGTGCTGAGAGCAGTAACCATAGTCAAAAAGCTTTACTTTATAACATGCCTGCAAAATATCATTCTCATGTAAAATTTTAACCAGGACATCCTTACACCTGAATCTCATGCAAGTGTGTCAATATTCTGGAGTGTACAGTGAAAGTGCTGAACAGAGAGAGCAGGACCTACTTAAACAGTATTTTTAAATACTTGTATCATGCAAAAATATATGAACAGGTTAAATTAAAGAGGAAAAAGATGAAACTTCTCAATACCAACCAGAAACATCTCATCATTCAGAAGCCTGTTAACTGCATTAATTCAGCTGTAGCACTCGAGACTCTGCTTATGATGAAGATCAGCCATAAAGCTGATGGCAATGGCCTCTCCCCAAGCATTTGTCACCCCAAATTATACTCAGCACAGCAGTAATACCATTCAGGGAACACACCCAGCTCCAGAGCAGGAAGAAAACGCCCTTGCAATGCTAAAGGATCATGCCTTTCAGCTGCAGAGATGTAAAAGTAGGAGAAAACAAAGAGGCAGAGAAACAAGAGACTTCTGGTAATTCTGATTCTAAAAAATCTGCTGCCTTTCTTTCCGATGCACAAACAGTCATGTGGATCTTGTTCTAGTGGGAACCATGTCTTAAGATAAATGTAGTTTTTTAGAACTGTGTAACAGTTCTGTGCAAAACCAAAACACTTTCACTGCAACTGAAGAAAAATGGCTCTCAGAAAATCTGCATATATGTATAGATTTCCCTGATGCTTGAGTTCCTTTGCTCTTCTACTCAGAAAAACAGAAATGTTTTTGATGCAACCACAAACTCTTCAGTTAAGAACTATTTATCCAGTTTGTTCACTCTGAAGAGGCTCAATCATCAACTAGGCCATCTGTTTGCAAAAACCTGGCTGTGTCACAATGAAAAATCTGTGCTTTCTTTCTGGCAGGGCACCCCTGGATGCAGGTTAGCCTGACTCAGGGGCAGAGCCTACTGGATAAACAGCCCTGTCAGCTACCACAGCAAGGGACTGTCAGTCCCTGTCAGCACTGGGCCCTTAGGAAGGAAGAAAGGCCCCCACACATACCATTGGCAACACTAGTGACCTGCTTCAGCACTGGCTTTTCCATTTTTTTGGCGTAAAAAGCTGCATACCACACTCGCAGCTCAGTCCCTGGGGGGATGTCCTGGCAGGTGGTGAAGTAAATGTCATTGTCATGCTGGAAGGCAGTTAAGTTTTGATGCTCATACTCCGTGGCTGGTCGCACCATCATCATCCAGTTGCAATCATCCTCATTTGTGGTGTCAAAATACACCAGGGGCCCATCCTTCTGGAACACCTACCATGCAAACACAAAGTTAAGAAAAAATTTTTATATCCTGCTTTTGCAATGGCTTCTTTACATCAGAGACAAAGCAAGCCTCAATTCTTGCATCAGGCATGCTTCATTTATCAGTCACACCTTCAGATGAGTAAGTCTGTCACAGACTCCTAGGGGCAGGATGGGAAAAACCTGAACTTCCACCCTGAGAATTCTTGCTACAGTCACCAGTTTCTCAAAAAATGACTGGATACAGGAGAACGGAGGGGAATTCAAACAGCACAGTGTGACACACCCATCAGACCAAGCCACATTTCTAAATCTTTACCCCTGGGTTAGGTATTAGTAAAAACTAAGGCTGAATTCAATTTTTAATGTAGCATTTTTCCTGCCAAAACTGGTCAAGAGAGGAATAAAAACAAATGCAAGGCAGAAAAACCCCCAACTTATTCTGCATGTTCCATTAACCTAAACAATCAAATTAAAGAGACTCATTAACTGCCACAGTTGTCCCTCTTGTATCATCACATGCAGAAGGTGAAAGTTTTGCTGACTGTATCTCTCATAAGGATGTTCCCTTCAAATAAATAAAATGAGCCTCTAGTTTGGTTCTTCTGTACCTTGCCCAGAGAATGTTTGTTTAGCTCATATGTTACACCTAAAAGATGTTCCAGACACACTTTTTTCCATAATTTTATATAGCATTAATTCATCACAGGTAAAACTGACTCCTTGTTACTGCTTTTCATGTGCTGTGTCTTACCTTAAGGGGAAATTCTGATTCTTTTTCCAGCTTGAGAACTCTCTTGCATTCAAATGGGCCAAACTGGGTGCGCTTCACTAGCTGGGTCAGAGCAAACACTCCCTCAGTCCCATCTTCCAGTTGTCTTATCTCCAGATTAGAAGGCAGAGATGACCTAAAAATTGAAGAGAGAATTGAGAAAAAAAAATGAAGAGAGAATTGAGGAAAAAAAAGGTTACACATGAGACAACACTGCAGGAACCCAAGAAATAAAGAAGTCAGCATGTTTTTCTCCAACCTCTGGTAACAGCAGTTCTCTGATGAACACACACTAACTTCTGTGAAGATTTATAATCAGAGGAGAACAACTACCAGCAGTGGAGAGACAGTGAAGTTCAGGAGATGTTTCTCAACACTTCTTTTCTAACCTTTATGGTTTATCCATTTTATCTTTTCATTAGGGCACAGGAAACAACAATTGTGGTTAAGCAACTAGACTGTTTTTTAAGAGATTCATATCCACTTTGTGGTTAAACTTGCCCTCAACCTCAGACAACTCACTCTCTCAGCTACAGTTCCCAGATGTAAAATAAAGGCTGCCATTATATTCCTCTTTTCTCTTCTTATCTTACCTGATTTCAGATGTAAACTCTTCAGGAAAATAAATACATTTTTCTGTAACACAGTCTATTTTAAATTCTGCTTTCAAATCTATTGTCCAGTAGTCCAAACTTCCACTAGATAAAACTTGGTATTTGCATGTCAAAAAAAAGACTGAAAACCAGTGCATGCACTACATCTGCAAACATTCACAGTTGGAAATCCTGGACACAATGGTAATTTTCCACCATACAAGTAAATAAGAGCATTGAATTGCAAGGAAAGAGAACACAGATAAAAGGCAAGAAATAATAGTTCAACTTGTCACTGAATGTGTGTAGCACAGGCTGGAGACTGACTGCACTGCCCAGTGTCTGTGTAGAAGAAAAGCATCCCCATCCCCAGTTTCTATTATTCCTGTTTCAAAATCGCCCTCAAGAACAAAGCATCTCTGGTGCCAAGCTGTTAACCTTTGCAACTGCTGCTGGACATCATCCCTGGCAGGTTTCCAGGCACCAGAAGGTGGTGCCTTGCAGGAGCCACAGGGAAGTTCCTTTTCTGGGAAAGCCCAGAAAACCAGTGACAGCTCCCACAGAGGTGCAGTCAGGGCACAGAGTGGGACACCAGGAGCATCCTGCCCAGGCACAGAAGGGTTATGGCACCCACATGGCACATCCAGCACATCCAATATTTGTTACAAAATGATCCTGGGAATACACAGGATGGCCTACATAGGCAGCATGTGCCAGACTTACTGCCCACGTGCCCATGTTTTCTGCCTGTGACTTCCCAAGAGGAAATAGGGAAGTCTTAAGCACATTATATAATCCATGAAGCCATTTGAACTCCATTTGAACTCTCTTCCCTTTTTGGATTTGTACTACATCTTCACAATAGTTGGTTCCTTTTTTAGCCTTACACTTTACATCTTAATAAGAATTTTGCTGACAACGCCTGCTTGTCTTTCTCTGTAAAAATCACTACTCAGTCTTGTTTTCTCCCAAATAGATTCAGTCTATTTGTTTCTTTTGGCAAACATGAGCATTTCTGCTGTGCTGTCACAGATTTTCTGACAGAACTATGACCCCTAATCATTCCTAAAGACTCCCAATAATGAGAACAACTTGTTTTGCTTCTAAGTGGAGGAAAAACAGAGTTCATACCAAGCAGGAGGACAGAACATGAATGAGAAATCCTCACACACTTCTCTGAAACTAATCCAGTGCATCTGAGGAGGGGAAAAAGTGGCAGGTACTCCACCAAGACAGAAGTCATCACCCCATCTGGCCCTACCTGACCTTTTGCCAGAACCCTCTGCAAAGGAACCAAATCCTGATGAGCAGCAAGTTATTTTTTTTGGCTTCAATTCAGTACAGCACTCAAGTGTGTGCATCAATTTTTCTATTTAATCATGGCCATGTGCTTTCCATAAATTTGTGTAGTCCACTGGGACTTTGCTTTCCAGCTGTCAGTGACATCCATTAGACAGCTTTAAAGGACTACCATGGGTGTTGGGTTTGACAGGATTAACAGAAACATTCCTTACCTTGCCCTGCTCAAGACAAAGGAGTCTTTGACTGTCACCACCGGGCCCAGCTCAGGACACTCTGAATCGTGGTACTGTCCACAGTCCTCACACCCTGCAAGGAAGCAGAGAGAAAAGGTTGATAAAAACACTTCTGTAAGACAGTTGCCTCCTTCTTCCAAGCAAAACCTGGCAGCAGGCAAAATACATACATAGAGATGTTTATTTATACATAGATGTTTATTTATATTGCTTAAAAGAACATGAATAATTGACCACTGAGTTGATAGCTGCCATCTGCATAGGTGAGATAACACACACTGTGATCAGTGCTATCAGAAGACAATTGTTTAAATTCTCTCTCAAAGGAGAAGAAGTACCTTACATCCACAGTAAATATTCTGCTTAAAGATGGCATTATTCTTCAGATAAAGTGCTGCAACATGTAGCAGCTAAAGAAAACCACCTTCCCCAGAACCCACGTTTTCAGAAACAGCTTGGGTAATGTGGTGTTTTCAGTGACAGGAGGCATAAACCCCATACCAGAACTGGCACAGACCTCAGTGTGTTTTGGGAGCCCAGCTCTGCCCAGAGCCGTGCCTGGCCCACACACACTTCTCACCCACAGAGCAGGGAGAGAGACCTCCAAGTATCTTCTGGTGCCTTTCCAAACAAGTCATCTGGCTGCACAACACACTTTGGCCACTTAATTCACTGTCAGTTTACCTAAATTACCTTTTAGTTTAAGTGGCAGTAAATTACCCAGAACTGAGTGGTTCCTAAGAAACCATTTTCAGACCAGGATAATTTGAGCTTTCTAAAATAAGCTAACTTAACAGGATTCCAAATGCATGTACATTGCTTCACTGTGAAAAAATAGCTGTCAAACTGCCCTGCCTGGTCAGCTGCTGACACAGCTTCAGAAGAAAGCATCACACAGGAGTTATATTCCTGCAGTGCCATTTCCCTCTGAGCTTCATTCTCACCAGGGCATGCCAGGTAATCACAGTAAGGGTGCAAAATAGAGAGTGATTACATCTTGTTTAGGAAAAGACATGACAAAAGCCATGTCGTTCCAAGGTGTGTCCCCTCTGGTAAAGCTACTCTGTATTCCTAACTGGAAAGCTCTCCCCCAAGTATTTGTCCCAGTGAATAAAAGGACTTTTTCTAAAACAAGGAATCACAAACTGCAACACACAGCTCCACGTTGTTTCTTCTTCTGGCAACAAAAACAGCTCAGCAGTGAAAACTCACATATATTTGACAGTACATCAGCAATGTTGGCTGGTGCAACCCCCAAGCCTGGCTGCTGCCTCCTGTACAGCTGTTTATGCTGCCTTGTGGTGAATCAAGGAACCAGACAACCAGCTCTTCCCATCAGTTTATTTTTCAGCTGAATGAATTTCCCAGTCTGGCTTGCTGTACAGCACCAGACAGCTGTCAGAGAAAAGGATCCGTGGACAAGTGCTATCCACACAGCACCAGTATCTAAACAGCTGTCCTGTTTGCTGTGCCACCATCTCCCCACTTAGGTGAGCCTGTAAGTTACACTGTGCTTAATATTACTGAAATAACCTGAGCTAAATACAGATTTCCCAAAGCAGTGAGGGAGGAGGAGCCACAGAGGAGTGTGTAAACCAGACTGCTGGAAAAAACTGGATTATCATCCACAAAGGGTTGTCATAACCAACGGGGACAGGAAGGACTAGCCAGAGCAACAGCTTCTCAAACTGGCTTTGCTGTCAAAGGAAACTTTTTCATTTTCCTTATGTTCTGATTGCATCAAGGCCCTCCTCACTTCTGCAAAGATAAGCCACTGCACAGGTTCAGCAAGATGCAGACTGCACTGTCCACAGCTACCTGCAGGAATAAGCCACACATTCCTATCACTTCTTTGCATGGGAATAACCAAATCCAGGGGAACATGACACTGATATTTTGTGACCTGTCCCAATATCCAAGGGATGCCTTACAGCAGTCAGTCCCCAAAGCTGTTACATTTACCCTGTGTCACATTTTCAAGAGATTACAATAACAGGAAAAATACAAAAAGGAGCATGGGAATAATCATAAAATACTTCTGGGGGGACTAAATATTCCAAAACTCTCTTGTCTGTGGATTACGTATTCAACGATGTTCATTATGGGAGTGCACAGTATCATTTGTAACAACTCAGAACTACTTTTTCAGAACATAAGCAAGTGAAAAACTAATTACAGAGAGCACAAGAAAGCTCAAGATATTCAAAGACCACAGGCTCCACTGGAAAGAGGAAAATCCTGTGTGTGTGACACTTTCTATCTGTGCAATTAGGAAATGGCACCACATTCCTATTCTTGTTGCTATGCACCAGAATCTTTTTATGAAGGGGAAGACAAGGCAGGTTCACTACTGGTATCTCCAACTCCATAAACATGCCAACAGTCAACACTCTTTCTGAAGGAATCTGTGGTGGAGGGAAAAATGGAACTTCCTGATATAGTTGCCATAAGGTTAAAGTGCAGCTGTGGAGCCATGAGGAGTAAAAATACTGTGGATCCGAAAACCAAGGACATGTTCTGCTCTGCCCTAATTAGATCCACAATATCTGGGCCCTCTCTGCTCACACAAGTAGGTGAGTGGACTCATCTCATTTTTTTCCACTGTGACACCGGATCATAGAATCATAGAATTGATTGGGCTGGAAAAGACCTCCGAGATCATCAAGTCCAATCCTTGGTCCAACTCCAGTCCCTCTACCAGATCATGGCACTCAGTGCCACGGCCAATCTTAGTTTAAAAACCTTCAGGGATGGTGAATCCACCACCTCTGCATGTCCAGGCTGGTAACAGCAGTGAGGCTGCAGGACTGATGTGCCACTGGGACACAAACCTGCTGGCCAAGCTCCCCCAGGGATGGGACACTGCTGGGCACAGCACTGCTGCAGCCTTCCCTGCACACCATGGCCCCAGGAGTGCAGATGCCAAGTCACAGAGCCCAGCCTGGCACACAGACAGCAGAAACATAAAGCCTAGGCAGTGAATGCCACGAGTGAAGCCTGTCAGGGCAGCTGGTGCATCTCACAGTGAGGAATAACAAGCCTGCCTCCCCTCCTGTGGAGGGGCAGATCTTCAGGTCAGGCCAGAGGTCAGAGCTCCCCACAGACAGCCCTGGCTGCTAAAGCTGGCTGTATAAACAAAGGCTTACACTGGTGTCAGGCCTTCAATCTCACTTACTTCAGCCACGAGAAAGCTGCTCTGCTAACTCACATTCAGAGGTTTCGCTGTGTGTTTGCCAGCAGGATCAGAATGTGTATGCTTGAATTACACAACCTCGTCTCTATTCCTCAATAAGCTGCCTGAGCCTCCTTTACACAAAATATTTTTCTCATTAAAATCTTGGTTTGTTTTAGTCCTTAATTCCAAACGTTCTGAGCAGACAAGTCACACATCATGAGAGTCAGATCTTTTTCCTAATACTTACAAATAAACATAATCTCATCACTGCCATCTTCAGCCATTTTTAAACCTGCCAAAATAAAAAAGATGGAAGTTAGAGCCAAATTAACTGTTACTTTCCATATTATGTAAACATTCCTTTGTGAAGTAATGATGCTGACTGACCCAGAGCACACTCAAACACATTAATGTCCCTGCAGGAATATCAGTGGAACGTTAAAGAAATTAAAGTTGCTAAAAACCCCTGGTGACTTCTGTATCACTACATGTGTCCCCTGCTGTAAGTTCCTGTGGAGCCTCAGAACATGCAGGGTTAGAGGACTAATCCAGGTCAGCAGCATCCACAGCATAAATAAGGCCCACTGCAACATTTTATTGAACAGTAGCTTAAAAAAATTGTCTCTGAAAGGCAGATTACTTATTTAATAAACACAGTAATCAACCTAAAAAATGGAGATACAGATTTGTTCCAAAGGCAAAGGTATATTGTGATACTAAGCATCAGAAAACCTGGGAAAACAAATCCCATTTCTGTCACTGGCCTTCCATGAAACAGTAACTCACCAATTTGCTTTCACAGTTAAATAAGGGTAATCTATATTCATTTTTTTCAGTCTGTATTAAAGACTTGTATGACCACTATCTACTGCTTCTTCATGATTAAATTATGGTTGGCAAAAACTCTGATTATGTACGGCTAAGATGACAACATGAGAAGGATCTAGAAGACAGTTTTCTCATTCCTAACCAGAAAAAGGCAATCCTTTTCAAATAAATTTTCCCAATGACCCAGTGAGAGGCAAAGCAACATAAAGATCACGACCCAAGCCTAAGAGGGATGAGGCTGCAGAAACAGAAAGTATATTGCTCAAGAAGAGAATAGGAAGGAGAAAGACTGAACCTGTGAAGGGGAGGAGAATGGGAGGATGGGGAACATGACACACCAAACTAGAAGAGTCCTGTTTGAAAACAGAGAAAGCATTTGGTACTACAGTAACAAAAGCCAAGCCAAAGATATGCACAAGCACAGTCATTACTCAGGATCAGGACTCTCCATTAGGACTTTACTCTGTAATACAGAATGATGCTCCATGTGCTCTGCCTGGCTGGGCTGTAGAAACAGGCTGGAGCCCCGAGCAGCAGCTACTCCTGCACAGGTATTTCTCAGCACACGTCCCACACAATCCCTTTCACTGCTTCAGGAAGGATTCCACACTTCTGCCAAGTCTGCTCCTAAAGCCTGGGAGCAATGTCTGGTTCCAGCTGCACCCACACCCTGCTCCACCTCCAGCCTCCACCAGAAGCAGCAAACAGGTTCCTTCACCAATCCATAAACAACTCCCTGCTAGCAAAGGGCAGTCCATCACCACACAGAGATGCACTGGGTGTAAATCCATCACAACCAAGTGACACCTGCTCACTGTGGCTCTTGGGCATGGCAGGAGGGATCCTGCTGCTTAGCAACCTGGGCAACAGACTAGGGGGGATTCTGGCCATGGAGTCTAGGCAGCCTGGCATTCCCACATGGTCTGTCTGACTGCCCTGCCCAACTCCACCCACCAACAGCAGGATCCCTCCCTGCCCTGGGAAGTGGCCAATACTGCCTATCTCTGGCACAAGCCTTTCTTAGCTGCAGCCTTTGGGGACTAAACTCATAAAACGAAC
Organism: Pithys albifrons albifrons; assembly: GCF_047495875.1. Taxonomy (NCBI): domain Eukaryota; kingdom Metazoa; phylum Chordata; class Aves; order Passeriformes; family Thamnophilidae; genus Pithys; species Pithys albifrons. The sequence continues at coordinate 122,172,327 of NC_092458.1, read as the reverse complement.
CAAACATTTATACAAAATCTTAATGCTGAACACAACAGCAACTTGGGAAATTTCCCCAAAAGCTCTTACCCTGAAAGCATGGCAAACAATGCAACAGGTATTTAGGGAAATCCAAAGCACAACAGTGCAAAACAAGCCAGAAGTTTGTTGTCAGCTGATGTAAAATATGGTTTGTTTTGCCTTTTAACCAAGACTTTCTGTAGATGCTTAGCACTATTTCAAGAGGTGTATGTCCAGTTGTTTTTAGATAGTTGGTGTCCTGACAAGACTTTAATCCTAAATATGGCTGAATTAACAAATAATGTCCTCAGTCACTGGTTCAGAGAGGCAGAGCAGCCACACCAGCAATGCTGCTGAGTGACCTGCTCAGCAAAGGCATTCGCCTTCCAGAATGTTCCTCCGTTGCCTCCTTGACAAATACCAGATTGAGGACATGTGTTGTTACAGGAGCAGCAACATCAGTCTTGTTCCAGGGGCCGTCAGATGAGAATAGCAACAAAGGGGTGGAGAAATCATAGTAGCATCAATGTTGTTCAAGGTGATGGGGAGGAAGTGTGAAGGTCCCTCACGCAGTGTAAGGACACCACACCTCAGTTATCAGCTGCACTAATGTAGTTTTCAGCTCTGCAGCAAAGATTTTCATTTTGCACATCACAGAATTCCTGATCCCTCACCCACCATTCCTGTGCTCGGCACAATGACCTGCTGTGCTCTGAAACAAGCACTAGTGTCTGCCTCACAGTTCTGATTTACAGGCACACACTCCTCACCCAGGGGCTTCAAAACCCCTCCCAAACCTCACATGTATTTCTCAAGAGCTTCTGGTACAAATGACACTGTGCCACCCGCTGCTGCTGCTGGTAAACAGTCACGATGTGCCACGAGGGCTCACATGACAGCACTGAAGACAGGCCTCAGAATTTTTTTACCCTCATCTGCTGTTGCTCTGGACCATGTCCGATTTTTCTTTTCAAGCATTTGTCCTGGAAAAATACTCCATTAAGTCACTCATCCTACTGCTCGTAATTTTGCTCTTGTGTTGCAGAGATAATCAAAGCTTCATTGGAATTCCAGGTATTTTTTATATAAAACAGACAGCAATGATTAGCAGGGAATAATCAGGTGAAAAGCTACACAGAAGAAATAAGAGCAGGTGCAAGGCCTAATTCTGATGGCAGTAAAACAGCAGAAAACCACTTTTTTTGCTTGCATAATTAAATGAGTGGCTCTGTGTCCAAGAGTAAAGCATACAGCTATGCACAGAAATTCCAGCTGCAACACAGACCTCCAAACATATTTGGAATTCAAGGGAACCCGTATGAAGGCACAGAGGGGCTGCAGCATCACAGGTACCTCCTTGCAGAGCATGACATGTGAGTTACTGTCAGGGAATCACTCGTGCCATAAGTGATCCAAAAATGTAAGAACTGATGTAAAAACATATTTTCCCCTAATAAACTGCTGAAGGAAAAAATCACGCTCCAGTGGCAAGTTGAGTCATTTTGATCTTGCAAGTGGACTTAAAAAAATAGGCAAGAAGAATTAAAAAATAAACCTAATATTAAAAATCTGTCTTTGAACTTAAGGACCAAGAAGGCAAAATTAAAGTTTCCTTTCCTTCACATTTCCATTAGTTTGAAAATGGGCTTCTACTAAGAGTGAGAAAGTTGAAAGCACAAGTGGATGGGTGCTGCAGATGGATGTGTGCAAGAACGCACTTAAAAATGCTGTTTCCCTCATCATGTAGTCAAACTTGCTCATGCCACTGCTCGAAGTAATCACAGCACATCTGGTAAACTACAGCGAGGCCTTGTATTCCCACAAAATTACGGCCATTCTATCAATTATTGACGAGGAGGAGGCGGCGGGGGATGACTCGTACATCACTTCGGGGGGGCCTGGAGTAACCCCGCGGCTGGGAGCGGTGCCGCCTGCCCTTCCCAGCGCTGCCCATCACCGCGACCACCAAGTACATGCGAAGTTTAATGAGAACGCGCGTACTGCAGAAAATTCACGTGTACGAAGCGCCGCAGTCCGCGGCTTCCCTCCTTTTGTTTCCCACCGCACCTTCCCGCGGGGCACCCACCGCCGCAGCATCCCTGCACCTGCTTCCTCCTCCTCCCACCCCATCCATTCCCTTCGCATCACACCTGGGGGCTCCCCCGCACCCTCCCGCTCCGAACCTATTCCCAACACCCTGCAGCCAAGCCGAGGCGCTTCCCCGGCCCGCATCCCCATGGCCCCGGCGGGTCCCTGTCCGTCCCTCCCTCCCGGGCCAATGCCCCGCGCCCGCCCCGGCGGCGCCGCGCCGCCCGCATCCCTCCCGCATCCCTCCCGCAGCCGCCGGGCCCGCGATCCGGGAGCGGCTCCGCCGGGTTTTGCCTCGGACCCGCCTCGCCCCCTTCGCTACCGCCCTCCCGGCCGCTGTAACAAAGAACAGGCGGCCTGGAGGAGGCGGCGGCGGCGGAGGAGGAGGAGGCGGAGGCGGCGGCGGGGCCGCGGCTCTGGGGAGCGGCTCGGAGCGGCCGCCGTGCCCGGCGCGGCCCCGCAGCGCGGCCCCGGAGCGGCGGGAGGGGAAGCGGCGGGGCGGGCGCGGCGGGGCCCGGGCGGGGGGACCCCGGGGGAGGGAGCGGGGCCCGGGCGGGAGAAGCGCGGGCGGAACCGGCGTTACCTGCCCCGGGAATGGCCAGACCCGGATCGGATCCGCGCTCCGGGTTCCGATCCGCTCCGGAAACCACGCGCCAGCGGAAGCCGCGGCGGGGCCGGGCGCGGAGCAGGGCGGGAAGTGTAGTGCGAGGGGCGGCGGCGCTGGCGGAGTACCTGTCCCTGTCCCTGTCCCTGGCCTTGTCCCTGTCCTTATCCCTGGCCCGGCGCCTTCACCGCCCTGGCTCGGCATGCCCCAGCTCGCCTGGGATGCTCCAGCTCGCCCAGGATGCTTCAGCTGGCCCGGGATGCCCCCAAAGTCGCCCAGGATGCCCCAGCTCGCCTGGGATGCCTCAAATCCTCCGGGATGCCCCAAAACTCCCCCGGGATGTCCTAGGTCGCCCGGGATGCCCTAGCTCGCCCGGGATGCTCCAGCTCACCTGGGATGCCCCGGCTGGCCCGGGATGCCCCAGCTCGCCCGGAATGCTCAGGCTGGCTCGGGATGCCCCAGGTCCCCCGGGATGCCCCAAAAGTCGCCCAGGATGCCCCAGCTCGCCTGGGATGACTCAAATCGTCCGGGATGCCCCAAAACTCCCCTGGGATGCCCCAAAAGTCCCCTAGATGCTCCAACTCACCCCGGATGCCCCAGCTCACCCGGGATGCCCCAGCTCGCCCAGGATGCCCCAGCTTGCCTGGGATGCTCGAGCTGGCCCGGGATGCCCCAGCTCGCCCGGGGTGCTCCAGCTGGCCCAGGATGCCCCAGCTGGCCCAGGATGCCTCAGCTGGCCCAGGATGCCCCAACTCGCCCGCGATGCCCCAGCTCGCCCGGGATGCTCCAGCTGGACTGGGATGCCGCCCCTTGCAGCCCTTCCCCGGCCGCTCCCCGGGCTCTCAGCACCCACGTTGCACTGACTGGATTTCCCTTCTCCTCCCGGGCATTGCTGGCTGGAGGCGTCCCGGAGCGTTCCAAAAGGATTAGGCAGGTTGGAAAAGACCTCTGAGATCATCGTGTCCAACCCATGACCAAACATCACTGTGTCAACCAGACCACAGCACTGAGAGCCACGGCCAGTCACTCCAGGTGTGGTGACTCCATCACCTCCCTGGGCAGCCCATTCCAATGTCTAGTCACCCTTTATGTGGAGAAGTTCTTCCTAACGTCCAACTTGAACCTCCCCTGGTGCAGCTTAGGACTATTTTCTTTTGTTCCATTGCTGGGAGAAGAGCCCAACCCGCCCCCGACTCCTCCCTCCCGTCAGGGAGTTGCAGGGAGCCCGATGGTCCCACCTCAGTCTCCTTTTCTCCAGGCTGAGCCCCTCCAGCTCCCTCAGCTGCTCCTCAAAGGACTTGTGCTCCAGCCCCTTCACCAGCTCCATGGCCCTCTTCCTAAAGGTTCAGTGCTCCAGAGTGAGAGGACACAGCCTCAAGCTACACCAGGGAAGGTTTAGGTTGGACATCAGGAAGAATTCCTTCACAAAAGGGGTTATTAAGCATTGGAATGGGCTGCCCAAAGAGGTAGTGGAGTCATCATCCCTGCAGGTGTTTAAGGAAAGACTGGATGTGGCACTCAGTGCCCTGGTCTGGTTGACACGGTGGTGTTTGGTCACAGGTTGGACTCGATGATCTTCAAGGTCTTTTCCAACCTAATTGAGTCTGTGATTCTGTGATTCCTAAGTCTCATCAGGTTGGTGTTGGCAGGATCTATCAGGGCTCAGCCCTGCTGTGCCTGACAGCAGGCGCTGCAGTCACACATTATTCAGCAATCTAACCAGCAATGCTTATTTTTTCATATAATGGTCTGCCACAGAGTCTTGGTGCCCAGGAAACAAACCTTCAGTTCAGGTTACTTCACCACTCCCCATGTGAATTGTCTCTGGAGCCAAAAACCCATCAGAGGTGGTGACCAGGGCAAGAAGTACCCAGGCATTTTGTATTCAAGGAAGGTGCTCCAATTTTTAGCTCTTGTTAAGAAGTGTTGCCTGCAAGGGAGTCTCCCCTCCCAAAGCCTTATGCAGTGCTCTCTGCTGCCGTGGTGGGACTGGCCAGTGTTCACAGCAAGGGCACTGCTGAAGATTTAAAGGTGATGGAAAGCATCCTCTCCAGGGGATGTGCTCTTCTCACGCTGGCTACATCTTTTAACAGTTGGCACAGGCCAGGGACTTTCTTGCTTCTTATGTTACCCATCCCATGAATGCAGTTTAAAAAGGGATGTGTAGAGAATATTCACTGAATCACAGGATGGGGCAGGTTGGAAGGGTCCACAGTGGCTCATCTGGTCCCGCCTCCCTGATCCAGCAAAGCCATCCCAGAGCACATGGCACAGGACTGTGTCCAAACATCTCTGGAATATCCCCACTGAGAGAGACTCCACACCCTCTCTGGGCAATCTGTTCCAGTGTTTGGTCACCCACACAGCAAAGTTCTTCCTCCTGTGCAGGTGGAACTTGCTGGGCATCAGTTCCTGCCTGTTCCTCTTGTGCCATTGCTGGACCCCCCGAGCAGAGCCTGGTCCGTGCTCTGCCCCCTCCTTGCAGGCACTGCCAGCCATGGGGAGGTGCCCTCTCAGTGTCTGCTCTGGAGGCTGAACAGCCCCAGTTCCCTCAGCCTGTCCTGCTCCCAGAGATGCTCCCGACTCTTCAGCATCTTTGCACCTTCCTCTTGACCTGCTCCAGGAGCTCCATGTCCCTCTTGTCCTGAGGAGCTGAGAACTGGGCACAGCACTACAGATGTGCCTCCACAGGGAGAAGGGCAGGATCCCCTCCCTGGATCTGCTTGCAGTGCTCTTCCTAATGAATCCCAGGGCATTGGCCGTATTGTGACTGCCTTCTTGCTGGTGCCTGGGTAAACTGAAATAATGCAGCATTTGAATTTTGAAAACATTGTTCTTGGCAAGACTGTTAATTTTGGGAGGGGAAACCGTTTATTTATTCAAAATGACCAGCAGTTTTCAATGAGTACAGGCACAGTAAGGGGAGATTTTTTCAAGGATCTGACTGCATGTACAAATCATTTGCTCCTTTACCTTTGTATAGTCTGTTTTAATTTACTTTTCCTGTACATCTCAGTGCATACTCACATGGACCTCTGCCAGGCTCGCTTGGGTAGAGAGATGAAAAAAACTTAAGATCCCTCACATTAATTTTTAAGGATGATGAACTTGAGGGAAGAGTGTGGTGCCAGACTTATTGCTACATCCATTCCTTCTCTCCCTCTGACACGTCTTGTCACTTTTGCTAATGTACAGAACTGGCATCACACAAAGTAAAATACCTCACCCCAGATTAGAGCAGGAAGGAAAAGGATAAAGGTTTGTTGAGAGACTATCAGGGAATTTCAGCTAAGCACTTCAAGAATATGAAATGAACAGGCACTTAAATGTGGTCTGTAACTCTGGGTAAGGGAATATTTCCTCATAAAAGAACATACACCACTGACTTTTGGAAGGGAAACAGAAACACTGTTGTGGCTATTTCCATGTCAATGCCTTTTACTTGCTGGTTGTGTGTTGTGTTGTTTTTTTAGTTTTGGGGTTTCCCCCCTCCCTCCCTCAGTCTGGTAGGGCTTTGTGTTAGCACTGATTTATAACATAACTTTTTACATAAAATAATTGCAAGAGAACCTTATTCCCAGGCTGTGCTGATTGTAGGACTGATGTCTTCTCCATAGGATCTAGGCCTTGACACTCCTTCCCCTTCGCCCCTCAATTCAGGATATTACAACACAACTGAGGGAAAGAATAATGAGTAACCACAACGAGCTCCACAATTCCTTCTGCCATTTGATTCCCACCCAATCCATGTTTCAGGTGATTTCTCAAGCCACCTGACAGGTCAGGGTTATCAGAAACAATGCACAGTATCAGCATAGCAGAGAACTCTGCTCCTGAGCAAACAGGTAAATGGACTGTGTTAAGCAACATGTCAAATGAGTGAAGGAGAGTAGAAAACCAAGTGTTACACTTGGCTGACTGGGTATGTAGGACAAACACACTACACACAGACAATAGGCTTTTATTGTATGTACAGCAGTAGTTAGTTCTTTAAAAAATCCTCTTAAGTTTTTTTTGTGATATAATAAATCTGTACATCATTTATTTCTTAATTGCACCAACTTAAATTTGTGTACACACAGAAAACACAAAAACAAAACCAAAAAAACCCCCACCACAGAAGAAGGTACTGTCACAACTTGATGCTAGAAAAAAAAATGTTTTACCCCACCTGGAATATCAGAGCATGATACATTATTGGGAAATATAGTAGTACTGGAAAGACTCCAGATCCATCCTTCCCAGTTATTTTCACACCATGCCAGCACCTTGCATAGTAGCAGTTTGGATGTCCTGAGTGAAGTGGTATTATTCACCCTTAACTTAAAGCAATCACCCTTGTTATATAATTAATCTGGAGTTGTTTGCCACCAAGGCTGTGGCTTAGCAATGCACAGAAGCATATGCTGACTTTAAACACATGAATAAATCCACTTAAATCCTGTGGAGGTCAAAGCATGAGGTCAGCTGTTCCCACTCACAACAGGAATGTCTTAGCCTGGAGCTATGGCATACTTAATTCTGTACCAGCATAAGCACTTGTCTCAAACTCCAGCTCTACAATTCAAAACCTGCAATAAACTAAAGTGAAAAACCCAGGCAGCTCTCACCTTGCATAGAGCTTTTACTCCTTGTAACTAAGAGTTACCAGAACTGAAAAAGGTGACAGAACAAGAGCAAGATTCTTATTTTGCTTCCTCATCCACACTTGGTAGCATTTAATGTAGTGGACTTTGCTTTTTCCTATGATATTTTGCACATCAAGAACACCAAAACCTAACAAAAAATACACAGCAGAAACCTTTCACTCAAAAACCATACAGAGCCAGAGAGGAGATGAAGTAGCAGGAAATGCTGTAAAATTTCACTGATCCCCAAAACTGGTATAATTGACAGGCAATTTCTTTAAAAAAAAGCAGTGCCTTAAGCCAAGTAAAAGAGCAAGACAGTAACTAGGGTCTGTATGGTGTGGAGCCCCAACCTCTCTCCCAAAGAAAGAGCAGTGGAAAAACAGAATCTGACAGAAAGCAGAATCATAAAGCCCAGCATGCATGACTGCACAGTGTATGACCTGTCCATTCAGCTGAAGAACTTTGCCAAAGGTATTTTGCTTTTAAAATGAACTCTTTGTCAGTTTGGCATTCCTTTTCCTTCCAGCCACCTCATATTATTTCATATACTGTTAGGAGTGAAATGACTGTCATCTCTTCCTGGGCTGAATGGGATATGAAATACCAATGACCTAGGGGAAAAAGGCCCCTCAACTCTTCAAAGTGACTTTGAAACTCATCTTAGTTTCTTTAAGAAAGTTATTTAAGCTTGTATTCACACTGGAGATAGTAGGTATTTTTATTGCTTTAATCCACAAAGAGAAATTTAATTCTTATATTATTTACTTGCTCAAAATTCACACTAAAGCCAAGGCAAATATTGGTTAGGAAAGATGTAGATTTTCTCCATTGGGGCAAAGGAAAATTTAAAACACCATAAAGCAAAACATACCACAAACACAGATCAAGAATCAGGCAGAAAAATTCTTTAGAAGGAAAAACAATCTCTTAGCCCTCATAAAATCAATAATATACCTTCTTTGCTGTACAGAACATCCAAAAATACAAACACATGAGAAAAGGGACAGAAAGAAAAAAAGTATTTTCGCAGGTTCTTTCCAAGTTATTGTTCTGACATAATTAAGCTGGAAGGTAGAAACAAGAAGTCTTCAGTGTAGATTCTATAGAGATTTCATCTATTCAAATGGGTAGTTATTAAAATTATGAAGATTGCAAAAATAAGAAAGCAAAATGATTCCCTCTGGCATCCTTCACATGACTGCACAGGATAAATGCAGGATGTCTCACAGTGTTAGTTGTGCCAGTTAACAAATCCAATCCTTCTAACCCAAAACTGCAGTGGAGATCCTGCTGGGTATCAGGATCCATCTCCCAGTGACCCAAATATCAGTACACAAAAAATGTACATCCTCAGATCTCCTGATCCTAAACGACAACCTAATGTCTTGGAAGCAGGGAATGGGATTCAGTATTGTGGGCCTTTGGGGTTGTCACAACTGAGCAACTCAATTGTCCCTTTGTGTTTGGTACCTCAGCTTGTTTTTACAACAGGTCATAAGTTATTTGCAGTGGAGAAAGAAGAGGTGAGGAACACATCAGCCAGATCCAGAGGTCAAACATCAAACCAAACGATGTTTATTTTTCCTGAGGAGTGAAGGCAAGTGAAAAAACAAGATTCCCTTTTTACCCCAAACGCCTTGCTTTCCTCATCTTAAGAATTCATTATCATTTCCATACATGCGAGCCCAAATCTTCACAAAACTTGTAGTACAGAAAGTTCCTGGTTCCCACCATCAAGACAAGCATTTAGATGATCACCAAGACCTTAAGAGGAACCAAAAACCTGCTTCTTCAGTGCATATCTATTCTCTGGGGTAAGCTATGAGCAAACCCTACTCCTGTATTCTGCAAGTAATTCGGTGTTATTTCCACCCCATTCCACAGTACAAGCTAAAGCTTCTGCAGATGAAAATCCCAGTTCAGTAACTTAAGCAAGATTTCAAGTAGTGTTATGTGCTGTCTCTACATTCCCAGTTCCACAGCCCTTTCTTTTTGGTGTAAGGGCTCAGTTTCACTTTGATTTCTTCGACTCAGAGACCAGTTTTGGTTTTCTCCTTCAGCAAACAAGGCTGAGCACTTAAACCTGGCAGGGACTTGACCCCCATCCTACCCTGTTATGCAGTAAAATCAAAGGAAAAAGTGTATGTTTAGAGAACAGGGCATCAGGGTTTTATTGCTCATACCATGAACCATTGTAGAACAAAGAAACCTACTCTGTAATAAATTAACAATAAACAAAAGTGTTCAAGCACACTCAAGCTGTATTACTGAACTGGGATTCCTAAGCACATTACAGCTCTAGAAGATTCATATGTAACCAATTTTCAAAATACAGAACATTAAAATGCCTTCAAGTGTTTTGATAATAAGCAGCATCCTTAAACATACAACTTTTTGATAGTCTGGTCTGCTATACTACCACAGTGATTTTAGCTACACAGAAAGAGTATTTTTACAGTTAAAATATTTTGACAATTCAGCTCCTCCAGTATTTTCTTAGTAAAAAAGAAACCAAATCCCCTCTACTTTGATATTCATTGTACAAGTATTTACCAAGGAATTTTGAGTCCATCAGAAGTTTTGAAATGTGTTTCTATTCTTCAGTGACTTTCTATTTTTGATGAGTGGTTTAAGTTGAAAGCCCAAATATCTGCCAAAGAGTTGGACAGCTTAAAGGAAGGAAAGGGGCCAGGGGAAAATCACTGTTGGCAAAGTAGACACAAATCTATCACCCATTCATGTCAGTAATTTAGATGGAATGAATGGATGTTTTTCTTGGCTGAAGAGAACAGGCTTGGTCCTTTGTCCTCAACAGGAATGTAGATGATGGAAAAATACAGGTAAGCACCAAAGATGGTACCTGTCAAATACTGACATTTTACTCTTGATAGCCAAAACAAGCACTATGCCTTTACTTCCACCAGTTTTTCATTTTAATTTAAAGGAGTCAGCTGCAATATTTAACAAGGAAGAAAAGTTAAAAAACTCATCTGACCAACCACTCACCACACAACACTGGCAGACCTAGAAACTGAAAGTGAACTGAGGGAACTGTTGTTATTTTTTCAAAAACTTTCTTCACAGCTGTGTTTTCTAAGATCTCTGTAAGTGTTTGGCGAGTAAAACAAGCTAAGGAAAAGGACTGTAGGGTTAACTATGCTCTATTCACCACCTACTGCTCCTAGCTTTGCATTTGATATGATGGTTAATATACTTGTCTAACAAGTACTTGGGAGAAGGAATTAGGGCCCCTAAGACAAGTTTTTGCATCAGCAATGCAGCTTCTCACACAGGGAAGGAAAGCCACATATACGACTTGGTAAATGTTGTTTGTGAGTAGACTCAAGTAACTTTAAAAAAAAAGTTCTGTTTTGTTAAGCATAACTTATGCACAGAACGTTAAACAATATGCTAGTATAGATATTTGCATAATTTATTGATTTATGGCTAATATCAAAGGCATCTCTCCACCTACATGGACCAAGCAGTTATTACAGCAGGCTACAGTTATTACAGTAGGATATCTGAATCAGCATTTTCTTTCTCCCTCTGAAAACTTACCCGTTTCCAAATTACAATACAAACTGGATCTGGGTCCCCTTTTGTCCCCTTCAGTCTGACTAGAAAATTCAGTTGAGACCTGCGTTGCTACTCTTGCAGGCTGTGGGGAGGGAGCACAGTGGTATCTTCTCTCTCTGTAGTGGTTCAGTCATGTAAACCAGGTACGATGTTTCAGTTCTGAGCTCCCCCTTAAAGTAAACCTGGTGCTCACATGGGGATCCTCCACACAAAATGGGTCAGGTTGGAAGGGTCCATAGTGGCTCATCTGGTCCCACCTCCCTGATCCAGCAAAGCCATCCCAGAGCACATGGCACAGGACTGTGTCCAGACATCTCTGGAATATCCCCACTGAGGGAGACTCCACACCCTCTCTGGGCAATCTTGTCACTGCTGGGTCACTGCACAGCAAAGAAGTTCTTTCTCCTGTGCAGGTGGAACTTGCTGGGCATCAGTTCCTGCCCACTCCTCTTGTGCCATTGCTGGGCCCCCCGAGCAGAGCCTGGTCCGTGCTCTGCTCCCTCCTTGCAGGCACTGCCAGCCATGGGGAGGTGCCCTCTCAGTGTCTGCTCTGGAGGCTGAATAGCCCCAGCTCCCTCAGCTTTTCCTGCTCACAGAGATGTTCCAGTTCCTTCAGCATCTCTGAGCCTCTGCTGGACCCACTCCAGGAGCTGCATGTCCCTCTTGTCCTGAAGGAGCCCAGAGCTGGACACAGCACTGCAGACATGCCTTACAGGGCTGAGCAGAGGGGCAGGATCCCCTCCCTGACCTGCTGCCAATGCGGTTCCTGATGCATCCCAGGATACCAGTGGCCTTCTTGGTCCCCACCTGCACCATTCTCCATCCTCCCTCATCTTCTATAATAAACCACATGGCTCTGCAAAACCTGTCACGATACATTTAGCACTGCTTGTATTTGGAGGAGCAACTTCATCATCGAGAGAAAAAGCATTTTGGAAAAATAAACAGAAAAGACCACTGTGTTAGTGAACATCCTTTTATGCAAGTCATCGGCCGTATCTGTGTTCTCTAGTACTGCTCTGTAAACAAATGCTCAACTGATGTGCAAGTATCCCAGCAGGGAGGGTTCAGCTCTTATATGTACGGTTCTCCTGAAGCACCGTTCAATTTGCTCTTGCTTTTGTTTCTGGAGAGGAGCTTCTTGCTCAGAATCCGTGAGAGTGTCCCTCCCTTCTTGCGGGTCATGTCTGCCAGAGGCTGCTGCAGGTACACGAGGTCGTTGTGGGACTGGCTCATTCCCGGATCCTTCTGGTGGTGCTGCCGCCGGAAAAACAGCTTGGCGCCTTTCTTCAAAATCCCCCCTGTGGGAAGGAAAAAAGGACACTTTAGACAGAACAGGCTGCTTTCCTCTTGAAGCTCAGCTTCAATGGCAGCACAGCTGGAAAAGGCTGATCCTCTGATTTCAGCTTCTAAAGTCAATCCACACATCTTGTGGAAGGCTCCTTCCTTACACTTCCTTAGTTTCAAACGCTCTTCTGAAAGCTGCATGGTCATACACACATGCACAGCCACTGGTGTGGGTTGTACTCTGGGTTCTCATGTGTCCAAAAGGCAGATCCAATCTTTACAACCACTCTTTAGAAAAAGAATGAATTAGAGGAGGTAGTGTTACTCTTTGTTGTTTCAGAGATCAAAGGAGGAAAAGATCAGCCCATGAAGCACCAGAGGAAGGTGGCATTTTAATATGAGGTGAAAGAAAACAGTACCTGGCAGTGAACCCATGTGCAGTGGGCCCATACGAGCCAGGCAGCAGGTGTTCCATACAAATTCAACACCACCACCCACAGTAACACTCAAGAAGCGTTTGCTATTTTAAAATCCTGTTAGGAATAGCAACTCACTTCAAGCAGATTAAAAATAATATTACAGATGCTTCCAACAGGTTCAGAAATCTGCCCAAATCCTTTCTGCAGTAAATTAAGTTGCTTTATTTTGCTGTATTCCATCCCTTGATCCCATGTCAAACCCAGCATGCAGGCAAGGCAACTGCAGCTGCCACCTCACCAGGGACTCATGTTGCCAACACCAGCTACCAGTGCTCCCCTCTTTCCAAGCTTGGGTTGTTTTTGCAGCCATTCTGCCAAATTCCACCTTCCCTTTCCATGGGCACACACGTGACTGACGTGCAAGGCTGCAGCTGGCAGGGACACTGCTCCAGGCTACCAGCAACACCCAGCCCGGTGTCGGGACATCAGCTTTGTGTTAAAAGAGCAGCTTTTGTGCAGAATTGGATGCTGGTGTTGCCCAGGTGGCAGGAGCCAGTTTGAACAAAGGAGGACCCAGGTAGCAAGCCAACACAGGAGCCTTCTGGCAGTCAGACTAGTATGTGAGGACAGTCATCTCCCTGGCAAAGCTTCCACACCTTGTTCCTGGCACCACTATCAGGTTTCCTCACTCTTTCACTTCAGCTATTAATTCCTGTCGCTGCATGATCTTGATCCTCCTTTTCCTCCCATTGCAAATGGATACAAAAAGCAACACACAGACCAGTTCTTTCATGCAATGCGGTGCCAGAGCTAGAATTACGTGTTTGTCCCCCAAGGACTCAACGTGGGATCTGTGTCACTTTGCATAGCAACAGCTGCAGAACAGGTATTTCATGGCAGCTCTCCTGCACGCAGCCAAATGTTGCTTGGGCTTATTACTAAGCACTCAGCACCTGGGAGGATATTCCACCATGTTTTCTGCCTGGTGGCTGCCGAGACTCTTCTCACAGATGGGATGAAGCAGAAATCAGCTGAAAGCAATTGGAACTCGTGGATTTGACTCTTGACTGCTCTCTCATCACACTCTGATCGATCTTTTTGGCAAGGCAGTACCACTTCAAGCTGTTGTCAACAGCATAAAAGAAACAGTGTTTAAGCCCAGGACACTGACAGTTGTATTTAATATGCAAAGCCTGGGGAGATCCACGAGGCCTCGCTGCTGTGCAGCTCTTGTTGAGCAGGCAGCTGTTCTGCCCAGCAGCCCTGGCAGCTGCAGCTGAAGCTGTGCCAGCAGGAGTAGGACAGAAGGGTTTATCCATAAGCAGATATTTAGTCCTATCCATTCTATGATTCAGACTGATTTTCCATACCAGGAAACAGAACTGAACCAAGAATGCTGCAAAAATTGTGCCGGTGGCCTGGGACAACTCACTGCAGCTGAAAAATCCTGGGCAGCGCTTCCCTGAGGCTCAGCACAAGCAGCAGCTCCCCAGCATGAAAGCTTCCTGTGTTTTTGGAGGTGCTGAGGTCACGGCTGTCTGGAAGCTTGCCAAATCCCCATCAGTCTGTGCCAGTTTGGTGTGTGCTGCCTGGCAGTGGCTCCAGCTGCTGTGGGGACATGCATCCCTGCCAGGGAGGCAGGACAGGGCACACCACCAGCTTGGCAATGCTCGTGCTGTTTGCATGCTCACTGCTCGAGTCCAAAAGGATCCATATGCCAGCTCTTCCCCCAGCACCAGGAGATGAGCAGAGAGCATACTGTATGAACTGGCTGGGCTTTACAGGCTCCTCTGCACTAGTCTGGAGTGTTCTGAAAATGCTCGTGGGGCTACAATCGCTTCTGAATGTAATTTTTGCTAATTAAGGAAGATTTCCTTCCACATCTACAAGGATATAAATAGAGACTACTTTCCATTCCTTCCCAACTTCCAAAAGAGTTTTAATACAGGTGGTTCTGCAAATACCTGCTGAGGTCCTCATAACTCTACAAGTTAGGGTAGAAAAGCTTTATCTAGAAAACTGTAAGTAGCAGGTTTTAAAGTAAGTTTTTTGCTTATGTATGTCCAGTTATGGGGTCACACATGGTTTGCATGAACAGATTTTGACTGATAACCAGCTATGTCAGGAATGGGCATGATGGAGAGAGATTAGGAATGCAGAGCACCCCTCCAAGCCTTCCTTGCTGCCCATTCTGTGTGATCCATCTGAACAGCATGACCACGAGAAGAATTATTTGTTTCAGCAGACTAGTCTGCTAAGACACTTGAGCACAGCAAGGTAATTTTGGAAGGAGGAAAGAAATGGATGGGGAAGAAAATGGGTGCCAAACTATGTTCTGCTTCAGTTTTTACAATGAGCATCCCATTGTAAAGCTACATTTTCTTAGGGAAAAAAATAGACAAAACCAACTTACTGTGTAGGTAATTAATTCTGGCTGGCATAGCAGTCCTCTTAAGTTTATAAAAGGGAATGGGTAAGAAAGAGGAAGTCAGAAAGATAAAAAAAAACAAAACAAAAATATGCAAGAGTAAAAAAAAAACCAAAACAGTGCTAACCTTAAGAAATTAATACAGATAAAAGGCTTTTTAAAGCAGAAGGGGTTTTGTTGGCTTTCAGTTTTGTTTGGGGTTTTTGTTGTTGTTTTGTGTTTGTGTTTTATATGTTTGTGGGTTTCTGTTGTTTGTTTTTTAAAGGAAAGCACTTGACAAACAGAAACCTTGAACTATTCACAGCTCACTGAGGGAGGGGGGTGGAAATGTTTTCCTATCTTACTCCAGAAAAGCTGTGCAGCTGTGACAAAGCAGAGATTCAAGACTTCCACAAAGGCATCTGTGTATAAAGAAATGGATTTGAGCCAGTTTTTTAAAAGTATTATTTCAAGATGATACAACTCTCTCAAATTAGAGCTACTTTGCAAATTTTAGCAGTCTTAAGCAGCACCATGTGAAAAAGATCTTTAGAAGCCTCATCTCTTTGCAACATACAGAACAGGGAAAACCAGAACTAGATAACAGCCTACATTCAAACTTCCACTTGCTTGTTTTAGAATCCCATGGTAAAGAGTCCAGAGGTTTTGCAGTACCTCTTACAGCCTCTTTAACTTTTCCAGGCTTCAAAATGAGACAAAGCCCCTCATAACTAACCCTCTACCCCCACCCCAAACACACTCAAAACTTTCCAGTGCCTGACCATCTATGTGACAGGGATTGTTGCTGTGCCACCCTGATCTCTCATGTGCAGCAACAGAGCTGTGGGAGGGCCAGAGAAACTCGATGCTCTAAGGGAGGGCTCTGACAAAGAGCTCCAGTGTCTGCCCTGTGTGGGGAGGTTGTGATAATTGCATAAAACAGTAAGGTTTTGTAGTTAGCCATTTTACAGGATCGCTGGGCAAGGAAAGACTAGAAAATAATAAAGCAAAAGAGGGATGGATATGGGTGAAAAACACTGTATTTTTTCCAATTTCCAGGTGCAGCCCATGAGACTGGTGTGTGTCTGTTTAAGGCACAGTCCAGTGCACTGGGCCTTGTGTCAGACATCCTAATAGTCCTAACACCACACAGCCACAAACCAGTGCTCAGAGGTTAATGGATTTATCAAGGAAACACAAAGAATCGTAAGACATTTTCAAACTGCAGCTATTCAGGTATGTAACTACCTCAGCAAAATGATCTGATGCCTTATTTACTTACTAGATTGCCTCTTATTCAATTTTCTTTAGCAAACGACATATTAATGAAATCAGTGAAAAAGGGAGAAATTGTTCCCAAGGCAGTTTCTGCCTCAGCTGCTTCCTGAACACACACCTGAGTAAGGGCAGAAGAGTCTTGTGCTCAGAGGTGTGAAGGAGAAGGAATGTATCAGAAAGTAACTGTGGATCCCTGCCATTCTTATGTTAGTAATGGGGCTGCTAATATAGGACAAGTCCTTGTTTACAGGAACACAGGTTTCACTGAGGAACTGACAGTGTCACTAGTTATTTCTCTCCCAAACAACCAAGCTGGGCTTAGTGATGCCCTTCAACTTCTAAGTGCGGGTCATGTTTCCTGAGGGAGGTGGGTGTAAGGAAGCCTGACCTGGCTCAGACAGCAGTGGACTGCACTTTTTGTGGCTGCTGGTGAGACAGCTTCAACCAGCACCACAATCACAAGGAGTTTAGGGACAAAAAAATCAGTAAGAAAGGATGAACTACTCCAGCACTGCATGACACTGTTCATTACACAGAGAAAGCAGCCAGTGACTGAAGCGGGAGCAAGGATAACATACCTTTAGACTTTTTCATGCTCCCACTTTCTGAAACACTCAGTGAGCTCCCAGATATTTCTTCAGAGGTCTGGTCTAGGAGGGTGCTGGTGTCCCAGTGTTGGCTGCCATTCTCCAAACCCCAAGCCTTATGGGTGCTTTGCTGTGGGTCAGTATCAGGTGCTGTTTCTGCAGCACCCAATGACAGCTTTTCATCAGAGGTGATTTTTGCAACAACTTCCTCCACAGTGGGTGGTTCTGCTTCTTTGCAGGAGCTGTCCATGGCTGCAGCATAGTCCATCATGAGTGAAGCTTCACTGTCCTGAGATAAAGAGGTCTGCCCAGTGAAAATAAGAGAAAACACTGACACAAGTCATTCTGCTGGAGAAAAACAAGCCTCCCTGTAAAAGTTATTTTCTCCTTTTTACACTTGTATTGCTCAGGACTATCAGAAAGACCCTTGAAACTTCCTTAGGTTTACGAAATGAGAGGAACACGTAGCCAAGTTTTAATCATGTTAAATCCCAATAAATGTAAAAATATAAATTAAGTACATACCTCCCACCTATCCCTGGCCCCACTACAAATAATAGGACTCTCTCCTGCATGTGCTGCTCTAATGAAGTATCAAGACACACAGAGAATCTTTTACTCCTCTTAGGAGAGGAAACATCAAAGCATTTCATCTTCTAGAAGGATTTGTCAGCTGTATCAGCTGAAAACAAATCCAGGCAGTCCCAGTGCCTTCACTTTCCAGGCAGATGCATCTGGCACTGTGGCAACTGATCCACATTTTCCCCCCTCATCATAGCACAGTAATGATGAGGGGATCCATGCCCACTGGTTTGGCTTTCACTCAGAGCTCTCTTTGGGTCCTGTGCCTGACAGCAACACTTGACAGCACAAGTCCATTCAGCAGGGAAGGGACTATAGGCAAGGCACCTCAGATAGAAGACTGAGGTTATGGATGAAGAATGCTATATACCATGTAAAAACCAGTCTTTTGTTTGCCCTCCTTCTGGAACGGAGCCTAGGAGGTTTTCCAGGGGGTTTTAACAGCTTTGAAAAATAAAAGAAAAAAGAAAAATCTTCCATACTTATTCTGTGCATCTTCCCTACATGGGTGGAACACAGAGAAGGACAGATTATCCTCTCTTCTCACCCATATTTGTTTTCCCAAATCTCTAATCATCCCACTCCCCTCCAAGGACACCTTGCATTTTAGTCAGGCTGTCAAATCTAACAATGAAACCCCTGATTTGGCTTAACATGAAACATTTACAGAAACACCCTGGCATGCAGGGCTGGATTCTGCAGAGACAGCAGAACCCACGTTAATGTCACAGTCAGTGGATCAAAGGCTTTCTTTAACATAATAAGTGTTGTTTTCTGCTCTACCTTGGACACCCCTGATATGATAATGGTGCTCTTTTTTCTAGGAGACTTCAGCTTCTGCTTTGCAGACTCGCTCAGTTGGCGAATGGCTGCCTCTGCCACAGGGTCAGTGCCATTCAGTACCAGCAGCTCTGGAAAGAAAGGATTATTTCAGAGGGAAGAAGGAAAAACAGGAAAAAACAGCGAAGAGAGGCACAGTTTGTTCTTGACTTAAAATTCACAGAAATTGTTTAAACACCAGGCATATCAAAACCAGTTCACCACACAGCGATCGGGTCTTGTGTTTCCCTTCTGTAACCCACTCTTTGGAGAAAAGGTACTGAAGTTGCACTTACAAACCCTTTCCCCCAAGCACAAAGGAGTTTCTGGAAGCCTAGACAAAACATCCAATTATTTCAATGCACTTGCCACACTGTGATGACAGGGGGGAGAGCATCAGTTTTCACAGTCATAATGGTTCTCATGTGGTACAGACCTGGCACATGGTACCACTACCTCAGGTAGCTATTCTGCTCTTTTTCCAGACACCCTGCTCAGTATTTCCAGATTTGCTATGGCACCATGATAGGATGGGGAAGACAAAGTGTCAGTCACTCTGCTCTTCATCAGCTGCTTCCAAAGCCTGTAAAGTTCACTTGCACTTTTTCCCCTCCCTACACTGCACAGGAAAGTAAAACCTTCTTTATAGAATGCTCTTTAGTGACAAATACATTTACTTTTAAGCATGGCCAATTCTGGCATCTAGTAATGCAAAGTACTTTGGGCACAGCAAATACACACTGATCAAATCCATTAAGCTTAGGAATAAACAAGGCTAAAAAAGTCAGCAAGACAAAAATCCTCATATTTAATTGTCTGAGGTGAACTCTTCTGTTAAGAGTTTTAAGAGCCAAAACACAGAGGCAGAAATAGCACCAGTGTCAATTAAATTGACTAAATCGACTAAATTATCTTTTGTTAATGTGACATTAATGCAATAAAAGACAAGGCCTGGAATTTAAGAGTATATGAGCACAAGGGAGGTGCATCTCTGCCCACTCATTATAAACCTTTATTTTTCCATCTCCTCAGCCACTGCAAAGCCCCCAGGAAGAGCTGAGACTGTCCAGGACAGCATCAGTGACATGTTATTTCTCATTGTTGTCATCACGTAGAACTATGACACAGCACCTTTTCCAGAGTGCTTGTTGATATTTTGCCATGATGTTTGTCATAACTACTACCCAAGTTACTGCCATGCCAAAAGCTTCTTTGTATTTCTTTAATTTGGCTTAACTTTTTGTTCTAGTGAGTAATTCTTTCTGCTGTACTATATAAACATTTCACAGAAATTCCCCTGCACTCTGTATCAATATGGTCTAAGCTGTTTTCAGATGAGTTTTCTAGTAAGTGTTTTGTATCTTTAATATCATAAACACTTAAGGGAGTCAACTCAGAAGCCTTGCACTATTTTAACATTTCCTAAATGGATGCAGTACTTCCACAGTTCCTCATGGTATCACGGTACTTCTTAGCCTAGAGGTAGGAAAAGATTCAAGTGCTATTACAGCTATTCATACTTAGTGCTTCATGCTCTTCCCCACATTTGTTGGCCAATACATTTCTGTCTCTCAGAAAACCTTCTGACTCTGCCAAGAGCAGTGTAGATCATCTCCAGATTGTCCCATCTCCACTCAGAACCCTACGAAGCAAACTGAACTCCACATTATGTGTCATTGGCAGCCAGACTGGGTCACATCTTTCAATCCTGTTGCCCACAGAGCTACTTAAAGACTCAGTGGTGACCACATATAGGTCTGAAAAAGATGCTGAAGATTCAGAATTGAAACTTGCAAAGGTGAAATAACCCAGAGTCAAAATCAGCTTTAACACAATTCAAAGTGAATTTATAATTACAGTTATTATCAGTGCCACTCGCCACTGTGAAGGCATTTAAGCTGTATGCCAGGTGACTTAGGAAGGTGGGCAGACAGACACAGCAAGATTGAGTATTTGCATCAGCCCCAAAAAAGCCCAGGGCAGGGCTAGAAAGGGAATGCAGTCTTCCTTACATCAGTCCAACCTCTGCCTTCTCTTTAGACAGAGGGGACTTCACAATGGCCTCACAGGTTTGTGCCACAGGGTTTTAACTTTGTGCAGCATCCCCCATGCCGTTATGAAAGGAGGAATCTTTCATTCAAAAGTAAGAGAAAAGACAGCCTGCCTTTTCTGCAGCCACCTCCCCTCTCCAAACCACAGCTCACTGTTATTTACTCAAACCCAGTAATTTAAATTGCCACTTAAAACCAGACTTTTACTGCAAGACTGCCATATCCCTTAACCACAATGCTTTGTAACGTAAACATCTCAGTGCTGCTGAGAGGCAGTAGCCATATGGGTTGGCTGTTGTTTTAACAGGATCACATTAATCCCATGTGCAGCAGAGACAGACAAGTTCTCATCAGCAGCTTTGAAGATTTCTGTTACCTGTATCTGAAGATGACAAAGTTTTGCTGACTGGAGCACTATGAGAATGGAGAGCTTCAACAGAGAAATCCTTTTCAGTCACCTTTACTTTAACTGGAGTTTTCACAGGAGAATCTGAGGACCAAGTTTTTTGGTTATTTGAACTATTCGAGACATTTTTAATGACATAAAAAGGAATTTATTATACCTGTTGTGTCTGTTCAAATCATAAGTGTTTGAGAAAGCTGTTTAATATAAATTCTTAACACATGTTCTATAGTAACCTGATTCCAAAAAGAACTGTGAAATGTAGGAATTTAGTGCTTTTAAACCTGTAATATGCTACACAACACCCACTTAAATAAGTGATCTACTTTAACAACTTAAGGTAGATCTTTGTGAGACTTTGTATCAAAAATGTGCACAGGCTTTACTTTCATACTTATCCCAAGAAGAATTGGAAAATCTACTCCTCAAAGACATGCTCAAAAGTACTTTGTCACCAGACAACACCAACCTTCACTAGAGAGATAATACAGATCAAGGTTAGAAGGTACAGGGTGGTCTGTCATCAGCAAACACTCTGAGAGTCTGATACATCTGTCATGTGAAAAGCCACCCTCCAAAATGCAGGTCTTCTGCATTATCACATTATTGTAAAGCTTTACAGTGTGTATCAAAAGAAGCATTAACTGTTCCTCTTATAAGAACAAGGTGCCATGAAAATTAAAACCCTGATTCTAGAGAACACAAACAGGAACTCCACTCCAGCACATGAGAGAACTCTGACCAACAGCACCTCTCCTTCCATCCCACCTCACCCCACGTCTCCTGGTGCCTCTGAATATCCCAATGAGTGAGCACAAGAAGAACTCGACCTCCTCCTCACCTGTGCTCAGTGGAGATGCTCTCCCTTCCAGACGAGGTTTGGTTCTCACAGCAGTGACAGTAGTGACCACAGTCCCACAGGGCATCACAGTGCGATCCTTTTCTACCTTAGTGGCCAGCACTGGAGAAGAGACTTGCCTTGTCTTCAGTTCATTGGGTTCTATAAAAGAGAACTAAGGAGACCAAAAAAATGTCACCTTAGGAGCACAGTCAAGCAAAAAGGACACTGTTTCTGGCTAGTACTTCTTTAACATTTTTGCTGATGTTCAAGAACCAAACTCAAGAGCTCCTTCTTTCCATAAGACACAAATGAGGTACAACCAGAACATGCTACTCTGATCCAGCCACCACAAGTCCAAAGCACAAGATGAGCATTTCCAAGTACTCCCCGAAGCAAGAGATCCACCCCAAAGCCACCCAAACTCTGCAGTACCTCTGCACTGATGGATCCCAGCCCAGGCCCTGGCTCCGAACTGCCCTCACTGGTCCCACCGTGCAGGGCAAAGCTTTGCTGGCCAGAAGGTTGTTTCCTGAACAAGTCCAGAGGTACAGTTACCTTTGTGGATAAAGGACCTGGGACAAATAAAATTAACAAAATCAGTGCACACCTAAGCTGTCAGTGTGTTTAAGGAGAAGAAGATGGGAAAAAGGGAGAAAGAGCACAGGCAGCTAATTGCAGAAACCGATTCTACTGCAGAAACCTTCAGTTTTCACAGTTTTCTTTCCATTTTATGACTATTCCTCAACCTGGCCTGATAGTGTACAACAGGAAAGAATGAAGACATGAAACACTATTTCTTTACTACTATTTCTGGCCATTATTTTTCCCAGTATATGCAGAATGGTTAGGGGAAAAGAAAACAACTAGAAATACTTCTGTTAGGTTCTTGAACAATCCCCATAACCAGCTACCTGCATCTTTTCTTTCAGAGAACACTCTGGATTCCTGGTAAACTGGTGCATCATTGTCTTTCTTAATTTGAACTTTAATACAAGTTCAGCAGTTCTCTTGTTCCTCTCCTGACTTTTTCAGCTCCACTAGACTGGAGGAAACTATTAGCAAAGGTACTGCACAATTTCAGAGATGAAATCCTAGTTGTCTATGAAATTCAAAGGCAAGTAGGGACCCACAGAATACTCACATTACTCAGCTCTCTGCTCATTAATATGATTCTACTTTGAGTCTTCTACTCAAATTTTGAGGAGAAGAACAGCTGGCTGGTATGGGGTGAGAGGCAGAGGGGGGGACGAAGACAATTGTCAGTACAATCCACTGGGACCTTTTTATTCAGGAAAACAGGCTAATAATTACACCCTCAGTGAGTTGTGGAACATTATTGGTGTTGTTTGAAAAACCCAAAACAGCCAAGACTAAACTTTGTGCAAGAAACAATATACAATTATTTACTCTACATAATTCCGCATTTTTGTTAAAAATAAAACCAGCATCCATATCAGAGCAATTTTTACAAAATTTTGCCTGCATTTAACTTTCCAATCCCTCCAATAATCGCAGATCATATGCAAGGTATCACACAACTCTGTATATCTAGATTATTAAAAATAATTCTGCAACAATAGAATCAAGTAGAAAAATGTTTCAGCCCCATTTTACACTTAATCCAATATAAACCAAATTAGTGTTTTATACCTGATAATTGTTAGGCAGCCTCTGGGGCTTGAAAAGGAAGGATTTAGGATTAACACTCAAGATTCCCCTTCAGCCATAGAAAGGTCTTGAAAGCATAACTTGAAACCAAAAAGGCTCACAGGGATATGTTAGAAGTTTAGAAGACTGAAAAATACAGAATATCAGTACATGGAAGACTCACTCAGTATGCTGAGAGTCTCTAAAGAAACTCAAAGATTCTCTGTAACCTCAACCCAGAGCAGGACAGAGACACCTGGTCAGTGTATTCTCTTTGCCATCCATGACTACTGATGGATCTGACAGTTCCTCATTTGGCCATCCAGAACTAAAAGGGGACTTACGTAAACAGTCAGCAAAGCTGACAAGCTGATCATGCAAAGTAAATCACTCTCAATACTTACCATCCATCTTTCCATCTTCTACTATTTGCAGCTGCAATGCTTTTGATTTGGCACTTAGTTCACTGTGAAGTAAACAAAACCATGTTAGGTCTTTGCAGGATTTTCCTTCTCACTTAGGTTTTCAGAAAACTATGGCCTGCTTCCCTCCATCACTGTTGCTGGATGGTTCCTAAAATTTCAGAGGCTCTTCTTGTCCCCAGTAGGTGACAAACACTGCCCTCCAAGCTGATGTTGGTCCCTAGTCTGATAATTACACCACAGCACTAAGAAGCTTTTTTTTTTCCCTGCAGGATCAAATTTTTAAGTCAAGGCCCTGGAACAGGTTCAATCAAAAACACATCCAAAGCTGTGGGGTTCCCTGCCAAAGCAGGAAAGTGTCCTGCAAAAACAGGATGGATGCAAGAAAGTAAAAGTAATTAGTTTTAAGAGAAGAGTCAGTATGGTATCACTTTTCCAAAACAACACTCAAGGGTGTTGCAAGAACTGATTTTTGTGTGACACAATCATTGTGAACTATTCATTCACAGAATGACTGGCATATGTGGTACTTCACAAGACAGACAAGACAACAGATTCAAACCTTTCCTCTAATTGAAACAGTGAAGCAAACTGAGTCCCTACTGAGGAACCCTCCAGGGAAACTGTATTTTATAACCTTCTTGGTAGGTGTTCTGCCAAAACCCCTAAGGGTATGTATGTATCTTATTTTGCTGTGTCTCCATTTCAGAATGGTGTGATCCTGTCTGCAAACACCACACCTCCATGAGATGCTGTGGGACATCATCTATGCATCAGATTTTAAGCTTTTCCCTGCCACTGCCACTCCCACCTGCACCTCCAAACCTTGAAAGGAAAAGCTTAGATGGTAATATTGCTGCTTTTGACATGAAGCTTAAAGCAGAGCCTGACATGGTGGTCACTACACTGGTGTTCAGAGTGGTGGATGTTTTTGACTATGAAGAAAGAAAAGGGCAGAGGTGCGTGTGTGAACTTCAGTGAAACTCAAAAAAAATCCTGCCAAAATCCTAATCACTCATCTGTAAAAGTCCCCAGGCTTACCTCATGCACTTCTGAAAAGCAGTGTGGAAACCCCAGCATTATCCCTGGTGTCAAGGCCAAATTCCAGTCAAGTTAATCACATCCTGCCTGCCCTCTGTCTGCACTTTCAGCTGGAAAGGGTATTATTCTTACAAACTTCCTGTCCAAATTTGCTGGGAACCTGTTGCTCTGCAACAGGGAACACGGGTGCTGTTCCACCAACAGATGGCTGAAGTGATCCACAGACCCACTGGCTGCAGCACTTTGTGGCACTTCAGAACAGAAAGTGGCCACAGAAGAGCAATTTCCCGCTTCTCACCATGGCGAAGAAATCACACGTTGTCAATCCTGAGGTCTCGATGGCAACACAGCACAGTCTCACAGCAGAAGGCTGTCTGCTCTGTGGCTTTCCTCAAAGGCTGTAGGTGTTCATAACTAAAGTTGTTGAACTCTGTGGCTGAAGGGGTGAAGCTTCCTGGCTGGTTTGCCACTTAACCAGGTGCACACCCCTCTCTCAGGCCACATAAAAAGGTGAGACCTTCCAGTGCTGTTCTACAATATCAATGTTTCTTTGCTAACTCTAGTGACTTCTAACCATCTTCATCCCCTCACACATGCAGAGGGGTATTCTCCAAGCCCTGTACAACCTGATCACAGGGTGAGGAAGAGCACATCACTCCTCGAGGAAGAGACCACTCAGCTCGGACAGGCACATGCTCAGCTCCTTGTAACTAAGTCTCTGCTTTGTAAGGGAACAAGCAGATACAGTGGATTCCAGGCTGTGAATGGACAGTGAAGAAAAATGCCACACATAACCATGCAGCATTACTGTTTGAAATAAATATATTTTTTTATATGTAAAGAGAAATGGAACTGGAGTGGAAGAGGAAAACTACAGAATGAACCAGAGAGACTCAACTGCATATGAAGTGCCTCTCACTTTAATAATTTGGTAGTAAAAATAAGAAAGCAGTACCTGCAGCACGTTGTATGGCAGGATCTCTATCTCCTTTCCCTTGAAGTTGCTTCTGCCTTACTGTGCATGTGCTTAAAGACACTAAAGGAACACCCCCTGACCTACCCTGCCATCAGTGATTCCTCCTTTCTAAACTCATACATACAAAAGCCATCAGGTATTTTTACTGTCCTGTTTGAAAGTGAAAATGAAAATAGTTTCAGAACTGCTCCCTCTTGACCTTATTTACAGCAGCTGTGTGAATCACAGGATACTGTGTAGGCTGCCCAAAAGTCCCATTTTGTTCTACAAGAATAAAAAAAGCTAGTTAAGTTTTACACTCCCTTTTTAGTCACAGCAACTGTGCTTTTAGATGGTCAATTGTTTCTGCACATTTATTTTTTCCACTCAGGCAACGGAATAGAGAGACATTGCATTCTGTCAAATGCAGTTTTCAAGGTAAAGTGACTTCAAAACCTTGCTAATACAGTTTTTTGGCACTGGTATGAAACCACAGGATGATTTATTATGCCTGTTACTGCTGTCATTTACTAGTCTCAGATATCTACCATGGATCTACAGACCTGCTTGATCTCATATCCATGCAGAGGGTAATGAGATATCCTGAAGTCCCTACAAGCTCTGGATTCCTCTGAGGCCACCCAACTGGATATATTTCAAAATGCCACTCTTCCCTCGCGCAGCTGACACAAAAAAAGATGCTTTACTGTAAAAGTATTCTCAGTATGTAAGTTACTTACAAGATAAACTCTTCCTTCCAAAAGGGATGTGCAGCATTTTTGGCTACAGAGCTGGAAAACTTCTGCATAGGGTCATTCAACTGAATTATACACACAAGGTCTGTGCTGCCTGTGAGGGCAAGAAAAATCAATACCCAGTTATTAACACTCCATCACCAAGAGGCCACTTACTCCAAAGAAAGCAAAGAACCCCCTTCGTTGCATTCTGCACTTCTGAACAGACTGTTGCAAGCACTTTCTCACCCTTCCACAGAAGAAATTCCTTCCCTTGGTTTGTACAGCAATGACATTAATGGCAAAGGTCAATATTGCATCACCTCTGTCTTATGCACAGTGTGAAATGTGACAACTCAATTTAAATTCTGGCATGGAGCAAGAAAGTGCAGGCATAAAGAGCTCAAAAAGGATGGGGAGACAGCACAGTAAGCAGGTGGCAGGGAGGGAGTGAAGTTGTTTCCAGCTGCTTTAAGAAACCCAGAAGTTTTCAAACTTCTTACTGACCACAGTCACAATGGTTTATTTAGACATGAAGACAAGCATTTTCTGCTGTCAAATGACTGATGACAGCAGTGCTAATTTACAATGGCTCTGTGGACTGTGGTTTTTAACAAGTTCATGACATTTTAAAACTTGACTTATCTCTGCCTTGATCTTGGAATTTGATAGTGTGGCAAATTGGCATATTAGAGTAGATATATTGCTGCTCCAAGGGGGAAATAGTTTGCAAAATGTGTTCCTCTTAAAACAATTTCCTTTGTAAGGCTTTCACAGCCCCAGAAAAAAATTCAGACCCAGATCCAAAATATCAACGAAAGTGACAAAAGGCTCAGTACTGACTGTGTGAAAAGCAAACAAAAGATGCTGCCTCCAGTTCTCCAGAATATTTACTGGTAAGTATTTACTATCATCAGCTCTGAGCTGTCCCCTGCTGATGATTCAGGGCTGTGGATCAGCCCTGTCTCAGGCACAGAGGCAGCTTGGGCCTGGCAAGGTTATTAGAGGAGACAAACACGGTGTACAGCTTATTTGGGATCCAAGCTGACCCTGGAGTAAGTAGTTGAGCTGCTTTCACAGTGAGCTGAGCCTGGGTTAATGAACCTGGGGTGGTTTCTGCTCACCCACCCATACGTCCCTGCAGCCTGTTCTGTGCTCAGCAGCCCAGGGCAGAAACACCTGCCCAGCTCTGCCTCAAACTGCAGGCAGAGCCACTGACCGACTGTGCCCAACAGGACATGGCAGCATTTCTGCCCTGCACATCCTGGGGTAAACAATTAGCAACTTTTTTCCCTAACAGCAGAAATCACTTTTGCTCTAGATGATTACCTGTGGACTACACAGTACAAAATCCAGGCTAATCTTTATTTACATACACAAACTAAGGAGATAAAAATGGGCACAGCCCATAAGCAGAGACCAGTTCTGCTACTGGTTATTCACCAGTTGAACTAACACATCTGCAGGAAAGCCACAAGCTCCTATAAACCATGCTAACACACCCATGGTTCATGATCAATCATCTATGGTTTATGATCATTATCATGGATGATAAATGATCTCGACAGACAAACTGCCCCTCTCCAACCCTCTATGTAGCTATGCAGGTTGTCCTGCAATACTGCACACTCCTACGGAGTCTCAGAGTTCCACCACAATAACTAATTATGGGAAGATAAGGCCAGGAAAAGGGAAGGGAACAATAATTAAAAGGCAGCAAGCTATGTCCATAAGCCAGAACCATTCCAGCTGTGCAGTATTTCCCCTGGATTTCAAGGGTACCAGTTAAATCACACTGTGAAGTTTTATTTCTCACACTCAGTTCCTCATGTTTACACTCCAAGAGTTGCTTGGGAACCAGCAAAATTCCCTCCATCTCCTTTTACAATAGCAAACGGGGATTTTGCCTCCCAACATCTGTGTTCCCAGAATAGGGCACATTAATTGTCCACTCTTCCTCTCATTTTCAGGGAAGGTGCAGAGAGGTTTCTCATAAGGTCAATATTCTGTTCTATTCCCAGTACACACATAAAGATATTCCATCTCATGACTTTTAAATGCAGTCAAAAAGATCTACTCTTTCTGAAAGCTCAGTTTGCACTACAAAATTGTACAGTAATAACAAATCACAGAATCATAGAATGGTTTGGGTTGGAAGGGATCTTAAAGATCATCTTGTTCCAACTCCCCTGCCATATGCAGAGACACTTTCCACTAGACCAGGTTGCAGTTTCCAGCACAGCTTTATTTATATAGGACATTTCACAGCACAGAGTTCCAGAATTGCCTTAAAAATAATTTGTCTTTAAAAGAAAAAAACAGCCTGCAGAAATTTTTAGGCAAATCACTTCCAACCAGGATGAGCAAAGCAGCATTATGCAAGAGTCAAGGGCAGAAACCTATTACATCTAACTGAAAAAAGGAGTACAGCAAGTAGGATATATTTATCCAAAACTTGTGCCTTGCCCAATTTAGCACCCTCAAGCTTCCATTAAAAAGACTGTTATGGAACTGTTTAGTGACCATAAATAACAGAGTCGCAAACCTGTATTTCTGCTGACAAAATCTGAAATATTCCTGCTCATGCCTCAATCAGCAATGAAGGCCTTGGAGAAGTCTGAATACTTGCAAGACAGGCTTGGTGCTTCTTTCCAAACCCAACAGTAGCTTCATTAGGCAGTGACCTCCTTTCTGGCTTCATTCTCCACTTGCAAGTGGTACTCCCTCCCCTACCCCCAGAGCTACTTCCTCAGGGGGAGAAAACCCTGACAACAAAAGATCACCTTTGAAGAGTTGACATAAAGGAGGAGGGTTTCAGATAAATCATCAAACTGCTCAAAAGCAAAGCAGCTGTAAAAATAAGGTAGTGCTGAATCAAACCAATGTCACTGCCAACAGTATAAACCAAAACCTGCACAAGCACGACTAAGTTGGCACTGGCACAGGTAGCCCAGAGAAACTGTGATGCCAAACCCCTGGAAGTGTTCAAAGCCAGGTTGGATGGGGCTCTGAGCAACCTGGGATAATAGAAGGTGTCCCTGTCCATGGCAGGGGATTTGGAACTGGATGACCTTTAAAGTGCCTTCCAACCCAAACTATTCTATGATTCTATAAAGTCTGTTTCTCAAAGCAGAGCCATGTCTTTTGAGAGAAGGTTGTAAACCAGAACTTCCAAATTATTTCACCCAAAAGGAAAAAGAAAAACCCAACCCAACTCTGCTTGAGGGTGATCAGCACCTCAAAAGCCACATTACCTGCAGCACGGTGATGGGTCAGGTTTACCGCAAGGTTCTTCACCAGCAGCTTGAGTTCATGAGCCCTTGGAGGTTTTGGAGGACTGGTGCCCTGAGGGAGAAGGCTTGTGTTCTGTACATTCTGCAAAAGGCAAGCAGAACCAGAGGGACTGTGCACGTGAAAATACCACATACTTTGGCCACACTGATATTGGGGAAGGAGATGTGAGATGGGGTGTAACAGCAACAAAGAGCCACAGGCGAGGTGTGATCACAGATCCCTCACCGCCAAAGGCTGTGTTCTTTCAAAGTATGTGTTCCACTTGTTTCTGATCACCCAGTAGTGTTAAACTTACTCATTTGTGAGTCATGAATATATCATAACAAACACTAAGCAGCAGGACACTTCCCAAAGGATTTTGGTAGGAAAAAGACTTACCTGAACCTCCTTTGTATCTGCAGGCCTCACACTCAACACTACAGATGGAGAAGCTGAGCTAAAGAGGTTCTTCAAGACATCTCTGAGCGTTTCAGATATTGCACATGTCCCTGCTGTCTGTCCCTAGGAGGAAACAAACAAGCTCTCCAAAACTCAGAAGTTAAGGCAAAACTAAGTTGGTGTATCTAAACCACCAAAGCATTCACACATTAACTTTGTCAGAGAGAGACATGGTTTCTGTTGCCAACAAGTGAATTTAATAAGAGATCATGCAAAGAATTACTTGAATTTCTCTTTTATGCAAAAAAGAAAGAGTAGCATTACACACTGTGCTGTTCTGAGAATTAGGAAGGCTCAGCTATTAGCCACCAAACCAGAAGTTTCACTAACAGTTTTTATCTTATGATGGTGTTTTAAACATTCTGAGCTGCTTTGCACTGCACTGAGGGGGCAGATCAGGTCATCAGATAAGCAGATCGGCACCGTTCCACTGATTTAATGGGAGTTATGCCAGCTTGCAGCAGCTGAGAAGAAACTAATCCTGTGTTGCACTGAAAAAATTATTACAGCATCTCTTGGAGGTCTTCAACCTTCCTGAAAAGTGCTCTGCAAGGACAGACAGCCATGGTGCTCTGGGGGACTGGCTTGTGTGTTTGCTCATTCAAAAATCATCTGTGCTTAACATCGTTATCTCTGGGGGATCATAACAGACCGTAGATTTTGCTAAGATTTCGATAAATTCTAAAGTGTATGAAGACAGTGACCTGTCCCTGCCCTCTCTGTGTTCCTGGAGAATGCCTGCTTCCCATTGCATGCTGCTTAGGAACTTTATTTGTCTCAGTTACCTCCAGGGAGTAGATTATTTTCAATTAAGCTTTCCCAGAAAGGACATTTTGACACCCAGCAGCTCTGAAGGTAGCACAGGAGAAATCTCTGTGAGGTTTCTTTTCTAAAGAAAAAACTCAAGTAGGAGACAAACATCTGACCCAAAAAGAGGACTCATCCATCTCTTCCTATCTGATACCACACTGAGAGACTTCACTGTTGTGTGGTTACACAATAGGCCAAACAGACCTGGAGTAACATCCCTTTCCCAATTACCCAAGTGATACAGAAACATTCCATAAAAATCCCAGGAATGCTGTGTACAGAATTCCTGTTTTACTGCCTTCTTGCCCAACTGGCCTCTGAT
Organism: Pithys albifrons albifrons; assembly: GCF_047495875.1. Lineage (NCBI taxonomy): Eukaryota > Metazoa > Chordata > Aves > Passeriformes > Thamnophilidae > Pithys > Pithys albifrons. The sequence goes on along the minus strand of NC_092458.1, from coordinate 122,141,088 downwards.
GACAGGTTCAAAACACACAACAGCAGTGGCCAGTCCCACAGGAACTCTGTTGCCTCCAACCACTGCCAAGGAAAGAGGCACCTCTACAACCTGCAGCTAATACTTGCCTACTTAAAAAAGATCAAAGAAAATTGGGCTGTTTAAAGCCTCAGTTTCATCAATTTCATTACTTAAGTTATTTAAATAAGCAGATAAATTGTGGTTTTGGAGGTAATTTTCCTCCTTTGCCCTGACATAAACACTGCTTGATGAACATCAGTCAAATTCTAAAATCCCAGTTGCCTCTCGCTTTGCCATCAGCCTAATCTGACATTTGTCATTTAAGAGTAACAGCAACCACAGTCACTGGACTTCTATTCAGAGGTATTTTCTGTTGTTTCCATAGTTACTTGGAAAAGAGATCTGTTAAAGAGCCTCCTGTCAGCCCAACCATGATCTAGTAAACGGACTGGAGCTGGACCAAGGGTTGGACTTGACCTCGGAGGTCTTTTCCAACTCAATTAATTCTATGATTCTATGATTTTTAGCCATCCTTGCTCCGAAAGCAATGCTCTACCACAACACCCTCAACAGGACAAGCCACAACAGCTTAGCTGCCAACCAAAAATGATGAAGACAACAGGTTTGCCTTTGTGTTTGACATGGGCTAGGGGTGTATACAGCCACCACAGCCAGCTTGGGGCACACCAGCAAATGGAGTCACCTCATGCAAATCCAAGCCCTGCCAGTCAGCTGGGTTGCCAAACGCACCTTGGGTTCACCCAGCCATTACCAACAGAAAACGGGTTATTATACCCAGCTTGTGTGATGACCAAACCACCACGCAGATAATCACAAGTAATTAAAGGTGTTTATTTGTACACACCATATCGCTTCTGAAAGAGTTAAAAACACGGCTCACAAGCTGACACTTAAGTTTCGGGGCTGAAGCAATTTCTCAGGTGTAGGTTGCTCACAGGTTTTAGCTCTGTGTTTATTGCCTCCCCTCTTCCCTAAGTGCTAATAGAAACTTCAAAGAGAAAACAAAGCCCTTAACTATTAAGAACTTAACAGGCTCATTCTAAAACTGCAGGCAAGGCATAACAAGTTGCAACTCTGCAACCCTGGACTTGGGCATCTCTCAAAAAGCTGTTTGTGAAGTCCAGTGGCTGCACCAGAGTCATCTGTGTTTGTCAGTAAGGATTTAATGACTCTTCAGTATGTGCATAATCAGAATGTCATCCCCACACGTGAAGGTCATTTACATGCTACGTGTGCACAGTAAAATCTACATTAAAACACTCTTCAAAAGGCTTGTCTGTCTTTGTTATGAGTTGTACATATGTGGTAATAAATTATTATGATCTGAGTGCATTCAGAACAGGTCTTTAGAAGCAACTCTATAAAAACCTTATTTTTTAACAAGGCCTTCAGTCTGTAAAGCAACTTCATGAAACACAAGCTGGGCTTCACCCACTGCTGTAAGAAAGGCTGAAGTCACCACATTTGTGCCAAAAAAAAAAAATTGTGCTGGGTCAAAGGCAGAAGAGAATCTCAGTTATAAAGAAACTCTTGCAAGGGATGCCCCAATAAACCAACCCCCAATGAATCAGTGTTTATACACAAAGATAGGTGCAATTCCAAAAGCATCCAAATATTTTTAGATTGTCCATCATTTCCTTAAACAACTGTATTTTTTCACAACTGTTTCTGAACTATTGTTGCAAGATTTCAAAACTGATTTAAATTAAGGAAGGAGCAACTTTCTCATTGCTTTGATGGGAATACCATTACAACTGGATTTCTTTATTACTGTCAAAGTGCTCTGAGAGAAGGTATTTAGGAACAGACATTTTTTACACATTTGAATTCAGATGAAAGATATTTGCAAAGTTATCAGTCTGTCAAATACAGACTTGATCTATCTTGAATGCCTCAGTAATCTCGACAGATGCTCCCTAGATTCCAGAGATGTAGGGGTTTGATGAATGAGCCACTGCAGGTGCTTTACACTGCGTTATGGACCTCAGGGATGGAGACCCACCTCCTCTCCCATTACAACAAATAAAACCTACTGACTGACCTCCTGCACTGCTGGCTGGATTTCAAAGTTGATTTCATCCGTGTTAAGGAGGAACCACTCCACTTTGGCATCTTCTCCTTTGTCTTTCACAGAGAGCCGAAGCTGTTGAAAAGAAAGGAGTTACTGGAGAGTGTTCTGGTGTCCTGTAAAGAAATTGCAGGTCAAGGCCCAAGCTAAGGCTTGACAAAGGAAGGATGACATGAGTAAGTTCAAACTGACAATCTAAGAAGGCAAAAGTTGCTTAAGCTTTGAGAGTGAATGCCATTCAAAAAAGGGAATTGTTCTATACATCCAACTAGTCTACCCAACTTGTTATTTACCCACAGCCTCCTAAAGAGGAGGCATAATTTATGAATTTACCACTTGCCCCAGAGGGAAAATGTAACATTACCAAATGTTTTACCAGAGTTAACACAAGTGAATTTGCGGTTTGCAAACAGCTGCAGGACAAAGGGTAACAAAACAAAGAGAAGAGAGAACAACCCTTTACCTGCAAGTGAACTGGAGACAGTTTCACACTGTAGGACTGAGCTTCAGCAGCTGCAGGTGAAGGGTGAGAGACAGCGACAATGAACTTGACAGAATCTCCCACCACATTGCAAGAAACCACCTGAAGAAATAAAAAAGGTGAGGGGGAACAATGGAAGGGAAAAACAAATCAGTCTTCAGAAGGTTTGCTGAAGGCAAGAAAAAGTCCTTTTTTAGTTCCTAAGCTATCAGAATTATGATAAATTCCATAGGTAGGAAATTCCTAAGTAATTTCATGAACGTCCTTTCTGTACATTCTCCTAAAGAAACATTGTTCAAGTGTTCAGTTCTGTACACAAAATTTAACAGCTGCAAATTATGGTGTTTCCCAAAAGTTCTTTTGTATTACTACAAAGTAAATCCTCACCTGACAAAGCTCAAAGACATCAATTGTGCACAAGAGAGACAAAAAAAGTTTGTTCTTCTTCCTCTTTTGCTCCAAACTCAGTATCCTGCCATAAGATAGCTTGTTTCACCAAACAACCTTTTAGTGGTATCCTACGAATGTGAAACTTTGGCATAAACCTGCTGCTACAGAAGAGGATCTTGTCTGAGTAATTCCAGTTCCCAGTGGGATGGGAAGGAACAGGAGCCTTTGAAAGTTTATTCAAGCCTTTGACAAAACCAAGAAAGGTCCTGACATTTGGTAACAAAACTAAACATCTGGGAAGAGTCTGCATGCCACTTGACTGAGACAGACTTCACTGAGTCCATTCCCTCACTTTAGTGAGCAGTAATTTGACTTGTTATCACACTGAGTTTACAAGCACTGAATTGTTTTTCCTCCCTCTCCTCTGCAAACTGACTGGAGTGCTGGAGCTGCCAGGCAAAATTCCTGGTGGCACTGGGAGAGCCCCCGGGATAGAAGTCAGAAAACATTCATTACACCACAGAGACACGTTCACTTTGCAACCAGACCTGCTGGCTGAAGACATCTGCTTGTCACTGTCTCTCTGTGGTTACTGTTCCCACAGCTCCACGGGAAAGGACAGCTGAGGCCTCCTTAGGCTGACTCAGGCAAAGGTAATCAGGTCAATGCAATGCCAGACAAATAATTCGCTGCGAGATCTGTCTGACAGAAACTCTGCCTGATGCTATTAAACTGTGTGTGTGCACTCACTGCTCCACTTATGGGCACTGGAATTGAAGCTGAAGGCTTTAAAATTAATCATATTCCTTCTGGAAGATCCTCATCGGTCTCTCCTGAAATATATTTCATCTGCCTGGGCTCTCTAGGGTACATCTTGAGGACGACCAGAGCATTATCAAGGGCTTCCAAGCACAGCCATTAAGGTACAGACTTAATTACAAAGGAGTAGGGGGTGGGGGGGCTTGATATGACAAATAAAAATCCCAACTGCACCCGCAAGCAACAAGATTTGCCTTTTCAGGCTTGTCTTCTGAAAATTATAGTTCAGAAGTGGACAAATCAGTTTCCCTCACCTCTCCTCTTTCCCAAAGTCTGAATTCCTTCAGAAGTGATTTCTGACATGAATCCCATACAATCAATGTGAACACCCACTATTATGGTAAAATATATAGGATTTTAAGGCATTTTGAATAGTTAACAAGAACAAAGACCTCAACTGCTTATTCCACTCGTAGCTGAAAGGAAACACAGAATCCCTCCTTTCATTCATGATGGACAGACATGGTGGCTCTTTGAAGACTTCAAAAACAAACAGGTTCTTCCCTCTTTTTAGAAGGAAAAGGAGCAAAAAGGACAGGTCTGATGCAAAAGCTGCTGACACTTGCATGTCTTAAATGCAGTGGTTTATTATCCTTGCACACTTCATCCACACATCCACAGGAAGCTCAGTGCATTCACAACGAGTTGGACTTGCTGCACATGTGATGCAGAGCCATTAATCTGGAATTGCTGGATGCCCAAGAGCCAACATTGCCAGGTATGTGGCTGATTAATGCTTAAAAATAAAAGTAAAAAAAATAAAAGTGCAGCCAGAGAGTTGGTAGATGACTTCATGTGCCACTTGTTTTTTAATCGTGTAATCCCAAGTAAAGGATGGCAACTTTCATTCTTCTTTCGACATTTTGTCAAGAGATGCTAAATTTTAAAATGTATTTTTACTACTGATTTCAAAGCCCAAACCACTAGACTTTGTACTTTCAGCCTCCTTGATGATTTTATTTTCTGCCAAAGACATCTACTGAGTCCTACTCCTCTTCTGCCCTTTTAATAAAATAACTGTGGTCTTCCCATATGTACATCTGTCATTTTTATCCAATCAGAAAAAGGAACAGTTCCATGTTCGTAAATGAAAATATCTCTTTATGTCAGGTGAACCCCTTTGTTCTGGGAGCAGGATGGATTAAGGGATCAGAACACAGAGAGCAGTAGAATTCCGGGCTAGAATTTGAAGAGAAAGCAACTTTGTTTTCATTTAAGATGCTGCCACAAGTGGTGAGAAGTTGATTAACAAGACTACAACTGTTGTTTCCTTTGTTAAAGTGACATTCCTTTAGAAGTGTAGATGACTTTGACAGACCAGAGCAGAAACATATAGGCCAATTTCCCCAGGACAGTCCAAGCCAGTCACACAAAGAAAAATACTGAAGCTTCCTGTGCTCTGCTCCTCTCCCCCCATGCCCCCTTCCAACCTCCTTCCTCAAATTAATTTTCTCTGTGCAGTTGAAGAGCTAGAGAAGGAAGGATCAGGCAAAGCACTCCTTTCTGGTCGACAGGGGAGAGAAAGAGGAAGGACAGATGTCCATTTGAAAACAGAGGACCTGAACTGATGGGAAGAGCGTTCAACTTCATTTATCTTCCTCATCTCTCTGTCCCACCCTTCTCACCAGGGACATCCCCAGTCATCAACACTTTTGTGTTTTGGAGTCTAGAAAACCTGTCATATTTGTAACAAACTTCTCTTTAAAAATTAAAGAGCAGCTGGGACCAACTAATTCTGGACTCCCACCGGGGTCACACCCCAGCTCTCTTCTGTGATCCTACATCTGTGCCAGACAGATCTTCCAAATTAGCAGAAATAGGGTGAGGTAAAGTGGCAGCACAAAGAAATCCAGACCAAGGCATTTTCTCCCTCCAGCACCTCCCCTGGCACAAAGACCCCATCACCAGCCAAGGTCTCTCCATGTGCTTTGGGGATCTTCCATGCAAGGGGTTCCCAGCAAGGCTGTGTCCCTTCTCCTCCCCAGTGTTCTGCCATCCCTCCCCATACTCAGCTGACTCTTGGCACTGGATCACCCCAATGCCAGGATTATTCCTGCTATCTCCCCAGCACTCTCCAGCCTCCCTCCTCCATCCCTGACCACAGTGGCCCACAATGGGGGTGAGCTGTGGTGGCAAAACTCCTGGACCCAACAGGGCTCTGCTCTCCATCTCCCTGGCACTGACACACAGCAGGTGCTGTGGCAGAACTTGCTTACGTGTATCTAAAGTTGTTGGCACAATTATCCTCAAAGCAATTCTCTTCCAGATATAAAAAACTGAAGGAACAAAGGAGACTGAAAATGCACTACAATGGGAGCAGGACTATTTTTCTGAGAAACTCAAGTCTCCAAACTTGTGTACTCACAGCTATTAAACCCTTCCCCTTACTTTGCTATCCCCCTCTGTATCTTGACTTTTTTCCCTTTGTAGTTCCTCTGGACAGAACTGCGAAATTTCAGGTTTTTCCTTCCTGAAGCAGCAGCAGAAGCTGCTTCACCTCAAGAAGCACCGTGGTGTCCCTGCTCCTCACACGTGGTGTCCTCTGGCCTCGAGGTTTCAGTTTCAGCATTGGCACCCCAACAATTCATGCATTGCACATTCCCTTTTTGTTACTCCCCCCTCCCCTTTGAAGTGCAGCAGCAGCAGGTTCCCTCTGAGCTGACGGGCTGTGACTTCAGGGGGAAGTTCTGACAGCCCTGATGGGGAAGATCTTCTTCACCTTCCCCAGGCACTGACCACATCACACGTGTGTGTAAAACCCTCAGCAGTACAGGCCTCAATTGCCTTTTTTTTTCATTTTCTGGAAGGAAATCAGTTTTACAGAACTTGGTATTTATTTCCAGAAAGAACAGGTTACTTGAGGTTACTCAGTAGTATGTAAGTAGTACAAATATTTAACATTTTCACAAGAAAATTAATATTTACCATGAGGCAACCACACAGTGAAAGCTGCCTTGATCTCAACTGCAGGGATCAGTACACAGTACACATCCTAATCAGTAAGATTTAGGACCCTCACAATTTCCCATACTTCTCCCAGAGTACTACTATGAGAAGGCTCTTTTTTAGGCATGGAAAACTTATCCTGCAATGGCCACAGAGACAGTTTTGCATGCTTGGCTTAAAACCTCACCATAAGAAAATATTTCCAGTCAAAAACTTGTGCTTTTTGATAGACATTAACACTCAGCTGTTCAGAATAAGAATTACATGACTTTCTTTGGTTATCAGAGCCAATGCCTTAATTCCTGAGGAGGTTTCTCCAGCTTCTTCACCAAGCCCTCTCTGCCCAGTTCACCAAGTGACACAGACCAAACGAAGGAGAGAAGACAAATGCAATATCTAAGCCAGTCCACAAATACAACGAGATAACCTCAAACCAGTTCTCTAAACTGATGGCAAACACCATGGTGAAGGCAGAGCGAGTGATGGAATGAGTGCAGGAGAGAGTGTTTTCCATGTCAGCCACAGAAACAAAGCAGAAAATGGTAAAACACGTGAATTTATCCACTCCTTTGAGACTGTCACACACAAATTCAAACATGTGGGAAAAAAGGGGGAGAGGGAATAAAACAAACAAGCAGGGAGTAAAAGGAGACAGGGCAGGAAGAATTCTCAATCCACCTATCAACTTAAGTGAATATCAAACGGTGCAAGGACAGGAAGCAGTCCTTACATTTCAGAAGCAGGAAAATAAATAAATACCAGAAATAGACCTGCTAGTTTAGCCTCACTAACATGCAAGTCTTGACAAACCATCTGAGAGACAGCAGAGGTGAAGATGTGGAGACCAACAGGAGACAATGAACCCCAGGAGAGGTTTGCCAATTTGTGCTGCCAACTTGGAGAGTAATTCAGTTGCAGAGACAGAATTTACCCATGTCAGGGTATTAAGGCATCCCTGATCCCTGTGCCAGGCTGGCAGATGTGGCACAAGCCCAGAGGAGGCCCACACACATCTGCAGTAGCAGCTGGAAGACAAGACAGGCTACCTGACAGTGCCAAACCCAGCATCATCTCCAGGGAAGCAAACAAACCCCCACCCTGATGTGTTCCTCCAAAAAACCACTCAGTTCTGAAGCAGCTGAGATCATTGTGCTGTTTTGTCTGTCATTCCCACGTTAAGGAGAGTGGGGATGTGCTTTGGAAAGGGAGAGGACTGCGAGCAGAGGGGTTAAAGCTGGAAAAAAGTTACAAAGGAGCCTGTCAGGCACTGTCCACTTTTGCACAGTTAACATCCAAAACCCCTCAGGAGAAACCTGAATGCAAGTGTGGTGTTGAGGAATGTAAGCTGGGAAGCAGAAACATACAGGAAGATTAGGACATCACACTAGAAAGCTGAAAAACCTTTAAATGTAGGAGAAAAATACGATACAAAATACATAGTGTGCGTGTGCGTGTGCGTGTGTGTGTGTGTGTGTGTGTGTGTGTGCAAGAACTAACTACTACTCAAACAGAGGACAGCTTATCACTGGGAGAACGCCACAGGGAGAGAGACTTGGATGCAACAAAGCAGTCACAGCATGGGAGAGGCAGATTGGAGCCTAAAATCTCTCAAAAAAGTACTTTCAGAGACAAAAAGAAGCTGTCTCCTTGCATGGTGAGACCTCACCTGTAGGGCTGTGTGTCACTTCAGCCACCAAGCTCAAGAATGTGAATTTAATTGGAGCTGCTGCTGAGAGTGGAGTGACTTATGAGCCAGGACAATATTGTAAAAAGAGACTTAGGGAACAACTTCTGTAGCCAAGCTAAACAAAAGCTGGAAGGAAATATAATCCCTTCATAATACATTTACTGACAGCAAGCACCATGGAAGAAGAGTAAACACATTTAGGCTAAAGGGTTGTACTAGTATAGAAACCAGAAAAAAAAAACAAGGAAAAAAGCTGCACAGGCCATAATTCCACCTAGGTTTGTAAAAAGAGCCCAGTCACTAAGGCAGCAAAGCTGTGGGACAGCTTTTCAAGCAAACCAAGAGTTAAAGATAATATAGCAACTTATTATCACTCATTAAAGGAACGGCACTCTAAAGAAATTTTACCCCTTTCCATTGAAGCATAAAGCAGAAAAAGAAAGAATTCTGTGGTAGCCTGTTCCATCCAAACCCTCTTGTGCCAAGTCCTCAGCAAGAGAATCTTCTCTTTGGTTGCCTTTTTTGTTGCTGTTGTGAAGTTCAAGTCCTCTGGAAACAGACTGCACTAATGGAAAAGCTGGCAGAAATAGCTAAGAATATCCCTAATGTTTATTTTATTAAAACAAAACAACCAGTACCACACAATGAAAACAGGCCACTTCATTCTATATATTTAGGCTCTGGCCCAAAACTGGAAGTGAAGGCGACACATAAATAGAGGCTTTATCAAGGAGCAGTGTGGTGTAACCTTCAGCCACAGAGCAGCTCTGTTCCCATCACAACAGCTTTGGCCAAGTTGAGAACCAGCAGCATTCCAACCATGTCTGCAGCATTTCACTGTGGAACACACGCCAGTTTTACCATTCTCAGCTTCTTGAAGGCCAGGACAGCGGGGACACACCTAAGGACTGCAGGTGTCAGCCTGTGTCCTGGTCATAAACAAGGCTGACAGCAGTAATATAGTAATTACAGTCTATCTGGCTCATTTTTTTGGAGCAAGACTTCCCAGGCTCCTCGCCTGGCTGTGCTCCATGGCCCAAGAGGACAGAAGACCACTCACCACAGGGCTCTCATCATACAGCTGGGTGAAAGCATTACACGTGCCAGGTTTACTGCTGGTTTGATCTCTCACCCTCAAGCCTCTGCTTCCTTTGATGACCACAACCTCTCTGCTGCAAGGTCAAAGTCATATTTGAAAGGAGATGCCATAAATCAAATCCTGGCTGGTGAGCCAAGGCACCCACACGCTCCTGCCACGCAGATCACAAGTCAAGCAGCACGTTGAACAGGTTGCAGGAAAAGAATCTTGTGTGAGCTGATGCCTCAGGCAAGTGCAGAGCCCTGTGGGATGCTACAACACTGACAAACACACAGCACATGGTCACAAACTACATCCAGAGCCAGTCACACCAGTAGTGACTTACAGACATGTACCGGAACTCTGAATTTGGAACAAGCTGCAAAGAGAGCTTTCAATTTCATATGCAAATATTAAGAGTTTCAAGAGCAAAGGAGGGGAAAGAAAACACCACAAAAACACCCTCTGGACTCTGGGTAGTACCTGAGGAATATATGAGAGACAATTATCATGTAAGAGAACTCCTGAGCTGTTTAGAGAAAGGTATGCATTTAAGGAAGAAGGGAAAGCAGCTACCAGTGCCACTCTAAGGTTATTATACACTGAAATTCAAAAAGATACTCAGGTTGTACCTTAATTAAAGGGGTAAGAATGATTTAGAGAAATTTTTCCAGCAGCTGTGCACAAGACTGTGGAAATGGGTTTTGGCACAGTACACAACAACCCAGTGTATGAAAGCAAACCTGGTTCAGTAGAATAATTTTTAAGCGTGCTTGTATTGGTTTAAGCTGCTTTGAAACCACATTAGATTGCTGTCTGCAGTGGAACAGCTCGATTAACACACTCAGATGGCTCATCCCAAGGTCAGAAAAGGACCACAGACTGCACAAGGGAGAGTGGAGGACTGCAAAGCCACAGGTAGAAGAGAGAAGTTCCCTGGATTCAGGCTGCCAGGGCACTGTGGGCACTAAGTTACCTCGCTGCTTTGGCAGTCAGAATCTACAGGCAAACAACACCCAAGTTAGCTGAGGACTGAGCAAAATGGTCCCTGGGCTATGACAAGACTTCAGGGAAATCCAGAACTGCAGCTCTGTGCCTTGGCTCTGGAACACAGGCACCACTTTTAGACTTAAGATGATGCTCTCACTGTCCAAGGGCAGCCAGCAGACCCAAACCTCCTGGCCACCTCCCATGCAAACACATTTGCAGCCCTGCCCAATTTCCAGAAACGTTTTAGACACTGCACTGCCAAACACCATTTTTTGTGCTGTTATTTGCCAGCTTTTCTTTGCAGCAGATCTCCCTGGGGTGCTGCCTTCACACATTGCACAGCACATCACTTTCAAACCTAGCAGCCCCCTCTCCTTACAATTTCTCATCATGGTTATCTTTCAGTGGCACAGAGTAACTCTACTGCCAACTCTACAGCTTGCTAAATCCAGTCTCTCCAGCCCCCCTTCTGGGAGGGGAAAAACCACCCTAAACAAATAAAAAGAGAGAAAACAAGGGCACAAACAACTTTACAAGTCACAATCCCCAGCTGCCACCAGTCAGGGTGTGCCTCTAAGTTGTGTATCAGGCAGATAAGCATGCATAGTTTTCAAAGGAATCATAGGAGAGCTGCTTAACATCTAAATCAGACAAGCAAAGCACAATAACAGAGCAAAACTAAAAGAAATGCTTTAGGCTAATTTGATGCAGGTGCCTAAAGCTGAGCACCAGCTGTGATGTAAGTAGCACTTACAGTCACTGGAATGCAGAATGATAATAAGCATAAACAGATTAGTTTTTACTTTTAATGCATTTTTGTCCTGTTCTAAGAGCCACCTTCTGCCTTATTTTAATTTCACAGGCACTAAATCGCCTCCCAATATGTGCAGTGGAAGAGGAAAAAAGAAATCACTTGCTCCTCACAGGATTCAGCAGAGTCAAGACTTCAGCCTCAGGACTTTGCACCTGTTCCACCGATCCTTACCCAGTTCCCACTTAAAAGCAAGCCTGTCATCAGCCCCACAAACAGCAAGAGGCAGACAAAGATGTTTTCCTGCCCCAGAGGAGAAATGGCCCTTTCTTTTTCTGTGAAGTCTCCTCCCCATACTTCAGCAATGGGATGGGGAACCACCCTAAAGACTGCGGAGGTGAGGGAGAGGGCTCTGCTCTTATGAGCTCATTGGAGATGTACTCATAAACTTGGCATAACCCTGGTTATTGTCCATTTGGTAGAAGCCCTGGAGCACCTTCTGCTCATGACTTGCAAAAGACGTGAATAAATGCAGAGAGTTTGCACAGGTTTATTAGAGGCAGCCTCTTCCCAGCCTTGACAAACACAGGTCAAGGGTACAGAAGTATTGACAAATAAAGCTCCCAATGATGCTAATAAAAGTTAACATTTCCTGCCCCAAAGTACATTAAAGAATCCAAAGTTTACCTTCTCTTCAGCTGACTTTACAACACTAATAACTTCTTTAACTACTAGCTCGAGTGGTTCTGGTGGGTCATCTTCCTCAAACATAAGCAATGGAGAATCCTAAGAAAGAAGCAAAAAAGAACCATCATTAGGTGACAAAGCCATTGCTTGAAAACAAGTGATATAAATGCACTGCCAGTCAAGTTCCTGGAATTGCAAATGTATGTCAGAACTTCTATGTATTAATTCCATGACACCTCACTACATAATATAGGGTAGAGCCTGAAAAACATATACTTAGGACATAACTATGAGCCTAATCACAACTCATCTTTCTCTGCAGTAGAATACAAGGTACACAACACAGTGCAGAGCAGAGCCTGTGAACAGCAACAGAGTTCAGTGAAACTGCTTTTGATTCATCAGCGCTGCAGTTTGAAAAAGGCTGTTTGGTTTGGCCTAATCATCCGGCTGCACTAGGCTGTGCCAAAACTAAGAAACCCCAAATACCATCTTGCAGAGGTGAGGAAAGAAGGCTTCCCCTCCCCAATCCTCCCTGTCTGTGATGACAGGCAGTGATGACAGCCACTCAGCCTGCACACAGACAGCAAGAAGGCAGCGTTTTGGCAGTGAGGTCATCCTTTCAGAAGCCCCTGCGCTGCATTCTCCACCTGCTCCCCACACTGAGCAGTCAGCCCCACTTCCCTCCTCACCCGGGGTTGTTTTGCACGCAGGAATTCCATTAGCTGCGTGCCTCTGGCATTGTTTTGGGAGCCTGACTGAGGGAGCACCACCACGCTGCAGTGCCAGGCGGTGAATTCACGGCTCCAGCTGCTCCCCGGGGAGGGAAGGAGGGTGTGCGTGTCCCTGTCACAGGGGCTTTGGTCTGTAGTCAGGGACAGGAAGCTGCCACTTGTGCCTCAGCTCCCTTTCAGTTCCCAGCACCTGTGCCCAGGCTGTTTGGGCTCTTCTCTTCCACAAGTGCAGGGCAAACCTTTATTCCTTAACACACAGCCCATGCTTTTCCCAGCTGCACCGTGCAATTTGGAAGGGCGGACAAAGTATTTTCCTCCCACTGCCCTAACTCACAGTGATATTTGGAAAGTGTTAAATTTCTTTTCCTTATCTTTCACACACACATGTTGCCCCGCTCTTCCTTGTCCCCCAGCCTGCTCCCTGGCATGCAAGAAGAACGGAACATCCTAGGGCTAAGAGGTCTCCCCTAGGGAGAGGGATGTATGGAAATTTGGAGACCTGGGGACATGCTGCTTCCTAGATAGTTTAGCCTCAGCATTTTCCATTGACATGACAAGGGTTCAGTCCTCAGGACACGGAAATCAGGTTGCCACAGCCTCACCTAAGCTCTTCACCTCTTAGACCGGGCATACCATTACACACCAACAAGCAGGATACCACAATGAACCCTTTGCAGGAAGGACAGGTTGGGATGGGAAGGAATTCCATGTTTTGTGCATCCTCCCTGACCCAGGTTAACAGCAAACTGACCAAACCCTGAGCATCCCACTACCCATCGGGTCTGGGGGACACCAGCCCGTGGAATTACATACACACACGGGCTCAGTGGGGCCCGAGGCAATACGAGGGAAGCCCAGCTCTGGGAATTATTTGCCGAAGGACGGGCCGCAGGCCCAGGCCAGGAAGTTTCCATTGTTTCCTCCTCCCCACGCCCCAACAATGTTATCGGCGGTGCGAACCCCTGCGGGGATCACGGCTTTCCTCTCTCCCCATCCTTGCCCGTTCCCACGCGTGCGCCCATCCCGCGCCACTGCCCGGCTCCTCCGTGCCAAACCCCGCCGAGCCGCCACCGAACGCACACGTGTAAATACAGAAACACACGGAGGGGCACGAACACACCACCAGTACCCTGGTTTATCCCTGGAGCAAATCGCAGGGACAGCCCGCGGCCGCATCCCCCACGCCCGGGCTCCGGCCCCATCCCGGCGGGCGCGGCGGACCGCCGGAGCATCCCGGCCCGGAGCATCCCGGCCGGTCATCCCCTTCTCCCCCATCCCTGCATCCCCGGCACTCACCGCCCGCTCCGCCGCCTCGGCGCGCAGCGCAGCCACCCAGGCCCGCCGCCACTGTCGCCTCCAGCTGCCCCGCGACAGCGCCCAGGCCAGCACCGAGCCGCCCTCCTCCCGCAGCTCGTCCCGCGGCGCGGCGGGGCCGGGAGCCGGGAGCGGCCGCGCGCGGCGCCGCCGCAGCGCCAGCAACGCGTACTGCACCAGGTACACGGCCAGCGTGGCCAGCGCCGCCACGAACAGGGCGACCAGCGCGCCCCAGCGCAGCTCGGCCAGCCCGCCCGGCAGCCACGCCATGGCTGACCATAATGGGGGCCGCGGCTCCGGACCCCTCCGGCCGCAGTCCCGCGCTGGGCTCGGTCCGCGCTGGGAGCGGCGCAAGGACCAGCGGATGCCCCGGGACGCGCCGCGCTGCCCCGCCCGCCCACGGCGCAGTCCCCGCCCCGGGGCGGCCGCGGAGGTAGCCGGGCCCCGGCCACGGGCACGGACAGGGACGCGGCCCCGGGGTGGCTCCCGAGCAGCGCTGCCGACTCGGGCGGTGCCTGCGGGGAGGCACATGCAGGTGTGGTGGAGTTGCGGTGATGGGTGTCTGGTGCCCCCGGGGGTGGGGGTGGGCGCCCCGTGCCCCCCCCCGGGGTAAGAGAAGTTTGGGGTGGATGTCTAATGCCCTCGTGGTGGACCCCTGGTACCCCGCATGAATGTCTGGTGCTCTCGGGGTGGCCTCCTGGTGCGCTGGGGGTAGAGGGACTCGTGGTGGGCACCTAATGGTAAGAGGGGCTCGGGGTGGGCTCCTGGTATCCCTGTGTAAGAGAGGTTTGGGGTGGATGCCTGGTTCCCGGAGGTAGAGGGGTTCCTGGTGGGCGCCTGGTGCCCTGGATGTCAGAAGGGTTCAGGGTGGATGTCTGGTGCCCTGAGGGTGGAGCCCTGGTACCCTGGGTGGATGTTTGGTGCCCTCGAGGTGGATCCCTGATGCCCTGGGTGTAAGAGGGGTTTGGGACGGATGCCTGGTGCCCTCACGGTGGACCCGTGGCTCAGTGTGGATGTCTGGTATCCTCGGGGGTAAGAGAGGTTCAAGGTAGATGCTTGGTGCCCTCGGGGATAAGAGGGGTTCGAGGTGGATGCTTGTTGCCCTCGGGGGTAAGAGGGCTTGGGGTGGATGCTTGGTGCCCTCGGGGTGGACTCCTGCTGCCAGGGGGTAAAAGGGGCTTGGGGTGGGCAGAGTGTGAGTGTTCCCTTGAGCCGGTGCTTCTCTCCAAAACCCAGAGAACAGGATGAGAAGAGCACTCCCAAGGACCAGCTAAAAAGGAGAGTTTCAGTAGGGAGAGTGGGGCAGGAGAGGCATTCAGCGACCCGGTGAAGACACAGGTGTCAGACTAATAGTTTTTGTTGTTTTCCGTGCAGCGAAAGGTTTCCCCTTCCCTCGATGCTCCTGAGTGATGGCATTTACACACTAAGCAACAACTGCAAATGAAGTCATGTGAACAGCATCTTTGCACACATAAATAACCCTTTTAATGTCACTTGTGGCCACAGTGGGTTGGCTGTGGATGGGCCTGGCTTCCTCCTCTGAAAAGAATGATCATATAGTCTTTGGGTTCAGGAGGCTGAGGTTTACTCACCTGGTTTGTGGCAAAATTACAAATCCCAGTGGATGGAATTGCCACACTTCTCCTCAGCAGAAAGCAAGCATTCCATGGAGGCACCTCTTTACATGTCAGGGTAACGCTTGGGGGGCTGGGATTGTCCTTCAGAGCACTCAGGGAACAGCTGTGTTGATTACAAGACATTTCTTTTTCCAACCTGTTTCCTATCAAAGGGTGAACACAAGCTTCCCTTTCTTCCTGGTGCCTCATCATCTCCTCTGCTGAGGATGTCAAACTCCCTGGAAGGAGGAAAAGCCCAGTTCCGTGTTTCATTGTGATCTGCAGCCTGGAACATCAATTCAGGACTAAGCACTTTTTGCAGGCTATGCTGTTGTTATCAGCAATAGGAGGTTTGCGATAAAGGGGAGGAAATTGGATTTTGATCGTAAATAAAAGTTCCAGAATTATTTATTTTTGTCATATTCATTTTCAGTAAGTTCCTGTTTGGTTTTCAGAGTGCTGCCTTATCGGCTTATCGCTACTTGTGTCCTCATTTTTATATTGCTTTTTTTTCCTGCTCTGCTTCTTTCAGAGTGTCTATGTTTACATATGGCAGGTCCCATCTAAAGAACTTCACCTGAATTTTTTTCCTAACCCATGTGGTAAAACAACCAGCTATTAAGTCATTGAGGCTGGGAGTGAAATGTCACTGTAAATTCTTGCTCCACTCAGGTTTTGGACCTTTGAGAGCCTTCCCTTAAAGGATAGAAATATATTTTTCTGACTGGAAACTGGAATTCCAGCCCATTGGAGTGTGTGCCATGGATTCTGAGGGAAATTACTGAGGGCCCCATCCTGCTGGTTCTGGTGTGTGTCGCAAGGGAGCTGTGTAGGTGCAGATGGTGAGGTGTAGAAACCATGTGGGCTCACAGACCAGACAGCAAATGCTTCTTTGCTGGACATTTTCAATCCCATTCATGGCTAGAAGCAGAGGTAAAAAGAAGAAGGAAGCGAGTACATGACAGAAACACAGAATGGTTGTGGATGGAAGGGACCTCTGCAAGTCATATGGTCCAGCCCCCCCATTTCAAGCAGGGCCACCCAGAGCCCATTGTCCAGGACCATGCCCACCACTGATGTCTTTTGAATATCTCCCTGGACTCTACAGCTTCTCTGACCAACCTGTTCCAGTGCTTGGTCACCCTCACAGTGAAAAGGTGTTTTCCCTTATGTTCAGAGGGAACCTCCTGTGTTTCAGTTCGTGCCTCTTGTGTCTTGTTCTGTCACTTGGGCACCACTGAAAAGAGCCTGACTCCTCTTTTCACCCTCCCTTCAGATGTTTCTATGCACTGATAAAATCCCAACCCCCATGCTGAGGCTTCTCTTGCCTCTCCCCTCCAGTTCTCTCAGCCTTTTCTCATATAAGAGATGCTCCAGCCCATAATCATCTTAGTGGCCTTTCACTGGACTCTCTTCAGTGGACAAACAGCACTTTAGGTGTGGCCTCACCACAGCTGAGTAGAGGGGAAGGATTACTCCTCTCAGCCTGCCTGCAGCACTCCTCCTAATGCAGTCAAGGATGCCACTGGCCTTCTTTGCTGGAAGGACATATGTTGCCTCATATTAAATTTGCAGTTGACCATAGCCCTCAGGTCCTTTCCACAAAGCTGCTTTCCAGCCAGATGGCCCCCAGCATATGCTGGTGGCTGGAGTTGTTCTTCTCTGGATGCAGGACTTCATGCTTCCCTCTGCTGAACTTTGCAAGGTACCTGCCAGCCCATTTCTCCAGCCTGTCCACATCCCTCTGGATGGCAACATGACCCTCTGCTGTGTCAGTCAAGCCTCCCAGTTTTGTGTCACCAGTGAATTTGTCAAGGGTACACTCTACTCCATCATCCAGATCATTAATGAAGCTGTTGAACAGGACTGAATCCAGTATTGGCCCCTGGGGTCACCACTAGTTACAGGCCTCTATTAGTCTTTATGCCATTGATCATCACCCTCTGGGTCCAGCTGTTCAGCCAGTTTTCAGTCCACCTCACTGTTGTCTGCTCATCCAGCCCGTATTTCATCAGCTTCTCTGTGAGAACCTAATGGGAGACAGTGTCAAAAGTCTCAGTAGACGAAGTCCATTGCTCTCCCCTTGTTGGCCAAACCACTGTATGAGATTATACTGTTGGCCAAGTCCAACTAACCTTTGGTGAAACCCTCCTGATGGTGACTGATCACCTTGTTCTCCCTATGTGTGGAATTAGTGCCCAGGATTAGCTGCTCTATCATCTTCTCAGGGATCAAGGCAAAGCCGACTCCTGTCACCCTCCATTCTGCATTTCTTGGAGTGAGGAATGGTGTTTGCTTTTCTCCAGTCCTTGGGCACTTCTCCCAGGTACCATCACCATTTAAAGGTGATGGAGAGTGGTCTTGTACTGACATCTTTCATCTCCCTCAGCACTTATGGGTGCATCCCATCAGGGCCAATAGACTTATATATGTCCTCCTTGCTCAAGTACTCCCTGACCTGATCCTCCTTCACCAAGGGTACATCATCTTTGCTCCATACCCTCACTTTGCTCTCTGGAGCTTGGGATTCCTGAAGGGCCATTGCATCAACATTTAATACAGTATTTTAGAATATGAGGGCTTGGCCTCTGGGAGGAGCATCAAATTGCTGAGAAGCAATCTGATAATTTTGTGTTATAAATATGTTGTCTACATTTGCATCTCTGAGCTTAACAGGGCCAGAACATGGTTTTATCTGCTGCAGATAGTTTCCTGTAAGGATATAAGAAGAGTGGGCTGCTTAGGGGTCAAAGTATTTGCTTGGGACACAGGGAAATCCCACACTCCACTCATTGGCCATCTGCCTTTTGCCTGCCAGACCCCAGACAGGGAATTTGGAGTGCACCTGCATGATCCCAGCATGATCTGCTGAGATCTCTGAAAATCCACAACCAGAGGCATATTGCCATTTCAGCACAGCTCCATACATTGGTTAACTGACCCTGCTCAGAGATCAGACTAATTACTTGGGCTAATTTTAAGGTCCAAACCAGTACCTTTGCTGCACCATCTTTTCTCCTTAGGGTTTTCTGTTACAGCGCTGCATCATGGCAGACAAACCTGCTCTTGTTTCCATGTTTCATGTCCTGTTGTCCCATGTTTCATTTCCCCACGTTTGTCACACAGACAGTTTTCTTTAACTGGCAGGAATTTTGTGAGTCTAATTAGTGAATGTGAAATGACAAGAAAAGAGTAAAAGATAACACTGAGACATTAAGAACAGTTTTCCTTTACAGAACTTTATCAGCTATCTTGTTACTAGAAAGACTTAACATTTTTACTTTTGAAGGATACCAAAAATATGTGGTAACTAATATTTAATTATTTTCTTTTTTCTTGCACCTGTGAACTTGGAATAGCCCTCTCTGAACATTCAGAATCTTACCCATCAAAGCATAGCTCTGGGTGTATGATTAGTAAAGGAATTAGTTTTTCATAATTCTGTGTACTTTGAGGCTGGGAACTGTGGGTCTGACTTGCTCCTAGGCTCTGCTAGGTGCTGTATTTTGTATTAAATATCTTCTGTGTTTCCCAAGTCCCAGCTTTCCTTTTAAATGGCAGATATATATCTCTGTCAAAAACATAAGGTGAGGGAGATTGATTCAGAGTTGATTTTATAAGGGTTGTGGAAAAAGAGAGTTATAAATGCATCATTCATTGTGGTTGCTTTACGTGTCCTGTTTTGGTCCTTTGAAAAATGACTTTTGTTAACTTCTCCACTCTGTTCTGGAAAGGCAGACCTGGAGCTTCCTCTGGCCCAGAGTGATGCCAGAGTAGTTCTAGGAAGTTTTGCTGGTAGAGCTCCATGAGGCACATGAAGAATAAAGGAACATCTCACCCATTAACTGCCAGGGTCTGAATCTGTTCTGGATGCTCTTTTTCACCTGGCAGACAGAACATGGGCAGAATTTTAGGACCTTGACTATTGACTTGAACTTCCAGATTTGTTGCAGGTGGGTGGCTCAGATGACACAGCTGAATGTGTGTGACAAGGTGGGACACAGCAGGGCATACACTCAAATCTAACACGTGGAATCTGAGATTACCCCCAGTCCTATGTTATATGTGTAAGGAAAGGGAACAGGATGAAATCACAGTTATTTTAGTTAATTTAATTTTTAAAGCTGTGAGCAGAGCAATGGGAAAAAAAGTATAAAGTAGATTCAATCACTGCAATTAAATGATCACTTATACAATTACAATGCACAGAGATAAGATCAACCCAAACCTTCCCCAATAATTATCTGCCTCTGAGCTCCAGAGCATATCTTCTACACATGAAAGAAAGAGAAGGTTCCCAGGAAGCCATACAAGCAGTCTAACACGAAGTCTGAAACAAGTGCTTTGTCAGACAGTTTAATAGTGTAAGATCTGCTTAGTTTGGCAAAACTGTACTTTGCCCAGCAGATCTTTCTCCAGCGTTCCAGGACTCCTTTAGCTGTGATGTGGCTATAACCATGTCCTCTTGATGAGATTTTATAGCATCACAGTAAGCCTGAGGTGATACCACTGCACACTCTTCACTGTCAGAGCTGCTGCCAGAAGCAGACCTGTTAATATTCATTCCTGAAATGTGATCCCTTGTGGGTATGTTACTCCTCATTAAAGAAGGGACCATTTCCCCTTTCACATGTAGCATTTCAGCTTCTCTCCACTCTTCTGCTGTGGCAGGGTCAGGTAACAGGCATGTCCTTCCACCTGCTGGCTGTGGCAAGTTTGCTCAGGAAGGCAAGGAGAGGCACAATGCTAAAGCCAAAGCCAAAAGATGGTCCTGTCCTCTCCAGTCTGTTTTCTGCAGCCCCTTTTTAGGTGAGATTCAGCACATGTGACCCACCTTGCCTCTTTTGAGCCAATACTTTGGAGTCTTTGTGACAGCTGAGAAAGAGACTGATGGTGTGCAAAGACATGAAACAAGGGCCAGGTGGGATGCCCAGGGAAGCCTCTTTGGAAGATGGTCAGCAGCCTGGCACCAAGGAGGTGCCACCAAGCAAAATTTTGTAACTTGGAGCTGGCATGGGGGCAAGGCTCTTGATCTGGAATCACCCCCTCAACTTGTGTGTTGCAGAGAACATCCTTTCCTTAATGAAGGAGTCTTGCTCCATACACAAAAACTCAGAGATGATGATGTCATTACACCTCTACATTAACGGCTCTTATTTTCAGTTCTTTTCCAAAATCAAGAGATACTTGATCTATCCAAACACCAAGGAACAAGTAACATGTCCACCTCATAGCAGAAACAAAAAGTTCAGCTCAGTTAGGTCATTCAGTTCTTCTTTGCCCAAATGCCTACATCTCCTAATTGCTTAAGAGGACATACTGCCAGGAGCTGAGTTTTTCATTAGATCAGAAAATTGCTTTTATAGCTTTGTTATTATAAATGTTATTAATATACAGTCCTGGTCCTAAAAATGTCTTGACAAAACAACCATGGCCCATGAATATAGCTGTTGACAAATTGGCTAAGTTTCAAAGCAAGTGGGTCACAATGTTCCATTTCTCCCAATCATAATTTTGAATTATGTATTCAGACATAAAGCAAAGCTGCAAAGCTCTGTTTAAATTCTATTAGAACCACAGACCCAAGCTGGTACACCTTGGAAACTTTACTTTCTTTTGAAACCATTCTTGCACCAGAAATACAACCTATCAAGAGGTCATTTAACCTCAAAACCAGAACACAAGGAAAAAGAACAGCATGGAAAAGCAGACAAATAGTGGCACCATGGTGTTTGTATTCATTGTAACACACCAGTATTCCACCCATTAATTTTTTAAATGTCATCATTTGCAAGTGTCATAATTTTGTCATAACAATTTTGCTTTTCCTTGGAGAGTCATACTTTTCCCTCTCTCCAGATCCAAATTCAAACTGAAAGAGAGTAGGGTTAGATTAGATATTAGGAAGAAATTCTTCCCTGAGAAGGTGGAGAGACACTTGCACAGGTTACCCAGAGAAGCTGTGCCTGCCTGATCCCTGAAGTGTCCAAGGTCAGGTTGGACAGGGCTTGGAGCAATCTGTTCTAGTGGAAGGTGTCCCTGCCCATGGCAGGGGGTTGGAACTGGATGATCTTTAAGGTCCTTTCAAACCCAAACCATTCTTTGATTTTATGATTCAATACCTGGTAATGAATCTATTCCTACTTGCAAAAGGAACAAAGGCAAAAAATGCAGACATTTTGTCTGGAATTGCTGGTTTCTTTAACTGCTTGTATCTGGCACGGCAATGAAGGAGTGAAAATTGTTTTTGTTTTTCATATGATGATGACTCTTCAAAAATATACTCACCAAACTTCAGTAAAATACATGAACTTTTACAAACTAAACCACGACAGACAAGTTGTTTGTTTTTTCCCCTTTATTTTCACCGGTTCTATTCTCTCCACCAGAGAGCGCCAGGATCACCAGAGGTGGCGGTGCTGGAATTGGGAGGTTGCTGTGCTCTGAGCTGCTCCAGACACGATGGGTGATTCCAGCTGCATGAATGTTCTCACCTGTGGGTCAATTTAGGCTCAGAGTTAACATTGTGCCCAAAAGGTTAAGGCTTCCCATGCCCAAGATAGAGCTGAAGAATCTCCTCACAAGGAACTACAGGAGAGATGAGTGCCCCTCCTTAATCTCGGGCTCCAGCCCAGGAGACAGTGACTTCTGAGGAATGTGTGCTTCTCCCATGCAGTACAAACACTCACATGCCCCTCAGACAGATGTTTGAAGACACAGAGACCAACTGGGTTTGGGAACGTTGGGCATTAGAAAGAAGAAAGAACCTGGTAAGTAGTAAAAGGGACCTTCAAGTTTTAGAGAGAGTAGTGGCACTTCAGGCAATTTTGTGGGAAACCAACAGCAAGAAGAGTATGAAAGAAAGGCTTTGGAAAATCTTGGAACCTTCTCAAAGAGCAGTGAAAATGTTCCTACTGAGCTACAAAGCTAAGAAAATGCAAGAGCTTCGGGTTGTCAATCCCAGAGCACACCTCCAAGGGTCCTGGACTAAGGTTAAAACACTTGAGCCTGGAGCACATGGCTCACTCACAATAGTTATGCAAATCCAAGAGTAATACCATTTGTTATGGCCCCAGGAAAGGGCAATATACTTTAAACTCTTCAGTCCTGGAGAGTTTATTCAATTATATTCAAGTGTGTTGACTATATGTTACCATGATAGGTGTTGACTACAACCAATGCTCCTGCATTTTTCAGGCTGGGATAGACTGGCCTCCTCCTTGGCAGTCCCAACAAGGAGCCAAGGATTCAAGAGTCTGGAATTGCACCCCACTCTCACTCCAAGCTGTCAGCCAGGCAGAAAATACACTGCCTAGTGAAGGAAATTATTGTGTTCCGTTCTGGGCCCCTCAGTTCAGGAAAGATATTGAAGGGCTGGAGCGGGGCCAGAGAAGAGCAACGAGGCTGGTGAAAGGACTGGAGCACAAGTGCTGTGGGGAGAGGCTGAGGGAGCTGGGGGTGTTTAGCCTGGAGAAGAGGAGATTCAGGGGAGACCTCATCACTCTCTACAACTACCTGAAAGGATGTTGTAGCCAGGTGGGGATTGGTCTCTTCTCTCAGGCAACCAACAGCAGGACGAGGCAGGGGCTTAAGCTCTGCCAGGGGAGGTTTAGGTTGGATATCAGGAAGAAATTTTTTACAGAGAGAGTGCTCAGACATTAGAATGGCCTGCCCAGAGAGGGAGTGGATTCTCCGACCCCGGAGGTTTTTAAGGTGAGACTGGACGTGGCACTGAGTGCCATGATCTGGTAATCGAAGTGGGGTTGGATTAAGGGTTGGACTTGATGATCTCGGAGGTCTCTTCCAACCCAACTGATTCTACGATTCTATGAATTACCAGAGAAGACACCTCTGGGACAAAGTGTATTGTGACACAACCTTGGCCTAACAGGGATTTTTCTCCAAACTGATTTCCAAGCTTTATTTTAGCACTCTCACATGCATTTTTATATACATATATACACATATAGAGAGGGCTTCACCTTCAGTGTGATGCTTTTGAGTGTGGCTCTTCAGGTGGCTGTGATCTCATTTTAATATCTGTGAATCTCCTCCAGACATAGTCTTAGTGCCAGTTTAATGTTTTTGCATTATATTTTTTTCTCATGCTTTCAAAAAATATATTTATGTGCCTTAACACATCCCAGTCAAATTTTTCCTGAAACAAGTAACATGAATGCAAGTTAACAAAGCAAAATTTTCTTCTTGTGGCTTTTGGTTGCTCAGTTGATTGATGATTAAAGAAGAGGCAGCAGCAAATACTGCACAGCTGTAGCTGGCACACCTGGAGGAGCCCTCAGGATGGGCAGTCTTCAAAGCCTGTTCCAAGAGGACCAAAACTTCCCCCAGTGCAAGACTGTAGAGGAAATATTATTAAACAGTCTTATGGAAAGTCTTCCTTCCCTTAAACTCTTTCATAGACTTTATAGCACAGTGTAATGGATGATGAGAGTAATGGATGCAGTTTCTGTCAGCCAAAAGGGTTAGAAGGTGTCATACCCCAGGGACATCTTATTCATTAGGGAAGAAAGGAAAAAGTGGGAACCAAAATAAGCATATTCATCACAAATGACACCTTAAAACAGGCTGGGTTTTTTCCTTCTTGTTTTTGGCAGAGCCACAGCGTGGGCTCTTCTGTACCTCACATCCTTCTGTTGTCACTGTACTTTCTCTGACCTCTTCTTCTGGCTCACTGCCATTTCATCCTTCAGCCACCTGCCTCCAGAGCCTGAAAACCTCAGCACAGCCTCTTCCTTGCAGCAGAAGCATCCCTGGATGTTGGTAATCCCAGCAGGCCTTACTGTCTTGTTTTTAAGATCAGTGGACTTCCTTGGAGAGAACATGTTGCTAGATTAGAGCCTGAGCCCTCAACTATCAGCTAAAGCTGATGACTACACCAGGGCTCCATGAGATTGAAGAGCTGTGTACATCCTGGAGCCTGGACTACCAAGACATTAAGAAATTTTTAAGGGTTTATCAAAACAGCAGAGGCAATTTAAAGTGAGGTCTTTGTTGGCAGAAAGTAACTTTAGATGTCCTGTTTCAGCACATGTGATATGGAGGTGCAATGAAAGTTGTCTGTGTTGCTTCATTGCAGCCAACACCTTGAAAATTTTTATTGCCAGAGTATTTGAGTACTGGAAGAAGAAATATTATCCAAGGAGGTCTGAAAGTAAAAATGATCCTGTTAGTGTTTGTATGTTAAAAAAAGCATGGTAACTGGAAATACCCTCTGAACAGAAAAGTAAGTAAACATTACTGGATTTGTTTGAAGAGCAACTATGTTAGAAATGGACAACTGGAATGAGAACAAAAATAACCATGAAAACAGGTGCAATGCTCATGGCATTATCAGTAGCTTTTTATCATTTTGATTTGCTTGAGCTTTATGCCAAATATAGGCTGTATGGTCTCTAGAGCACTTTCTGTGGAGCACTTAAGCAGGGGTTTGTCTGCTCTGAAACAGAAACGGAGAGAGGACTGTGTGTTGATCTTAACTGGATGCAGGAAGAGCTGGAAGAGTTCCTTATGCTGAAATGAGAAAGAGGGGGACACATCTTTGGGAGTTTATGACCCTGTCAATGAGTCAGAGAGCAGCTCTCCACACTCTCTTTGCCTTTTCCAAAGCTCACCCAACTCTGGAGGAACAGAGGGACAGGCCAGGAACCCTTTGTCCCCGTTTTCAGAGTTCCAAATCCTCTTGAGCTTGGAATGCCCTTTCAAGCCGTGATCCGACCATTTGGCAGAGCTGGTGCTTCAGCTGTGCCCTGTGTTTCACCTGACCTATTGCCCCACTGCCTCTGATAAACTGGCCTGTATCAAGAATAGCGTGGCCAGCAGGCCCAGGGCAGTGACCCTTCCCCTGGACTCTGCCTTGGGGAGGCCACACCTTGAGTGTTGTGTTCAGTTCTGGGCCCCTCAGTTCAGGAAAGAGATTGAGGGGCTGGAGCGGGGCCAGAGAAGAGCAACAAGGCTGGAGAAGGGACTGGAGCACAAGTGCTGTGGGGAGAGGCTGAGGGAGCTGGGGGTGTTTAGCCTGGAGAAGAGGAGGCTCAGAGGTGACCTCCACACTGTCTAGAACTATCTGAAGGAAGTTCTAGCCAGGTGGGAATTGGTCTCCCAGGCACTCAGCAATAGGACAAGGGGGCATGATGGGCTCAAGCTCTGCCAGGGGAAATTGAAGTTGGAGATCAGAAAATAATTCTTTCCAGAGAGAGTGCTCAGGCATTGGAATGGCCTGCCCAGAGAGGGGGTGGATTCCCCATCCCTGGAGGTTTTTCAACTGAGACTGGATGTGGCACTGAGTGCCATGATCTGGTAAAGGGACTGGAGTTGGACCAAGGGTTGGACTTGATGTTTTCGGATATCTTTTCCAATCCAATCCAATCAATTCTATGATTCTATGACAAGCACTGGGGTAAAAAGTGCATGGAACTCTTCAGCACATCCTCCTGCTGCAGGTCCTGTCCCTCCCACTGAGACCATTGTTCGATGTCCAGTCAGTGATTATATGAAACTTGTGGGAGATTAACTCTGGAGACCTTTTCTCCTCTGTTAAATAATCTGAGTGAACCTGGTTCAATGAAGTTGCACAAGTTAAAAATGGCAAAGGACAGCAGATGTGAACTGCAAGAAGCTGAGAAAAGTGGCCTAAGCATTCTCAAAGACAGGTCTTGTCTAGTTTGAAGAGGGGAACTGAGAAAACCCTGTTTCCAAAAGACAGAAGGATAACTTTCTGCACCTATGGGAATCCACATATTACATTCCCACACAGGGTGTTTTGAAGAGGGAAATACAAGCAGCAAAAACTGCTTTGGAGGAGAGCACTGCAAAACACCATAAACATTCCTGACCGTGTCTTTCCAAACATCTGGTGCAGTCCAGTTTTATATGAGAGACACTCAGCTGATGTGTGTCCCCTCCACAAACTCCCCTTTTAATCACTGATTTCATAGGACGCAGAACTTGGGCTGTGCTTAAGTTTTTAGGACTGTCTAAAGCAGTTGGTTTTCTTGTATTTTCCAGTAAAAAGTTCAGTGGGGCACCTACTAAAACAAACAAAAAGCCATTATTTTAGTAATGTAAAAGTAGCATTTACATCCAAGCAATAGAACAAAAGATGCTTCTTACAAACACATTTCCCACCCCGCAGACACAATGGTATGTACAATAACATCCCACTTTGCCAAGAGATTCCAGCAGAAGACACAGTAATTTCAAAAGAAACAAAGTGTAAGTTTATTGGACGCCAACATTTCTTAGTCAAGATCTAAGTAAAGAAAACACACAGTAGAAAAAGTTGTACAAAGCAGCAATGGATTTACATTACATTAAAGAAAAAGTTACCTTAAGCTCTTAAGTCTCAGTCCTAAAAAAAGTAAAAACCCATCCTGGTGTATTGAACGGATATAGAATGTATAAGGTACACAGGATTACAAACCCAGCATTGTTTGTCTTGCCTCTATAATCCTTTAAAATGACAAGTGATTTTGTGTAACTAACTGGAAAAATTCTCTAGCAAATCTATTGGATAATTCCAATTTCTAGAAACTGTAGGAATCTATTCCCCTGTACCCAAGCACTAAAAGTGATCCCATTTTCCTGCTGTTTAAAAAGAGACACTGTCAAGAATAAGCCTTAAAATATGTTCTTTAAGTGTATTTTGCATGTTACATTGAAAAAGGGAGTTTGTTCTGGCTTTGTGTACATGTTTGAATTAAAGGTGCGGCTGCAGTAGTGGGAGGCTTCTGTCTTTAAAAGATAATGTGTATTGCTGAGAAACTGGAAAAGGACAAATTGGATTGAGTCCTTTATTCTGGAACACTGAGGCAAAAAGCAACATAAAAACCCACAGAACTCAGATATATTTTCCAGACATCCTTGCAACAGCTGAGGATGCCTGTAATAGGCAATTTCATGCCCAAGCAGTTCAAGTGTTATGACTCAATTTGTGGTTTTAAATTTTTAATTTTACTAATATCAAGTATTTCTAATACAGGTAAGTCCATTTTCTGTATTCAGCCTTTCTCTTGATAATGTCCCTTTCTGTGCAGCAGTTACAGTACATTTTTTCACAAGTCATTTTAAATAAACAAGAATCAATGCCATTAAAAATACTATCAGGCCTTGTTCAGCAACAACAGAAAAAGATTTTTAACACTGATTAATTAACACCAACACTAAAAAAAAAACCAAAACAAAACAAAAAACTCCAACAAAACCCAAACCCCTAAGCTTGTTTTGATTTTTATTTAAATGTTCTGGTAGGAAAATGTAAACAATTTCACTGAACAGTATAGGCACATGCCAGATTAGAGGCTCATGCCAGGTATTTGCACCCTCACTGTCAGAGCCAAGAAATTAGGCAGAGTCTGTCCTTATCCCATGGGAGGAACTGGTTTTAACACTGGAAGCCTGGAACAGAATCAGAGTCCATGCAGAGCTTCAGAGCAAACCCACATGTCCTGCTTGGGGGGGAAAACAAACATCAGGCAAAGGAACCTCCTGGATGTTCCTGCCTAAAAGGGAAATGCAGGAAAAGCCTCTCACAACTGTTTGGGGTCACAGATAAGGAAATATCTCAGGTCTGAAACACCCCAGACAGACTCTGGTGTCACACACGTCACCAGGTTATCTCCTTAATTACCTGTCACAGGGTGTTTCACTCCCCCTTACCAAAATAGCCCCTCAAAACTAGAGACAGTATCATTGCTGGTTCACATCCTCTGGTTTTGTGAAACTACACCCTAACTCTGTATGCAGGTGTTATGGAGAGGAAAACTCATTTTAACGTTTAGTTCCAGGACTTTAAAGAAAAGAACCTGCAAATATTTTGCTGCTGTTGCTCATATTCCAGGTTGATCATGGTCCCAATTCAGCAAAGAACTTAAGCACTTTAAAAACCAAAACAATTAAGACTGATCTTAATGGACTTAAGCATAGGCTTAGAGGCTTTGCCAACATGGTGCCTGAAAGGAAAAAAAAGGCCCAAACCAAAATATATTTCATGGCTCAACCCTGCTCCTCTTAAACAAAAGTTCCCCCTCTACTCCCACCGAAGCAGGATAGTTCGCTGAGATTTATCCAACAGATTATAAAAATAGCAAAAAAGGAAAAGAATTATAGATTCTAATCTATATATTAAAACATCTGCACATTCCTGTCACAAGTTTTAAGAAAACAAAAGCTAAATGCTTTTTATATTTAACAAGACTTCTAACTTTGTGTCACTTTAGTACACAGCTATAAAATTAAACAAAATATGATGAAGACAGGCTTTTGTATCAATAAATTTGCCTTTTATTTTGGCTGTGGCCAAACTAGACACTCTTCAAAAGATCTTTATTTATAAACAAGCAACTAACATTTTTTCCCATAATTTAACTTTTAAAACATATATTAAAGTTATATAAGTGGAAGCATATTTATTCCGTATCCTCCAAAATAAACACTTCTATCAAGGGCTTTTTAAGATATTGTATAAAAGCTAATAGAAAACCAGAACTGCTATATAAACATCTCATATTTAAATTTTAGAGATCCTGAATTCCTTTACCCAACAACAAGGAACCAAATTTAAAAAAAAAAACAAAAAACAAAAAACCCCACACAGAACACGCTCGAAGTCAAACCCAAAATTTTAACCCCCACTAAATAAACAAAATAATTGAAGAAAAACGTAGGAGGGTATTTAGAGCAAAAGCATTTGATGGATTTTTTCAGTACACAAGGAAAAAGGTCAAAGTTTCTGCAAAGATGTTGCACAAGCCTTTGATTTAAAGTGTGTAGAATTTATCATCCTATCCCAGAGCAGATTCCCAGCTGGAAGTGAGATGGCTCTGACCCAGCTGAGCTCGGTGCCACCTTCCTTTAGGAAGAATTTTAAAAGCCTACAGCTAAAAACTCCAGACTCTTGTGTAGGGGAATCACTGGGGAAAACTCAGGAGCCATTTTACAGAAACATGTTCATATTTTATATGCAGAGATTTCTTAAATACATTTAAAGGATACTTAGCAGGGCTTTATGTTTTTCTGATTTTTTCTTTTAAACCAGGTTAAGTGCAATAACCATTTTGGTTTGAAATTATTTCTGTTAGGAAAGAAATCTAGTCTGATTAGGTGGAATAAAAAAGTCAGAAAGTGGAAATGTCACTATTAAGTACCTTGTTGAACTGCAATGCCACTGAAAGAGCTGAACTGATATTTAAGCAAATTAGCCTCATCATATTCAGCCAAAATTTGCCTGAAAGAGGACAAAAAAGAATATGTGTTACTATTAGAAGTGTTTAGTAGCAATTTTAGATTTTGGCCAAAAAAATAAGCAGAAGAGGCATGAAATTAACATTGCAAATTTTTTGGTAGCTGAAAAAAGAATCAGGGGTCCATCCTGAGCTAATTATTTTAAAATTAAATTACAGGAAAAATAATTAAAAATCTGTTGGAAAAAAATGGTGGCACACTTGGGCTTTCACTGAGAAAAATGTAGTGTGGTGTGTGCCTGATTAAGGATGCCCATCCTCAAATCCTCAGGAATCACACTTGTGCTTACTTTTGATAAATCAGTGTCAGCTTGCAATTCTTCCAACTTTTGAGTTTGGGATACTGAGAAAACAGTTGTGGTTACACACAGAATCAAAGCCTCACTCCGGCTCCCCCTGAAACTGGTGACCAAACTCGTGCTGGTTCCAGCAGAGACAGACTGGGCTCTGGCTCAGCAGTGTGGAATGACATCCCCCCTCTCCCAGCCCTGCAGGGGGAAGGTTGGTCAGGATCAGAAATGCTGTTTGCATCATTTACCTTCACTCTAATTCATCACTGCTCTGTTGAGTTTAAATTCCAGCAGCAGAATTTCTCACTTAGTTCACCTCCTACTTCTGGGTGAATATTTTCTTTACTTACAGAAAAATTTGGACCCTTACCACAGCTGCTGGTAAATGTTTGCTCCAGTTGTGATTTGAGGTAAAATAATGGAACCCCAAGGAATATCTGCAGCCCATTATTACCACAATTTTCAACAAATTGGAAAATTGCAACACAGTATCACAGGTGATAGAAAAGCGGCAGAAAGAACTACTCTATGCATCATATTCCTAAAATGCAGTGATTGTAGTGTGATTTTCTCCTCTGCTTTGAGCTGGATATGTACGCTTAATACAAATTTCAAATACATACTTCTTCATTTATACAGGTGTCTATATAAATATTTACATTTTTAGGTTCTGCTAAAACTTATCTTTGTACTCATGGCCGAGCTAATAAATGTGTTTAGAAACACAACTCATCTTCTGTCCCTCGATGAGCTCTCTCTTGTTGATTTAATAGTTATACATTCCTTTGTAGTTAGAATTACAAACAGTTGTACAAATAGTGGAAACAAAACTATGAAACTTGTCTGACATCCATTCAACCCCAGTTCATGTTATAAACAGTACCATTATGATGGCTGTTATACAATGACTTCAGCTACCCAAGTATCCATAGGAAATTAGTCTTTGGGACATTATATAAAGCAAAGTACCCCCACTCTTGATTTTCCTTAGAAACTTAAAATTAAATGGCTGAAAGCAGACTTGCTGCTAATTCTTATATAAAATCTTAGTAACAATATTGCTGACTTTAGATTCTATTTTAATTTGCACAAGTTCCATACAACAACAAAACAATTCTATGTTCCCTTAAAATAGCAAACATTTGTATCCAATAACATCAGGATTACTCAAACTTGAGGTTTATTTGTTATTGCTAAAAGTTTCTAAGACCTAAGTCAATACAGCAAGACACTCCATCCACTTCCTCCCTAACTGCCAGTGCATGGCAACTATTTATATGGAGCTTGTGTGTTGGTTTCCTTTTTAAAAACAAATTAATGAAGCTGGTTACAGTATTTCACTACTATAAGCTCACAGTTAGAATCCAAATTGTTGTTGCTCTTTCATTTAATATATAACTTTATATATAATACACACGCACACACCAACATCACAGGATGAAGATCCATGCATACAATCCGGATGCAATTGTATTTCAGTGTTAAATGAAATAAAATTCATACCATTAGATCCCAGACCACAGTATTTTAAATTACTCTGCTCTCTACCTAATAACCAACTTAGCTTCCCCTAATCTTCAAATCCAAGCAGCATCACAAATTCCAGATTTCTCATCACTGTTTGGATCCTTTTATATTTCTAGCCTGTGTGGCAGACATGTGAGACCCTGAACACAGCCCTCCCCTGAGCCAGCTTTGTAAGGTCTCATTAAAGCTAATTGTGTGTCTGTTCGTGGCTCCAGAGACTGAAAGCCGTCTTGAAAGTCCTGTGACAGAGTTTACACATGTATTGTCTTTTGAATGTGATTGCTGAGAGCGGTGGGGCGTGGTAGAAGAGCGTGTCTGACTCCTGGGGCACGAACAATTTCTCAGTAGTACTGGAGCTTTCCGGCAAGCCCGTTGGACTATCCGGCTCCAAAGGCTGGATTTTGGGGAGTGGAGGGGGTGGGGGTAAGGGCGGTGGGGATGGGGAGTTGGCTGGTGGGCATATCTCAGGCTCCTTATTTGTGGACTCCTCTGCAGCCTGTGACATGTGAGATTGGAAGTGGCTCCACAGCCGGAAATTCGTTCGGAAGGCCTTGTTGCACACGTGGCAAATAAACGGCTTCACAGAGCACAGGAGCTCCTGGTGCCGCTCCAGCTGTTTGCGCAAGGTGAAAATCTTCCCACACTTCTCACAGGGCCACAAATTAGCATCCTTCTTAGACACTACTTCCTTAGGTTCCCTGCTCATTTCGGTGACCTCATCCTCTATATCATCTGCAGGCTCTTCTTTGATCTGGATTTTAAACTGTTTGGAGACACTTAAGTCTTCAGGTAGGCATGAGGAATCTTCAGAATCAAAATTGATTTGTTCTGACGAATCACTGAACACACCATCCTCCTTTGCAGCAGCAAAACTGTTCATTTTATTGGACTCTGACTGCAGAGGCAATCTTGAGGAACTAGTTATTTCTCCATTGTGGTCCATGAGAGGTAAGGAAAAGTTCTCTGATGGAGCCATCGTGTTTTGATTGTGAACCTCAACCTGATGGCGCCAGATGCTGAAGGATGATTTGAAGGTACGCATACACTCGAGACAAGTGAGCTTCTTGTACTCACACTTGCTTTCGTGCTCGTGCTTCAGCTCTGGAGAAGAAAACCTAAGGCTGCAATAAGGACAGACAGTAGCGTTCCTACAGAGTCGCTCATGATTTCCCTGTTCAATGAGTGAGGAGAGCTTGGCATTGCAGAGACGGCACTGATAAACCTCCTTGTTTTCCACTGGGCTTTCAATATGAATATGATCCTTCTGCTTAGGAGTCTTATTCCCTCCGATCGGTTTCTCCCCTGGGTGCATTTTTATGTGCTGCTTGAACTGTGAGAGGAAACGATAAGCTTTCCCACAGTAGCTACAAATGTAGGCTCCTTTAGTTCTCGACCTCAAATTCCTCTTGATGACTTGTTGTGCTTGTGAGGCAGACTGGCCCTGAAAGCTCTGCTTGCCACGTCTTAGTTTCACGATCAGAGCTTTTTTGATTTCTCTCTCCCTCACTATATCAATCAGTTTTCTTTGGAATTTTTCATCCAAAAGGGCGTGCGAGCTGGAAGCTGGTGAGGGATTCTTCACAATTCCATGCTGCGTCTGGCAGTGCGTCCACACTTTGAAATTGGTGTGAAATCTCTTGTGGCATATGTCACAAGCATAGGGCTTCTCTGGGTTATGATACATGTTAACATGGCGATGAAGACCTGCTGTGGATCTGAAAATTTTAAGGCAGTGTTTGCATTTGAATTTTTTATTTGGTCTTGCTTCTTCCATCTCGCTGTATTCATCTTTACTGACATCAGAATCAGGAAAATCAGCATCAAGGTGCGTAGGGCTTGAGCCTTCCTCAAAGTTCTCTTCTGACCCAGGAGAACCCTGCTCATCTGCCTTCAGCTTCTTGAAAGGCAGCATTCTATCATCCTGAAATCTCCTCTTTGCTGGAATTCTGCTTGGTTCCTTATGATCATCCTTGGGTTTAAAAGCAAAGTCTTTAGTTGTCGATGCTGAAGCATCACCCACTGTAACTCGTATTATTTCAGCAGGATCTGAAAGTGGACTGCTCGGTTCAGTTTTTATCCGCACCTCTGAGAGAGGAGAAGCAACCTCCCTATCAGTTGACTGAGAGGCACTGAAAGACCTAAGGCGATGTGGGTGTACTACCTGTGGCTTCTCATCCAAGACCAACTTCTCTGATGACTCTTTCAAGGATAACTTTTGAGATACATTAAATGTTTTCTGGGAATCATTAGTTCCCGGCGAGGAGGACGACGATACCTGGGCAGGTTTTAGGTCAACAGAAGGTGAGTAAATGGGAACCTGGCTGTCCATGGACAGTGACCTTCGCAGAAGACTTTTTACAAGGGGCCCACTTCTGTCAATACTTTGGTTTTCTTGGCCAGACCCACTAGATGGGATTACCAGCCCTAACTTTGAGTAGTATAGCAAATTCCTGTCTTCACCTTGACCATCTCCTTTTCCTGCCTCTCGCAACAAAAATGTGGATTCTGATGCCCCACGCAGAGACAAGACTGGTGGTCTTGGTCTTTTCAGTGACATCTCCAGAGCCTTTCCTCTTAAAAGCTGGCCACTGCTTCCTGGCTCATCACCTGCAACTTCCTTCTCTGCTAAAGGCATCTGAGGCAGCATTGTGTTCCTTTTCACCAAACCACCTCTGCTCTGATCCTCCACAGTTCCAGAAGTTTCAAGAACCTTTGTATAGCTCAAAGGACTTTCTTTCAGCCACCTCCTTTCGGTCAGTGGTAAGTTGTAAAGGGTTTCAGTTGGTTTTGTTATTTGTGGTCTGCTGCTAGTTTTGACAGCCACAGAGGGCGAAGGTTTAGGAGTATGGCTTAAGTCATGTTGTGTTTGATTTATACTTTTCACTTGTGCTTCAGTTCTGTTCTGACAGACAATGACACTTCTCTTCTGAGAACTACTTTCATCTTCATCTTGATACAGGATTTTCTTGATAGGGCAAGTAGGAAAAGGAGCTTGAGGACTCTTGGAAACAATGTTTGTGAGAAAGGATATTCCAAGACTGTAGCCCAGCTCTTGCACAGCTGCGAGACTGCCTTTCTCAATGAACAAGGATGAAGAATAAATGTAGTTCAGCACATTATCAAAAGCATCCGGCTCACAAAAGTCAAGTTGAAACACTGACTGAGACTCGTTCTCCTTATTTGTGAACAGAGTCTGGAAGTATTCACTGCTGGCAGCCAGAACATTCTTATGGGCTCGAAATTTCTGGTCTCCTACAATGAGAACAACATCACACAGCTGTCCCTTGAGACGCTCCTCGTTCAGAGTGCTTAGAAGGGAAATGGCATGTGCTGGGTTTATGTAATGCAAGAGCCCCTCCATGATTCTGATGTCTCTGAAAAAGAACAACAACAACAACAAAGTTGTAGGTTGCCTTATGTGAACTGTCAGAGATAAAGTAAACACACGTAATTCTGAGGACTTCTCAAACTGGCTAAACCACCATCAAACAGTGATTAAGGGAATGGCTTGTTTGGAGTAAAGGTATGGGAATGGAAACATCCCTGTCAGTTCCAACAGATGCACAGGCAGGGGAAGAATCAGCTCACCTGCCTGTTGGTACAGAAAAATCAAAGGTGAGCAATTCAGATCTATATAGACCCTGTGAGACTGAAGGCAGATAGCTGAGAAGCAGCAAGGCCACAGCTGCTGGTGTCTGCTAAAGGAGAAATTGCTCCCCACAAGTTCTTAGCAACTGCCCAGAAGTTTCTCATGAGAACTCCTTAGGTTTCCCCCATAACACGGGAGATGTTCCTGAAAACAGCCAGGATGATTTCACCAAAACACTGGACTTGTGACATATGGATTACAACCAATTAGAGTTTGCAGTTAGATGGTGTGAGGTTCAATTTAGCCAATGGAACGTAGCCGTAGCCCTCTATAAACTGTGTGTAATGTGTAATAAAGGGCATTCACTTTTGATCACATTGGTCTGGTGCGTGGTGTCCTTATTCCCCCGGGTATTTATTGTTTACTTTACCTGCCCACTTTCAAATACCCTGTTAATTGCTGATCTTCAACCAGGAATATCACACCCAACTAACCAGGGGACAGACAGATGGGCTGTGTTCTGTTCCTGCAACACACCTGTCCACAGGGAGGAACAGTTCAGTCATTTCCGTCCTTTTCTCTGCTTTACCTTTATGAAGCTCTATCTTGACAACTGAACTGATACACTCCTGAATCAGATATCTAAAGCTCAGTGATACCAACTCACCTTTCTGACCTTAAAAAACTCTGACAGGCTCCTGCTGACTAAACAAATTAGGGGGGTTTGTTGCCACTTTTAGTAGGATGATGGAAAGGGCATTAATACTCGGAAGGGAGAAGGAAGCAGGAAGATTGTCTGTAATCTAAATTTATCACATCTGTTTATTCTTAGTAAGTGCTGTTAATTATATACTTCTAGCTATCAAATACGTGTCACCTAAAACTGTACTGGCAGGATCTGATTACTGGGAAATGTCACAATTTTCACTGAGGTATCCCTGCATGGCTTTAGCAATCAGAGAACTGAAGTCCCCATTTTTTTCATTATCAGAAGAGCACTTTATGCCCACAACCCATATATTTGAGGAGCAGTTAGCCCTGGATGCATCCAAGAGTACAATAAGCACAAATTAAACTGCAGTGCAGAAATCTCCATGTTCCATATGGTTCAAAACACAGTCCACTCTGTACTGCAGGATGTCTCAAAAACTCCATATACTGCTCCTGATCAGAGCTTAGCAAAAGAAGGGCATCAGGTTTTAAGTTAGTTTAAATCAGGAACTCCTGGGGTAGGAATTGAAATTCAGATATCTGTGCCCAGGGACACACACAGAGAAATCAGCACCCTTTAAGTTGCCTTCCTCCATGGTGGTAGTAAAACAAGTCAGTGATGTGCCTGTTAAAAGCAATTCTCTTCTTTTTACAGCTGATTTATTACTCTTTAGTTTATGATTTGTACATGATGTATGTTACTACAACAAAAAGGCTTCACTGTTCATCAGCTTACAAGCAAAACTTGTTTATAAAAAATAAAGAATAAAAATAAAAGGAATACTAAGAGGCTGTAACCCCATGATTAAGGAACTCTTACAATGAATGGATATAAGTAAAGGATCAAAGTCTAAATTAGCATTATTGAGAAATGACTTTGAGGGTGCTGCATCTCTGGGCATTGAGCTACCACTTCTGCATCTGAAACTACCGAATGACTTCATAGTGTCATGGCAATAGCAAAAGCAGAAAGCTGTTTTCTCACCAAATCAGTCTTCATCAAGCATCTCACTCTTGTAGTGTCATTTCATAAACACTAATTTATCCTCAATTCACCTTAGACAGTTATAGTTACAATACACAATCCCCCCACACCTTCATCTAAAAACAGCAGTGCAGTCAATCTTAGTTTCAGAAATCAATCTGGCATGGTTTGCTTTCTATGTTTTCCTTAAAAATACTTGGGGGGGGATGAGGACGGTGGTTTGCTACCCCTCTCCTTTGTGGATGCCACTGCAATTTAAAGTGGTGGGGTCTGACTGGCCCTAATCCAGTTTCATGGCCTGAATCACAGAATGGATTGGGTTGGAAAAGACCTCCAAGATCATCAAGTCCAAACCTTGGTCCAACTCCAGTCCCTTTACCAGATCATGGCACGCAGTGCTATGTCCAATCTCAATTTAAAAACTTCCAAGGATGGGGAATCCACCCCCTCTCTGGGCAGCCCATTCCAATGCCTGAGCACTCTCTCTGGAAAGAATTTTTTTCTGATCTCCAACTTCAATTTCCCCTGGCAGAGCTTGAGCCTGTGCCCCCTTGTGCTATTGCTGAGTGCCTGGGAGAAGAGACCAACCCCCACCTGGCCAGAACTTCCCTTCAGGTAGTTCTAGACAGTGCTGAGGTCACCTCTGAGCCTCCTCTTCTCCAGGCTAAACCACCCCACTCATTAACACGTGGGATGTTATTAGAAGTGCTCTAGGAAGGCATTTTTACCTTTAGCTTCATCTGGAAGACAAAGTGAGTTTGCAAACTCAAGTGATTATTCATCTGGGATGCAACATGCAGGTTTATGGAGGTAACAGATCAACGGTGTGCTCAGGGAACAAACAGTGGTGTAAAGACACCCAGTACAGGTTGCTGCATAACCCTCACTTTCAGGGACAGAGTGAAAATGCAGTGCATTAGTCACATATTTTGAAATATTTTCAAATCTTTCATTTTAATCTGCTTTGCCCAGGCCTTGAGTTTTGTGTAAAACTGGCAGAATAAACACCATGTAATTACTACGTGTCTCTTTGTCCATTTAACACAGTAATGCAATGCAACCAGCAGAGACTGGGGGAACATCTGCACCTCTAAAGCAGAGTCCAACGGTCACCCATCCTTCTTTCCACATTCGCCTTTTATATTCCTAAGACACTTTCAATTCATTACATTGAATATGACAAGAGATAATCATCCCTCCCTTTCATGCTGATAGCACAGTCTCTTGTGTGAAGTGAAGGAGGTTTTGGTGCAGTGTAACTCTGTCACTTTAACAGTAACCAAGGTTGCAACGCACACAAATGGCAAGGGACCAAATTAATCCTGCAAAGGCAGCTTTAATCCTGGTATTTCCTAATTCAAGTGCTTGACTTTCAGCTTAGTAGCCTTTAGACACAACAGGAAGAAATAAAACAAACTATGATACCAAGAAACAAAGCCAGAACTGTTTTGCAGAACCATTTTAAGACATTTACACAGATCATCTAAAAGCCTGGAATGTTTAGATGTAAAAAAAAATTACCAAACCAAAACAAAGACTACCTGAGTAAATGGACCATTTCACTACATTTCGGCAACAAAGCTGATCCAAGTTACTCCTTCATCTTACCTGCACACTGCAGGTCACTCCTCCTCAAGCTGTGCCAGTACAAACATGGGCAGGCCAGGATGACACAGCAGACCAGACAATAAATAAAGCTCCAGAATTATTTCTTTTCAAATGCCAGTCAATTTTTATACTAAACCACAACATCAGGAATGATTGCACTGGCATAACTGAAGAGGCAGCAAGAGGAGCAGCCATAGGAAGGCAAGAACTCCTTCCAGCAGTGTCCCCAAAGCCAGTGTTTGTCTCTTCAGCCCCACACAACAGCTGTGTCTGGCACAATGCGTAGATACAGAACTCTGGCAGTCTCCTGTAATACTAGATTTGGTTCCAGGTGTTTGAGCACTGTTGCTTCTCAGCTAAAGATTACTTTGCCATTAGCTACCTAAGCTCTTTCCTCCAGATAATCTGCTTCTATTCTCTCCAACCATTTTTTCCAGCCACCTTCACTACTGACTGGAAACAAAGCTCTTTCTATTTTCTTCCATGACGTTTGGATGACATCAAGGGAACAGCAGGAGCGTATCAGAAAATCTCCCATTGTCTCTGTGCCACATGGTACAGCAGCTGCTGGTCCTCAGGAGGAACAGTGACAGTAAAATTCCAGACCCAGGAAAGGCAAGTGCCGCAGGAGCACCTGCAGCCTTCCTTCAGGAGGCCAAGAAGAGATTTTCATGTCAGTCTTCACAGAATCACAGAATGGGTCAGGTTGGGAGGGATCACAGTGGGTCATCCCAGAGCACATGGCACAGGATTGTGTCCAGACAGCTCTGGAATATCTCCAGTGTGGAGACTTCACACCCTCTCTGGGCAGTCTGGTCAGTGCTGGGTCACTGCACAGCAAAGAAGTTCTTCCTCCTGTGCAGGTGGAACTTGCTGGGCATCAGTTCCTGCCTGTTCCTCTTGTGCCATTGCTGGGCCCCCCGAGCAGAGCCTGGTCCGTGCTCTGCTCCCTCCCTGCAGGCACTGCCAGCCATGGGAAGGTGCCCTCTCAGTTTCTCTCTCAATGCTAAACAGTCCCAGCTCCCTCAGCCTTTCCTCTACTTCTCTAACTCCTTCCTTCAACAGCCTTCTACCAACCTCAGCAAACTAAATTTCAGAAACCTAGGTAATGTATTTGGTACAAGACTGCTTTTACTTTTTATTTTGAACAAGGACTGAAAAAGACATCTCTACTATTTCAAAATTACTTTCAGAAAAAAAAGGAATTCTCTACTCAGACAAGCTCTACTCAAGGAAAGGGTGGAAAAGCTTAATCTTCAGTCTAACCATTTCTTGATATTCAGTGTTCACCTGTCTTTGAAGTGGTAGTTCCCCTTCCTTTCTCTGCCCCTTCCTCTCACATCTCCTCCCCTTCTCTTCACCAGCTCAGCTGCTCATTTGACCTCTCAGTGAATTAATTCAGCTCCCTAAAATGAAGCAGGAAACAAAGAAACAAACAAAATCAATCCAGCTTTTTGTACCTGTTGTGGCTATTTTCTGGGACAGGAGCTTAATTATCTCACTGAGAGGTCAGATGAGCATCAGAGTTGCAGCAAGAGAAGCCACAAAACTCCCCATTCTTTCTCAGGAAGTTGTTCCATCGGCTTCATCCATCTGAAGGGGGCAAACCACTGAAGAAAGCAAAGACATACAGATTATAAGAGTCAGCCAAGAAATATGAGTGAGTTCCTGGGGCATCCCCAGGTAAATGTATGACTGTTGCACTCAGTTGTGAGTGTGTTGTAGAGGATCTGATGGCTCTGGTAATTCCGGTGCTGTTTCAGACCCAAGGAAGGAAAAACCTCTGATTACTCATCACAAGTCCAGTTGCAAAACAAACACACACTGCTTAAGCTTTTCCTCAAGGCTCCTCTGCTGGATTCTACTATTTGAGTTTGGCAACAGTTTGTAAAATGTCTCTTCTCCCACCAGCAGCCTTAGACACTCTCCCACACACAGTACATATATATTTACACACTCCCCTATACATCCCAAAAGCTGTATGTAAAAGCCATGAACCTGCACAGAAAGATTGTTTGCACTTCTATAATATTTTTCTACTTGAGTAATCTCTTGCTGCAATTTTGGAGATTCTGTCTTCCTGGATTTAATGAAAAGTGATTTCACTGCTATTGCTCTTTTCCACTGCTGACAATAATGTGAACTTTCTCTGTGAAGACAAATGTTTTTTCTTGTCCAATAAGGCAGCAGCAAGGAGAGACTCACTGGTATGAAGACAGGCCTAAACTCAGACAAATAACATGTTTGCCAATGTGTGAAATTGCTGGACTAATTTCCAGCTATTTATTCTCCCATATACAGAAGCAGAAATTTAGGGAGAGGAAAAGAAATTCTATAATCAGAGCAGCACAGAACGGTTTGGGTTGGAAGGGACCTTAAGGATCATCCAGTTGCAACAGCCCTGCCATGGGCAGGGACACTTTCCACTAGACCAGGCTGCTGGTCCAACCTGGCCTTGGACACATCCAGGGATGGGGCAGCCACAGCTTCTCTGTGCACTCTGTGCCAGGATCTCACTTCCCTCACAGTAAAGAATATTTTCTAATATCTAATCCAAAAGTACTCTCTTTCAGTTTCAATATTCTGCAGTCTCTCAGTTTTGCCCTACACTATAGATAAATAAGGAGCAGTGACTGATACAGACTAAAAATTCTCCCAGAAATTAGAGGCTACTTTTCACATTCAGATCATACCCTTTGTTTTCCCCATCTGACACCTAAAATAGCTCCTCCTGACTTGCAGCACACGACAACTTGTCAGAGTAACATCATAAAGCTCCTCTTGTCCTTCTGGTTCTTGTTTACAGACCAACAGTACTAAGGGTGCAATTTCATCTCCCTCTCAGTCCAGTCTAACTAGGGATTGCTCCTGCAAGAAGCAGTGTCTCCTTCCCCACTAAGGGCTGGCTCTGTCAGAGCAGTAAATCAGGGAATTGCACAGTCAAGAGATTAAAGGAGAGGGCAGGAAGGTGTGCTGGTTGTGAGCTCTCCACGTTCTTCCTGAAACACTTTATGTAGATTAAATCAAACCAAACACAATTTGATAGAATACTTGTTCTGGCTTCAATGCCTTCACTGAAAGGTGTGTAACTCACCCTTCAAATTGCTGTAAACTAAATAAAAATACAAAAAAGTTCAAAAATGCTTTTCCCTAAGAAATTGTTCAGCTTTCATTCTCTTGAGCTATGTAACATTAAACTCTCTGATGGGACAAGACCAAAAGGCTTGATGGCTACATAATTTAAAAACCTACAGAAACATCATCCCCAGAAATATTTCATAAGATTTTTTTTTGTAAGAGATGCCTGAAATCAAGAACTTGAAGGAGAGACATACACCAAATGTGTACACTTGTACTCTTTCTACAGGGTAGAAACTCAGCATTGGTAATGCTAACAAATGGAATAATATTCATAATAGTTATTCCTTTACTAAATGAGACACTTTCTTTGTTTAACTGGCCTAATTCACAATAAAATCTTGTCTACATACTCCTTTTAATTTTGCTGGTATAGTCTAAACGACAACCCCTAATTGTGGGCATATTTCTATTACTATAATGGGGCTTTTTTAGAGCCTTCGTGTATTTCAGACAGGACAAGAAGCCAATTATACCCACATAGGATATTTTTCTATCAACAGAATGGAGTTTACACTAAAGTTTCTTTAAAAAAAAAAGAGATGAGGGGGAATAAGTCACACATTTAATCTGAAAACTGCGGAACTGATAAAAAAGCTGAGCCTAAAAAATTGCCAAGTGAGAAAGTTATGATTCAGGGGATGCAGTATCTTCCTCCCACGGGAGGGATCAAAAAAAAAGTCTTTCAGCCACCATATCCATTGGGCCATCATCGATTATGGGCAAGGTACTGGGAAGACAGTACAGGACACTGTAAAAGGGGAAAGACAGCAGCAATTCTACCTGAGTTTTACATGAGATTTACATGGTCAGGAACAGCATGTGGAAAATTTTCAGTTTACTCAAAGTCCACAAGCAACTGCAGGTAGGCAACGTCTTACATAGTAAAAAAGAAACTATTTAAAAACCTACTTGCATGAACAAGAACACTGTATTTTCTTTATTCCTTGAAGGTATTTATGGGAAAGGAGCTGGTTAGATTCTTACTGAACTTCCATGGAATTTGGCCCTTGACCTCAACAGCTGAAGGACTGTACTCAGAGTTATGTCCTGGCACAAAATAAACTAATTCCTTTTGGTTGTGAGCAGTGGATTGAGTGTGACAAATTGGGATTAAAAACCACTGTAGTTCTGCTGCTTTTCCTTCCACTAGTTTACTGTAAAAGGGGTTTTGTGAGGAATATTTACTGCACCAAAGTACAATATTTTTGAGAAGTTCTGGTGGCCGGACACCAGTGGTGTTCCCCAGGGGTCAGTGTTGGGTCTAGTCCTGTTTAACATCTTTATTGATGATTTAGATGAGGGGATTGAGACCATCATCAGCAAATTTGCTGATGACACCAAGTTGGGAGGGAGTGTCGACCTGCAGGAAGGAAGGAGGGCTCTGCTGAGGTATGTGGATAGACTTGAGAGATGGGCTGATTCCAATGGGATGAAGTTCAACAAGGCCAAGTGCAGGTCCTGCACTTTGGCCACCCCAACCCCCTGCAGCGCTCCAGGCTGGGCACAGAGTGGCTGGAGAGCAGCCAGGCAGAGGGACCTGGGGGGACTGAGGGACAGGAAGCTCAACAGGAGCCAACAGTGTGCCCAGGTGGCCAAAAAGGCCAATGGGATCCTGGCCTGGATCCAAACTAGCGTGGCCAGCAGGCCCAGGGCAGTGACCCTTCCCCTGGACTCTGCCTTGGGGAGGCCACACCTTGAGTGTTGTGTTCAGTTCTGGGCCCCTCAGTTCAGGAAAGATATTGAGGGGCTGGAGTGGGGCCAGAGAAGAGCAACGAGGCTGGAGAAGGGACTGGAGCACAAGTGCTGTGGGGAGAGGGTGAGGGAGCTGGGGGTGTTTAGCCTGGAGAAGAGGAGGCTCAGAGGTGACCTCAGCACTGTCTGGAACTGCCTGAAGGGAAGTTCTGGCCAGGTGGGGGTTGGTCTCTTCTCCCAGGCACTCAGCAATAGGACAAGGGGGCACGATGGGCTCAAGCTCTGCCAGGGGAAACTGAAGTTGGAAATCAGAAAAAAATTCTTTCCAGAGAGAGTGCTCAGGCATTGGAATGGGCTGCCCAGAGAGGGGGTGGATTCAACATCCCTGGAGGTTTTTCAACTGAGACTGGATGTGGCACTGAGTGCCATGATCTGGTAAAGGGACTGGAGTTGGACCAAGTGTTGGACTTGATGATCTGGGAGGTGTTTTCCAACCCAATCCATTCTATGAT
Organism: Pithys albifrons albifrons; assembly: GCF_047495875.1. Taxonomy (NCBI): domain Eukaryota; kingdom Metazoa; phylum Chordata; class Aves; order Passeriformes; family Thamnophilidae; genus Pithys; species Pithys albifrons. Next base: position 122,097,193 of record NC_092458.1, on the reverse strand, counting down.
TCTTTGAAGATACTCACACATATATCCAGATCAGAATGTGAGGGGGTGGCAGGGCCACTCACTGTCCCCCATGTCGCAACAACTGTCCCTGTACTAACCACAACCTTTCAGAGATTGCTGAGAATGAAATTGCAGCCTGAAGATTGCTCACACTGGTCAGTGCTGAGGCAGGATGCACCAGCATTAAGGTCAATGCTCCAGGACAAAAAGAGGGAAAAACAGTTCCTCCTTTCCCAAAGAATGCAATTGTAAACAAATCACTACCAAAGAATAAGAGTTGCAGCAGATTTTGAAATTATTATTTTTCATGCCTTTTCATAACAGACTGTAGGGAAAGAATTTCCACAAGATGGGGTGTTTCACTAAATATCAGCAGAAAACCCCCCCTCAACAATCAGGAGTAGCTGATTTTAAAACTTTCCTAGTTTTTGATGGGCTGCAAAGTGGTGGTGGTGATGGAGAAAGAGCGAGCTTAGGAAGGTTCAAAGAGTTGCTCAACACTTTCTTTTCTTATTCATGAGAATACACCTGAACTGTTCCAGAACAGCATAATGCATAAAGTAGCCAAAAAGCAAAAACAACAGATGATTTTTTTTTTTATTTCACTGCTGAATGAAAGAAAATATAAGAGAACTGCTGTCTTTAATAGTATCATTAAGGAAAAAATTGGAATATTATAGTACAAAGACTAATATTAAATTATGACAAATATTTGAGGAACGAAACCCTCTCTGCACAGAACACCTATTTTAAAGCAGGGCATATTGCAGCGTTTCCACTTGCAGCGAATAATTTTGCTGCTTCTCAAGACTTTTCTTCCCTTCTGGGGATCTCAGGTTATTAAATGTAACAGACCTGGTTACTAAAGAGCTCAGTTGCTCAAAAGTTTAAGGAGAGCTGAAATAGTTGCAACTGCAGCGTGTGAATCAGAGCGGAGCCCCGCCCAGCGCAGGACAAACCATGTGCTGGTCACAGCCCAATTTCCTCTCCCCGGCTCCTCCTTCCTCTCCCGGGTGAGTCTACACTTGTTTATACACTGCTGTTATCACTGCTGAGCAGATAAAATGAATTTCAAAACCCTGAAAGCTGTAGTGAGAAATTACTTCTTTTTTTTTTAACAGTAATTGCTTTGCAGCTCCTGAAGTTCAAACCAAAACAACTTCAATACATTAAGAAAGCTCAAGGCTTTATGTAAAGTTGTCCTGTAAACCCAAAAGTAGCCTGACCACAACTAATTCTAAGGAAAGTGTGGCCAGCCATTACTACAAAGATGATCAGAGCACCAACTATTTAATTGTCTGTGTACAACTGTTCTCTAGAATCACACACAATAAACCCCCATGAGCTCACAAAACCTAATTTCTTAGTAATACCCAGCTTCTAGTGAGGGTTCTCAGTGTGAGATGTTGAACCCAAGTCAGCTGGCAGAGTATCACCCTGGCACTTGGAACCTGCACAGCAGGAACATGAGGCACAAATGTTCACATTTATCACTAAATGTACAGCACAAAGAGGACTTCAGGAACTTCTTAAAAGCTACTGCCTCTTTTTATATTAAATAAGAGGGCTAATATGTACTAAAGGATAAGTTACTTTAAGTATTAAAAACCCCTCTCAAGTCATTACAACTTTAATCCTGTTCTGGATCACAGTGCAATGTTGAAATCAAAGAGCACCACTGAGGGCACAAGACACACTCACTTTCAATTCCAGCCCACAGGGGTTATCTTGGCTCCAGGAGAATCAGGGGAGCTCACAACTGGAGAAATCCCTGGGAAATCCTGGCCTGGCACACACTATTGCAGCTGAAAACTCCAAAGGCTGTGATTTGTGACATCTCCCTGCAAGTCCCTACCGAGAACATGTAAATGACAGTTCTTTAAATGTTCACAATCCAGTTGGGGTGGGTGGACTTTTCACAGGTAAACAAAATGTTCTTATGATATTACAACTGTAGAGCATGTGAGCAAAGCACAGTTCTGAGAGAAAGGGATGTCGGATCCCCTTCCACCAAAGACATGGCCACGTAATTTGTTTTTCTGCAAAAAAGGGTTACAAACCCAGTTACTTAAACTCACTCAGAACTTCCCCTGAAGAAGATCAGCATAATGCCAGTGGAAAATTTTAGTCAGAGCAGTCAGTTTGTCAGTTTGAGCAAAGTCACAACACAACATTACAACTGGCAGTGTTCAGGAAACACACAAGTCAAGTGGTACTGGATTTACCTGTAGTATGTATTTACTACTCATGATTTAATACCAAAAGCACTCCTGGACAAAAATACATTTAAAAAAATCTATTTTCATATTAATTTATCTAAGGATGAAAAGAGTAATTAAACTGCAAGATCTTCAGTATATTCACAATAAGTTGTGTGATTGTGTAATTCATCACAATCTCTTCTTACATGTACAGCCTACCTGTATATCCACTGTGAGTCCAAGTGCAAAAAAAGTGAGCTATTAAAGCAAGTGCTATTTAATTATTAAGATGAGCTTACTCAGCACATAATGACATTCCAGAATATTTCCTGTCTCCTAATAACTCATTTAAATTAAGTTTTCTGTTATTCCTTTACCTGAGTTGCATCCAATCTGGATATAGTGTCAGCCTGGAGGTTGGGGGGGATTACAGTGAAGTTCTCACTGACAGCTGTGACCAGGTAGAACACCTTTTATGTCTTTCTGCAAAGCCACAGCACAGCACTGAGGGTCCCTACACCTGGCTATGAAATGTACTCCACCCTGATGAATTAGCCAGCACAACAGTGCTCAGACTTGCAAAGCTACCCTTTGTTTACAGAATCAGAGTGGGTCAGGTTGGAAAGGACCACAGTGGGTCATTTGGTCCAACCTCCCTGCTCCAGCAGGGTCATCCCAGAACACATGGCACAGGCTTGTGTCCAGGTGGTTCTGGATCCAGTGAGGGAGACGCCACACCCTCTCCGGGCAACCTGTTGGTTTGGTCACTGCACATGTTCAGGTGGAACTTCCTCGGCATCAGTTTTCTGTCTGTTGCCTTTTGTGGTATTGCTGGGCACCCCAGAGCAGAGCCTGGTGCATCCTCTGACACCTTGCCTTTGGATCCTTATGCATATTGATGAGGTTTAGTACCTGCCTGTACATACACTCCAGATGCACCTTGCTGTGGGGGGATGAAACGTGCTCTCCCTTCCAGACACACCAGGCAGGAGCCGTGTCACCGAGGCACAGCCTTTCCCATGTTTTAGAGTTTGGATCGCAGCCTGTGGGAGGAGAGCCGGGACTTCCAGTCCCACACACCCCTCAGGCAGCCGGTCCCTCATGGCACCAGTCCCTGGTGTCCCTCACACCACACTCCCTGGTGTCCCTTATAGCACCAGTGGTTCCTGGTGTCCCTCACACCACCATCAATCCCTGGTGTCCCTCACGCCACTAGCAGGCTCTGGTGCCTGCCACACCACCACCACTCCCTGATGTCCCTCACACCACTAGCAGTCCCTGGTGTCCCTCAAACCATCATCAGTCCCTGGTGTCCCTCACACCACCACTGCTCCCCGGTGTTGGTCACAGCACCACCGGTCCCCAGTGTCCTTCATGGCACCACCGCCTGGCGTCCCTGTAACCATCGGTTCCTGGTGTCCCTCACACCACCATCAATCCCTGGTGCACCTCACACGACCAGTGGTTCCTGGTGTCCCTCACACCACCACCTGTAGCCAGTGCCCATCACACCACCATCAGTCCCTGGCATCCCTCATGGTACCGCTCCCTGACATCCCTCTAACCATCGGTCCCCGATGTCCCTCACACCACCAGGGGTTCCGGGTGACCACCATCAATCCCCGGTGTCCCTCACACCACCATCAATCCCCGGTGTCCCTCACACCACCATCAATCCCCGGTGTCCCGCACACCACCACCATCAGTCCCGGATGTCCCTCACACCACCACCATCAGTCCCGGATGTCCCTCACACCACCACCTGTCCCCGGTGTCCCTCACGCCCCTCCGGCGCTCAGCGCTCCCGTCCCGCCCGTTGCGGCGGGTAACGCGCTCCGGAGGCGCCGTCGCTGGGCGAGCGCGGACACCGCGCGCCCCTTCCCACCTCCCAGCCTTCCCCTCCCTTGCTCCCGACCCGCCTCTCTCCTTTCCCCTCCCCTCCATCGCTCCCTGCGCGACTCCCGCAGCCCCGGCCCCGGGCGGGGCGGGCGATGTGGCGGCAGCCGCGGGCACCGCCCGCCCGCTCGGGGCGCCTGCGCCGGGCACGGCGTTTCGTAACCGGCGCATGCGCAGCGGGGCCGCATCGCGCTCGGCGGAGCGGGGGGGGGGGGGAAGGAGGCAAAGGGAAAAAAAAAAAACCACCTCAGAGTTACGTCAGGAAAAGACGGATTTGTGCGCAGGGAGACCCGCACGGCGCGGGCAGCCCCCGGGCCGGGCGCCACACGCGGGGCCGCTACTCACCCTGTCCGCCGGCCCCCCCTCCTGCTCGCCCCCCTCGGCGCCTCCTCTCAGGGCTCGGCCCGCGCTGCCGCCGCCGCCGCCGTGATTCCATCCATCTTGAATTTGACGTCATCCCACAACCGAGGGATGAGGTCATCGCGGGGAGCGCTCGTCACGTGCGCGGCGCCGCGATTGGCCGGCCCGGGGGGGAGCGGGGGGCGAGGGGGCGGCGCGGCGGGGGGGGCCGGGATGGAGCGGGGTGGGAGCGGGATGGGAGCGGCATGGGGAGCGGCATGGGAACGGAATGGGGAACGGGATAGTGTGGCATGGGAGCGGGATAGAGCGGGATGGGAACGGGACGGGAAGCGGGATGGGAACGGGATGGGGAGTGGGGTGGGGATGGGAACGGGATGGAGCGGGATGGGATTGGGATGGGGAACGGGATGGAGCGGGATGGGATGGGAGCGGGATGGTATTGGGGCCTCCCTCGCCCGCACAGCCCTCCGTGCCGAGCCCCCTCGTCCCGCGGCGGGGACACTGAGGCGGGGATGGCCCCGAGGGGCCCGGGCCCTGTCCGTGTCCCCGCCGGTGACAGCGGCGCTGGCGCTCGGGGGTCCCGCTGTGGGGACCTGGGCGTGGGCACGGCTGTGGGGGAACCCGCCATTCACCTCATTTAATTGATTTGTTGGGGGTTTTTTGTTTGTTTTTTGGGGTTTTGCCCTCGTGGGTTTTTATTATTGATTTTATACTTTTTTTAATCTCACCTTTTTTTTTTAATTGTAGGGGGAAGGCACAGAGTGATTTGCAAAGGAGCCCCATGTCCAAGTGGCACACATGGTGTCCCCACAAAGCCACCCACTGACCCCCTTCACGAACCAGTCCCCTGTCCCCTCACAAGCCCCCCATCAAACCCATGGCAAACCATCCATTAAACCCCTCATAAACCACCCACCATCCCCTTCACAAACCAGTCAGTCCCCTGTCTCCCTCACAAGCCCCTCACCATCCCCCTAATCTGCCGGCCACCATCCCCCTCACAAACCAGTCCCCTGTCCCCCTCAAGCCATCCACCATCTCTCTCATGAACCAGTCCCCTGTCCCCTCAGAAGTGCCCCATGGAACCCTTCACAAGCCATCCATTGAACCCCTCATATGCCACCCACCACCATCCCCCTCACAAACCAGTCCCTGTCCCCCTCAAGCTATCCACCATCTCCCTCACAAGCTGCCCATCAAGCCCCTGACAAGCCACCCCATCCCTCTTGGAAGTCGTTCAGTCCCCCTCACAAAGCCACCCCTCTGTCCCCCTTACAAGCCCCCCACTGAATCCTTCACAAGCCCCCCATTGAACCCCTCATAAACCACCCACCATCCCCCTCACAAACCAGTCCCGTCCCCCTCACAAGCCCCCCAACATCCCCTCACATGCCATCCACCATCCTCCTCACAAGCCACCCATCAAGCTCCTGACAAGCCACCCCATCCTTCTTGAAAGTCACCCACGGTCCCTCCTCACAAAGCCACCCCTCTGTCCTCCTCAGAAGCCACCCACCATCCACCCCCCTCACAAGTCAGCCCACTGACCCCCTCACAAGCCACCCACCATCTGCCTTTAAAACCAGCACATTGTCCCTTCCAAGTCACCCACCAACGCTCACAAGCCACGCAGTGCCCCTCCTAAGCCCTCCACTGCCCCCTCACAGGTCACCCACCGTCCCGCTTGCAAACCAGCCCACCAGCCTTTCACAAGCCAGTCCCCTGTCCCCATCACAAGACACCCACTTGTCCCCCTTGCAAACCAGCCACTGTCCTCCTCACAAGTCACCTGTCATCCCTCACAAACCACCCAGTTTGCCTCTCACAAGCCATCCCCTGTCCCCAACATCCCCCTCACAAGCAGCCCCCCATTCCCTCACAAGCCACCCACTGTCCCACTCAAAAGCCACCCACTGTCCTCCTCACAAGCCAGACCACCACCCTCCCCTCCATTATCATGAGGGAGGCACATGCCCAAGTCCTGGTGGGGTTTGGCTCGGACCCTTTGTAACTGCTGTGCTCACTCATCTCCATGCAATTTGAGAAGTTACAATGGCCATTATCATTGCTTCAGGCTGGCTTCTCATTGTAATTACCCACTTTGAATTAAATACCTGAATAGGGTTTTATGTGTCAAAATACAACTATTAAAATAGAATTACAAGATTTCTCTTGGTTTTGTTGAAAGCTAATCTGGTATGTTATCTTTTAATTAAGGACAGCTCTAGAGATTAACATCTAATCCCATACATGTTTTCAATGTGCTTTTAGATATCCCACCTAAGTAACAAATACTCCCAAACAGCTGCTAGAATTCCTAGAATGTGTTTAGGGTTGTGTTAAAACCTTTTTTGCCAAGGATTTGTTGCAAATGGTCTAAACACCGACTAAGAAAAAGGGTGATGTACCTCACTGGGTCCAGCTACTCTTTCCCCTCTCCAGCTATATTTTTTTTTGATCATTGCAGTCTCTTTTGGTGGTTTGGAAACTTTGGGAAGCTTCCTGTGAAAGGAGTGGGTTTTTTCACTCATGGTCTTGTGCCTTGACGTGAGCGTGGCTGTGTGATGAGCCAGAAGGAAAACTGAGCAGGCTGCTTGGTGTCATCTGGAATAATTCCCTGCTCTGGTTTGCCAGACAATGGGTGTGGAGACAACTGCTCTGGCACAAGGACCTGCTGTGGTGATGGGAACAAACAAATGGGAAAGCAGTTGCATCTGTTCCCACAAACCAGTTTGTGCAGTGACTCTGGCTGTGCTGCCAGGGAAGGATTTGGGAAACTAACCTGAACTCAGAAATCTAGCAAGGCCCTGTTAACTTTTATTTTCCCCCTTCATGTGTGCCCAGTTATTTCTCAGCCAGGCAGAAACAAACTAGTTTTATAAAATTTCTCATCCATGCTTCTCCAAAAGGGCCAGGGGCACAGATGGAGGATCCCCCTTCTGGAATTACCCTGCTGAAAAATGGTGTTCTCTAAGGTGTACACACACGTGTGTGTAAGTGTGTCTTGCAGGAATTTTTCAGTATTTTTTATTTGTGAGGTTCCCTGGTGAAAGTGAAGCCATTAGAACAGAGCCCATGTAGTGGCTTATGTAACCCTGCTGGATCAAGTCCAGAGAAGGGCCACGAAATTGATAAAGAGAACTGGAGCACCTCCCCTTTGAAGACAGGCTGAGAAGTTGGGACTGTTCTGCCTGGAGAAGAGAAGCTTGGGTGGAGACATCACAGCACCCCCCAATTTCTGAAGGGGGCTACAGGGAAGCCAGAGAGGAACTGTTCATCAGGAACTGTAGTGACAGGACAAGGGGGAATGGGTACAAACTGAGGGGAAATGTAGGCTAGATTTTATGAAGAAATTCTTTACTATGAGGTTGATGAGATACTGGAACAGGTTTCCCAGGGAGGTTGTGGATGCCCCAATCCTGGCAGTGTCCAAGGCCAGGTTGGATAAGGCTGGAAGTAAAGTGGTCTGGTGAGAGGTGTCCCTACCCATGCAGGGTGGGATTGGGACTAGATGGCCCTTAAGGTCCCTTGCAACCCAAACTATTCAGTGATTCCTTGTAGTTCTCACCTTAAACAGATGATTTGAAAAAAATTTGAATGTAATTCCCCAAGATTTTGTGATTCATAAGGACGTAAGACTCAATCTGACTGCGTTTCATGATCGAGCCTGATTGACTTGTTAAATTTTATGGATGCCTTAATTCCCTGTAAATGTTATTTTTCTTAATTCTAATAAAATCCAAGCAAATAATTCATTCAGTAGAATTATTTGGGGTTTAAGTTGTCTCTAAGTAGGTTAGTTTTGTCAAATGTACGACTTACAATTATTTGAATACATTCTTGTTCTTCAAGAATAGCTTGTTTATGAACATTTTCCCCAACATTTCTAATTTTAGATGCTTTGATGGAGGGCTTAGTTTGATGTATTTTTCATCTGTGTGTGTGTGGCTGCACCTGTTATTACCAGATGCATGTTTGTTAAGTATAAGGTTTGTTTTCCATTCACAGTATCCAATAACTGCTCAGATTAACTTTTGATCATACTTGCCAACAAACTTAATCACTGGAATTTTGTTAGAAACTGAGTTCCTGCAAAGAGTAGAATGTAAAGCAAATTACTAAAGAATGGATGATTGCACATGGACTTTGTGAGAAGATTTGCATGTAAAAACTAAAACACTTGCATTGGTTATATGTGTAAGTATGAGAATTACTACTTTTTGTAGTGTAAATATTGCACCAAAGGACACAGTTTTGTACTCTGAATAGTTCATCCTTTTTCATGCTGACATTTGTTTCACTTTCAATATAAAAATAGTAGGAATAAAGTCATACCCTGGAACTAGTCTGTCTGTTTCTAGCTCTGTAGTTTCAGACCTTTTTTGATGTAGAGACCATAATTTTTTTTTCAATGAAGGTTTGGGCCTTGTATGATTAATTTAAATCCAATGACATCAGGCTATTATCTTTTAGAGAGCCTTAGAAGTATCTCAGATACCCTTAGGCAGTCCTATATTAGCAGCTGAGAGGGAGTTTTGCAGAGAAGATCTTGGTTTTGGGAGAGGAGAGAGACTAAAGGAAAAAGAACACACCTCGGAAGCTGCTTCATTTTGGTGGCGGAACCTTGACTAGACAGAGATGTTAAAATTATGATCTTGGTACATTTTCTTCAAGTTTTATGTTCATAGAGAGATGTCTGTTCTGTACTTTGGTAGCTTTTGGAGTAAATGCTGCTGCAGGACCCCCTCCTCTTAGGCAACGTGACTTTTCCCACTCCAAGGTTCTCCTGTAGCTGCTGTAAAAACAGGAATGCACCACCACAGAGGCAGGGGTTTGCCTTCCTTATTTCCCACCAGAACCTCTGGAACTATTATTGCCAAGGAGAAATTGCAGAGAGAGATAATTAATCTCTAAGAAACTGCCTCCTGACTCAGCTCTGAAAATCTTATCAGTGGAGCAAATGCTAAAGCTGTTACCCCACTCCTTCAGATATTGGCTTCTATTCCAGAACTTCTGGGACATGGAGAACTGTTACTTGGGATCACAAAAAACACTTCAATGAACCCATTCCTTTCAGCCACTGTTGAGTGCAGCAGATGTTTCTGGGAATTCCAGAGCTCTAACTTTACTGATTACAAATATTCTGCCAAAACCCAATGACTTGCCAAAATGCAAACACAGAATTTTCTACCAGTTTCTCATTGCTGACAGCTGTGCATGGAAAAAAGGTACCTGGATTTCTTTTTTTTCTATTTCTAATATGTTCATATGATGCATCCCATAAAAAATTCTAGCAGGTAAAAAGGCATTTTACTTTTTCTAGTTAAAACATGTCACTTGTCACAAAAGTATGGACAGAGTATTCAGAGAGACAACCAGGCAGTGAGATACACGAAGAAAATATGAGAAAAATAACAGTATTTCCATTACTTGATGTGGTGCAAGGTAGACAGGTAAGACACTTTCTGAAGATTTAAATTTCTTACTAGCAAAATAACTCTGATACAGTCTAATGTAAAACTGTTCATTCCTGGCATTGCAGTTTCTGAGTGCCAAGTGTTGAGCTTTTTAAGCTGTCACCCTCATTCTTCTGCAAATATAGCACAATCTGGTTAATATTTTCCACAGGGAATCCACATGCAATGGCTTGGACAGTTTCAGATAAGTGCTGCAAGACAGAGACAAGCTTGATATTAATATTAACCCAGCAAAGAGTTAAGTATTAGGAAACACATAACTACTTAAAAAGGTGATTATTCCACAGGTCAGACAATGGCTCTGAGGGATGTACCACAGGTAATAAGGCAAATGTTCTCCAAGGGGTTCAGATGGTCATGGTTACTGTGTTTGTTGTTTAAAAACCTAATGTATCTGCATTTGCAGCTAGTAAGGGGTTGCAAATTCATGAGTATTTCCAAAAAACACCTTGATAAAAAGCTGCAGGAACAACTGAAATAGAAAATCTGTCACAGTGCAGCAGATAGGGTTAAATTTCATGTTAGCAGTTTTCACAGCTCTGCATAACTTCAGCTGGGGTTTGGTGTCTGTACCTTCTAAAATTAAAATCCCGAGCATTCTGATTACAGTGGAAGTGTGTAAGAATATTAAAAAGTAGCTTTGGTTTCCTAGTTACAAGTATGTGCAACCCAGCTCTTTATTTAAGACAAACTGTATTTGAAGACATTTAGGAAAAGCAAAGAGAGAGATGGATGATATGTCAAATGTTTTCTATAATTCTCTCCAGACAAGGAATAGCAAATTAAAATGAAGTGTCTGGTTCTTGTTATGGAAAAAACAAGGGAGGTTCATGGTTTTGTTCATGCTTAACAAAGTTGATTTTCAGAAAGAGTAAATGTAATGATACTGCAAAATTTTGCATTAGTACAATAATTCTGTTTATTGTCCTGTTTTCCTGTAAACGTGGCTTTAAGGATCAAGTTTCTCAGCAGAAAGCAGGGCTGTAGCCTCAGTTCTCAAGAATTTTATATAAGTGAACCAGAGAGAGCACTAAGGAGCTATTAGTGCTATGGTATATTTGAAAAGTGAGCTTGGTGCTTTAATTCTGCAGTATCAGTGTGAGGGTTGGAGACTGCACAGAGATGGTCAGCAATTTCTAGAGTTGCAACAAGACCATTTGTGTTTGTGCATTGCTAAGATGCTGGAAAAATATGTATGCTGAGTAGATTATTTTTCTTTTCAGCAGATGTATCCAAATGTTAGAGGTGATTTGTGGTAAGTTTGCACCAAGTAAAAAGTGCAAAAATTAGAAGGAAAAGCTATTGACATGCTAAAAAATTGTGTCTGCATTTCTTTATTTCATCAAACAGTGCCAGGGTTTAGATGGTATTTTTTTGGTTTGTGTGTGTACTATGCCCAAGAGTGCTGTTGTGTCACTAAGTCATTTGGTAGATGATGTCAACATGCTGGTTCTTAGACCAGTAAATGTGTATGTCAAAGAGAGGTTGCAATTTATAACAATTTTAAACTTATTCTTGTGCCTTTCTGTGCACTATAAAGACCTGGCCAAAATGTGCTATCAGGCAATGAGCACAAAAGTTCTGCCCTATGATGACTGAGGGCTTGTGTTTCTATGGCCTGTGCAGTCTTACTGATGTCACATCTGCACTGATTTATTCTTTACTGAGTGGAAAGTTTAAGTGGCAAAGCAAAAATAACCAAGATACTGAATTAGTGATGTCTTTATGTTCAGTCTACTGACTGAATTTATTGTCAACTCTGTACTGTGAAATGACATTCTTTGCATAATGAGTTCAGACCCGAAACAAAACGGGGATTTATTTAGGAAATATTGCTTTACAGTTCTGAAGGACAGAAACAGTGCACTGGAAGAGGCCTTTGTGCCTGACCTGCTTTTCTGTCAAATTAACGCTCTTCCCCCCACTTCCCTGTGGCAGTTCATTATATAGGAGCCAATGATATGTGGATATGGGAGAGGCCAATTGCCTCTCCAGCCCCAGCATCCTGCTGGGAGCCTGAGTGGCTGCAATGTGGGGTTTGGTAGGCACCTGTGTTTACACAGCACTAAGTGTAATTTTGAAGCCTGAATGTGAAGAGGCAAAATTTGGCCATGCCATTACACAGTTGGCTTCCCCTCTCTTAGTTACACAAACTTTACTCTTTCCAATGTAATTCTCTTAGTTATGGTCACAGAGGTCAATCATCTGTGACAAGTGCAACCAGAATATGTCCTGAAGAGCCACAGGACAAGTGTTTCTGCTTGAAAACAGCCCTGATGGTAAAATCACACACATGAGCTGCACTGTTTAGTCTGCCAGAGTCCTCATGGTCTGATGAATTCTTGCAGCATCTCCCTTGGTATTGTTATGGACCTTCTTGGGGGAAAAAGACCATTACTTAAAAAAAAAAACAAACAAACAAAAAAGATTTAATGGATAGAACTTCCTGGAGTTTTAGTCGAAGTTGGACATAAGCAGCTGGTCTCTCACCAGGAGTTCTCGCTTGGAACCAGAGTTGGAAAGAGACAGGGTTGTGAGATGGAAATGACAAAAAAGAGGACCTCAGGCAGTGCTCTGCAGTTCTTCAGTCTGAGCTGGGGCTCCAAGTGCTGCACCTGCCTCACTTCACTGTACCTACCATCAGTTTTGCTGCAGCTGTGGGCTTCCATCTCACAACTAATGCAGATTTTTGGGCAGACTGCAGCGAAGCCTCAGGATTATACTCCATGTGATGTGTTGCCACAAGACACTGAGAGCTGATGTTTTTCTGTGCAAATTATGAAGTTAATCAGAATAATTGAAAAAGAATAAAGACACAGACAAATCTAACTTTAAGCATTTTTATTTTTGTCCTTTGTGAGGTTTATGTGTGTGAAGCATTATTTTCTGTAGCTGCACATAGGAGAAGACATCGCACTAACTGTGATGGCTGATGGCTCAGGATTAGAGAGATCTGAAGCTGACATTGGGTGTTGGGTTGAAATTGCCTTTGAGGTTGTGCAGGTATATTTTGATGCTGAATTAAAAAATCATGGTATTTATCTGTCCAATTAATGGCTAATTAGGCGGTTAAATGCCTCCCTGACATCTGATCCCGCCAGATCTCGGGAGCTAAGCAGGGTCAGCCCTGGATTAGTACTTGGATGGGAGACCTCCTGGGAAATGCCGGGTGCTGTAGGTTCCAGTCCTGAGGACTTCACTGGCACCATCCAAGCTCGCTCAGCCATGGCAGATAAACCTCAGGACTTAAACGGTGGGGCCAGTTCTGCGCACACTGAGCCTCACCAAAAATCCACTGCAAAGGCTGGAAGGGCACACCCACGTGGGGACAGCCCTTCCCAAATCTTCGTTCACGAAGACGAGATACACACACACACACACACACACACACACACACACACACACACACACACACACACACAAATGGCTAATTAAAGCACAGAAAATACTGACAGTCTCAAAATGGCACAGAAAGACCCAGCTGTTTCATTTCAGTGTATGTGGCTGTTCTTTCTCCTCTTAAGGTCTCCTGTTTTCAAAGTAGCACAAATTAGGATTAAAGTTATCTTTAAATTTAAAAAGGAAGTTTGAGAGAATCTGGTGAAAATACAAATTTCCCTTTGTATGTGGATGATGGAGAGAGTTGAAGTGGGAAAATGCAGAAGGTGCCATATGCCAGGATGGCGTATCAAGGAATTGCTGCTGGAATCTGAGACACTCACAGGAAAGATCAGCATTTTCCAGACTATTAATACAGTAGCTGAGGGTTCTGACCCCTTCAGTCTTGTCAATGAACTTTGGACTTACTGAAGGGGCATATTTGTTCCCAGGAATCTGCAGAAACCTGTGGTGTGGAACAGGAATTCTCCTCTCTCCTCTCTGGCGGATGCTCCAGTGCCTGGACGTGGGGGTTCCATGCCTTAAGCTGGACATTTTTAATTTAAATTAGAGCTATAAAAGTTCTGTGAATATATGAAGGCTCTCTGCATTGGAAAATTAGTCCCCATTGCTTCCCAACTGCTGCAGACCTGTAGTGCACTGAGAGCTGGTCTGTTCTCATTTTATTTATTAGGACAACCCTGACCTGGAAGAGATAAAGTGATAGGTGATTCTGTAATTCACGACAAATATGCCATGCCATTTTAAGAATCTGATAAGTTGATTTTTAATTTATTTTATATCCTTAACTGGCAGTGTCACTCTTGGAGATGGGCTGGCATGTGTGGTACTTTGGGTGTTCCCTAGATTTTGTGTCTGAGACCTGAAGAAGGGCAGACCTGTCAATTTTAGCTTGTAAGAGATAAATTCTCCACTGCACCTGGAGTAACCAACACTGTCTTACGGTTTCTGTTGGCCAAACATTTTTTGGAAGATTATGCCTGGAATTATTTTGCTGTAAAAGCTAAAATGACACACTTTCTTCCCTTCTGTGTTTCATCATTCCCTCTATTTTAGGTCAGATGATTCATCTCTGCATTACTGTTTCTGCATTTCCATTGCCTTAATTGGGTCTTTTGGAGTTATTGCAGTCTATATAGAATTGTCAATGCTATTTCTAACAACAGCAGATTTGTTACCTCCCTCCCTCTCTTCATTCCTCCCTTCCATGGCAGGGGAGTTGGGACTGTAAGATCTTTAAGGTCCCAACCCAAACCATTCTGTGATCCTGCAATTCCTCTTGTCATCCCTCCTATCTCTTCTTTGCTTTCCCTGATTCCCCCTCCTGACCTTCCTCAGTCAAAGGAGGTTTCTTCCTGTCTTCACTGCACCACAGCTTTTCAGGGAATGAGCTGGAGGGTTTTTCTCCCTCTCATGCTAAGAGGTGACTTATTTTCTTTAGTCATGACTTGGCTCAGAGGAAAGTCCTCATGACTTTTCATGGTGTTTTAAGGCACAGCCAAGTACCTACAAAAAACCCTTGCAGGCAAAGGATGTCAGGAGATGTGCAGGGACCAGCACATTCATTGAGTATTTCAGATACTACATCAGCAGTTACTAATACTCATTTTTAGCAGCGGGTCCCAGTGCACAGAGGGTGACATGGTTGCTTTTCTTCCCATTATGAGCTTTTCTCACCACGGTGCCTTCAGCCACTAAGAACAGTCCTCACCCAAGTGTGTACCAACACAGGACAGCAGTTGCTTCTGTGCACAGTGATTAAAACTGGGCTTAGCCTAATTGCATCTCCATATATCAGTAGGGTGCAGCTGGTGGGTATGGATTGCTGTGGTTAACAATAAATTAACAATAGTTTAACAGATTACCACTGGCTACCTAAAACTGAAAAATCTGGCTGGAAACATGTTTTAACCAGTGGTGAACAAAATAAAATACCACTAAGAATACTGTTTAATACTTAAAAGTGCCATTATGGTGCATAAGCATTCCTAGATTTGTGTTCAGAGATGGTGTGTGCCTTTATAGTTTGATGGAAGTATTTGAAAAGGAAGGAATTTGTCATTACTACTGACATAGAAACTTTCTGTTTGGGATTTAAAAATCATGAAATTAGAGAGGACTATTAATTACAATCATGTAATATACCTCTGCAGTTAAACAGTACACAAATCCCTCCATTAACCCTGCACTGAATTTATAGCTTCTGGTAGAGCTTTGCCTTGTCTGCTCATTGGAAAGACTTAAACCTTTCAAAATCATCCTCTTTCCAATTAAAACTTAGGAAACCAATAAGCATTTGTTCTCAAAATACTTTAAGCAAAAAAAAAAAAGGTACTTAAAGTTTCCAGGACTGAGAGCTGTAACTTCAAGAAAGAAGGAAAAGAAGGTTTGTTTGAACAGTGAGGATTATTAAGCACTTGAATAATTCACTGTGGGTTATGATAGTGCTTCTTGTCATCAAGGGTGGGTCTCTGTCTAGAGGTTGTGCCACAGCTGGTGCACATGCCCAGCATGTTCCTGCAGGTGTGGTGGGAAAATGCAGCAGGGAATTTGCCCCCACAGATCTTCTTGAAGTTCCAAATGGGGCAGCCTGAAGGGTAATGCTGAGTGTGCACAGCCAAACTCCTAATTCCTGCTAAGCTGCATACTGAGTTTTGTCACTCAATAGAGTTCAGTGAGCTAAAGAGACTTCATTGTTTTTAACTGCTGAAATTTCTGGACATCTGTTTAACCTCAATTATGGGCTCACTGGAATAAAACCAAGGCAAAACTTTGCCTTGTGTTACCAACAGATGACCCAAAAATAATAAAGTCAGGGCATTCTATCAAGATATAGCAATAATTTCCTGTTGCCTGGCAATGTCCCCAGCACTGAATACAGAACTGGGAGTTTATTTTATGATGCTGTGCAGAAAAATTTGTTTACAGTTTTCCACTGTGATTCCCCCAAGAGGAAGAACCTGTGGCTCATACAGCGAGAGCAAACATTAATGACACCTTCTATTCATCTTGGCAAATTTATGACCAAGTTTCTGTTCCTTTTTCTATATTTCCATAAATATTTACTGACAGACTTGTGTTTTCTTAAATCCATCCCACTTATTTTGAGTGGGAACTAGCTTGAACTTACTCTAAGCAACTTATTATGGCATAATTTAAATTTTAGTTTGTTTTTAAGTACTCCTTCTTAAGTAATCCTGCCTTCACATGGCATGCAAAAATCTTTTCCCATTTCTCAGGGAGGACTAAGGAACTTTCTAATGTATTTCTAGACGGCATTTTATTACCCATAAAGTATGCCTGGTATGGTTTAAAGGGAACCTTATACATGCACGATGTGCTGTGCTTGATAGAAGAATGTGAAGACACAAATTTTATAGTATGCTTCAGGCAAATAAGCTGCTGCATCCACTCCTGAGCAACAGCACTTACTATCACCTGTAGGACTGGGATATTTCTGTAACTGAATTCAGCCCCAGCAATAAAAAGGACAGGTTGAATGCTTTTGTTCTTCTGGAATATGCTACTAAGAGGAGGACAAACCATCATGGTTTCTTGGGCTTGGATAAGTTTTTCCTGCCCTGGGATAGACCCAGTTGTGCCTTCAGTCTGCATTTTTGGGGGAACACATTAGCACTGGAAATAGGCTTGTATGAACTGACTCCATGAAGAAAGTAATGAAATAAATCATGTAGAGCCATTCCCATGACAGCCACAGTGGACCTATTGCACATTTAGAAAGCAAAGCCATACTAAAATCAACAGTTTCCAATAATTTGAGTTTCTTCTCTACATTGGTATTTTAACATTTGGTCAATTCCTCTGATAACTGGAAACCCCCAAATCTCCTTTTTTGGTCAGTTCTGTCAGAGGGCATCCTGCTGATGAAGGGAGAGATAATCAAAATTAAGCTTAGCTGGTGATGAGCTCAACAGAATGAGTGAGATTTTGTTCTTGTTTTTCTTTTGTTTACATGGCAACTGTCTCTTTCCTTCTCACATACAAATGGATGTCATTAGCATAGCTGAGAAGTGCTGCTCTTTATTTGCCAGAAGTTTCTAATAATTAAACCACTTAAAAGCTGAATTTTAGAGACAAGGCTTTTCAATGGAAAAGATATTAATGTGCTACCACTTGAACTTTATGGCATGTCAAGACCATCCTGTCACTCCTACCTCCATAAATAATTAATTCTTTTGTTTCTCTAGGAAAGGTGATGGAGTTGTCCAAATCATCAAAATTCACTGTTTGAGTCACAGATCTTTTTTGCAGCATCTTGATGATTTTAAGCATAACCTCAGCAGCAGCTTCTCTTCATAGCAGAGTAAAAATATTTCAGAAATCAAACTGATCCTAACTCGGTCTTTTTGAAGGGAACAGATTTTGAACTGATCCTTGAGCACATGAAAACAGAATAAGTTTCATTTGTTTTCATAGGATTTAATTGCATACTGTGATTTAGCTTGAATGCAGAGGGCTGGAAAGAATAAACAAGTTAATAAGGTGCTGTGGGACTTACCTTTATGGTGCACATGTAAGGACTTGTTAAGGACAGAGGCTTAAACTAAAGTGATGGATAAAATCGTCTAGAGGGTGCTTACAATACCCAGCTCAAGCACCCAATGTGCAGGGAGCATTTCTCTCCTCACTGATTGCACACAGTTGCAAGCTACTGTTTCTATTTCTCCCCCCCCCCCCCTTTTTTTAAATCCTCTCATCTACCTGTTCCAGAACTGGTCCTTCCTTATCATATTTACTTTCTGTCTAAATTGTGATGTTTAAGGAGTGTAATAATCATGGCTGAAAAATGGGTTTGCAAGATCAAGTCTCAACAGGCTGCTACAGTTCCATCATTTTTAATTTAAATACTAACAGTGTTGAACTAAATACAATTCCACTTGCAATGGTTGTATCTTTGCACGAGTGTGTTTATACATTAACGTGTGCTCTTTTGTACCTCAATGTATTTGTTCATATATACAAAGTATATGCGTTTGTGTGTGAATATAGACTTGTATGTATCTAAAAATAAATGTATTTTGTGGCAGAGATATGTTAAGGAACAAATCTAAGCAAACCATTCATCTGCATTTAGTATTCAGACTGATAGAAATGTAGAAGGGGAAATACAGAAGAGGACCTAAAAGAGAATTAGATACAGAAGACCTTTCTGTTTAGATAATCTTATTGCTCTCTGTAGGAATGCAGAAGAGATTTTCAAAGTGGACACTGAGTTATGTGCAGAACTCTTACCCTCTTGGGAAAACGGCCCTCTCAAATCTATTTTTAGACAACTCTAGATGGAAAATCAGCTCATTTTGTTAGGGACTATGTAGTTGCATAATGTAGACACGTGACTCTTCAAAATTTAGATGTTTGCTTTTAAAACCAGAAGCTGAACTTCCCATTTCTGTGCTCAGCACAGCAAAAGGAAAGGGAATGCAAGTACTGGCCTTTGCCTCCTCTGGATCATGTCTCCCTTGGAGGGTGTTTCAGCAGCATCTTACAAGCAAAAATGTTCTGACTAATCCCTCTTTTCCCTGCCTCAAGGATCAGAGAATTACGCAGAGCTCATTTTTCCAGGTGCACATCACTCTTTGTTCCAATTTAAACTCCAGGTAATTTGCTGAGTATTTGGCTGCTTCCTGGCACTTGCTGCAGCTCTCAGAGTGCAAAACTGCCCTAGCTGTGCCATTTTTGACATGGAAATGTTGCTATAGTTGTGGATCATGGAGTAAATCCTTTCTTACTGCATCCTTGTTATCCATAAAGATACACTTGTTACCATGAGGATACTTTTCTGTGTCCTTCCACAGCACGAGGTTTCCACCTTGCTGGTGAGGAAACGTACTCACCACATCCTGAGGAAGCATCAAATTCCAGCACTGACATCAGAATGATTTTCTCAGACTGATGATTAAAGTTCTACCCATCTGCTGCTGTTTATAAGCCCTCAGGGTTCATCATGTGAACTTTTCCAGTGGTTTGTCCCTCTTGCTTCTGGAGGGAGAAGGTCTATGAAAACCAGATCTTTTGCAAGCAGGGAATTTTTTGCAAACCCTTCAGTGTTTTCCCCTCTTACTTAGAAACAGGGGCATATAGGCAAAACATTTATTTACTCTTGTCATCAGCTACACTTTAGCATTCTTATTTAGGAAAGAAATTGCAGCTAAGACATGGAAGTTTTGTGGACTGTCCTTTTGTGACTTTACCAGTGGGTCCCAGTCCACCCATCCCATCAGACCTCTGAGAAGAAAAGAACAGTGAACCAAACAAAAATGTGCTAGATGCAACTTCATTTCATTTGCCTCCCACTTTTTAAGACATGCACACACATTCTCTTATCTCTCATTAAATTGATTTTACTGATGCATGTAATTGTATCAGCAGTGCTGCCTTTTGGGGGAGACTGACACACCCTGGGCTCCCACCTTTCCATGGAAATTTGGGGCAATTGAGCTCCATCTCTTGAGCGGGACAATATTTAGTAGTTTTTAGAATGTGATAGAAATTGATTGCAAAGAGGGAGAGTGATGGAATATGCATGCTGATATTTATACTTGGCATTTTAGCAATAAATGAGTGTTAATCGTGACAACAACCATGTTCTCATCATCCTTACCATCATTTTACCCACAAACTGAAATTCTTATCTTTTTCAGCTGCAAATAGCAAAGAAGATCCTCCCTGTCCCAGAGCTCTTGCAGTCCAAATATCACAAAGGACAGGCTTATGTGCCTCCTTAACTAAAGCCAGATGTTTGATTTCAAGGAGGGAATTAAAATCTATTTTCACTGGAGATTTTCCCTCATGCAGAAGGTCAGCATGGGAGAACTCACACAGGAAGTTTCCCTACTGGCATTTGTGCTAATTAAGAGTGCAGGACAGATTCAGTAACTAACCCACTGTTTTCACAAGCCTATAAACATTTAGAAAAGAATCTCCTTTTGAGCTTTAAATATCAGCTCTCAATATCTGGCAAAATACGTTTTGTTGTGGTGAGGGGTTTTTTTTAATAGAATGAAATAATTTTAGTTGGGGTTTTTGTGGTCTGAAAACTGGAAGGAGAGGGAAAATTAAAAAAAATTGTTGTCATCCTTTTTTACAGTGCATGACCACATATTCCTCTTTACCTGAGAATGCCAAAACCTGGTGTGAAATCTCTTTGCACTCCAAGTATTGAACCTCCTTGCCAGGCATCTCTCCTTTTTCCTGATTAGGTTTGCAAAGATTGATCATTTCTTTTATGGATTACTAAGCCAGTGATGCAATATGTCATCTTTATTCCAAAGCATTTACATTTCTACTTCTCCTTTCAACCCTGTGGTGTCATAAAGAAACTGCCAATGTTTGTGTCAGCAGTTGATGCTGTGGGGAGGTGAGAATGATTTTCCTTTCCCAAGCACCTGGAGAATCCAACAGTGCTGTCTGACTGAGGCAGGGGCTGCACGTAGGAGAAGGTGTCGAAAGAGCAGCAGTTTTCCTGGCATCAGAAGTGGAAGTATCGGTGCTGAGAAACTTCTCAGAGACAGATCCCAAATGTAAAACTTGTGCTCTGAGGATGGAGGATTCCTTCTGCCTCCACAGTCCTGTGAGGTGCCCCTGTTTTGGGACACCTGTGGGCTAATATTAGACTTCCACTCTTCCATTACTTAATTCATTGGTACTGATGGAATAAATCCTGCTGGTGTGCTGGAAAACACTGTACAAGCTGGAGCTCTGCCCTTCTCTGTTTAAGCAAAAGCTTCGATTCAACAGATGCTCCTGATGACAGAAGTCACTTGGTGGGTGAAACTGTGGCGAATTTATGCATGTCAAAATGCAGAGTCAGAGCAGGAGTGAAGGAGCCTCCTGCTGCTGAGTAATTCTGGGGGTGGATTAGCCTGGCAGTGCCTTCTGGGCAAGGCTGGATGTTTGTTCAGGCTTGGCTTGTTTCTGACAGACACCTGGTGCAGGGGTTCTTACAAATAGTTTGCAATCTTTCTTTGGGGGAAGGGTATGAGCAAAGCCATGGAAAACCCAGACATGCTTTGATTTTAATCACGCAGATGATCTATAATGAACTTCAGAGCAGAAATAAATTTGAAACAACTTCTATGATGTACAGCAGGCCAGGATTTTCTTTAAAGCAACAAAAAGAGAGGAGAAAAGAAAAGCATTTCCTCACTGTATACAGTGAGATCACCAGTGATTTTTGTGTTTGTGCAGAATCCCTCAGAGACACAGATTTGAGTTCATAACTTGTCTGGTCATTGCGTTTTGGCAGAGAGATGAAAACTCTCATCCTTTCCTTGCAGCACAAGCTTCCCTGTACCCAAACTGCCAATTCATGTTGTTTTTAATCATTTGTTGGTTTAGGCATCTGGTGTTTTTCTGCCCACTTGAAAAGCACCGTGCCTCCTTTGTACTTAGTAATCCAGAGTTTCTTCTTGGTGGATCACCATTACAGGTATTAGTGAGGAGGAAAGAAAAAAACAAAACACCTCTCCAGAACAACTTACTTTGTTTCTTCTTCTAAACAAACTCATTCAAATGTTTGTACCTTCTAACCAGGTTAAAACATGCTGGCTTTTTGCAAATCTTTACTGATTCCTCCCTCAGTATTCACACAGTGAATGCCATCCCTTACTTTGTCCATATTGTAGGTTCCCTTGGCACGGTCTTTCTGCTTTGAAAGGCTCCTCCCCCTTCATGAGCTGCTCTGCTTTTAATTGAGCTGGCTCAGGAACCCACAGAAACAATGTGCCTTTAGGTCCTCCAAATTGAGTAGCTTCCTGTAAGCATTTAAATTTAATGCATTGGTAGAAGGTCTTACACAAATTGTGAAGCATTTTCTGGGGTTTGAACTGTAGATTTGCTTCTGCAAAAACTTGGAAGGATCTCTCATCAGAAATGTGTACTGTGCGTGTACCTCTGTAACTCTTGGCTGGAAGCAAGGGCTAAATCTTATGTTGACTAACAGTGAAAAGTGGATTGTGTGTTTTGGTTGGTTTATTTTGTGCTTCAAACCTGGCTAACAGAGGCAGGTTTTGCATGTGTGTCCAAGGGATGGACTTACAAGGGGAACTGCCACTTGCACACACAGCCCTTTGTCATTACCATCCATACCTCATCTGTATGTTGGATGGGTTTTGGAGGGATAAAAACAATGAAATCATCTTTTTTTTTTTTTTTCCCAAGAGAAGCAGCAGGTGCCTTCAGTGATAAACAGGTTGCAAGAAGCAGCACTGGCACAAGCCAGTGAGGCAGAGCCAAATCTGTGGGCTGGTGTTTGCAAGATGTTGCTGTTCTTGAGCCCCCTGGCATCAGGTCAGAAAGGAGTGTGAGAAAGGTGTTGGCACAGCATTCCCAAACCTTTGCTGAGAGGAGCCAATGGCTCAGCCAGTGAGACAGAGGAAGGAGGGGCTCAGTCCCATCAGCAAGTGATGATACAGGCCAGGCCACCTCCTGAGTGGGATCTTCAGGTGGACTTGACCCTTGTAACCCATGGGGTAATGCTGAGCAGGAGACCCTTCAACTTTTCTCCCAAATAAACCTCCACAGCAAAGGTTTGCCCAGGCTGCTTTCCTTCAAAATACCTGGGTTTAGAGTTAAAAACAAGAAGAACGCTATGAAATGTCTCAGATGGGATTTACTCCCCTGCAGTGCCACTAAATCATGGACGAGGTGTGATCAAGTCTCACCCAGCTCAACTGGTGGGAATGGGACCCTGCTGTCAAAGCCCTGGAGCACACAAGAGCTTCCCTGTGCTGAGATTGCACAAGCAGCTCTCCATTGGAGGAGCAGGGCCAGCAGAGGTTCAGCATGACCTCCGCCTGACTCATATTTTTTCTTCCCATTACCAATGAGAACTTTTTCCTCATGAGTCACTTTAAAACAGTTTGTGCGTGTTCAGGGAAAGAACAAACCCCAAAGATTTTCCTGATGAACAGTTTGTTGGTGAGACAGAACAAATCACTGGATACTCTCAGGGGCTGTTCTGCCCACACAGCTCAGCTAATGAGCTCCTAGGGCTGTAAGTGGATCTTCTTTTAGTGTCATTTGTGTATGTCCCTTCATTTTAATGCATTTTTCTCTGAAATACATCAGTGAAAAATGCAAGTGTTACTGTTTCATTTTTTGGATATGTGTCTGAAGCTCAGGGAAACAAGGACCCCTTCATAAAATTGCCAGTTTAGCTGTTGTCCATCCTAACATAGACTTAGCAAATGCTGCCAAAGCAGGGCTTTTTCTCTTCAATTTTTTTTTCTCAGGTAACACAACCAAAAGCATATTTATAATATTGTAGCTGTGATTCTTACAAGGTCTGACATACCGGGCTTTCTGTCCCCTCTCATCCTCGTGGCTTCACTGCAGTGCCAAATTTAAGCTGTGTGAGTTGCTTGTGGCTGCACCAGAGGTCTGTGGCAGTGGCAGGGAATTCAATCCCTGGAATCATGGACTGGCATTTTAACTCTGAGAACTGAATAGTTAAAGTTTCTGAGAAGTTCTGTTCTCTGTAGGGAGTGGACACTAAGGCATCCATTATACATATTCATTTTCAGAAGTGGGAATAAGTTTGTATCTTGATGGCAGGAATGATTCGTTTTGTATTTGGCTGCGAAAAGGTCACTTCTGGCTAAGTCAGCCTGTTCCTCTCTTCTAACACCTTTTGGCCATGCTGACTGATTTAAGCCATTTTTGACAGATCAGCTGCAGGCTCCAGCACAATTAAGTTTCTGCAGGATTCACAACAATCAGGAATGGAGAACAGAAAAGAAACCTTAGCACGGCCCCACTAAGGGAAAGACTGGCTTGAGATCAGCCCTTGCTGAATATCTGAAATGTCACAGCAGGAGCAGCTTTTAAGACTGCCTGAAACAAAATTCATAGGGAACCACTGGCACCAGAGAATGCAGTTGTGGGCCAGTAATTGTGTGGAATCAAGTGTCTGAATTTCTTGTCACCTTCACTGGCAACATGGCTCTGCCTTTGCCTTCCTGACCTGGATTGGCTCATTTCCACAGTCAGATTCTCAGGGTTAGTGGTACCTTCATCTATTCCCACAGTCTGCTGTGGCCATAGCCTGGGCTTTCTCAGACTGACAGGCTGTAATCAGACTGAAATTGTGGGAGACTGGGCAAGGTATCTGGGAGAAACTTAATGACAGCTGGTTTTGAATGGTTATTGAGTGACCAACAGGTCGAGGGAGGTGATTCTGCCACTCTGTCCTTGTAAAACCTGACCCGGAGTGCTGCATCCAGCTCTGGGGATGCAACACAAGAAAGATGTGGAGCTGTCAGAGCAGGTGCAAAGGAGGCCACGAAGATATCAGAGGGATGGAGCAGCTCTGCTATGAAGAGAGGCTGAGAGATGTGGGGCTGTTCAGTCTGGAAGAGTTTGGGGAAAACTTAGAGCTCCTTCCACTGACTAAAGGGAGCTTATAATAAAGAGG
Organism: Pithys albifrons albifrons; assembly: GCF_047495875.1. Classification (NCBI taxonomy): domain Eukaryota; kingdom Metazoa; phylum Chordata; class Aves; order Passeriformes; family Thamnophilidae; genus Pithys; species Pithys albifrons. Next base: position 122,072,426 of record NC_092458.1, on the reverse strand, counting down.
GAGAGGGACTTGTTATATGACCAAATAGTGACAGAATAAGGAGCAATGTTTTTAAAGTGGAGATAGGCAGGTTTAGGTTAGGTGTTAGAAAGAAATTCTTTGCTGTGTGGGTGATGAGGCATCAGAACAGGATGCCCAGAGAAGCTGTGGCTGCCCCATTCCTGGAAGTGTCCAGGGCCAGGTTAGATGGGGCTTTGAGTAACCTGGTCTAGTGGAAGGTGTCCCTGCCCAAGGCAGGGGGTTGTGACTGGATGATCTTTAAGGTCCCTTCCAACCCAAATCATTCTATGAGTCAATTTTTTCATTCTGTTAATTGATTTCATGTTTTTTTGATCTTTATGTCCTATACACCTGCAGGAAGACATGCTGGCTTCTGAAGCACAGAAAAGTTTTGTTTTATTCCCAGTGAGCCCAAATTCATAGTTCTGTTCCCCTCATACAGATCAGTCTGTCTTGAAATGTCATGACCATTTTCTGCATTGGAAATAGTGATCACTTCATAGACAAAATAATACAAAGCAAGAAAGAAATGTTCCAGCATCTGACCTTTCTGTGTCAAACCCTTGTCTAAAGAAGATCTGGCTCTTCTAAATGAATAATAAAATCAAAAGTGAATCTGCCTAAAGATATAAATGCCTAAAAAGTATGATGAGAAAGCTGTCAGCCACAATATTTCAATTACTGATAGCACAGTGTAGGAGAGTCAAATCCCATCTCTAAAATCTGCTTCTTGATCCTGTAACATTATCCACAAATGGATTTTGATGTGGCTTTTATTGATGCAGCTCTTTCTTGTAAAAATGGCAAACTTTAGATCAATTCAGACATTACAAAAGTAACTGCAGAAAGTATAAACTACAGAGCCAGGAGAACTGAGCAGCTCAGGATGACTGTGCCAGGAGGACTGTGATGAGCTGTGATGAGCTCCTTCCAGCTCACTACCAGCACCACACAGCCAGGGCTTTTATTCCTCTGAACAACATCTCCATTCCTCCCTCCATTGGCAGCCCCTTCCAATGCTTAATCACCTTTGCAGTGAAGAAATTCCCATGACTTCTGTATCCATTTCTTGCTTGGATTAAAGACCCACTGACTTGAATTCATTTTTTTCTTTTGAAAAGGTGTTTCTTAATTTTCTGTGTTTAGGGACTTTTTCATTCACTACTGCAATGAATTTGCAACTCCCTGTTAGTTCCCTCACCCTCCTGTAGTGGCTGCTACATCTGCCAGCCATAAGACTGAGCTGTGAATACACAAAATTCCATTCATATTTTTTCAGAGTCCTAAAGATGAACATGCAAACTTGAGTCTTTCAGAACAGGGATGTTCATTGTTTGCTGCAATTTGGAGGACGTCGCTTCAATCCTAGAAGTCCTTAGTGGTGAATGTGACGACATTTGTTTTAGAGCTAATTCTGGAAAGCAGCAACTGCTTAAGACATATGGCAACCCTATCCAGCAATTTAGGGTTGTAAGTGGGAGATTCCAGATGCAATCCAACTCAGAAGCCAGTCTGGCATTACCTGTATTTGAAATTCGCCAGGACATCCATTTCTTGCAGAAGGTGCCAAGTAATTTCTAAAAGCTAAAGACTTGGGGTTTTTTGTGAGTGATAGCTGAAAAATTTAAATCAAGAATTTCACTGACTTAATTCCTCTTTTTTATAGTTATTTATCTGTTAGTGGGTTTTTTAAGTCAGATGTCATCTTCTGTACAGCTTCAGCCAGAGTCTCCCTGTTGCCTCCCTGTGCTGACAGGAGATGCAAATGCTACACCTGGGGACACAGCCTGGCAAGACATCCCGGTGTGTGCAGGAGAAGGGATGCTAAGGTGCACATTCTCCTTTGACAAAGCAGAAATGTTTCCAAACCAAAATATTTATGTTTTTGGGGAGTTTTGTTTGTTTTGATTGAAATGTTCTCCAGTAGCCATTTTCTCATTTTTTTAGAGAAAGTTTCTGAGCAAGCTTAATTTTGCTTTTTTTTTCCCTTTTTTTTTCCCCCCCTGATAAGCTTGATATTTGATTTTCCAAGCCCAAAGAACAGCTCACAAGTGCCTTGATGCTCCACAGAGCTCTGGCTCTGCCCTGACAGATGATTGGAACCATCCTGGGACTCCTGTGCTGGCACAACATGTTCTCCAGGGCCCCAGCTCTCCTACCTCTTGAGTGTGAACACAGTGATGGCCCAACATTGTTTTACAGAAGTGATATTTCTGATATTCTGAACATACACAAACCAGACTCTGTGGTTCCAGATCCCTCATACCTGGCTCTTTCACCCACATGAAACTGTCTGCAATACTGTGATACCTATTTAAGTGCTGCTCTGCACATATTGCCTCGGCTCCAAGAGCTGTACCTGTGATTTTCCATCCTTCAGTGTCAGCTCCTCCAAAAATATCACCTTGTGTTTACTCCTTTTCTTTGCAGGAGCCAAGTGGCATTGCTCTGAAGTTACTGTCCTGTGTGGAAAAGCTGGAGGCACATCTCTCTTGGGAATGTGCCTTCATTATTTAGACAACAAAAAGAAAAGGGGTTTGGTTTCTCAGATCTGATTCATGCCCTGCCTAATAATGCTCTTAATTGCCTGTCATTGCTCCCATTTTTATGGGATGCTGAAATTGCAATGAAATGCAGGGCACAATAAGAGCAACTGGTGAAAAAGCTTAAATTTAGGAATAAACATTGACATAGACATTTGCTTTTACTGTTAATTTGTTTTTGAGGTACAGAATTAAAGACCTTCAAAGCAGAACCAGCTAATGTATGAACAGAAACTAAATTCAAGGTACATACATGTGATGTTTGAGGTATGTAAATCTGGCTCTTGGCTGCTGGGTGTCCAAGGTGTGAGAGGGAATAAATGCTCTGAAGGATAAACATGGACTAAACCAGCAGTTCTGAAATGCCTTTTCCTCCAAGTCAGGTGGGAGGGAGCCAAGCTGAGCAGGCAGAAGAGGCAGGTTCTCTGGGGAGAGTGTGAAGGAGAGAGAACCACCAAAATTCCCATCGGAGCCTCTGTTTCCATTGCCACCTGCAAAAGCAGGAAACCAGAGCACCTTTTTCCCTAATCCAAAAGCCTTCGTGCAAGGACATTCAGGCTCTACCACCTTGGAAACAAAACCTTGAGAAGGGCTTAGCCAGGATGGGCACTACAATGGCTGAGGTCACTCATTTCTGTTCTCATCCTCTGGGCAGCCACTCAGCAGGGAAGGGGAGACGAAATTAAGGTGAGTGATGCAAACCTGGTCAGAGGACCATGGCTGTTACGTAGGGCAGCTTGGTTTGGATGTGGGATGGCTCTTTATTGGAAATAAACCTGCCAAGGTGGCCACAATCTGGAGAGCTGGCAATGTCTCAGTGACCATTTAAGTATCTCTGTAGATAATTAAACAAAGAAAATCTGACCCAGCGAAAACACAACCTTTGTCCCCAACTCCTCATCGCCAGGCAAAATCCTTGCCATTTCCTTTGTGCCAGAAATGAATAAGTAGAATTGCTCCTTTGTCTTCAATACTCCGCAAATTTTTTATGAAAATTGTCTTTAAAATAAATTTTCTGAGGAACTGATGTAGTAATGTACCTGGTAAATTCCTAGAGCCTCATAAAATGAAGCAAATTATAAGTTGAAATAGAAGACATGCTTAGCTTTCATCTGTGGTATGGGCTATAATTTGGAAAAACCTAACCCAATTGTTAGGTTGTAACTACTAAATGAACTCCTAATTTGCTCTTCATTACTGGTTTGATTTATTTAGATGAGAAACGATTGTGATTTTTGGCTGCTTTTTGTAACATTTTTTTGCTTAAGTGGTTTTGTGAGTCTCAGTTAAATATAAACCATATTTCTTAGAACCTTGCAGACTGTTATTCTGTCTAAGTTACAGCTGAAAAGAGGCTTTTGCACATTAGGGGCCAGCAGAAGCCCCATTCTAATACCATTTAAAGTAAATGGTGTTGACTTTAAAAAGAATTTGGAATAGACAGAAAAATCAAGCACCTGATCCATTTTTCTTCATGTTTTGGATCCTTTGCCTTTTAAAGCTGAGCCCGAATCTGCCCTCTGTGAACCTTTTCCAGGAAATGGCTTTTGAGGTTACATGGAGACAAGAAAGGTGCTTGTCTTTGGCTCTTGCTGTTCTTCAGTAAGAAAAGCTTTTGCAGATCCCAACTCACAGTGGCTTCTCCAGCACTTGAGCAGTGAAGTTCCCAGAACTGCAGCTGTATTTGTGGCATAAATGCTGTCAAGCATTCTTTATTGCTGTTTTTTTGCCTCTGGTCTCAATTCTGAAGTGGGTTTGACCCTGAGTTATAAGCAACCTGCTCCTACACAGCCTTTCCTTCCAGGTTTTATTTGCTTCTATTAATAAAATATTTGCTTTAATTTTTTCTGCTCTTGCTTAACATAAAAAACATGCTTTTCCTGACAGTTCTGAAAGTTGGTGGCTTGAGACAAAAACCTAAAGCCCAGAGATGATGAGTGTAACAAAGCCCTGCTGAATTCAGGTATCTGCCTTCTCCTGCCTTGGGATTGACTTCAGCTTTGAGTTGCTGGAAACAGCAACCAGTGCATTTAAATTCCATTTGATTATGCCATAATCCCATAGATGGGAGTAATGAGAGCAGAAAGCCAATTTGCTAAAGAGCCCAAATTGATCCAAGCCACATTGCTCAGCAGCCAACAGCTGTCAGCAAATAATTGAACTCTGTGAGTGTCAAGCTTGTTTTTAAACCGTATGGAAATGATGGATGATGCCAAAGCTGATCATGCTGCACCTTTCCCTGCCACCTCCAGTCCAGCCTCTTCCAATGAGAGTATGTTTTTGTACCACCATAACCATATCTCAGACCTTCTCTTCTGGCTTTGGCAGCCTCATTCTATACCTAGTGAGTATATAAATAAATACATATATATAGTATCAATGTTTAAGTATGAAATATGATTTCATATCTACTCTGACAGCTGTAGCTTCTAATTATAAACTGTGTCTAATTCTACACCATTTTATTCTCAGTTTCATACCTGTATTTATGTTGCACATTGCTGTAGAGACTAAGCCAGCTCAGCTGACACTGGAATTTTTAGCTTTCCAATGCTGTATCTTTGCTGCAGCCTCAGCTCTGCCTGAACAACAGGAACCCTCTGTGTGCTCTCCTTGCCTGGTGGTTCCCTTCCTGTCCCTGCTTTGCTCTAACCATGTTTTACCTTGAGCTCTGGAGAAATGGAGGGATCACAGAGATGGGGAACAAGGCTAAACTCTTCTTCCTTACCTGCCCTACTCTTCTCTAACATAAGATTTTACTTAATGGTCTGCCCCTAATACATGAGGGTTTTTTTTCTTTTTTTTTTTTTTTTTTTAATAGAATAAAATTCGTCCTGCTTGTCCAACCTTCCCTGGTCACCAATAGAATCTTGTCCCCTTATTCAAGATAAAGATTATAACCAAAATAATCCGGGTCTTCTTTTAATTTCACTCTGGTTATTTAGCCAATCAATCAAGTGCATTGGTTAAAAGGCACGATAAAAATCAGATCTCTGATTTTTGCGATAGAACCCACATCTGTTTTCTTTTCCCCTTCTCCCAGATGGATATTCTAAAGTTGCCCAGGGAGCCAGGCCACTCTGGCTCACTTCACCCTCCATTCCCTCCTGCACAGCCATGGCTGGGAATGGGCTTTCCCGGTCCTGGCCAGACCTCCATCCTGGCCAGACCTCCATCCTGGCCACTGGGCTCCTCTCCTGGCTGGGACAGGGTGTGGGGTTCAGCCTCACAGCTTGAGACAGGCTGGTTGTCCTTCTGCCCCTGTTTCCTTTTGGTCTCTTCTTAAGGACAAGCCCTGGTGCTTTTTAGGGATGTGAAGACCTTTCAGCTGCTGTCTCTGGTGCACGGAGGTGCCCTGTCTGAGTCTGGGGAGGAGGAAGAAGCAGTAAGTGGGTATTCCAGCTATGCTCTCACTCTGAATAATTTCCTGCTGACCTGCTGTCAGTAGCAGCACAGATTCCCTGGAGCCTGCTGAAGGTCTCTTGCTCCCACACTGCTCCCTGTAGCACAGCCCAGCAACAAACTCTGCCTTTTGCTGCAGGAGGAGGGCACAGATGGGTTGGGCAGAGCAGGACTGGACTCCCAGGGGTACTGTATCTATTCCATGTTTTCTTCTGGACTGTCCCTGTGCTATGAATGGATCATCCTGTCCTAAGCTCTTTTCCTAGTCCTGCTCAAACTGTGCATGTATCTTTTGTTTAGCTGGAAAGATAAACATGACAAAAGCACAGATTCCTAAGAGCCTGACAATTCTGATTTTTCTTGAATTGTTTTTGCATGTTTCATCTTTTCAGGCAGTAGTGTACAAATAAGATAAGCTGTAAATATTTTAATTGTATGCCTTTTGTGTGAACTGTGTTAACTTCAGTCTGTTTGTTGGCTGACCCTGGTGCCCTCAGAGCTCTCAGAAAAAACAACCCTGCTATATTTGAATCTCTTCACTTAATTCATATTTATCCTTATTAAAATTTCTTTTGCTTTGTCTGAAGGATGATGCAGGCATTTTAATTCTATCTGATCTGTTTCCCAAATGGGACACAGGGTGACTCAGCCCCTCTGGCTTCTATAACATCTCATTAGGAGCCAGCCTGACGTCTGTGACATGACTGTAGGTTTCTTACTGTTAATTCTTAAACTCCATCTGGTTTTGTTGCTGTTGTTGGGGTTTCTTTTTGTTGTTTGTTGTTGGAGGTTTTTTTTCCTATTCCTGCTCAAGTATCTCAGTTTTAAGTAAAGCCTGTACCAAGTTCGCCCCTCATCACCAATGGTTTCAAAACTCTGGAACCCCATTATAAGACCTGTGTGAAATGATATAGTTAATGACCTTATCCCTGACTTTGTTTATATGGAAGGCAATGAACCACTGCAGGTCTCAAAGGGCCTGATCTAACAAGGTCTGCTACAAATGCAGAGAGGCAGCACAGGAGCTCCAGGAATACCTTTTGTGTCAGATACCTGAAAGTCCTTGCCAGTGATGTATGAATACCCTGGTTTAGCCTGGAGTGATGTCTGAAGGATGTCTTATTCCAGACATCTACTGTGACTCATATGCCCATGAGTTCCTCACCCTTTGTTACCTTTATAGTCAAAGGAGAGCAATGAACACTTTGGCATCATGAGGCTGGAGTGGACTTGTAAAATACTTGGGATTGTTCTGTCCTGGAAGTGGCTGTTGTGTTCTACTATTTTCTTTTAAAATATATTAATTTCCTTTATATTTTCCTGAATTAAATTGCCCTTTTTCTGCTTTGCATCTGAAGGCACCAAGAATTCTTTGAATTTTCTGCCAATCTTCATCTTTAATGACCAAAGTGATGCCTATGTGTCCTAGTTCAGCAGGAGGGACCAGTTGACACTGTGTGGGGGCGATCAAAGCTGTGTATTCCACACCCTTTATTCATTCCCCAAGGACAATGGACCATTAGCAGCAGCTGCCCAGGGAGTCATTGGCACCTTCACACTCAGCCTGAGGGAGTGTGGCTGCTAATGGGCCATCAACAGTTCAACAATACCCCCTGGCTCCCAGAGTTAATCACCCATTGTGTGAGTCCCCACCCAGGGGGAGGGACTGGGTGCTCCCTGAGGGTACATAAGTGGTGGGTAAGAAAACCTCAGGAACTTCTCATTGGATCCAGATGAGCAGCAGGACCTTGACAGGAGGAGATCACTGCGCTTGACCAGGCTACAGCCCTCGCCTGCACCAACAGGTTTTTTACTTCCTTTGGCTTTGGTCTTGGGGAAACCACACGGGTCTCAGCACAAGGGTAAACGAACCCTTTGGGTTTGTGCCCCAGGACACTGGGTTATATTGCTGGGTTTTGTGAGTTGAAAGCTATTTCCCTTTGTGTCAGTGTATTTATTGTAATATTATTATTAAATTTTAGCTCTGACTTATAATCTTCTTGTGGTGAGTTCATTTCCCCTGCTGGTTCACCTTTAAACCAGCACACTATGACAAACAGTCACTACTAATTCTTTCTTCTGTCTGTTTTTTGAAGTGATGTTCTTCCTCATGTCAGCCTTCCTGGAAATCATTCATTTGTGTTGCTTCTGTCACTGGTTTCTCATAGCACTGTTTTCAGCTACGTACTACAGGGAACTTATGCTCTGGGGTGACAAGTTAATGCTGATCCCTTTCTTTCCTGTTTTTCTTTTCCTTTCCTAGGAAAAGGCCTCTCTTTGCTAGGGTACCACCTGTGCAACTATACCCTGACTGAAAACGTGTTTAAAATGGTTGCCTACCAAAAGTCCTACAAGAAAAACACGTCCTGTGGAGGATGGATACCATGGATAGTGTGTCCCCAGACATATTATAAAACAGAATATCATGCTGTTGAAGTCCCTGAAAGCATCACTCTCACAGATTGTTGTGAAGGATATGAACAATTTGGACTCTACTGCTCCCTAGGTAAATTTTAGTCAGATTAAGGGTTGAAATAAATGCTTCTCATGGCAGAGGATTCATCCAGCTCTGGTTCATGGGTTCCTGTTCACTGGAACCAGTGAACCTGCAAAAATGTATAGTAAACTTTGTCCAGAAAAGTAAGGAGTAGAGATGAAAGATTCAAGCTCCTGATTCTTGCTCTTTGCCGCCCCTGGCCACAAATTCACAACAATTCCAGGGGAGCTTGAAGAAGGGACTCCCTTGCTGCCCCCCTGAGGGCTCATTACCTGTCGTGGTTCAGGCCAATCTCCCTGGCCAAGTGCAATAACTCACATACCCATGGCTGGTCTCTGAGCCTGCTTGCATTCACACTGGGAGCTTTCTTCTCAGAAGTAATTCAGGATCCACTTAGGAAAACATCTCCTTTGATTTGAAGCAGGTTCTGTTCCCAGAATGCAATCCCAATTTTGGTTTAATTTTAAAACCACCTGTGACCTCAGAGCAAGTCTGTACCAACTACTTTCCAATCAAAACTGCATTAGGTCCCATTTTCTGTTTGGTTGGCTGCAACCCTGGGGAAGGTGTGAAAACTGGTGAACCTTTTGGTGGATCTGATCTAACTTCTGAGTGTTAACAGGACTCTACTCAGGAAAACTTAATCACCTCTGTCTCAGGATGGAAGATTTTTCCCCTTCCCCCATCAGGGCTCCCAGTTTTCACCTAGAAATTCCCGGTTTTATCAGAACTTGAGACATAAATGGAAGAAATTCCCCGGGGAGCAGGAACTTCTTTTTTTTAAATGGATAAAGTTATATGCTTTTAAACTGAATGGGCATCTTGGATTAGCTAGGTCAGCACTGAACTGTTCTGTCATCCAGAAAAGTTCTGCAGGACAGAATTTTGTCTCCTGTTTTCACTATGACATTGCATTTTCTCCATTTTCCCTTTTCAGTGTGGACACAGTCACACACTGTAGCAGCAGATTGCAAAGGAAAGGTCCCATTGCAGCCCTGGCTCTTGTTTTGGGTCATAAGACTTGGGTGACTCAGATCTGTGGGAATGTCCCCAAACCTGCTCCTGCACCACATCATATAATGTGGCACAAGAGAGTATGAGCCATATGTCCTGTCATGGGATCTGTCAAGAACAATGTGTTCATCCTACTTTTAAGCTACTTCAGAGCATTAGAAAAAGAACTTTCAAATATTTTTTCCCAGTGTTTTCCCAACAGTCACTAGTAGAATATCATGTCTAGCAGGAAAGTGCTTTTAAAAGAAAGATGGGAACACAGTTGTTGTGTTTTACTTGTTCCTAAAGTTATTTGCTAGAGAAGAGAAATTAAAGCGTAATTAAATAGCCATGATTCTTAATTTATTGTATCCTGCCATTATCTGGCCCCATGGCTGTTGTGGAGTGCCAGCCAGGCCAAAATTTGGTCTGCAGCTTATTGTGTCCAGGCAGTCTTGTCTGACTGTTGATAATCAGTATTTTCCAAACGTCAGTTCCACACTGGGGAAAATCCCCAATACATCTAATTATTGTTGAAAAATTACTTCAGTGTGATCTTTTTGTTATTCACACATGTGTGCATGCATGAATCAAATGACAAGCCTGGGAGGCAATCAGAGAAAATGGCTTTTTAATTCTGTAGTACAAGGAAAGAGCTGTGCCAGCTAAATGTGGAAAGTCACCAGCTCGTTGTGGTTGTCACTGTTTGCACAAGAAACTCAGATGTTTCTGAAACTCTGAAAATCCAGACAGTCTTCTTGTGAGGAAAAAAAAAGCATCCTGGTAACACTTTAAATATTTTTCCTAGTATAATTCTATGTCTTTTAAAGGCATCCCTAGGGATATTTTAGACTTGAGAGCTGCTGATGAGTTTGTTTCGTCTACCAGAACAAATCTGTAAATCTCCTGTAAAGCTTGCAGAATTTCCACTCTGCCCTCGCCATGTTGTTGATAGGCACTCAGGGTAGGTTTGTCCATTAAATTCTGCATTCACCTTGACTCTTTTTCCTGTCAAAGTTAATTTGGGAATATTTTAAACCATAGAAGGATTTGAATGGCTTCTAGGTGATTTCTGTGTTTACATTATTCCGGTATCTTTGCTTTTCAGGGCATTAGTCATAAATTCTGTGAATGGTAATGTGCTGTCTAGACACAGTCTTAAATAAATGATGAGAAGAGAAACTGGAACTGCTGAAATTACTGCACATGCTGTTGAACTAGTGTTATTTTCTTCCTGACGTTATACATGCTGGCATGTTCTTCATCCTGCTAGGAGTGGAAAGGTCTCCATGACCTTTCCCAGCAACCTGCTCCTGGCCACTCCTCACCTTTTCTTCCTAGAAGGAAACATTTAACCCTGCCTGGGATATGGCAGGCTCTGTTTTCCTTATTTCTTTACTGTTGGGGAAAAATACCAAATTGTTAGTCAAGTTACTTTGAGAGTTCTCACTAGTTGCCCATCTATCCATGGGGATAGGATTAGAGATGCACATACAAATGCCTTTAACATTTTAAAACAACTGAAAAGTGAATTATCTAAAAGCTAGCAAGTGCTAGAATTAATTCCAAAGGTGGAATTAAATAAAACAATCTTGGTTTTCTCTCTTTGTGCCTATGCAGATTAGTAAAGTCTTCTAATTGCCTTATGCAGCTCTGCTGTACCCCAAGGACCACATTTCCATGTGGTGCCCAGGGATGGTGGGGCCCCTTTAAGGGGCTCTCCAGCAGCTTTCCAGCTTGACTTCCACATTCAGTGCCTCTCACTGAATGGAGAATTATTTATCACCTCTTAAGGTGAGTCCTGGGGGATTCACACACAGCAATTTATCTTTGCAAGGACTGCAGGGAGCAAGGGGGGGGTTCTCTGTCTTTCACAGGTGGGCAACTGAGCTGCAGAGAAGCTGAGATCATACCATTGCGTGCCTGCTCTCAGACACCTTGGGTGCAGTTTAATAAAAAAAAAATTTCTTTTGCTTTTCAGAGTGCTTAGAGCTGCCTTTAACAACTCGTATGGATGGGGCACAGAGATCCACATCCTCAGTGGTGACTGTGAGCAGTACCCCAGTTGCTTGGCAGGTCCCTGGGCTGCAGGTCAGGCTTGTGGACCTGTAAAACTCATGGCTCTGAAAGGTTGTTTCATGTTACAAAATTTCCCCAGCATCTTGCAGGATTGTTTTTTAGGTAGAGACAGTCCAATTCTCTGGGCTAATTTCCTGCTGCTGGAATTGATGGTATACTTCTGGTGACTGGCTTGCTGCCCAGTTTCCAGCCTAAGATGTAACCAGAGAGCTCCTTATCTGCCATCTAACCCTGCTTGATCCCCAGCTAGGGAGGGAAAGAGTGCATCAGAATGCAATGAAGACTTTTTTAAGCACATATGTCTCTAGAACACCATTTAAGTTCAAGTTCTCTAAGCACATAGTTGATTCGTTACCTCCATGAAAAAAACACCTTGAAATAGGAAAGCCCAGACAACTTTATTGCTGAAGATTCTTAACTTGAGAGCACTTGATTTGCAATGTTAAGGTCACACTTTCATTAAAGTGTACTTTGTGTGCATAACTTCCTGAGGTTTTCAGGAAAACAACTGTAAAGTAAAGAAAAAGGTTCTTTTTTGGTGCCCAGGTGACTTCTAAGCAGGGCTGGGACCTTTCAGAGCTGGTGTGCAGATGTTCTTGTGCTCGCTGTAACTGGAGCAATGAGGAGCTGTGGCACAGCTGTGCCCTGTGCTTGGGCTGTCACCAGAAAGCCATGGGATGGTGGTTTCACATATGGGCAGCGTTGCAGCATCAGCCTGGGGTGGGAAGGTGCCAAAATGCCCTGTGGAACTTCACCCAGGAACAGGTGTCACTGACTGCCCTGCAGTTTGGATCCCCCGTGTGTCCTCAGTAGCTACAGAAATGGGGTTATGGGCATCTGAGGGTCTGTCCCTGCCTGTTCCCTGTGCCTGCTTATGGGCATCCTGTCTGGGAATTGTCTTGTCCCTTTTGGAGCCCACCAAAGCTATCTGCCTCCACACCCCACCTGGGTAAAGAAATGTGTGCTTTTACTTGTTTTATTATTGTGGGCTCTGGTGAAAACCATCTCTGCTTTCACCTTACCCCCTGCCTTTGGGATTTTGTAAACTTTAACTACATCCCCCTCAGCCTTCTCTTCTCCAAGACAACAGTCCCTGCCTTTTTTAGTAGTCTTTTCTTACAAGTTTTCTACTCCATTCAGTGACTTGCCTTGTGCTTTCCCTGACTGCATTTAACCCCTGGGAGCAGGGATACCTGGAGTAGCACCCAAGAGCTGGGCTCTCCATGAGTTCCTTCCAGCTCTCCACCGAAGGCCAGAGCATGGCCACGCCGTGGTGCTGCCAGCAGGATGAACCCAGTGGAAGTGGCAGTGGCTAAAGTTCATGAAGTTTCTTCTGAGCATGTTCAAACTGGTTTTGTGCTTCAAAGACCTTGGTCCCCCATTGTCCAACAGCATCCTTGCCAAATTTCAGCCCGTGACTCCTGAGTATGTTCTAGTGAATTATACAGATTTTCATAAGGAAAGGTGTTAAATATTTGTCAAATGCTGGACCAACACACATCCCAATCCTTGGAGAAGGAATCAGGATGGAAAACATCCATCCGAGTAGATAAAACCTACCCATGTCCCACAAAACAGGGTCATATGATGAAAACTGCCAGTCTGCCTTTGAAACACATTTTGCCAGGAGTTCTTTCTATAATCTCATGGATTTGTCTCCACCTTCTGATACCTGAGACAAATGCAGGGTGCTGGTCGCTGGCTCTGCCACACCCTCTGGATAAAACCAGTCCACTCCAGGTAGAAGGAGGGAGAGGTATGGGAATCATGGCTGAGATAATGGTGTCCTTCAGCATCAATCTCCTGGGAGATCCCTCCAGCCTGCAGACCCAGTGGGTCTCCAGCAGGCAGACTGGTGACTGACCTTTTGTTGCTAAGCACTGGTGTGCAGTTCTGCTTCCATACATTTTTATAAAGGACAGAGAAGAGAAGCCTGTACTTCATCCAACTGACAGAGGAGTTGGCTGGCTTGCTCCCCAGTGCTGGCAGCATTGCTTGGTAGGTGACTGTCCTCAATGTGATTGAAGTGGAGAGCATAAATTGAATTTTCAAAGTGCATCTGGTACAATTAGGCAGAAATGTGAAGTGAATCCATCTCTGTTTCCGTTGATCCGAAAACGATGACCTTTTGATTTCAGATAAATGGCCAGGGAGGCACTGGGCCAGGATTCAATAGTGTTTTCTGAGATTGCCTGTGACTCATTAAACCATTTACACTGCAGTTAAACATGCCAGAAAAAAAGACACAGGTGGAAAAAATGTTGCTTTGAACCTCAAACCTGCTTGAAAGGCACCTGAATCTCAGAGCTGGAGGAATTTGCATGCTTGGGTGCTGCTTGCCAAGATCTACCTTTGATTTGAACAGTGAGGTGCTCTGGTGTGGGAGGCTGCTTAGCTCCCTGCACAGGAGCCTGGGATGGAGCAATCACATGAGACTTGAAGTGTGTGGGACACTCATCTAAGGGCATTCGAGACCACATCACACCTTATTGTGGTTTTAGACTGGAAATTAGGAAGAATATTTCTAGGACAGCATCCTGTTTGGGGGAACAACTTACAGAGCCAGACCCAGAGCCAGGAGCAGATGTTCCTGGTCTATCCTGGGAAGCGGAATAGGATTCCTGGGTCTTGCTGGACCCAGAAGTAACTTCAGTAAAATTGCACAGGGTTGATTTTTTTTTCTCATCCTCCCACTGCAAACCCAGGCCTATGACTCAGAGTGGATTTTGGAGGCAGAGCTGGTCCTGTGAGAGACTAAAGAAGGTGAGTGCCCTTGGTTTACAGGCAGGAAGAGGCCCATCCAGGCTGCAATAGATAGCAGGAGAAATCCTGCTCCCTGTAGGGCAGCCAGGCACTCATTGGGGTGTGAATAGAGTTTCCTGATTTGCTGCCAGAGCTCTTACAGCTTTCACACCAACTCTCTGTTTAAAGAAACTCAGAGTTGTGACAAAGCTTGTGCTCATTGGCTGTGTGCACAGAAAATACATCCACACAGTGGATCAAAGGCAATAAAAAGAGCAGGAAAGTGCTGTCCCATGGGTTCTGCATGCAGGTCTTTAAGAACACACATGCAAGTAACCTGAACACTGCTGAGAGGTCTCAACTCAGTGTCTTCTCTGTTCCCCAGCATGTGGGTTTTGGCAGGTTTTTCACTGGAGGTGACTACTATCATTCAATTATTCCTACTTTTCTTAGTTACTCTTCAGAGACCCTTGCCAAGCATACTGTGGGCCCTCAGAAAGACACAGACCATTGGTTTTAATAGTCTTTTTTTTTGTGCAAATATCACTGTATGTCCAGTTGCCTAAGTGGCTGAGAATTGCACATGTTGGGTTTTGCAGGCCATGTTTTGAGCTCTCTCCCTTGAGTTTAGGTTGAGCTGGGATTTGGAGTACTAGAAATGAGATCTGTTATGTCATGTGCTGAGAAGCTGAGGCTCTCTGCATGCAGCAGTCTCCAGTCTCCCATGGACTGGCAGAGGAAGGGGCCTGGAATGTTCATGTGACAAGTTACATAGATGTAGTTTCAATCTTGATTCATTGACACAATTTCCCTGTTTAAGAAGGTTACTTTGGTAAGGCCAAAAGTCCTAGATTTGGTATCCCCTCCTGTTTCCCAGAAACTTCATATTTACTGTTATCCAGAGTCTTGGGACAGCAGAAACTGTAAACCCACAGAACTGATGATTCATGATAGATTTATATCTTGTTGTGGATTTTTCACTTTCTGTGGGCTTCATTATGGCAAATGTGGTTTTTCTGTAGCACGATTATTTCCATTGCAAGATTCAGGTTCATTTTTCTCCTGGCTGACTTTAATTGCCCAGTAATGGATCAAAAATCTGCAGGTGCAGAATGAATGGAAAAGAGACATCTTTCAGGTTGATTAGAAAGACTAGAGCTGAGCATTACTTGGAACTGTGTTTGAGAGCATGGCTGAAAGTAGTGATTGTAAGGCTCAGAAATATTTTCTCTTTTCCTCTGTAGAGAAGTGTGTGCTGGCATCGAGTCAGGACCACTTGGTTTGGCAACAGCAACCTTCTGCCTTAGCTGCCCTCTCTGCAGGACTCTGGTGTGGGCTACCAACCTCCTGGAGTGGCCAGCTGGTACAAAGCAGGTGCTTCCAGGCTGCAACCATGGGCTCAGTTCTGCTCTGCTGTCCCTCTGTGCAACCCACTCACCTGTACCTGAGAACTACATCATGTCTCTGCTCTCATGGAACACCCACAATTACTGTAATTAAAGGTTAACTTTGTGCCATGAAAGTTAGGATAGTTATCGATGAGAAGTTATGAATTCAAAATTTACAGAAATGTTATGAAGAAGAAAAAAACCTGTGAACATTTACGTCCTTGAAATGAAATAATGGTATTTTAGGCTGCTGTTTTCTCCTCATGAAAACCTTGAAACAGACACACTTCTAAAATGAGGAGGAGGTGTTTGCTATAAATTAAACAGCACAATTTTGTGGAAACAGTTTTCTATATTTTTGTTCTTAGAAATGTTTTTGTTACTTAGCACTCAATAGATCCAGTGTATTTGCCTCAAGACCTGGTACTTGTCCAGTGGAGAATACAGAAACCTCTGATTATTCTTGCACGTTCGATGCTGAGTGTCCAGGGCTCAAAAAATGCTGCAACTCATCCAAAGGAGCAGGCTGTGTGGATCCAATGCCAGAGGGTATGTTACTGATAAATTAAAGACTGATTCTAATAGAAAAATGCTTAATTTTTCCTTCTGAGAGTGGGAGTGGGCAGGAAAACTGTTACCATAGCTCTTCATTAAACAAATACGGGAATCTGCCTTGGATATATTCCAGGATATTCAGTTTCAGTGCTTGCACCCATGAGCACTGAGCAGTGTGTGGGTGCTGCAGGTCCAGTGGACCTCTCTTGGCTTCTTTTCCTTTGCTGGCACCACTGTTTGTGGCATATGGCAAAGGAGGCAGTAGCTGATGGGCTGTCTGTGGGCCCTTTGTATTTGCCAAGTTAAATCTTGCTTTGTTTTATCAGAGCTTTCCTATAGCTCTGTTGCCTTCTGTAGTATCAGACCTCAGATGACTTGGCTGTTTATTTCATACACTTCAGGAAGAAGGTTCTGGTACAACGTGACAGTGCTTGTGAAAATGGATTTTAATGAATTAACCAGAGTGGATTCCCACTTTCTGAATCATTCACACCTCTTGCACTCCATGGTATGTACAAACACCAACAACCCCCTGTGCTGCTCGTTGTGGCCACGTTTATGTTACTCAGGAACCAGACCTTGCTCCCCCTTTGTTCTGCCAGATTGATTTTTTTGGCCCTAATGTATTTCTAATTACGGAATGTCAGCTGCATCCTTAAGCAATTCAAGTAACATTGATTTATCAGCTCCTTTAGTGAATTTTTCAGGTCTCTTCTGAAGGCAATTTAAAGACATTCTCAGATATAGGGGGTTCTCCTGCTTAAGTGGTGATTGCTCCAGCTCTGTCTCAGTTCAGCTTTGGATCTGTAACTGACTGGAACCAGATTTCAAGAACTTCAAAGCATGATAAGGAGTTTTGAGTTAAATCTTTCAAGAGATAAACCTGATATCAGGCACTGGGACCTACATGGCAGTTGGACTCAGCCAGAAATTTTACTGGGAAAAACTGGGATTAGGGCAGGGGGCTGTGTCTGGGGTAGAAGTGTTTCCCTCTCAATCTTTCTACCAGAAGCAGGATGGGGCAGATAATAGGGTGTTATTTTTGCTGTAGGACTGAGAATCTGCCCTGGGCATGGATCAGCAGCAGTATGTCTGTCCTGGTCCCCAACACATCAGGTAGGAAAAGTCCAAGGCAACCAAGGAAAACATAGCCCTAGCAGACAGTTCCCAAAAAGAGGGTCTGCAGGAGGAGCCAGGCTACAAAGTAAAGCCTTGCTCAGACAGGGGGGCTCTTTCTGTCCTCTCAGTGGTACTCAGGAAATGGATTGATGAACTCAAACAAAGACCCTCCAGACCATAAACTTGAAGCATTTCCCTGGTACATATCACCATGCCACAGAGAAAAGCAGGCTTGGATGTGGCCTTTGAAATGTATCCAAGAGGGCAGGTCTCTAATTCCCTACAGTTTTATTTCTACCCTTCCCCATTTCCAGCTGGGAGTGAGGAAGTAGCAAAGGGAACCCATCTGCCATAATCCACTAGTGCTGGTAGCAGAATGACATGGTCTTTAGGTAAGCATGGGTTGTGAGGCTCATCTCACCTGAGCCCAGCTGACTGCAGGAGAGGTGTCAAGTCTGGGATCTCTCTGTTATTAGTGGAGACAGACTGGGTCGGCTGGAGGGCAATTCATCCTGCCAATTTAGACACCTTCTTCAAGAAGAGGAATCATCTCTGAAGGGTCTTGTCTTTTCACATTCACATAACAACAATTGCTCTGGACTAGAGAAGAATAACAGGTGAAATGCTGCACATAAATCTGTCCCCAGTCTCTACTACCTGTGGTCTGGAGGCAGTTCCCAGGCATAAATTCAGGCAGCCTTTGCCTGAAGAGGTGCATTTTGCTGATTAAAGTGACAAGAGGCAAAGCAGGTGCCAACACTTGTAGAATACACAGATTCACTCTTCCAAACTTGTTCCTGTTGCTCACTGCCTGGCTATTAGTGTTCCAAGACACTCAGTGGAGATCAGGTTGCCAGAGAAGCTGTGGCTGCCTCATACCTGGAAGTGTCCAAGGCCAGGTTGGATGGGGCTCTGACAAACCTGGTGGGAAGGTGTCCCTGAAAATCCTCAGTTGTTAAGGCATTAGAGGTGGTTTCTTCATTTTCTTCACAAGTTCATTTCTAACAGGACTTTTTCCATTCCAGATATTGTAAA
Source organism: Pithys albifrons albifrons (assembly GCF_047495875.1). Taxonomy (NCBI): domain Eukaryota; kingdom Metazoa; phylum Chordata; class Aves; order Passeriformes; family Thamnophilidae; genus Pithys; species Pithys albifrons. The sequence continues at coordinate 122,054,073 of NC_092458.1, read as the reverse complement.
TCAATTCCCACACCTGCCCATGGCATGGAACTGGTTTAAGGTCCCTTCCCATCCAAACCATTCTAGGGTTCTATGATACAACACAAATACATAAAGTAAAAGGAAATAAAGAGAGTAAGCACCAAATTGATCACTCTGGTGGGATGGGTCATGGGTGAGGGGACCTGGTAGTGTGAGAGGGGTGGATTCTGCCCTGACCTAGAAAGGACCTTTAGCCTATTGATTGTCAAAGACTGTCAAGTGTCAAAAAATCCACAAATCTATAGTGGATTTAGAATAGCACAATGTTTTGGAGATGACATGTTGCTTTTTCCGTGCTGACTCCTCCTGGGTCTTTAATAGATCCCTCTGCAGTTACAAACCAGCGAATATTCAGCGTTACCAGCAACAGTTTTGAAATGTCCTGGCATGTCACCTCTACTCTGAACCACACTTTTCAAGTCCAAGTGTTGAAGGACAGTGTGATTGTGCAAGACCTGAAGACAAGGAAATGAAAATGGATGTGTCTCAACTGGAAGCAGGTGTGATGTATTCAGTTGTGATCAGCTATGAAACTTGTGGAAAAACCATAATTTCCCATTGAAATGTTAAAACAGGTAAAGAGACACTTTCAAATATATATGTACTTTAAAATACATTAAAATGTATACACACTTTAAAATATATTTTCTATCTCTCCTTCATTCTCTCCCCCTGAGGCTGCTCTCCATTCACTTGCAGTTCAGCAATGACCCATTTGGTCCTCCCTGAAAAACACTTCCCATCATCATCCCATTTCTTCTCTTTTTTTCTTCTATCCAACCCAGACTATCAGACACTAGTTGACAGCAGAACTGAAGCTGACTTACACTATTACAGGTACCAGACAAAGCTAAAACTTCTTTTTTTTAAAAAAAAATATTTTTTCTTTGGTGTCTGGCACTGCATTCTGCTGCCACCCATCTCCCATCCAGCCCCATTTTTCCTGGTTAACAGCTGTGGCCAGTTAGAAATCCAGTCAACTGGTTTGTCAAGGGCTCAGCTGAGCTAACAAGAGTGCCCAGAAGAAGTGCAGATTCAGCTGAATAAAGGATTAAGGGGAATAACAAGGGTTGAGTAAGAAAGCTTGCGAACTACCTGCCCAGTTTGGTTCAGTTAACTAGTGATGGAAGAAGCTTCCTGAGGCCCTAGTGTGTTGATCAAACATAACCTTGCTTTTCCTTTAACCTTAAATTATTTCCTAAGCCTTCATGCAAATAAAGAAATAAATCTCTCCCCATTTTTTTTCGAAGAGCAGGGAGTGAAGTATTTATGACTGACCACAGTGAGAATGCTGCTGTCCATGTTTATCCATAAAAGCCTTCCCTTTGATCAGATGAGGGTGACTCCGGTTTGGGTCAGAAGGAAATTACTCCCTTCATAGAGGGAAAAAGTAGGAGTTCTAGTGGTTATCAAAACAGAGGGCTGAAGTTCAGAGTATGAAGCTGGAGCCCTTGAGAAAAAGTTTTCCAAAGACCCATCCAAAGAGTAACTGCCTCAGACTGTTTATACAGGCTACAGCAGTTAGAGATTCCTTGGCTCTTGGTTTTGTCTCCTGTGCTCTGTATGTTATCTGTCAGGCTTTACCAGAGGAGTGCCATGCAGTGCTTTTTGTTCTATTTTCAGTTTAGGAATATATTTACTATCCACACTACCAAGATGAGAAATATAAATTAAAAAAATTTTGAGCAGTGGGCTAAAAATGAGCTTAGTGGCAATTTAACCCTGGATGTAATTTCAAAGCAGGGGTTATGTAGGGTGAGGTCCAGATACGTGTGTACCCACAGGTAAAGGTACGTGTATATCCTGTTCTCATGCAGTAGCAATTAGGCACCTAAATATCTCTATGGACATGATGTAAGTGCATCTTCTTAATGTATAGGAAGCTTGTAGCAGCCACTCTGCTTTATTTTCTTGATTTAATACTGAACTCTCTCAATTTCATCCTCCCTTCCTCCATCATCTGAGATTTTGATCTGGGCACATCAGTTTTGACTGAATCCTTTCCTCTCCTGCTTTGTCAATGTGTGTTTTAATGTTGTGTCCTACACAGGCCAAGGTATTTGATGTCACTAGGAGGATTCTCAACCACAACTTCACTGATGATTTCCATAATTCCAGCAGCTCAGCGTATGAAGAATTTTCGAGACTGCTTCTTACTGAGGTAACATTAAAATGTCTGTGGGCAATACATTTTTTTCCCATTTAGAATTCATTTAATCTAATAGAGGCTTTTATGCCTGGCTGAAATATCCCTGGAAAATCATCATGCTGCTTCCTGTGAACTTTCTTTATAATTAAAACAGAATTCAACTGACTAGACAGATCAAGCCCTTGGCCTTGTTAGCAATGGAGACAATGAGAATTTTCTCCCGCAGGAAAGTAAAGGAATTATAAATGCAGGCATGCAACAGGGGCTTCTTTCCTTGGATATCTAGCTTGGCAATAAGCTCACACTAAACTGACTTGAGGCTTTTTAATGGATTATTGAAATGACATTCCTGGCATTCATTTCAGCACTGTCTTCTCAATAAATGTCTGACTGCTCCCAAAGCTCTCTCTTCTTTCAGGAAAAGTGACTGGATCAGGCTTTCTTCTCCAGCCCCATTCCCTGCCTGCACACACGTAGCCACTGCCCACACTGAGGTGTAATCAACCACATGCAAAACTTGAGTTACAAGCTCTTATCATCAGCTCTCAGCTTCCCCAGAAGGGGGGAAGTTTCAGATGGAGCAATCTCATGCAGTTTTCCTGCAGGGAACAGAGTTCATAGAGGAATTGGGATCTCCATCCAACACAAGACTTTGTGACTCATAAGCACAAGTGAATTTAAATCTGAGAAAAAGTCCTCACCAATAATGGAGCTTTGCTTTCAAAGGCAGCAGAGGAGAGGAGTTTGCTCATGAGAAACTGCAAGTTGAACCTCCTGACATGGTTTCATTTTCCACAGTTGCAAATTGTTCACTTTTGTTGTGTAGGAGGATTTTGGTGAGTGAATCTTCCCCGAAACTACTGCAGATCTAATTGGCATCATGGGGTTGTGAAGGAAAAGGAGCATTTCCCATCTCTGTTGTCTCTGCCTCCTTGGGTGTTTGGGGGCACAACATCCCCCTCTCACTTCCTCTCTCCTCTTTTTCTTGCCTCCCCACCCTAAAGGGAACTTAGATCAGGTAAACTGCTTGCTGGTAGGAACTTTTTGGAGCAAATTCTGACTGAATGGGAACAAAGCTCTGCTGATTTATGGCTCTGCAATGCGTGCTCAAAGGCGTGCTTTGAGGTGCAAGCAGGGACAAAGGCTCAAGCAAGGAGCTGCCTTCTAGAGATATAAGGAAAAGGTCCTGCACAGCTCAAATACTGACAGCAGTGTGCCAGATTTTAATGTTTAGAGTAATGCCATTTGCTCAGCTGATGTGACTGCTCAGCAGTTTGGTAATTAACTATGGTGTAATTGTGATATTGCCTCGAAACTGGGCTGTATCAAACACATTTTCTTGAAGTTATTCACCCTTGTTTTTCTTGTCTCCCATCCTGAGATTTCTTTATTATTGGAGTTGGCTGCAGGATGAACTCAAATTGGTGAGTTTCAAATACTCCCTGAGAGGTAAATCTATGCCCACACTAGTAAATGAAACATTTCATAGAATCATAGAATCGACTGGGTTGGAAAAGACCTCCGAGATCATCAAGTCCAACCCTTGGGCCAACTCCAGTCCCTTTACCAGATCATGGCACTCAGTGCCACATCCAATCTCAGTCTGAAAACCTCCAGGGATGGGGAATCCACCCCCTCTCTGGGCAGCCCATTCCAATGCCTGATTACTTTCTCTGGAAAGAATTTCTTTCTGATGTGCAACTTAAATTTCCCCTGGCAGAGCTTGAGCCTGTGCCCCCTTGTCCTGTTGCTGAGTGCCTGGGAGAAGAGACCAACCCCCACCTGGTTGTAACTTCCCTTCAGGTAGTTCTAGACAGTGCTGAGGTCACCTCTGAGCCTCCTCTTCTCCAGGCTAAACACCCCCAGCTCCCTCAACCTCTCCCCATAGGACTTGTGCTCCAGTCCCTTCACCTAAGCCCTGCTCTGAAACTAACCCCAACTGGCACAAACTGGCCTGCATCCATGTAGTTGGGCCTCCCAAAACACAGTGGTCACACTGGGATTGCCTCTTGGGACTGGCCCCTGGGTGATGGGAAGTGCCAAACTCTGCCTGGGGGACTGCTGGCTGATGATAGTCAAACCCAAGCCAGAGTCTGCTCCAGTGACAGTGGAGATGATGCAATTCCAGAGTCTGGGAGTGCAGAGGAGGGTGTACAGGAGGCTTGGGAGGAACACTTATATGACATACAGAGCTAACATGAGCTGGGCCAGTTCAGCTCTGGTCCAGGCAAATAGGGCCAGAAGGAATTCTGCTCCCTTGAGCCAAAACGAAGTTTGGTTTCTATGTCCAGTGGTCAGGTGGATGGACACCATTTTCAAAGGTATCTGAGTGCACCAAGGAGACTCACAGTACTTTGTGCCTCAATAATCTCTGAAATGCTTTGGAACTTCTTTTTTTACAACATTTTCAAAGTTGTGCCTATGTAAATCTTCAGAAATGTAGCACCACAGTTCAGTTTTAAAAGGAGGTTTTCCTATTGGCTTCCTAATTGTCGATGCTTCTCTCCCTTTGCTCAGCTTGAAAACTCATTTCCACCTGACATTTCTGCCTTATACAAATGTGGAAAGCTGAAAGTGCACATGGAATCCCTGCAAGCTGGAAGTATTGTTGTGAGGCTCAGAATCACTGTGCAGTATCCTGAGTTTCCAGTCAATGACTCCACATTTGCCCCAGTGCTTTCTTACCTGCACAATAATTCTGTGCTTTTGGTGGATCAGCAAAACACTGCAGTAGAAGGTAATTTTGATTATTATTATTTTTCCAAGAAGAAAACAGGGTTTGCATTTTGATCATAAAGAGTGTTCTTCACAAAACGTGCTTTATAGAGACACAAAGTATGTGGCTTGTTGGAGGGAAAACCATGATGTGAGAACTCCTCCATGGGCTTTATCCATGAGCCTGAGGGGTTGGACAAAAAGCATTGGCTGCCCCCAGGTACCTGCAGGCCCTGCATCCCTCTCTGCTGTGTTTAAGAAGTGGAGCCCTTGGTTTCCCTATTCATTTTCCCCCCTCCCCTCTCTGTCATCTCTTGGAAGTTTTCCATATGTGTCTCCTGCTGAATTGCAGATGGGATCATTGTGGAATATTTGTACCCTTTGTATACACATGCCCTCTAGATAGTTGTGTGCTTCAAGACTCTGGGACTGTATTTGGGCCAGGGTTTAAGAAAAGAAATCTAACATCTTCACTCTAGAAACCCAGCCAGAGAAATTCCCAAATGTCCTTATTGTAAATAGTACTAAAGAAACACACATGGAATTTATGTTAAACTAGACCTCTGTTTGATCTTCAGTAATCACCATTTTTATCTTCAAAGGACTATGTTCTGGCTTCAGGTGTCCCAGCTGGCAGAGCTAGCCAGAGTTCAGAAAGCTACCAAAGCCAATAGAGTGGATTATTCTTCTCTCCCAGTGTATTGAGCCCTTAAAAGCTTATTTAATGTGATCAGGGAAAACTTCTGGCGTTTTGGAGATGCAGAGCATTTGGAGGTTAAGGAGAACAGAACAGGGAAAAAAAAAGAGACAAACTGCACCAGAAGCCTACAAATATCATCGTGGCAGCAGATACTGAATTGCAAGATGCTGATGTGTGCCAAAATACTTTACAACTGTTATTGATCCTGGGACCAAAATAGTGGGGAAGAGGAAGGCAATAGTTCTGGACTGTCACTTGAATTGCAGAAAACCATGTGGCTTCCAGTAGCACCACTCTCACCTCCTCCACTTTTAGAGCTAGAGAAGAGGGGTTTATTTCTTAGCTCTGTCCAAAGGAGCATTTGTTTGACATGAGTTTCCTAAGTCAAAATTGGAAAATAAGGAGTGAAGCACATAAAGGAAGGATTTGTAAAATGAGGTGTTTTGCTTCCTGACCCCTGAGAGCCCCAGGACATGACGTTTGGCAGTAAAACCACACAGATCCTGTCACTGGGATCCTCTGGGGAGCCTGACCCCCACAAGGCTTTGTGCGTGGTTTGGTGGCAGTGAATTCAGCTGTGAAAAGCGGGGATGAGAAGTCAGAAGGGACAGCACAACTGAAGAGAGTAGAGCAATTGCATCTCTCTTCAAAGATTCATAAATTATTGAGTTTATTGCCATGATGAATAGAGACAATAAAATCTGTTATGTGAGGTGTGGTAAGAAAAGAGAAAGGGATGTGTGCTCAGTCATGCCCAGGAAGCTTCTAGCACATTATCACATCCTCAGTAGCAGCCAGGAGGCAATTCCTAGAGAAGTGTGAGAACACAGCAAGTATAGGTGATGCCTCTCACTAATACCCTCTGAGCCACCAACTATTTTCAGCTCCAGGACTCCCTGAATCCAAAGTGGTTTCTTTGGGTTTCTCTTCACTGTGTTCCCCATGAAATCATGCAAACCTTTAGCACCTGCAACATCACTAGACAAAGAATTTCATAGATTTTTACCCACTGCATGTGACCCTTACAAGTATAATGGTTAATCAGAGTGAACACAAGGGTGGAGGTTTTAATAATTTTTGGAGTAGAACTGCTGGTTGAGGAGTGTGTGTGTAGGGAAATACCAAATGTGAAAGGCCAGAGAGATGCCAAGAGTGCAGAAGGAGAGCACAGAGCGCACCTTGCCTGAGATGGGATGGGTATAGAGGAAAAAAGAGCAGTGTGTGTGTACGTGCACAGTGATGTACTAGTGCCAGTGAGCACTGAGAAGAGAACAGAAGTGTTTTGGCCTGATGCAGAATTGAGTGTGGCCATCAGAGGTGAAGGAATTTGCTTAAAAAGCCTTGCTAAGTGAGAAGAAGGGAAACCCTCAGAGACAACATAGCCAGTGAATGTAAGTTATTTGGCAATTAGCACGGGAGCATCTCTCAGATGGTGTGTGAAGCCATCAAGAGTCACAATTACTTAATGGCACAGTAAGGAATTAATGAGACCACTTTCATTGCCGCTGTTCAGTCAATTCTGCATGTTTCTGTGTTCCCTCTAAGTGGCTTAGGCTATAATATAATAAGCAGATGCTGTCCACAGGCACATTGAAATTTCTGCCTGTTTGCAGAACAAGCATTTATGCTAATGTGTTGTTCAAAACAATTTTTTGGCCTCTGATCAGAATTATTTGTCCCAAGACACAATTTTCACTCTCATTTGCTGCTCTCCCTCTCACAGCCCTGAGGCAGGGAAGGTGTATGCATGAGGGAGTGAACAGGGAAGGGTCACATGGGATTCACTGACATTATTCATGTCCAAAGCACTAACTCAGCCTTTGTAGGTTTGCTGGAACAGGGTGTGAATGGCAACATAAAACTCCAGATATAAATCCCTCCAGAATGAAGAGATTCAGCAATAAAATAGGACTATAACTGCATGAAAGAAGAGTCTCTAACTGATTCAGAGCATCTGAAATCAGACATAAGGGAGACCCTTAGAGCATATTCAGGCATTGATGAACCAGAAACTACTTTCTGAGGCTACCAGAAAGAGGGTCACAGTTTTATAGTATTACACTTCAGAAGAAATCTTGTATAAAAAGAGATTTTGCCTTTAGCTCTTCCTTTGTTAAGAATGGAAGAGTGTTTCCCATGGGAGTTACTTGCATTTAGTTTTTATTTGAAGTGGAAGATTATTTGGATTAAGTCTCTATTTAATGTTTTATCTACTGGTAGCTAGTGGTAACAGACCTATTAATTACCTGATATATCTGGAGGTACTGTACACAGAACTTGGTATAGCGTGTACTTTTGGTACAGCTATAGTACAAACCTACAGTACTTTTTAAATTTCAAGTTCTTACTTCTAAAAATAATATTTTCAAAAAATCTTTACACGGAGAAAATATTTTTGAGAGTACAAGAGCAAAACATTTGTATGTGAGAGAATAACAATGCAGATGGTATGTTGCATCACTCAGCTTGGCTGACAGGTAAATGATGAAAAAGGAAAAACCACATTAATAAATGAAAAAAGGACTACTTTATGATTATTTCTATATTACCACAGCCAGAAGAGAAGCCTTCTGACCCATGTTCTTGTTTTGGTCTGCAGATTGGGATGAACGTGCTTCTTACACAGAGAATGCTCTGTGTTTGCAGAGTGTATCAATGTGATGGGCTCCTACTTGTGCAGGTGCAAGACAACCATGGACACCAATCCATCCTGACCTGGAAGGAACTGTGAGGGTGAGCCAAAGACTGGCATGTAGTTTTTCTTTGCCATGAAAAGCTGGAAAAAGTTGTGGGATTTTACTTCTGTTTTTATCCCATCTGCTCATATAATTGCACTTTTGCAGTCTCTGGCTGATCACAGAATCATAGAATGGATTGGGTTGGAAAAGACCTCCGAGATCATCAAGTCCAACCCTTGGGCCAACTCCAGTCCATTTACCAGATCATGGCACTCAGTGCCATGCTCAATCTCAGTTTAAAAACCTCCAGAGATGATGAATCCACCACCTCTCTGGGCAGGCCATTCCAATGCCTGATAACTCTCTCTGCAAAGAATTTCTTTCTGATCTCCAATTTCCCCTGGCAGAGCTTGAGCCCGTGCCCCCTTGTCCTATTGCTGAGTGCCTGGGAGAAGAGACCAACCCCCACCTGGCTAGAACTTCCCTTCAAGGAGTTCTAGACAGTGCTGAGGTCACCTCTGAGCCTCCTCTTCTCCAGGCTAAACACCTCCAGCTCCCTCAGCCTCTCCCCACAGCACTTGTGCTTCAGTCCCTTCTGCAGCCTCGTTGCTCTTCTCTGGCCCCACTCCAGCCCCTCAAGATCTTTCCTGAACTGAGGGGCCCAGAAATGAACACAACACTCAAGGTGTGGCCTCACCAACGCAGAGTACAGGGGCAGGATCACTGCCCTGGGCCTGCTGGCCATGCTAGTTTGGATCCAGGACAGGATCCCCTTGGCCTTCTTGGCCACCTGGGCACACTGTTGGCTCCTGTTGAGCTTCCTGTCCCTCAGTCCCCCCAGGTCCCTTTCTGCCTGGCTGCTCTCCAGCCACTCTGTGCCCAGCCTGGAGCGCTGCAGGGGGTTGTGATGGAGCATCTGATGTGTTTCCAAACCTAATACATATCTCTTCAGAAGAAATCTCTCTGAAATCCTCCTTGATAAGCCCAATGACTGCTGAGCAACAAGGAGCAGGTTTTCCTCTTTTGTTATGTCTGTGACTAATTTCCTCCCACTGTGATGACCCATGGCCTGCCAACCAGGAGAGGAGAGCCCAGAATCAAAGCTGCTTCTTTGGGTAGCCATAAAACAAAGTCAACCCCATAAATGTGCTATTCAACCCCATGGACATCCAAGAGCTGTTTCTCCAGTGCTCTAACATGTGGTTGAGGCGTCTTGATACCATTTTCAGGTCAGATCCTGGTGCCTCATTTTCCAGTCTGAGATCCCATTTCAATGTGTCTTTGCTGTGTTGCAGGTGAAATTGTAGATCCTCTTGCTGAAACGATGGCTCCTGAAATAAGAAACAGCAGAGTTGGCTTCTGAAGAAGGAAACCCTACAGTCCTTACATCTCCTGCTGCCACTGACACAGTGGCTTCCTCACAGCCCCTGTGTGACAAACAAGTGTCCCACAGTCCCACCAGTGCTCCTTCAGCCCCTTGGAAAAATGGTCTGGCACCACAGATGGGCTTTGACAGCTACGACAGCCCCAAAGCCACAGGGATCACAACCAGCAAGGCACTAGCCATGAGCACAGAGCATGGGGCAGCCACAGATTCATCCCAGCAAAGCTCCATGGCAAAGGCTTCCCCTGGAGCATCACAGCGAGAGGCTGCTCCCATGGGCACAGCTGGGCAAGAGCAGCCCAGTTCCCCATCGCTGGTGCTTCCAAATCAAACAGCCTCTGCTCCCACCAGAGCTCACACAGCTCCTGCTGTGCCTCAAGCCAGCTCCAAAGGTGACCCTGGCACTGCTCTGCTGGCCACAGAGGGTGTGGGTGTTCCCACCCTCAATGCCACTCTCGGAGCAGATGTGGAGATGGGAAGAGAGAACAGCTCCTGGTCCCAGAAATACAGTGGATCCCTGGGGTCTCCAGCTTTGCCAGGCTCCTTTCCAGCTCCCAGCCTGATCCCAGGCCCAGCCATGGATCACAGTGAGTACACACTGATGGGGATCTGCACCCACAGTCATTCAGCTGAGTGAGAAGCAAAGCCTCATTCAGGGTCAGAAAAGATGCTCAGCTGGAATTAGGGTTGTGGGATAAGGGCATCTGAAACTGGTTTTTCTGTCTCAAAATTCTTTTCCTGCAGGAATTTGCACTTTTCTTTTCTCTAAATCAGCTTGTCAAAATGATTTCTCTTCTTGGCAACTTGGCAGTTGTTTTTACCCATGTTACATTTCTTCATCTCAAAGAGCAGAAAGCACATTACAAAGGAGGAAACACAAATAAGAAGCACTCAGGATGCACTGAATGTGGTTCTTCACAGCTTTTGCTGCTTGTCCTTTGGCCACACATCTTGGTTTCTCCTGCATCTTCTGGCACCAGGGTACTGCAGCAGCAGCTGCCTATGGAGTTAACTTAGACAGCCAGGGAGGAAAAAGACCTGCCTTCCTATTCCTCTCACCAAAGGATGATGAGTCAGAGTCCCCCACAAATCCCCAGTGTGGCAGGAGCTGCCTGGAAACCTGTGAGACATTTTTCAAGAGCTGTAATTGAGAGTAACAAGGCTGGTGGGGAGGGCTTAATCTGTTTGGGTTTGGGCAGATGTGTTGCAGCAAATTAGGGGATTTTTCTGTTGATCGAGGCTGAATCATATTTCAAAGTTACAGCCAGATTTGGTCTTTAAAATTACAGTTTTTTTGGGATAGGAATGCTGCTGTCTCTGCCCATCACTAAATGTGTTTTCTTCTATAGTGTGTTACTATTCAGTTTAACTATTTCTCTTGTGTTTCTTCTTGTCTGTATTCTCTCTCCATGCCCTCCTCATCCTTCTGATCCCAAACTGTGCTACCCTCTGCTGTTTTCTCTCTTCCTCCTCTATGGCCTCCTGTTTCTGGTGGTCTCCCCTCATCCAGACCCACTTCTGTTTCTCCCTCATTCTTTTCTCCCTGTAAAACCAGTTTTTCAGCCTGTAAGGCCAGTTCTGCTGCTTCTCCAGCTTCTGCTGTACCCCCAGCCCTGCTCACCAGTGCCACACTGTCCACTCCTGCCATCCTGACACACTCTGGGCAACCCTGCCAATGCCCTGTTCTGTTTCTGTCTTCTCTCTTCCTTGGCTCTGATTGGCATGGATGAGACCAAAACAGAGATGGACAAATAATTGATTTGGGATCTCAGTGGTCAAATAGAGGAAACAGATAATTTTGCACTGAACAGCATGTTACCCTGAATTGAAAACCTTCACTTACAGCTTTGCTTTGTCTTCCCCCTGACCCTTCTCTATGTAGGGATGAGTAAAAAAGTGGGTTTGTTTGTTTCCAATGAAAAAAAAAGAATTCTACCCAAGTTTCATTTATAAAAAACCTGTTTTCTTTTCCTGATGAATCAAATATTCAGCCAAGTGCTTTTGCTTGGAATGAAGCTGGTGAATGGATTATACCTGAGGAAGAAAAGCAAGCACCACCATAGTGGTATCTCACTAGCCCAGGACAGGAATTTAGAGGGCAAAAATCCTGTGTTTGGTGGAATTTAATATGTAGCTCCTCCTTGTGGCATCTCGGACCTGGAGGTTCAACCTCAGCCAACGCTTCATAGTCAGTCACGTCTTTTAAATACTGGTGGGTTTGGGTTTTTTTTCTTTTTAATTTGAAAATTGTGATTTACCCTCCAAATACCTATGTTCACCTGACAGGACAAGCTATGGCAAAAACCAAGCCCAAATCCTTTGATCAGGCTGGTGGTGGAGGGGGTTCCCACAGGATCAGAAGTCTGCTGGGATAAAGGCAGCCTCCTTCTGCCTGAAAAACTTCACATGATTCCTATTTCTTTTTCTCCAGTTCCTGCCCTCATTTAAATTACTATTTTTCCAATGTGACTACAACCAAGTTGATGTAAAGTGTTCCATAGAGTTTATGCAGAGCCCAGCTGTACAATCCTTGCTATTTCAAAAATTTGGGAGACTAAAACTCAGTGTAGGAGTCTGACAGTCCCAGGGCTGGCACCTGGTGCCTCATATACCGTGGAACTGCAGACAGGTGTGTGTAGGGAGCAAAGCAAGCTGCTACACCAGGAAGAAATACTGGTACCTTGATTCACAAACAATTTTAAACTGAATCAGATAATGCAATTCCAGCATTGAGTGATGGCAGTCAACTTGCCTGGCAAGCCACTAAAAGGGTGCCAAGGGTACAAATCATGTCTTGAGAAGCCCTTTTATCTGATCTCTGTTCACCTTCAGTATCTGCAGTAACAAGGACAAACCCAGAGATATCAGGAAATAACCTAAAATGTTTGAGACTGCCTTAATGTGATTCAGCAGATGCAACTTCAGAGGGGAAATGTACACCCTGTTGGGATTCATCTTATCCTGCCATAGCTGTCTAAAGTGTAGGTGTCCAACCTCAGGCATCTGTCCAGCCTTCCTCTGAAGCTGCAGGGAGGACCTGGGCACTGCAATGGTTTGCCCTCTGGAGGGACTGGTGGGACAGCTGGCTGAGCATCCAGGGCAGAGCTGGCAGACATAAGACCTACAGAAGGTCAGGGCCCTTCTTGAGGGTCATCTGGGGCTCAGACAGGGCAGACTAAGGTGCTGGATGATTTATATGTAGACTTGGGGAGTTGGCTACCTTTCAGAATTTCTTCTGTTATGAACTGATGCATACAAGTGTGGCCAGGCATGCTGGAGACTGTCACACTCTTGTCCACAGACTGCAATCCATAGAACATATATTTAAACTGTTGTTGGTAGGTTTTTTTCAGCTGTCCAGAAACTGAGTGGCACAGTTTGGATAACAAACATGATTTACTCCACAGGCTTTAGCAACACCAGCAGTGAGGAATATCAAACCTTTGCACAGCTCTTTGTTGATGAGGTAAGTGGCTCAGAAGGACATGACCTGTTACCTGTCTCAGTGAAACCATGTGTGGTCTTTCTCCCATGGAGGCTCATGTTTGTCCCTTGACACAGCTGTAAGGTCTGAGACTGCAGAATGAGTGTGCAGCTGTATTTTAGAGAGATCTGGTGTTTTCTGGAGCCTCCATGTCCTCTTCTTCTCCTATCCCATTATACTGGATTATTGATGTCCTCCAAGGGTGTGGTGAAAAGTTAATGAAACTTGCAAAGTGCTCTGCCATCTTTGCCCTGCACAGCACCATATTAATGAACTGTGTGGTTGCTATTACCCTTTGTCACCCTCAAGGCTGACAGTTCTTATAATCATCCTTGTTTTTGTAGCCCCATACCTGGAAAGGGAGATGTTTCTTCACCTCTGCCCCCACTTCTAATTAGAGGGCAGGATATCAAAGCACACTGTGATATCTTCTGCACATTTGACATTCTCAGAAGTCTCAGGCATTGCCTTTGAGAGTATCACTCCTCTAATTTTGTAGTGAATTTATCAGAAGTTTGTCCCTTTGGCGCTCACTCAAACATGCCCATGCCTGGAAAACCACTGGTTATGCTGCATTATTTTATTGCCTTCCTTATCTCCCCTTTATCGTCTGTTTTTTCAGAGGCCTTGATAACTGTGATGGCAAATGCATTGCTGGTAATTGTATGAATTTCAAACCCTGCAGAGGCCTCCCTAAATTCACTGTGTACAGAATCCCAGCCTGGCGCTGAAACACAGCTGAACACATTGGTGCACTGATAGCAGTGTGTGGGGTAGAGGTCAGGCCAGTGGGGTTGGAGACAACTGCAAGGAGGGAAAAGGGTGATGCATTTATCTGTGCATGATGTTGTCTTCTTGGATATCAAATCAGGTTCTCAGTGGTCGTTGCTGGTTTGCACCTTTCTGGATGTGTTAGCACAGCACAGCTTTCTTGGAGCTGCTCTGGCCCAGAGCTGTCACATCAGAAAAACAGTGACAAAACCAGAGTGATGTGATTAGCAAAGTGAAAAGGGAGCAATTCTCCACTGACCTCACTCTCGTTCAGCATCATGTTCTACCCCGGGGCTATTTCACAACAGCACAGCATCGAAATGGACTCAAATGAATATATTTTCTTCAATCAGTCAGATACTTTGACACAGAAAACCACAGGTACAAATACGTTCAGAAAATTTATAAAATGATTGCACAAAGGGACAAAAGTAAGAGTTGTGTCAGTTTTACCCAGTTCTCAAGTTTTCAGACAGAAAAAAGACCACTTGTGATTATAAGGAACTAACTCCCTTTTCCAGCATTCCAGTTTTGTGGATCAGCTGGTGAGATGTGTTAGTGCTGATTCCATCCATCTCTGAGCCTCTCTGTATAGTCTGTAGCTGCACAGCTACAGTATATGGCAAAATATTATGACAAAATAATATTAGAGCAAAATAATATTACAAATGTTGCATTTCTAGAAGCCAAAGGAAATGAAGTTTAGGAGACAAGAAAGACCTGCATATTTTCTCTTCAAGTTATGAGGACCAGAAATGGATCATTTAAAGTGAGTTAGGAAACTTCTGCGGGTTTTTAAAGCACTACCAGGTTCCAGTTAAATACACTTTGCCAGAGATATTTTTTAAACTTCTTCGGAATCACTACCTACAATTCAGAGGATTTATAAATCCTAATGTGTATAATGTTCTTTAACCCCAGCACTTAAGTGTCATGTGGTTAAATTGGCAGCACAGCAAATGGAAAAATCATCCTTTAAATAACGTGTAGATGAGAAGGAGGTAAAAACTAGATGTGACAATTTGCTCTGTCATTGTCCAGGGTAGTTTCACCATCCTCCTTGCAATGCAACTGAAAAACAGCAGAGCTGATGGATGGGTGCTCCCAGAAACCCACCAAACCTGCCATGGCCACCCTTGGGGTGAGCCTGGCTGCTTGGTCTGCCACTTCCCTCTTCCTCAAAAAAATATTGGCCTTTTCCATCCTATTATATTGGGTCTAGTGTGTCTTCCACCTGGCCCTGAAATTGGACTTTACCTGCCTCTTGTTTTTCTTGTCTGAGAGAGGGAGCTGGTGCTAATTTTGCTCATGTTCTCTCCATTTCTTGTGGCTCTTCTTTGGCATTCCGATTTCTCCTGCTCTGCCACTGTTCAGGTTTCCTTTGTGTGCTACAGAATTTGTAGCTACAATGACAGACCTAAAGATAATTTGTCTTATAAGAAAATCCCATACTCAAAGGTATTATCTACTGAATATTTCTTACCAAAAAGTTCAATTTTTCCTCCTTTTTTTCCTGGCCCTGCTGCATCAAGCATTGTTTCGGTAACCCAGGGTGTGGTACCTGTTGGGAAATCCTGAAACCTTTTGCATAAAGGGTTTTGTAGTGTCACCTAGTGGCTAAATACAAGTACGGTGAACGTCCCCTGGCACTTTTCAAGCTCTGAGTTCTGCTTTGGGAGGAAAAGTAGGAGTAAGGACAGGAACAAACTCTAGGTAGTCAGTCATATGAGGAGAGGCTGAGGCAGCTGAGGGTGTTTATTCTGGAGAAAAGGGGACTCAGGGGGACCTTCTTGTACTCTGCAACTCCCTGACAGGAGGTTGTAGCCAGGTGGGGTCAGGCTCTGCTCCCAGGAAACAGCGACAGGACAAGTGGAAATTGTCTTGAGGCGTGTCAGGAAGAATTTGTTCACTAAAAGGCTTGTTAAGCACTGGAAGGGGCTTCCCAGGGAGGTGATGGAGTCCCCATCCTTAGAGGTGTCCAAGGAATGACTGGACGTGGCACTCAGTGCTCTGGGCTGGGTGACAAAGTGGGGAGATCAGTCAAAGGTTGGACTTGAAGATCTCAGAGGTCTTTTCCAACTTAAATAATTCCATGATTCTGTGAAAAAAGAAGTGCCAAAAGAATAAAATTTTCAGGATAGATAAGGGAAGAGGCTGAAATCAAGGTGGGCTCAGAGGATGCCATGGGTGTTTATTCATGTCCAGAAGTTCAGGCAAAAACTATGAAAGATAAAATTTAGGGCTGACTTCCAACTTTTCTGTACCTGCTTGTGAAAGAGCAGAAAGAGGGTGGAAAAGGGTCCCAAAGCCTCCAGCTTGTAGAAATGGGAGATTTTGGGTGCGACAAGAACAATCTGTGGTCTGCCCAGGCTTTTGTAGGGAATTTGGCTGTTTCCATCCTCCCAGCTCTGCCTGTGTGCCCCATGGGACACTGCAAGGTTTGCTCTGTGGGATTTACAGGCACGTGGGAGCCCTTTCCAGCTGCAGGGAGGGGGTTTGTTCCATGCAATGTTACCTTGCCACCCAGCACATGCATGACTTTCTGATGACTCAGGAAAGGGCTGCAAATCTCCAGGGCTGGATAACGGAAAATGGGCAAGTCAGGGCTGGCCAAAGCAGAGCAGGCAGGGCACACAGGTGTGCAAAAGCTCTGCTCACCTGGCATAATCCAGCAAAAAATGCACCAGCTCTGTGCGTGGGTGCAAGAGAAACAAGGCTGCTTCTCCTGTTGTCTCCCAGCACTGACTCTTGCTGTGCCTTTTCCCTTGGGTTTCCCTGGCACAAGTCACTGCTGGCACCACTGATCATTACGCCACTGACCGGAGCTGAAATCCGTCTCCTGCTCCAGATAGTTCCTGCAGAAGACACATGGAGGAAGAGGTTGGAGGTGGCTGCAGTGTAGCCCCCATCTGACCCCTTAATTCCTTGGAAATTTGAGCAAAGGAAGGGAGTGCTGTATCCTAAGAGAGGCACATCAGAGATGGTGAGAACTTACCCTGATGGCAGTTTCTAAGTGCATACTGCACTGATAGCTCAGAACAGCCTGTACTACCTGTCTGATGCAGACTTGAAAGTTATATCCCAAACTTTCTGTTTCTGCATTTTCTGTCTGTAAGTGTGGAAGAATGGAAAAAAGACTTCCCAGACACATGTGAGGGAGATCAAGAAACACAGAGGATCTGTGAGCATCCTCTGAAGAAAGGGAGAGAAGAAAATATACAATTGTAATGGAAGAATTCAGGACACCGATGGATGGTATCACACAGTCTGGGCTTACCCTGGCACCTGGTCTTCAGTTACATGCTCTGCCTGTGGTTAGATGTTGAGGCAAGACCTGGCATGCAAACTTCTGTGTGTGTCTTCCTTGTTTTCCTTTGGGATGTGCAGGTAGGCAAGGAGTCCAGTGCTGCCTTATCAGGCCCCTTGTCTGGGCAACTAAAAGTACTGAGATGAGAATTTGTGGATGTTTACCAGTTTCTCTTTGTAGTGAGTTTCTCAGGAAAAGGTTGTATTTCTGTGTATAGTTTTCTCAAAATGTCCTTTAAAGATGAATCAATATTAGCCTTGTGCCTTGTCTGGGGTTGTTCCCATGAGATGATACCATCTGATCTGTGTCTGCTTCTCCTGTGGCTGGTGTTGGGGCTGGAGTTGAAAGGGAATGGTGCTGGAAATGCAAATGCTGTTGTCCATTCCCCCTGGGCTCCCGTGTAATACCAGGTGCCCTATCCCATGGACTGCTTTCCTCTGGGAGGAGGGTGGCTGCTCTCCAGAGGCATCCAGCCTTGGAGAGTGGGAAAGGATAAGGTCAAACATGCAGCTGTAGTTTTTTAATCTCTTTTAGAGGGGTTGGTGGGTCTATCTGAGCCAGACAATAGTGTGGCTGGGCAGCCAAGTTGATGCAGACCCTCACACAGGGCTGTGTCTTCCCATCCCACAGAAAGCAGTCCATCTTTCTCTCCAGCATGGCAAAAGAGTCAGCTTCTGGAGCTGTCATGACTGAGGCTCATTGTGCTTTGAAAAAGGTGGCATATTCTTTTTTGGGCCTCCAGTGAAGTCTAAGATGACTGTGTGCACTGTGAACATTTGTTTTATTGATTTCTTTGGACTGACCTAAAATCAGCTGTGATTTGGTCCTGCAATACTTTAAGGGCAACTGTTCCTGTTCAAAGCAGTGTGCAGAGCCATTTCCTAGCCCAGCTCTTAGGCTCTCAGGGAGGATGATAAGTTGGGGCTGTGTGCCCTGCTGACAGTCAGAATTTGCAGAAATAATATGACACTCCTCACAGAAGATTTCAATGAAACATTTCTGAAATCAAATCGAAGACTGGAAGTTTGAACTGTTGGGCAAAGCTGATGAAAAGAAACACTTTTCTGGGCTTTTAAAAAGACGTGTTGTTTGCTTGGCACTGGTGAGAAATCAGCTGTGAAGAAAGGCTTGAGGGTGGTCTGCTCCAAGCTGTAACATACCTGGGCTGAGGCAGGCACTGAGATTTATGTGCAGTGTGGAGTGTCAGGAGCATCTCCACTCCTATTGGCAGCTCTTCCTCATTTTGGATTCTTCCTCTCCCTAGAGGCATTTTGAGAGGCAGAGCTTCCCTGTAGCCTCCTCCCTCCCTCCCTCCCTCTCTCCCTCTCTGTTACCAGAGGCAAGGTCCTGTGCCAAATGACAGATGAGATATTTCAATTGCTTCTCTGGTTTAATAATCATGGTTAAAGATATACCACATCCTTCAGCTGCTGTAGAATGAAGACATTATAAAGCAAAAGGTCAATTTTCTGCTGCTTCCCTCCAGAGGATGAAGCATGACTGTAATGCATAACACTCCCTTCTGGGAGCCTACATAGCCTAAAATTTAATTGCACCCATCTGCCCATCTCAACATGCGTTTTGCTTTTATTCCAGGTATGTAAATCCCTACCCCTTGATGTTCTTCAGCAGGTGGATGCTGGTCTGATTAAAGTGCTGATAACTGGTATTACTAATGGGAGCACAGTGGTGAGTTTCAATTTACTGATGGCAGAAGATGTGGATATCTACTCTGTCATCACCACCTTTCATGATGCCTTGGAACACAACTTCCACTTCACCATTGACAGGAGCAGCCTCTCCATAAGGGGTAAGGAGCAGCTTGTACCCCAAGAGTTCTTCAGAACTGGAAAGATGATAAAGGCTATTAATCTGTATCTTTTGAAGTGAAAGTATCTGTAAAACAGATGGATGAAAAGGCTTTCTCTCTCCTTATATTGTTCCTGCTTATCTATCTAATAAGGTTTTTCAGAAAACATCAATAGATGACATAGGAAGTGAGGTGCCATTGAACCAAAAGGACAAAACCAACTTGTCTTTTTGTCTATATCTAGAATCAATTTTGCAGAGAAGAAAGTAAGGAGATGTTAGAAACAGTGGTCACAAATTTTGGGGGTTATAAACTACCAGTGGAAATGGGTCCCTGTACACAGCCATAACTAACACTGCTTAAAATAATTTAAGAAAACATTACCCTCTGCTTTGCACTGTTAATTTTGCATGAGATAGAAACCCCAAGAAAGAAAGAAATGAACAGGTGAATTCTGCTTCATTGGGAGTACATTTTCCTCTCACACCTCTGGATTGGGAGTTCGGGGAAAAGCTCGCACTTCAGCAAGACCAGCACGATGGCTGATTGTACAACTTCTTTTTCTTTATAAATAATTTAAATTTGTGACAAGAAATATTAGTCTCCTGACTAACAGATTCTGAATTCTGTTTCACAAATTATCTCTGAAAGAAATACCAAATACTTTATCCTTGACAGAGTGCATTTGTCCAAAGAATATTGTTATAAGCTGTCAGTTAGACTCTAAAGCAAAATGACATCAGAAATAAATTTATGCTCTGCCCTGTACCTCCTTTTTGCCTGTTACACTCTCAGCTGTAAATCTGGAAGGTTACAAATCCTGTTAATTAGTGGGATCACAACTACCTCATGGTGGGACTTGCAGAGTACCTCCCCACCTTGAACCTGTGCTAGAACAAATGTTTTGTTCAGGGACAGGTCCCCATAGAGCACGTGCTGCTTTCTTAGTCCCACCTAAGGTAGTATGTCCTTATTTGCTCCTGTTTTTAACCTTGGGAAGAGAAATGGAAGGAAAAGCATATTTTTCCTTTCAAAAGTGAAAATTTTGGCCAGGTAAAAACTAAGAAAGCAACTAGACTGCAACTTGGACCAGACACACAACCCTCCTGCTTCACTCATGCTGGGCATTTACCAACCATCTCAGGGGTGTGAAATGGGGGTGGTGGTGGGGGTGGGGGTGGTAACTGTGGAAGCTCCCTCAGGGTTAGAAGTGTCCCTTGGGCTGTTGATGAGTTTGGGAGGATAGGAACAGTGTGCCTACATTTAAGTACCAGCTGAGCATCAGTGGCAGCCCAGCTCTTGGAGGGGTTTGTCAGTGCCTTGCAATTTTCCCTCCAGGCTGTGCTTCCAGTATCCCACCTTCCTCAGTCCCAGCAGCTGCCTGACACACACAGCAGAGTCTCACACCTAAGAGGTGTGATCTCACCAGGATATCCTGATGATATGATTATTCTCCAGTTTCAGAACTACCAGATTTTCATTTACAGACTCTCCACCTTTGCCTTCTGCTTAAATATACCCCACAGTCTATGATCAGAGCAAAAGCCAGGACGATGACTGCTCCCTGAATGCCTCGTGCCGTAACACACTGGGATTCTACCAGTGCAGCTGCAAGGAAGGATTTGTGGATGTGCAGCCAGAAAGGCCTGGAAGAAGCTGTGAAGGCAAAAAAAAATATTCATTACCTAATGGCTAACTGAATGCTTGGTGATCTGATCTTTGCTAGATCGTGATAACACTTGTCACAGGTCTTGAAATTTATTTTACCTCTGTTTTCAGATGGATCGTAATGGGAAAGCCTTGTAGTAGACCTAAAGTAGCTGTGACTGCAACACTCTATCATGACAATTCACTAATTAATATTTAATGCTGTGTTTGTAAGGTTCTTTTAACAGTCATGTTTCTCATATTTGCCACAAAAATTAGATAGGATTGTCAAGATTGCTCCTTATATTCATTAGCAGTAGTAGAGGGGACAGAGGAGATAACAGAGAAGATAACAGAAAGTACTAGATAGGTGGCTTGACCTCTGTATGGCAGCAGGGAGGAAATGTTGGTATTACAAACTACCTTTTGGTGTGAGTTGATTCATTTGGCCTCTCTCTTTGCCCAATCACTTGTTAGCTCAGGTATGATGGGTCTTTAAGCTCCTACATTCTCTTAGGCTTCTTCAGCAATTTATATTTGATTTTGTAAGCACAGTGATAAGGAACTCTTTCACTGAAGTGACAATGATTTGTCAACTGATACCAACCTCAGTTTAGTTTTGTTTAACTAGAGATATTAATATGATAATAAGCTTTTGGGAAATCCAGCTCTGAAAGAGCTCAGGCTTTTATTTTTCTTCCTCTATTGCTCAAATCAGCAACTTTTTCATTTGGGGCATTTCTGAGACCTGGGAAGTTCCAGTGGAAATATATATGTGTGTGTGTGTATATGTGCAGATTTTATATGTTGCTAAGGAAATAGATGCTATTTGTATGTTCAAGCCACTAAAATTATTTGAGAAAAGTTTTATACAATGAGACATAACCTTTGTGTTTCAGTGCAAATGGAGTTTATCATCCTGATGGTCTTTAAGTCAGGAGTGGATGAATAATTAGGATTTTCTACCAGCAAAGAGCCACAGGGTAACTCCAGAGGCTGAGCTGGACATTGGGTATTCAACAGGCACATTGATCTCAACCTGTGCTTCCCTTTTTTCCCACTTGTTTTCTTCTGAAACCACTAAAGTTTGCTACCAACACACTTGTTCTGCTCCCCACTCTCCATCAACATACACAAGTGCCATCTGCTACATGAGGTTTGCCCCACACTTTCCCCAAAATGGGTTTTCCAAAGCACTCAGGGTCATATTTTTTGGGTAACACTGATCACAAATGCAGCCTGTTCTTTTAACAAACTCTGCTCCTGTTTATACCCCCACCCAGAACTGTGGAGTCTCCCACAGTATTAAGCAAAAACATGTGAATACTTGTTTTGCAACTTGCAGTTGAGGCTCTCTTGCAAGCACTGATCTCCCAAAAGCTGTATATACATATTTTTCACACTGATTATTGCAGCTGTCACAAAATAAAGCCCTTCAGCTTTACTGACAGGCACTGTATGTGTCTCTTGGGCTCTTCCTTTAAAAATGCCACAGCTTTGGCAGTGAGTAGAGCAGATTAAAAAACAAAAGAAGCTAATTTCCTGCCAGTAACTGTGAGTTTCCTCCTAAGAGTTTGCTTTTGCCTTATGAAGTCAATATGATCCTGCAAATTACAACAGTACTTTTTTTTTTTTCCACTCTTCAGCATTTCCAATCAGCCAGAAGGCAACAGCGATGGATGAGAAACCCTGTGCACAACACAGTTTTACCTGTGACATCTTTGCAAACTTCAACAAATGTTTCTTCCCCTGCTTCATTGGACTTCTCTGCAACTGAGCACAAAATTCTGGAAGACACCACATTCCCCAGTACGGTGCTGCCTCCCCTCACCAAGGATCCCCTGTCAACTCCTGATATTTCTTCTCAAGATCTCCCAACCCCCTTGCCAAACCTGCCCAAGAGGCTTCCATTAAAGATGCAGTGAGTGTGTTCTGTGAAACTGAGAAGGTCATTCTTGCCATCCAGAAGAGGTTTTTACAGCAGGAGTCTATCCCAGAAGCCTCCCTGTACCTGAGGGAGCCTCACTGCAATGTGATCAAGAGCAACAACACTCACATTGTGCTGCAGGCAGGATGGACAGACTGTGGCACCGAAGCTGAGACTGTAAGTCCTCTGAGAAGCTCTGAAACACTTTTTTCTCTAGGGGTGTGAGGGGAGGGGCAATGACAGATCCATAGCTGCTTGCACAGTCTAGCAGTTGCTGGAATTCCTTTGGAGAAGGAAAACCCCTTCCTGTGATAGAAAGTTACCTCTCTGTTTGGGATAGGGGTGGGAAGCAGGAAAGAGAAGAGGAAGGTTTGAGATCAGGCAGCAAAACTCACAGAATATGCTGAGTTAGAAGGGACCCACAAGGACCATCAAGTCCAACACTTAGCCCTGCACAGAACCATCCCTAAGAGTTATACCATGTGCCTGAGAGCATCATCCAAACACTCCTTGAGCTCTGTCAGGCTTGGTGCTGTGCCCACTGCCTTGGGGAGCACATTCAGTGCCCGACTACCCTCTGGGGAAAGAACCTCTTTCTGATATCCAACCTAAACTTCTCCTGACACAACTCTAGGCCATTTCCTCATGTTATGTCAGTGATCCCCACAGAGCAGAGATCAGTGCCTGCCCCTCCTCTGCCACTCACAAGGAAGCTGTACATGCAGTGAGGTCTCCCCTCAGTCTCCTCCTCTGAGGACTGAACACACCAAGTGCCCTCAGCAGCTCCTCACACGCTTCCCCTCAGGACCCTTCCCCATCTTTGTTTCCCTCCTTTAGATGCTCTCTAAGGGCCTCTCCAAACTGAGAGTCACTTCCCATGCCTCTCTGGGTTCCCTTTGCAGCTGTCAGAAGCTTCTCTTTTCTCAAAAGCAACTTTATAATCTCATTTTGACAAATACTTCATTTGCTACCAGTAGTGGGGACAAAGTGATGGCTGTCTCCTTGGATCCCAAACCAAAGGCTATGCTCAGAACATGCCAAAGTACAGAAATTCCCTTCTGGAGAAATGATCACTGCTAAGGAAGACTCATTGCCACATTCCTGGAAGTGCTCATGGCCAGGCTGGATGGAGCTCTGAGCAACCTGGTCTAGTTGAAAGTGTCACTGCCCATGGCAGGGGGTTGGAACTGGATGATCTTTAAGGTCCCTTCCAACCCAAGTCATTTTGTAATTCTGTGATTCTATGATATGATGGAAAGGGAGGAAGATGAGTGGATTTTCATTGTCTCACTGTACAGCAACAAAGATACTGGAGGTTTAATCTGTTTCATTTTTGCATCCAGGAGAGTGGAGAATACCTAAGATTTGACACTGCTAAGCCTGTAGCTCTGCTGTATCCCCAGAAACACTGATGTTCACAAGCTGTGTTTTATTTCTGTGTATCAGAACATGACTAATAGCATAGTGAAAACCATCCTTCGAAATGACGTTTCTGCCCAGGGAATAATCCACCACTTAAAAGTTGCCAGTCCCATCCACTGTGTGTTTCAAAATGATGTCTTGGCTTCCTCTGGATACACTGCAGAAGGGTAAGTAACAGCTCTCTGTGGTTTGAAATGCTGCTGTGTTGTACTTGCTATGCTGCATAATCTGCCATCCTGGGAGTTCTGTGCTCAGGAAATTCCTGCTAGGTATTTCTTTCCTACTGCCCCTAATGTGTTATTAGACCCAGCAGCCAACAAGCTTGAGTTGAAGAGAAACCTTTGGGAGCCACTGGTGCAGGCTCAGGAATTCAGAATTCCTCCTTTCTCTATGTCTTCCTGGGTAATCCCATGTAGCAATAGCAGCATTTTCCTGCTTTTGGAGCATATCAAACATATATTTTTTCACCTGATGGAGGCCTGCAGGCTCCTCTGTGTGTTCAAAGAATGGCAGTTTTTAACTCCCATGAATCCTTATTTGCTCAACTTGGAAAAACAGAAGATGCATAATGCAAATAAAGTTTATTTTATAAAGCCCCCAACTTCAAGTAAGATGGAATCAAATCCACACTTCACAGAAAATCAAGGCCCATGGTCACAGAAAATGTGGCATCACAAGCTTTGTTCTGATTGGGAATGTCCTCCCTTATCCAAATGCACCTCCCCTCTCTTGCCTACTACCATGCTGAAACCATTGGCACCAAATCCACTTTCTGCTTCCTAACCCTGTCCAGACATTGTATTTTCCTTTCTTTTTCCCCTCAAAGTCTTTACCAGGCCCCTTCTCTCTACAATTTTCTCTGTACAATTTTTTCATGCCCATCACTTTCTGTTCAGATTTGTCCCTCATAATTTCTTTTGGCTCTGCCCTTCTGCACTTTTACTGTCATTATTTTGAACTTTCAGAGAACTCATAGTTTTGTTGCCCTTCTGCTCCACTCAAATCTCTCTCTCTGCCTTTTTTGTATTGCAGAGACATTCCACTCTTTGGATTTTCCCACCTGTGTTTCCATGCACTCTGCTTTCCCAAGTGGATGCATTTTCACCCCTTCCTTTTGAACAGTGTTCTGACACTGCAGATAACTTTTCACTATTTGAATGTGAAAGAGGTGGAGAAACAGCCACTGATTTATGACTTACAGACACATACAGTCAAATTCGTGGTCTTTAAAGGAGGTTAATTGATTTTTCAGACTTTACACCATCTTTGAGGATTTGCATGGATCTGGACACTTCAGAACAGAAGTGCAGCTGTTTATTGGAAACTCCCCAATACCAAAAAACTTCAGCATCTCTGCCAGTGACGATGTGCTGATCGAAGTGGGTATCCAGAGAGGGGACAGCAAGCTCAAGGTGGTTCTCACCGACTGCTGGGCAACTCCAACTAATAACTCAGTGGATCCCCTCTCATTTGTTTTTATCAGCAACAGGTACAGCAATGCCACTTCACAAACAGCATCTGCCATGCCTGAGACCTTCCAGTGGCACTGACTACTGTGTCATACTTTAAATGCCTTTTATGTGTGTTCTCGTCATTCACATACATGGTTCCTTTCCATCTGAACTGGCCATACCTTTGAGGAAGAAAAGTAGATATGAAAAGTTTTCAAAGGGCCATGTGGTAGTTGTTTGAGTTTGGTTGTGCCCCTGTAGTTTTGTAAAGGAATTGTGCTTTTGACCTGAAGGTGATTTTGGCAGTTAGCATTGAAAGAACTTTTGAAAAGTGTGTGTTTTATGTATTTCTCTGTGGTTCAGAGGTTTCTCTGTGGTTTCAGCTTTACCAAGAGCTTGTGTGCCTCTCATCAGTGAAGAAATAGGTTAGTTAATTCCTCACACATGTGATTAATGCAGCCTCTGGTAAAAGAGGAGCTTTGTGCCTGTCTTGATCACTAATTTCACCCCAATGTCATGTTCCCTGGGCTCATCTGCCACCTTAAAACACAGGATAATCCTTTTGCTCGGTAACAAAACCTATTTCTCTTAATGGGATTGGTTTTTCAGCCTGTCTTTGATGAAGTTTAAATCCTTCTTTCCACTACTCTTTCCCTTCTTTTCCAAGCCTCCAACCACTTCTCAAATCTCCTCTTCTATTTGGTTACTGTGAGAATAAAGCAGCAAAAGCCCCTTATCACCACTGCAATACTTGAATTGCTTCACAAGGGGTCTGGCTGTGACTTCCTATAGGAGAGAAAGGCTTAGAACCCAAGCATGTGCTATAACCATAACCTGCCTTCTCTAACATGACCTTCTATGTATGTCCTTTCTCTTCCTTCTCAGCTGTCCCATCCCAAATACATACACCACACTATTAGAGAATGGGAATTCAAGCAAAGCCCAGTTTAAGATGAAAATCTTCTCATTTGTCAACAATTCTGTGGTTTACTTGCGCTGCAAAATCTGTATTTGCATGGAGACACCAGGAACAACCTGCAGGACAGTAAGTGTTTTGCTACTTTTCTCCCAAAAAATACATTTTTCTCAGTGCCTTATGCAGTCCTGCAATGGAATGGAAGGAGTAATGTTTCCATACAGCATTTAAATTCGCTCTTGAGGTTTCCTTCATTCTCTGCTAAGAGTAGAGAGGAGTGGGGAAGGACTATAATGGTAAGGAAGTGTCTGCCTTTCTTCCCATTCTTCATCCTCATGGTTAAAAGCATGGAGCTTACACAGAACTGGGGAACCTGAGAACTGGACCTTTCTCCTCTGCACAGTGTTGACTGGAAGGCAATGAAATCAGACTGTTCAGACAAATATCACCTCAGATGGACATGACACAAAAAAGTGAGCACCAGTATTGGCAGTATCAGCAGGAAAAATCTGAGTAAATGGATTCAGGATGTTCTTCTGTCCTTTTTTTGGTTTTCCCCTAAAGACTTGATGCTTCAGCTGAGAGTTTGGGTGCCAGAACAGGAAACTCACAGGCATTAAGTTTCTAGGGCTGTGACTCTAATAGAGTTTATTAGGGCTTTTAAAAACCTGATTGCTTTTTAAACCAATAAACCAAGATGTTGTGATAAGGGCTGCAGTTTCTAATTGTCTGTGCTACAAAACATTGCTTTGTTTCTTTTTACTTCCAAATAAGTGATACACAACTTTATCTAAAAATGTGTTCCTACCATAGAAATATGAAAAAATAGGTTTACTGATGGCTTTTTTTTTTCTTAATAGCAAACATTCAGGAATTTTCCTCCTCCTCCTCTGCCAACCTTCGTGGCTCTTCTGTCAAGGATGTTTTCATTAGCAGTTTGGTGTTTCTCATTGTTTATCACTTTCCTCTAGCTCTAAATAACACAGTTTAAGCCCATTATAAAGTAAACCATCTCTTCCTAATAAATTAAAAATGCCTACCAGAAGATACTTGTTTCCTTTCTCTAAGTATAAAGCTTCCTCCAGAGTAAAAATAAATAAATAAATAATAAAAAAGTAGGGACAGGAAACAAGACTGACAATGGTTAAGATGCCTCCAGTTTTTGCAGCTGACTATGAATAAGCAAGCTAAAAATCAGTGCTCCAGCAACCTCCTCTATGCCCTCCTCTGGAGCAGGTTGTGCCCTCCCTGAGTTCACTGTGCTCTACACAGCTGAGGAGCAATATCTATTCATATATCTATCTATATATATATGTACATATTTCTTTCTCCTGTGCAAAATTTACTCCCATGAAAAGTCAGTAAGTTCAGTATTTTAGGTTGAGACCAAACTGTGATGTAAAGACAAGCACTGGGCATCTCTACACAGGATGACCTTTTTCTTTTACAAGGAAGGGAGGGGCAGCTGCAGAAGGTGCAAAGAACAAGGAAAAGTGGAGCAAGAGCAGAGCATATTTGGGAATAATATAAGACAGCTGAGAAAGTGCCCAGAGTCTGGGATCTGATCCCCAGATCAGTTACTCCAGAGAATACTGATTTGCTTCAAGGCAGGTTTGCTTCAGCTCTTTCCCCACCAAATTGGGACTTAAATGTTTTATTCTTCCTTCTTAGTCATTTTTCCCCCTTTCTTTCTCAGTAGAAGAGAGTAAGATGCTCAAAAATTTAGAGTAGGAAAAAATAGGCAGGCTGAGGAGCAACGTAGCAAGAAATGAGTAAGAAACATGACTTTGAAAGGGAGAGGAGTGGTGTGTCACCACCATGCAGTTGTCTGGTGGGATGAGGCTGCTCCGTGGCCAGGGGAAACCAAAAAATCATTGCCATCAGGGAAAAGCTGCATTACTGTATTGTCTAATGGATCCACCCAGCTGGGAAAGCTAATTGAGGGTAGGCCAAAATCATAGCTACATGGGGGTTTTTCTGGGATCTGACCCATAAAGATACTGTTTCTGGCTGTGGATTGTAGAGGATTTTCACTGTAGCCTGTGGAAACACACTCTTGTATAAAAAGCTGGTAAGACACTCTTGCACTTCCCTGCTTTCTTTTGCTGATTACAGCATAATGCTGCAGTTTCTCTATTCTTTGTGCACTGCCAGGAGAGCCACAGTACTTTTTTAGTAACTCCAATAGGGTTCAGTTCCCACCAGAGATATTTTGGCTGCAACTTAAAACAAAAAAGTTATCAAACAAACTGAATGGTGCTACCAAGGAAGTGTGCAGAGGATGAGGGTTTCTGTTCTGCAAGTGCTGCTCACACAGAGCAGAAGCAGCTGATCCCCAAACCAGTTTCTCAGACTATTAATTCACATGTCACTGAAGCTTTATGTAGCTCCAAAATGACACAAGGCTTGGGAGGGACTGGAAGTTGCTGCTGTTTTTGCTGGCTGTGGTATCTTCTGTGCCTGCCATGGGCAGCAGAAACATCCAAAGAAA
The DNA here is from genome assembly GCF_047495875.1 of Pithys albifrons albifrons. Classification (NCBI taxonomy): domain Eukaryota; kingdom Metazoa; phylum Chordata; class Aves; order Passeriformes; family Thamnophilidae; genus Pithys; species Pithys albifrons. The sequence goes on along the minus strand of NC_092458.1, from coordinate 122,025,200 downwards.
AATGTTTGCAAAACCCTGGCATATAGAAATAGTGGTAAGTTTATTCTCCTATGAGGTTTCTCTAAAACAAGCAGAAAGTTATTAAGGAGATTGTCTGTGTGAAATGCCTGTTCACAGCAGTGTTTTTCAGTGTGACTAATTACAGATTTCATACAGATTTTTCCCTGATGCCATTTCCTTTGAACTTCCTTTTGGTGCAAATTTCAGTTTAACAAAGCATAACATTGGCAGGCAAAACCCCCAATGAGTGCAAATAGCACTGGGCTTTCACAAGCTCATCAGAAGGCTTTGTATTTTTAATTAGTAAGCCAGATCACTTGCTGGAGTTGGAATTTGTTGTTGCAGAGATACCAGCCATGGTTCAGTTCCTGAAGACTGGAGAAATCATCTCTACACAGAGAACATCCTGGGGACCTCTGTGCAAATCAGCTGCTGAGTTCTCAATAGATGCTCACAAAAAAGGGACACAGCATAACTATCAAGATTATTTTTACTGGCAAAGGAAACTGAAGACCTGTGATGAGGTTTTGATGCACCTCTGCATGTGTTCCTGAGGAGCAGGTGTTCTTACTGAAGCCAAGTGGCAGTGTGGAGATCCCTGTGCCCTCCTGGGTGAAGTGACTGTCAGGTTGGCAAGAGAATGTAGAAAGGAAGATAAAGTGCTTTGTGCAGCTATTTGCACAGGGCAGCAAGTGCAACAACCACAAAATCAAACAGCTATTTCAACTGTAAAGTGTGGAAGCAGCTTCAATCTTTCAGATTGCAATCAGTTTTCCAAGTGTTTACACTGCTGTTAGTCTGCAATTACATTGAGCTCTGAAGTCTGATAGCAGAAAATGTCAGGGATTTTGTTGTTGTGGTTCCTTTGACTCCCTGGTATTGACTTTGTTGCCAGCATGAGGGACAGTGGCAGAGACAGGTGATGCACAGCACCTTGGTGGAAAGGTGCATTCATAACTTATTAAACACTCATTGAGAGTATTTGGGCACACCAACGTCAGGGTCTTAACACGTGGCTACCGTGAGCAGAGAGTTCACAATGTTCTTTTGGACCTAGAAACTGAGTCTGACTTAGCATTTTGTATTTTTCTTCCGTTACTTGTAAATATTGGTCTGTTCAAATAGGCCTCCAGTGTTCATTTCTGAATTAGTTTTTTGAAAAAACAATACTTAGCAATTAAAGCAGGTTTATTTGTTCAGCTCTTACAACAAGTAGCTCTCACTCCTATTTTCATAGGAGAGCCCAATGCATTTCTAATTTTGAAGAACAGCCATTTCTCCAAATGAGCTCTGCTGAGAGGAGCTTTATTGGTGTTATACTGCATTAATTCCTAGGAAAACATGGCACTACTGGATGTCACCTCCTATTTCCAATGTGAATACTCACAACTCTTTTTAAGTGTGGGGACAGACCTAGAGAGTGATCCATAACTCTGTGTTGAAGAAGAACACATGAATTATTATGTCGAGTAGTAACAGGTGTAAGTGTTGCAGTGAAACATGGAAAAAGCTTTCACTGCTGTGCCAACACTTGGCCACATTGTACAGCACAGGCCACTTTCACATGTCCTCAGAAAGGCCTGTTCTGTCTGTGTCTGGCTACAGGCTGCCATTTCCACTGTGGATGCTCTTCTTTATTCCTTTATTTTATACTGAAATTCAGAAATAAGACTAAATATATTATACAGGACTGCTTTGGCCTGAATTGGAATGATGCCCTGGATGTTGTGTAGCTTGGACACAGCTATTACAGACCTCTGTGGCTGCCAACAGTGCCCTTTGGCCAAAGATCTTGTCTCTAATTGCAGGCATGAATGCAGCAGTGTTTGTCTTCTGTAAACCACAGAAGTGCTTGGTTAAATTACTGCTGTCCTGAAAATGTAAACACACAAATAGATGTTTTTGTAGGTGCATCAACCATTTACAAGAATGAATTATAAGTACAGGTTAAAAATATGAAGAGAGGTATAATTTTAAAGCAAGAGGGGCTTCTGCTTGTAGATTTGGACAAATATATAGAAGTGTCTAAATGTAAACCAGGAGAACACATTCTCTTGATGGTCGAGGGCGCCTTGGGAAACAGTTGGCGACACAGGACTTGACACAGCACACATGGAGAATCCTTTCCTAAATTCTTTGTGTTTAAAGAAGAGTTGCATATGTGATAAAAGCAAATCAAGTGGTTTTAAATAATCATAGATGAAGGGAGGCAGGATTAAGATGGGAGAACGCTTCACTTCTAAGACACTTCTGAAAGAAAGGCAGCATTTCAAAAAGTCACCAGTGCTGATTCTTTAATTCTTATTTTAGCTGAAATTCACACTTATGTCTGCAGGGAATCTACACTTGTATGTACAAAAAGAATGTGGAGTATCCCCATGACCTTTCCATGAGAATCATCCTCCCCAAAAGGTTGATACATTTCTATATCACATTTCTGTGCTGACATATTGGATAACTTGTAGGCAAAGCTTGTTTCTTACTCAGTGAAATATTTAGGAATTTCAAAGCCTTTTTCTTGCACTTCTTGGGTTTTTTGTTGGTTTTTTTTTGTTTGTTTTTAGCATCTGATTTGAAGAAAGAGAAGGAGGCTGGGATGGGAGTTGGATACATCATCCTCATTGCCCTTGCTGTGGTGGGTTTTGTGGGTTTTGTGCTGGGAGTTGTGAGCCTTCTCATTGTCCAGTACCAGTGAAAAATGGGAAGATACAACTTCAGAATCAAGTCTGACAACTTCAGCTACCAAGTATTCTATGATTAGTGATTCTCAGGTTCCCATGTGTAAGTACTGAATTATGATCAGTTACTTTTTTGGCTGTTTATCTCTTCCTGCAATGGTGAAATACTTGTAGATGACTACCCTGCATTTATAAAGAGTATTTGAACCTGCTCTCCTTTATGCTGTGGGTGCAAGTCACAAAAGTAAGAGAGGAATTCCTGTTATTGCCTGTTTTCAAATGCTGCAGACTATGGAGAAGGAAGACAACCTTGTGTTCTTCATCTTCCTTTGTGGCTTCAATCTCAGTCAGAGTAAACGACACACCTCTTTAGAAGAACAGCAATAAAATTTCCACAAAAAAAAGCTTATCACTTTCAGACCATGGATTAGTATAATAAAGGAGAGAAACTTTGTGACTGTTTTTTTGAACTTATTTCAGAATTTAACCTTTTCTGAAAAAACTTTGGTTGAATTACTGATTTTTGAGCAGATGTTTTTTGAGAAAATAGTGGGATGCTAAACATAAAGAGCTGGAAATATTGAGGATGCATAAATAGTGCTCAAAAATGCCTGCAGAGAGTCTGAAAAGACAGTTCTGAGAAGTGTCACATGTTCTGCCTCTGCAACTTGGGAATTCAACACTTTTTGGAATACTACAGTTTCAGCACTTTTTCTGTAAAATTAGTGTGCTCTAGCAGCTCACCAGAATTTGTTTGTCTGTGTCTTTAAAAGGAGGAGAGAGGGGTGAGAGAGCTGGCAGGTTGGAAAGGAACACCACACTGCTTCACAACTCAAGGATGTTTGCTGTGGATCAAATTCTGATCCTGGAAACAGGCTTGTTTGACATTGTTGCCAGAGATAGTCAGGAACCCTTTCCTGACGGAGGCCTTGTACATGGCAACGCAGCTGACATGGCCACAGGAAATGCACTGGACTCATCATGATGGCATTTGCAGATAATTCAGTTCCATTCACTGAGCACAATAATGTTAATCACAGAGAAAGGGCAGGGAATGCTGTAACCCAGGTAACTGCTTGAAAGCCTTGAATAGTCACCGTTAGCCCAATTTCTCCTAGTTTTACATCACTCCTGTTGAGAGTCCAACGTGATGGTGCCCAGGACTCCTTGGAATAACTCCAGCAGCTGTACAGTTCCATCAGGGATGCAGGTCCCACCATGAAGTCTTAACCCAGCACAAGGGGTATATCGAGGTTCATTAAATTAAAACCTACATATGAAGTTTCTGAGTCTCTCCACAGAGATAAGCATGGCTTGTCTTCCCTTCATCATTCTGCTCTCCTGAGTGGTCATGGGTGTTTGCAATGCCTGATACTAATGGGAATTGTGGAGTTCTGCAAAAAAGTCATAGCATGAAGGATACTGTCATGCTCATAAAGCTTGTAGATCATGTTGGAGACTCAGCTCATGGCTCCTTTTAGAAGCTGGAACTACTCAGTTCTTCTTTCTTTGGATGGTAGTTAATTTCTCAATCATGATTAATTTGGTTCATTTTTTTTTCCAGTGGGATTATGTCTCATGACATGGAGAACTGAAACTTGTCTTCACTCGACATTTGGCTTTCATTGCTCTCGTCAATAGTGGTTGTGATGGGTTGCAACACTGACTCTCCCAAATTAATGTCATATGTACAAGGCTTCTATACCCCCTCTTGTTTGTTTTCTCCCCTTTTTTTTTCCTTAGCAATCTGGCTCTTCCCTGGTGTCCTCAGAACTATTTGTGACTATACATTCAGCTTCAAGTGAATTTTGGCAGGTTTTTCCCTGGATAAAATAGAAGGCAAAACCCAAACACCTCATGGTTCTCTATTAAATTCCAAGATCTGTCTTTCCCACTGTGCCACATAACTATGTGCCCATCTCAGCATCACTTATGCCATTACTATTGATGAACTGCATGTTTCTATAAATATTCCAGAAAGTCAATCAGAAAACTCTCAGAGAAATCTCTTTTTCAGTTTGTAATTGGCTGTTTACTTAAGGTGAGGTTGAAACTTTGAACGGCAGCAACGCTGAAGAACTAATTGTAACACCCCTTAAGTATACAGAGAAGCTGGAGAACAAGCATTGAATTTGTCACTAAGTAGGGAAAAGGCAACATGAATCCAGGGCTTAGCCTGTTCAGAGTGTCCTTCAGCACGAGTTTTGGGATTTGATTGTAAATTCTGTAAACAACAAGGACTCAGTGGAAAAAAAAGAGAAACAATTTTGACTGCTGGCAGCCTATGTTTTTTTCCAGATAGGTCAGTTGGTACCTGTATATTCTGTTAATTTGACCATAATGATTGTGAAGTCAAGCCACAAGTGAGAGCATTCCAATTGCAACTGAATAGTTTACATATTTGAGCTGAATTTTGTTACCTGCAAGAGCACTATTGCAGCAGCAAAGGCTCAGTTTGCACACTCCAGGGGGTACAACAGTTTGTTCAGCTGGATAAACTGGAACAAAAGTCTTTTCCATGCAGTAAGCATCTCCTTCACCCCTTTCCTGGGATGCTCTTCTCCACTGCCCCAAAACTCCAGTTCAGGGAGTGTGTTGGAAGATGGAGAGTGAAATGCTGGTGTAACTTATCCCATGTCCCTTTGTTCTGTTTGCTGCTTGTACTCCTCCTGCACAGTGATAGTCTACTGTCTCTGGGTCACATCCAATTTGGTAATTTATGGTGAACAAACTAATTCCTCTTCAGGATCAGTGGACACCATGATAAATAATTCTTAGTGGAAATTGGTCCTTAGTTTGAAGTCATGAATACTTTCAGTAGCAATAGCACTTAAGTGCTGCTTTTTTTTGTACAGAACAGCATAAGGAAGTTGCTTTTCCATCCCCCAGCCCAATTTCTAATAGTTAATAATATTACTGTAGAAAAGACTTCCATATCTTGCAAGAGGTAATACTAATTGATTTTAGAGGCTTTATATACATCATTTAAATATATCTATAAATTTCACAGTAATCATTTGCATTGTGCCTTAGATTCAATTGACTCTATAAGGAGTAAAACATTTTAACTTGTCTTTTCCTTGCTGAAATAGGAGTTAACAGATCCTGATACATAGAAAAATGATCCACTTAGTTGGGATTAGTGAAACTGTATATTATCTTTGCAATCTAAGAGTCTGATGAACACAGAATCACAGAATTGTTTGGGTTGGAAGGGACCTTAAAGACCATCTAGCTCCAACCCCGTGCCCTGGGCAGGGACACCTTCCACTAGACCAGTTTGCTCAGAACCCCATCCAACCTGGCCTTGGACACTCCCAGGGACAGGAAGTCCCCAACTTCTTTGGATAACAACATAGACATTAACTTTTATTCAGCAGGAATCTCTTAACTTTTGCTCAGTTTGCTCTCAAATATGTAACATGTTTGCCTTCTACACACAGCGAAAGAATAAGCTATTTTATTACAAATAGTTTTCTAGTTTTTAGGTCTTAAAATCCTGAACTCCTTGGAGGTGACAGGAGTAGAGATCTGCCTACTGATTTTGGTGGAGTTATGCCTTTTACAAAAGCTGAATCCTAGTCTTCAGATGAAATGCAAACCAGTAGCTTGTACCTGGTGCCTTGCATGCTCAACAGAAACTGCTGTTCTGACTGAATCTGTTCAAAGGAATTTTGGTGTCTTAATAAAAGCAGTCTTGTAGCTTTTTGTTGACTTCTCTACTGCTATATTTTCCTTATGATTTAGTCACAGGTATTAAGATGTACATTGGTGGATGTGGCAGCTTCTGAAGAGCAGTTCAAGCATCAGTATAATGTTCAAACTTCATTTAAAACGCATTACATGACTTTAACCAAACACCAATGGACTGCAATTTCCAACAACAATTTATGTATACTTACTAAGGGTCTCTTTCTTCAACTTTACAAAGGGTAAGCATATTTTTAATTTCATGCTTTGCAGCAAAGACAACCGAAAGAGTATTCAACATTTCCAGTCCAATAATAGCATTGCAACAATATGGTAATTTAATTTGAAACTACTGTCACACCAGACTCTCTGGGCATTTAATTTGCACAGTTCTGACAACTGTTCCAAAAGAATTGTGAACTCTTATGCTCTAAAAAATATGTCATTAAAGAGCAACCAGCTCTGTGCAACTCCTTTATCCCTGAGGGCCATTGTCCAGGGGATCCCAGCCACTAATTCCTTAAACAACAGCAAGTTTGCTCTTCTAAAATTCAGTGTCCTGACTCTACTCTTCACCTGGCCCATACAGCTCAAGCTTGTGAAAGCCACCTGGACATGATCACTGCAGCCCAGGCTGATGCCAGTATTGACATCTCTAACATTTAAAACCATTTAAAAAGTTAAATAAAAACAAACAAACAACCCCCACCCATTTATTTCATCTATGCTGGTAACCAACAGGTCTGTGCTTCCTCCATGGTTGGATTGTCTGTCACCTCATGGCTTGCTTACATATTGCTGTGCTGCTTTTCCAGCAGATATCAGGGTGATTGAAGTCTCCCAGCAGGATCAGAGCCTGCAAGTGCGAATGTTTTGTCAATAGACTCCCCTTGATAAGCAGCCTGTAGTAAACACCCACCACAAGGTGTCGTTTGCTGGTTTGCCCTCCAGTTCTTACTGGTAAGCTCTCAGCTTGTTCATCACTGTTTTTCAAAGGCAGCTCTGTGTGGTCAATCAAATTTTTTCCACAGAACGCAAATCCTTCACCCCTTCTTCCTTTGCCAAGTCATTCTGAAAATTTCATTGCCGTGGATTGCAGTGCTCCAGCTGTGGGATTCATTCCACCACGTTCCACAGACAGGGATTAGTTGCAGTTTGGTGGCTTCCAACTTCTATTTGTTACCCCTGCTGTGTGCACTGGTACAGAGGCACAAAAACTGGGCTATTAACGTGTCACCCCTATAGGGAAACACACCCTAATTCCTTTGAGGCATTTTCCAGGCATTCCCTGCAAAGGATGAGGTGCAGTAGGATCCCTCTCTATCTACTCTTTCACTCCACTTGCTGCTCAGGTAAATTTTGATGCTTTGAGGGACTCATTTCAGACTGCTGTGGTCAGTTCCCCAGATCAGTGATCAGGCAATTCCACCAAATAATTAATTCTGAGCCTACTTGTTTGGAGAGAATTCTGGAGGAGCAGCACTGACCATCTCCCCTTTCCAGTTTGCATTGCCCATGTTTTGTTCTTTAATGAAGCACTGGCTCTAGATAATTATTTAAAACCATGCATGAAAAATATGGAGAAATGAGGACTTAGTTTTGCCCTTTTACATATTTTCCTAGGAAGCCCTTTAGACCAGTGGGGTGCATGCCTTAATGTCCCTGTTGTTCACTGGGCACACAGCACTGCTGACACCTGATGCAAACACTGATCACTATTCCTTTCTCTTGTATCATAGTGTTGCCAAATTCTGGTCCCATCAGGGTTTGGGAAAAAAAGCTGAGACAATTGGAAAATTTCCTTGTCCATTAAAATATAAATAAGCCAACTTTTTAATGTCTGTTTGGAAAGTTTTCTTGTAGGCTGCGGAAGGAAACAAGTTAAAGGAACTGAAAAAGTTCAGCTGCAATTGATCTAAAAACAGGATGTTGGCTTCAGTCTGGTTGAAAGGCCAGAGCAGAGAGACACCTGAGGGCTTCCCTGAGCTGCTCCATAACATCTCCTCTGCCTGAGGGTCTGTCCTGCAGAGCTGGCGGAAAACCTACAACTGAGTAGAATCCTTTCAGTAGAGGTGCTGCAGGCCCACTCCAGCCTGGAGTTTTCAGGGAATTTCTGCGTTTCCACAGCTCACTTCCCTCTGGCTGTGTGGACAGCTGCCACCTTGTGCTAAAGACACTCTTGGATACTTAGTCTGGATGTGGCACTGCTGGAGGGTGACACAGGAGACTTGTCAGTGCAGCATCTTTTCACATGCAGAAAATTCCCTTCTCTGCTTCCCCTGTCCTTCTTTCCCCAGACAGTGATTTTCCCTCTGAAATCCACAGAAAGATGAATTTCAGAGACTTAACACAAAGACTTGTACACCAAGAACAATCTCAGCACAAGTGTAAAAGAAGAATTAAGAAAAAGCCAGAACATGTGGAGATGGCAAGGAAAAGAGCAGTAAAGGGCCAAAGTAATGAAGTTCAAATGCTGTATGGAAGTGTCAGTAATAAATCACTGGTGTAGTGCTTGCAATGGATCCTGAAATGTCCACCCACAATATTATCTTTAAATTAGCTGGTGCTCAACCTTATAATGAAGGCTGTAAAAGAATTGGGATGGTCAGGGTAAATGTGTGTTGCTGCCTAGAACTGAACTTGTTGAAATAACAACTGTAAAGAATGAAAAATATTAACGGTATTATCGAACTACCTTTGTGAGTGTTTGGGGGTGTGTTAGACAAAATCAAGCACAATTTAGGAATGCTGCAATTATAAGTGCAGAGAGCTCAGTTTGATCCCACTTTTCTCTCCTTTCCTCTTCCTCCCCTTTCAGAGAAAATATTAGTAAATGTGTTTTTTCCTTGGCACACATAAAAATACTCAATACCTTCTGGAAAATTGCAAGTATTTGTAGGCACAGATGAAGTAAAAAACCTTCATTTAAACAGTGATTTTCTCCTTTTCCCACTTTATTACAAAGTAACCAATTTCAAAAGAAAAGTGGCATTTCTCTTCCATGATATTTCTCTTAAAGCCTGTAAAGAACACAATCTCTTGGCAGGTGCTTTTCTTTGGTGTCTGTTTTTGCTATGGATAACTCAGAGGAGGATCAAAAGCTAAGAACAGTGAGAAGAGAAATATGCCTCAGTTAGTTTATTGATGATGCAGTGAATATTTGGTCCCTTGCTATGTGGGACATTTTACTCTTTCTTCACCTGCACAGAACCTTTGGGAAAATCCAGGGATAAAACTGGGAAGGTTAATATAAGTATTGAAGAGTGTTTGTGAACTCCAAGCATGGCAGCATTATGGAGCCATTGTCACTGATGTTTGGAAGTGGATCAGATGTGCTTGGTTATGAGTAGCAGTATTCTCACCAGGCTGATACAAATCCATCCCAAAGCATCAAGAAACCTCCGGGACTGTGAAGATGACTCTGAATTCCAATATGAGACTGCCTTTTTGGCAGAGGCACTTGGGCAGATTTTTCATTTAGGCAAAATTATTCCAGCAAACAATATCACTATATCCTTGGGAATGTGCTGGCAGCAAATAACACTGTTGACAGTGTGGGTTCTTCATGGCTTATGTTCAGTAACACTGAAACTCTTCAAATCCACTCAGGAAATGTCTGGCTTTGCCTCTTGTAGTGCCTAGAGCTTTGATATGAAATGCCTGCCCACAAACAATGCTCTCATTTATTACCTGCCTTTGGCATCTGGCAATTTGAAAGGATGAAGGAAGGGCTTCATGTTGATATTTTGAACAAATACAGCTATTATTAGTCCATGGAGACAGAAGGGTCTGGTGTTTGTTCTAGTGCCAACCTTGAGAGACTGATTATGGAATGTTACATATGAATAGCAGCTTTAAGCCTAGTCTAGCACATTTAATTGTTCACTGTATCACACCTGCTCACGGAGAATGGAAACTGTCCACTGAGTTACTCAGCCAAGAATGTGAAAATATGGCTAAACTGGAATTTTTACTGAGCAGCTTTTGCAGAGCACAGGGCCAAACTAAATGCCCTTGCTCTTGTCTATGTCCATAATACATAAGTCAGGAGTTACAGTTGAACAACATGCTATTGCCTTCTGGAAGAGTTTTCTGTATGTCCCCAAAAGACTTTCAGCTGATTGGTTGTTTGAGACTACATTTTGCAGTCCATTTAAAAATCATCTGGCTTAGTCTCAGAAAATACTAGATACTGCTGCAAATTTCCTGAGTTTTTTGGCATTTATTTGGCTACATGTTCTTTCCCTTTTCACTTGTTTGGCTACAGCTGTGACATCTAATTCTTGAACAGGACAAAGGCATTCCTGTTGTTTTAAAGATGTATGAGAAGTATGACCTTGTAAAGTTTAGTCTCTCCTCTGAAATCACATCTAACTCTCACCTGACTACTATGAAAGCCAAAGTCAGTTTGTCAGGATGCCCAGGCTGTGTCCTTATCCTATCCTGAGTGCCTATCCTTATCCTGAGTGCCATGATCTAGTAAATGGACTAGAGTTGGACCAAGGGTTGGACTCGATGATCTCCGAGGTCTTTTCCAACCCAATCAATTCTATGATTCTATGATTCTATGATTCTATATCCTGGATGTCCTGTATCCTGGACTTTTATGGGACTGTGCTCCTGAAGATAACATATTATCCCTAATACAGACCACTGGAGGCTGCATGATCTCCCTGGCAAGATACACGTTTTGCAACTTCCCTCAACATTTGTTTCTTAAACTGATAATGATATTTTTATGGAATAAAGCCATACACATCGGAGAAAGGAACACCTGGAATGGCATATGCTGTTGACTTATAAACTTCTTTTGTTGTAACCACAAATGATGGTGTCTTCTCATTGATGGGATTGAACTTGAGGTAAGTCCATATGCCAGCTTTCCCTGGAATTCCTGCTGCAATTGGCAGATGGTGGGTGAAGAAGGAGATCTGATAAAGGACTAAACAAGACCTTCAATTGTTTATTTGGTTGCACAACTTTTTTTCTTTGTTAAGGACTGTCAGCTGAACAAACTATCTGTGCTCTAAGCACTCTTGCTAGGAGTTTGTTTTCTTCCTGAGTCTCCAGTAAATGGACCCTGCTAACCTACTTGTGACAGAAACCCTTAGCCATGCTCTGCACATTTAGTGACACAGGTTTACTTGTATCCAGTTACAAAATCTGTTCTTACAGCTGCTGTAGTTCATAAGTGCTTCGTGGTGCCCTGGCAAACCTTACATTATTAATATGTCTGAGTGAAAGCTCATGGAAGCCTTTACTGCGTTTTTCCTGCAAGTGCAGCTTTGGCTAATCCCCTCAGCACACCTGGGTGGGTTAATGTTCTGTACCTGTTTGCCCCTTGACTTTGCCCTCTCCCAGGAACACACAGTGGTCCCTTTGGCCTCTGCTTTGTTAGGAGATGATGTGCAACCATGACAGTTGTAATCACCTGTTTTGAGTATGAGGTACAAGGAGGGATTTGAACAGGCATAGACCAGGAATCTGCAGCTGATAAAACACCTCCCTCTGAAAATGGAGGGAGAAAGTCCTGATCTGCTTTACAGAGCAGCTCCTCTCCTGGAGAGCTGAGTGGTTTGGTGCTGATCACCAGGCATGTGGCAGAAGGACAAGCAGACAGATGTGAGCCATACCCTGGCCAGGCCAGCCAAGCTCCCCTCACTGTGGTGTCTGGATGAAAGCCAGGGGCTGACTTGGCAGGTGATTCACACCATGCTGCTGTCTCTGCTTGTGGCCTCACACTGACCTGCTACCCACTCTGAAGGCAGCCCTGGCCATGGCACAGATGCCCTCCTGCCTCCTCATCCCCCACTGTCCTTCCAGCCCTGCCCTGAGCACTGATGGCTGTTGATGGCTTTGGGATCTGGCCCTGAGCCCATGGTGTCCTGTCCTCCTCAGATGGTGCAAGAGGCACCTCATCCCAACAAGGGTCCTCCTGCCAGCAGTGTTGGTTTGTTTGTTTTCCTAGTCCTGCCATTGCTTTGTCATGTGATGGTGCCCGTGGTAGGGGAGCACACAGGGAGGGCAGAGGGTGAGGGTGATGAAGCACTGGCACAGGTTGTCCAGAAAAGCTGGTGACTGCCCCATCCCTGGAAGTGTCCAAGACCAGGGTGGATGGGACTCTGAGCAACCTGGCCAAGTGGAAGGTGTCCCTGCCCATGGCAGGGGCATTGGAATGATATGATTTTCAGATCCCTTCTAGCCCAAACCATTCTGTGATTCTATGATTTTAAATCTTAAAGCTGACCTCTTAAGTTTAAATCTTGCTCTTTTGTGTAACAGTGCAAAGTTAATTGTGTCCTCTTCCTTCCCAGATTTCATAATCACAGATCCAGGGAGAGGCAGCTGCACTGCACATGCCAAGGTGAGCCAGCAATGAGTGTGTGTGGCTCAGCTTCGCGAACGAAGATTTGGGAAGGGCTGTCCCCACGTGGGTGTGGTGTGCCCTTCCAGCCTGCACAGTGGATTTTGGGTGAGGCTCAGCGTGCGCAGAACTGGCCCCACTGTTTTAGTCCTGAGGTCCATCTGCCACGGCCGAGCGAGCTTGGACAGTGCCAGTGAAATCCTCAGGACCAGAACCTACAGCCCCCGGCATTTCCCAGGAGGTCTCCCATCCAAGTACTAATCTGGAGCTGACCCTGCTTAGCTCCCGAGATCTGACGGGATCAGATGTCAGGGAGCCAACAATGAGTAACACATGGACAAAGTGCTTTTGTCACATTACTTCCTTGTCACATGATTTGGCACTGATGGATTTTCCTTCCTAGCAGAAGGTGGAAGCTGTTCAGTACCTGAAATGAAAGTATTGCTTCATTCTCAGTACAGCATTTCATTCTGCAGTGAGAACTTTCTAGTGATCTGGCACAGTATTCCTGTTTATCTGAAGAAGACATATAATTAACTGTTCAAAGTAGTTTGAAAACATGTCCCAAATATATCAATTAATGAGTATTTTAATTTTATTTACTGACTATAGCATGTGAATTGTAGATAAGTTAATTAAATATTATAACATTTTATACCAAGCAAAGCAGGTCTTTGTTGGAGAAGTTGACCTTCCCATTTTTAGCAGCAAGGCTGAGTATGGAAGAATTCTTGCACTTGTGAGAAAGCTGCACCCCTGCTAAAAGCTCTGTCTAACAGATACATGTGCACTTATTAGAAAGAGGTTATCAGCTTTAAGTGGCCTGGAAAATGGAGGCACGCACTTAATGAGTGTGGCTAATTAATGTGAAAGACATGGAAGAAGACTTGCTGACAGGGAAACTGAGTGTTATCAGAAGCTTTACAGTAAACCAGAACCTGGGAGGTCCTTGTCTCTAACTTTCCTGTTCCTGTATTGCTGAGCAGGTACGAGAGACAGATGCTGAGAATAGCACAGGTTCCCACATTCTTCACAGGCAAACAAAAGATGATTGCTGTTTTTTTTTCTGTTGTGAACATATTTAATATTTCCAATACAAACTTCTAAAAGTATTATAATTTCTGGTGTGTTTTAAATCTTAATGACTTGGTATGTCTTGGCAGGGTGCATTTATTACTGCATGTTATATGTCAGGTTCTTTTGTACCACAGATATATGCAAATTCTCAAAGTGTGGTTTTCTCTCTCAGAGGGGTTTGCAGGGCCGTGCACAAGAAACTCCTGATTGATAATCCATGTGGGATACAGAGGTCACACACAAAACATGTAAAGAGCATTTTTCCCCAGATGCCTGACCTGTAACTACCTCTTAAGTCTGTGCAGGTAGTTCTGACCACAGGAAATAAATTTTTTACTCATTCCTCAACACCTTTCTCAAACTCTCCCTTTAAAATAGCGACAAATATCACAATTCAATTGTTCACAGTTTGTTGCTACTTGCTGTGTACTTCTATCTGAAAAATACAGGATAAATACATTGCCCATGGATTTCTCTCTCTCTTTTTTTTTTTTCCACATTGCCATAGAGATTAAAGGCCATATCATGTCTTTGCAGAACTAGATACTCAGTCATTTCTACATGTCTTAAAATAGAAATGGCTTCTGTAACACAGATCCTGTTCTATGGCCTTTAGTCACTCAACTGAGTAAATAGAGAGACTATTATTTACAAGAGCATTTAGTGACCGAACATGGGGGAATGACTTCAGATGGAAAGAGATTTAGATTAGATATTAGAAAAAAATTCTTTACTGTGAGGGTGGTGATGCATCTCTGGGGAGGTTGCCCACAGAAGTTGTGGATGACCCATCTCTGGAAATGTTGAAGGCCAGGTTGGATGGGGCTCTGAGCAACCTGGTCTAGTGCAAGGTGTCCCTATCCATGGCAAGGAGGTTGGAACAGGATGATCTTTAAGGTCCCTTCCAAATGAAACTATTCTATAACTCTAAGAAATAACTCATCCCTTATTGCAGCCAGGGACATGGTTTGAGAATATATGGTTTGAATGGGTTGACATGAAAAAGGAAGCATAGCCCTCTGTAGCACATGGTATGACCTCTGGGAGAAGGGAAGGTCCAAAGTTTGCAGGGAAAGGCAGTGCAAGTCTTCCTTCATGCAGCTTTCTCTCTGCTGTACTCCTGAGTATACTCTCAGGAATATACCTGTATATGCTCCCAGGAGACATTCCTGTCTATCAGCCCATGACCTCTCCGGAGGGCATCCCATGGCCCAAAGAGGGTTTGAGGCCTAATGCATTTAGGCAATATTTTAGCTCTTCCTGCTACTGCATTCACATACCTGGGATGAACACATATTTTGTGCACTCCCACAGTTATATGCAACAAAAAATTTATTTGTAACCGATCTTTAGAGATGATGTAATTACTCTTTTTATAGTTCCATAGTTCTGTTGATAACCATCTGGTAAAGCTATTGACTGTCTACTCACAATGTTCCAGGGAATTTCCACAGGTAAGGAGACCAAGACAAGGACAGGTCTGGCAGGGCTGGAGTACAGCAGATAAATTCCCACACCAGCCAAATGAACCCACCTGTGGTCTCAAGAATCCATAATTCAGCTGGTAAATCTCACCAGAACTCTTCTTAGTGATGTTCTCTTACCCACAGTGAGAAATGAAAATATTATTTACTTGGAGAAAGGAGGAAAAGCCAAACAAAATGAGTCAAATCTCAGGCTTCATGGCATGAGGGAGTCTGTTCTGGAATCCTACAAGAGGGTGTCCTTGGATGAATATCTTAGCAGAGAGAAAACCACCCTAAGAAAGAAAATAGTTTTTTTCAGTCAGAAAATTAACCTCCAAATGCTCCTCCCTCCACCCACTCTGTGTCTGGATGGGCAGGAATATTAATAACTATTCATTTCAAGTAACATGAGTTTGGGAAAGTGTTTCTTTCCAATGCTATTATGCAGGAAACCAGAAAACCACAAACCTGTCTACAGGTATAGAGAGCTAGTTGTCCTGCAAAGTATAAATTTACATGCAAACAGGAAAACAAATCATCATGGACTAAGCAGTGTTAGTAGGGATGAAACTATTTGTTTAACACACCAAATCAAATAGATGGTTTCTGACAAATAAAGAAGAAATATGAGGACATAATTGTAAGTGTGAGTCATGCACGCACCGACTGATACAGAAAAACACCAATTTTTTGCTGGGTCATACCTAATCTTTGTGCTGTTGACACCTCTTCTCACAGGCTCTTTGTGTGAGCAAACACAACTTCCACTGCAACGTCGGTAACAGGTGAGTATCTGGAACAGGAATGAAGGAAGGGGGAGTGGATCTCGCAAAGACTTGTAAAGTTGGAGAATTATGTTGTCATGGAAACAGTGTTCAATGTTTCTGAACAGGGATCACTCATTTCCCAGAACTTTGGCAGTCTAAGTGAAGATGCCCAATAAGGCTTCCCTAAACACAAAAATGCCCTTTCTCTATATTCTGCTATTGTCATTATTTGTATTGGAATGGTGACAGCAGAATTCATCTGTCCAGGATGCTCTCAAACTAGAACTAGTGAGCTGTATGGAAAGAGTAGAAGCCTTTCCAAATTAGGGCACCTTCATGTTCATCTAACCATACTTGCATCTCTCTTGGTTACAAATGGGACATCTTGAGTTGGCATCATTTGACAGCACAAAGATCAAAGCACAGACCAGGCCAGTGTCTTCCAGCAGCACAGGATGACACAGTTTCCATCTTCCTTTCCCTTCCTGAGGCACCCAAACCAAAGCACTGCCTGTAGAGCTGTGGGAAAAGTACCCTGTGACAGTGTGTGAACATACTGTGCTCAGAACTAACTCATTGGCAGGCAGCTGAGAGGCCTCTCTTTTATGCCTATTCCCAGGGACACTCTCAAGTGCCAAAATGTCATGTACACAATCTTTTAAAGGTCTTGGTCACACTTCTCTGGACTTACTTCAGTCTCACAACATCCTTTTCGTATTTGGGAGTTTCAGAACTGAACACAAGGCTTCTGCCATGGCCTCAAAGCTGCCAGTTTAGAGGAAACAGTTGCTTGGCTTGACCCATCCAATCCATAAGTTCCCAGGCTGGCTACAAGGATGCTGTGGGAGAAATAGTCAGAACCTTGCTGAGGCCCAGGTTAATGATATTTGCTCTCCCTGTCCACATAGCCAGACATTTAGTTGTAGAAGGCACAGTTTGAGATCTACTGACCTCCTACTGGCTGTTCCCAATGACTTTCTTTGCCTTGGTATGTCTGGAATAAAAGATTTACAAGGGAATTTGCTCCACAGACTTTCCAGAAACTGTAATGCAGCTGAGCTGAAGATCTCTGGACCCTCTTCCTAGTTATATTTTTTTTTTTGAGGAGAAGCCTGACATTTGTCGTTTTAAGTCTTGGCAGTTCAAAACTGCTTAACCAGGACTGCCCAAACTGTCTCTTCACCTTTTTATGCAAATAATTGGATTAGCTAAGACAGTAACAACAGTATTTCTCAATCCACTACTCCCAAAGGAGTATGATACTACGGAAGGTAGAGGCACAGTGTAGGCACAAAATATCATGTAACTCCTATCCCAAAGAACCTACATCTAAAGAAGTGGTGATTCAGGAGGGCAGGGAGATAAAATATTGATGAAGCTGGTCTGAGACACTGAAGCTGGACCTGGGATGAGCATTCAGCAAAGGTGTGTATTAAAACTGTATCACACTTCAGTGATACTGTGACTCCTTCACTGCCTCCAGTGAGGTTTCTGCTGACCAAGAGATGTGTCTATACAGGTTTGAGACTTCAAGTGCTGAAATCTGTGTCAGTATTATCACCCCAGACCACAGCATGCCTCGTGTGCAGACTTCTGTTCCAAAGAGCCTCAGAGCTCATTGCTAAAAGCCTCATCCCCTGAGTCTCTTTGCCAGGCTGACCTCCTGGAGACCTGCTCTGCCTGTTTTGCCCTGTTGATCAAGAATTCTGCTAGTGCTGGGAGCTGATCTTGTACCTGTCCCCAGGTAACCCAGAGCACAACCTCCTCCCTGAGTGTGCAGTGATGAGCAGAGGGGTTTTGGACAGGGAAAAGATGCTTTTAAGTGTCTGCACATCACAGTACAAACAAAAGTGCTTATAATGTGACTAGAGCAAAGACAAATTTTAGCACATCACCTGAACATGCCAGTGGGAAATGCTTTGTCCCTAGTCAAGATCTACACTCTTGTGTTTTGAAAGAGTTGGGCTGTGACCAAGAATTGGTTTCCTCCCAAAACTCCTCGGAGATAGTGTAGTCCTGGTCCTCTTCTTCCTCCCACATGTACCTTATGCCAGTGCAGCAGTCAGCCACAGCATCCCAACAGAAGGATGGATTACAGGAAAAGCCCTTAACAATCCTGTTCTCAAAGTGTGCCATGAGGCACTTACACATCTCAGCTCCAGGAACAAAGAGAAAAGAATGTACTGGAGAAAAGGCAAACACAGATCTGCAATGATAAGATCAGAAATGGCACCGGTAGGTTTTTTCCTCCTTAAATAAACACAGGTTCTAACCTTCACATGTTAGTTTAGAGACTTGACATCAGCTTTCAGATTGTGTTGCCAATTTGGACACCACCTGTAGTGAAAGTTGGAATAACAAATCCTGCAGTAAGAAATCTGTGGAGAAATACACTTCAAGGGTACAGGAGTTACTGCATTTCTTTCAGCAGGTGTGTGTGTGTCCTTTTACACTTGGATATAAATCTTTTCCCATAAATTTTTCTCACCTGCTGTTTAAGTCACTAATAGGACAAACAGAGGTTAGAAGGCAGTTTTCACCTGACTATTAGCACTGCAAAGGGCTGTGTGCACTCAGCATTGCACAACAAAGGAGAGGCTCCTTCCTGGGCTTTTCTCCCCATTCCCTTTCACCTCACCTACCAGGGTAATTTTCCCCATACCTGTTACTTCGCTGAGCTGAACAGAATCAATCACAGAATGGTTTGGGATGGAAGGAACCTTAAAAACCATTTAGTCTCAACTCATCTGCCATGGGCAGGGACACCTTCCACTGGATCAAGTTGCTCCAAGCCATTGAACACATTCAGGGACAGGGTATTACAACTTCTCTGGGTAGCCTGTTCCAGCCACCCTGCCTCACTATGCTCACAGTCAAGAATTTCTTCCTAATACTTAATCTAAACCTACTCTCTGTCAGTTTGAAGCCGTTCCCCCTTGTCCTGTCACTACCTGCCCTTGTGAACAGTCTGTCTCCATTATCCTTGTAAGCTGCCTAGACAGCAGCTTCTTGCAAGACTAATTCACCATCTGTAACTAGTTTTCACATCTTGAGATTGAATTCATGGTTCCTTTCATGTCTTCAGTGGTAACGGGAAGCCAAGGTTGATAGGAATGCTAAGCAAGTGTTGTTTTAGGGACGGCAGATTGGCTGTGGAGTCACTGTGCTTCGTGCTGTCACTTTGTAGGACATAAATGTCCCTTCTCCAATGAGTTTTCAATGTGAAAAGGGGCAGTGGAAGAAATCAACATTATGCAAAATGCCCAAAAACTGATTTAGTTGCTGATCTTTAACCCGTGCAGTAATACATCTCCCATGTAGTAATATATGTGACATTACAGAAGAGGAAATCACTTATCAACAATTAGTGGTCTTTGTGGTTTATCCTCCATGTGTGCATATACTTATGTATTTTCTCTGTGGACATATATGCCATGAACACTTCAGTAGTGAGGCTTTTTCATACCAGCAGCTTCTGGACCCACCTCCCCTTATGTTCCTCACAAAGGGGCACACAGAACCCTCCACACCCAGCCTGTTTTACACACTGTGGCTTCCATTCACCTGCAGAAACCTGTTGATCAGAGAGACAGATGGTGGAGAATGGGTGTACATGGACAATGAATCTTGAAGTACTCACATTAGCAGTAGGTTACCATTCTTCCTTTCTTGTGAGAATATATTCACACTACAGGTACAGCACTCCCTTTTTAATCCATCTGGAGAAGAGGAGTGAATCTTGGAGTCTTTACAGAAGGGCAATTGTGAGAACTTTTTATCAAATATTACGTCAGATTGATACAGTTCTGAAATGGTGCATTACTGGGTATAGTGAGCTAAAAGTCTAAGCATCTGTGCCACATTTGGATAAGGTTTTAAGATGCTGTAAGGAGGCCACAGAACTGCTCTGACCTCTTCTGCACTGCACCATGACTGCTGATTATTGATCCAGCTTAGTGATTTCATACCAAGGGAGTCCAGTTTGCCAGACTGAAAATAGAGTTTAGTGTCAGCATGGATACAAACACCCATGAAGACCCTCCAGGGGGTTTCTATTGAGTGACCAATGGACAGAGGTTTTTTAAAATCCAGGGCCTGCAGTAATGCCCTGGCTCTGGAGGCACAAATCAGTGAATTGTCTGCCTCAGGTGCAACTTCTGGAACTTGAAGAGGATCCTTGTCTTGAAATATAAGTGTCACAGGGATTGGCATCAATATCTGGATTTTCTCAACTTTTCTTGTTGAAGAAATTAATGTCAGGAAAGCTGCTTCATCAAGAAAAAAAGAAAAAAAACAACAAACCAAACAAAACCACCAAACACTTCAAGAGTGGTAAAGTAATCCCTGGAAACCAGCAGCTGTTATTTTAATCCCACCTTACCACTACCCTTTGGGAAGGCTTTTCTGAGAATGAATCAATGTCAGACAATTCAGTATTGAGTCTTCCCGCACAACGGCAGAGCTCACACACTGCTGACTTTGCTATGGTAACATCCATTGTAATGTAATAATGGAAGTCCAGGGGCTTGTCTCTCCCCAAACCTGATGAGCTAAAAATTGTGTGGTCTCCAGTGAAACTTGTATGGCAAGCTCTGTCCTGCAAAGAATTCCTCTGCCCACCCTTAGTGCGACAGGATTCATGTACAGCCAGGGCTCATACCAGGACTAGGAGGAATTCCAGCCTCATCATACATGAAATGCCTGAGAGATGGGTTCTAGCACATCCTGCAACCCAATTTCTGTGTTGTTTAATGAAATGTCCAAAATTTGAATGCATTCAGTGGAATGGCTACTTTCACACCATGACTGTAACACATACATCATAAGAAAGTAGTGCAGCTTTTTCTGAAAAGCAAACAGGGCATTTCCTTAATGTAGCAATATAGTATTATTCCTAAAGCTCTATTTCTACCCACCAGTAGCTCTCCCCAACTTTCATTCCTATCATAAATGTAAATAGATAGGATACATATCTTCACATTGTTTAATCACTTATATTTATTTGGATTTTAAGCTTTCTTCAGGGACACAGAAAGTTTTCCAAGCTCTTGAAATATCCACACAACCAAGTGAGAGAAGAGCCTTCTATAGAACTGAGAAATTACAAAGAAATTACAGCAGGAGACAAGCCTTAGTCACCAATATGCCGCTGGAGCCCTCAGAGAGAGACAATAACAGGGAAAAAGAACCTTCCTTTATATTTAGTCCTGAAACAGAGCAAACCAAGAATATGGGTCCCATCCTCTTCCCATTAATGCTGGCAGGCCACAGAGGAATAATTTGCATTCCAGCTAAGCCCTTGTCATTGCCAGATCTGACTTGCAAAATGGTTTCTCACAAAAATGGGCAGCTGCAGCCTCCCTGCCTTCGCCTTGCAGTTATAGCAATCCAGAAAGGAGCCTGATGGCTTTGAGTTGCCTCAGAGCAACTTCACGGGCAAATCAAAAGTCATCTTAAGCTGAATCATCTTTCAAAAACTTATGCAGAGCACAAAAAAATTGGCTGTCTTGGCTGGGATGATGGCAAGCCAAGGCTATTTAAGCTCTCTGTACTTTATTCACAAGCATCACCAACTTCTGGTTCCCACACCTGTGTTGTGCAGGGTCAATTTTTTTGAGGCTCTGGAGTACAAAAAGGGATTGTGCTGCTATGCCAGCTACATTGAACAGTCATTACAGGAAATTATTTCTTTTTTTTAAAAATCCACAAAGCTTGGGACTGTTATTTCTTAGGCAGTAAAAAAAGCAGCTGGAAGCATTCAATAATTCACATACTCATGTAATTAACTTAGTCACTAATTGTAGTAATTGGCATTGACATTCTGTTGTGTTGCTGAGGATAGGCAGAGAGTGGGGGAGTCATACAGTGTGTTTTTAGAGCTGTAAATATCTGTATCTCTATACCCAGGATGGGGCTCTGAGCAATCTGGTCTAGCAGAGGGTTCCCTGCCCATGGCAGGGAGTTTGGAACTTTAAGCATTTTTAAGATCTCTTCCCAAACCATTCCATGATTCTATGATTCTATGTTGTCCATACATTCAGGGTAATGTGTAATATAAGGCAAGCAATATTTATATTTTTATAATTATATGTATCACCTATTATCTCATTTTTGCATTGCTCACTGCTTTAAAGATATTCATTATGTTTTCATGTACATGATCTATGCCTTCAATTATTTACTCTACTTCAGGATAAATGGTAGGAATTAAGGATATTTAAGTATTTAAGGATAAATCCCAGATTTTCCCTGGGTTGATTCTATACAAGGGATACCTGTCTCCAAAAACAGGCTGTAGCTGTCTTGTTGCTAGTGAGCCAAAGTAATGATTCTTTGTGAAAGAAAAATTAAACTAGGGAAAAAAAATTTAAACTAACAGCCTGTGTGTTCCTCTGCAGGCTGAACTAGTGAGAAATCCAGTGTCAGTCACTCTGAATGTTGAGCAGCAGCAGCTCCATTGCCCTTGTGCTATTTGTGGAAGGGGATCCAACCCAGACTACAAGAACTCAGCTGAATTCCAAGGGTGTTCAAACAGGGAATATTTAGCTGTCTCACATAGCTGGTTAAGCCAAATTTATAGAGTGGATTCTTGGAAGGAAATTGCTTATTTAGCACAGAAGCTAATTAATGATCAGCATTAGGTCCTCATTTTAAATAGCTCCCCCACATCCCCTTTGCATGAGTATGTTTTATTCATGATGGTCTCATCTTCGGAGTCTGGTGCTGAACCTTCTAGATCTTGCACATGTCAGTGAGACAATGGAAAATGTACAATTGAAGCCTTTCCCTGCAAAAATCAGAGGAAACATTCCACAAATGTCTACTCTGAATTTCTCTGAACAAAAGGAGGTAATACATTCTCACCAGTGACATCTATGGTTCTAAAACACAGTAAGCCATGGAAAAAGGTTATTCACTAAACCTCTCATCCTTCACGGTGCTTAACCCTGAGCTCACTGCCTGGTCCTCTCCAGACAAACTTGCTCTAAACAGATGAGCTCTAAGCAGTGTAATTTTGAGCCAGTTGTTGTCTCTGGCCTTGGGGTCCAGGAACAGTCCATAGCCTCTATTTAGTTATATTTGTGTTGATGATGGTGATCTTTTGGCACCTCCTTTTCTTTTTCACTTCTCTTTCCTAGAAAAATGTTTTGGTTTGGTTTTTTTTTTTTTTTTAGAAACTCAATCTTTTTGCCTTCTGTGCAGCCACATTAAGGTAATCACAACTCTTCAGGAAAAAGCTGATGAAATTCTGGAATCCTGATCCTGGCTGTGGTGGTATTTGCTGCATTGTGTTGTAGCAGAATGAATGTTTACAATGAAAAGGATGTATTCAGTATGAAAAAGATAAAGGAAGGTTTTCTTGCACAGATATTACCTAAATTATGTAAAAGAAAATGAGGAGTCACTGGCAAAAAGTTGCTCCATTGAATGATCTTCAACTTTTGGGGTTTTTTTCCTGAGAGAACAGAACTGTTGAAAAAAACCCACCTGTTTACAGGAAAAGAAAATCTCCCTGGGAAGTACATTGATTTCACTGGAATTACCACAGAGAAGTTATAATAATATTTCTTTCCAAAATACTGTCAAATAGGTTTTATTTTGCCTTTATAATTTTGTATTTTAGATAACAATGCCATTTAATACAGTGGGAAATCCAACTGTTCAAACTCAGATAAGAATCAAACCCAGACCATTTAGCCTTAATTCAACCAAAAGTTTCCTTCAGACTGAATTTTTGTTTCAGAACACTTTGTTTCAGAAGCTCTTTGGAGAGTGGTGACACTTTGAGTCCTGAGACAGGTAAGTCAAAAGTTCAAATTCTTGAAACAATACAGTGATTCCTGGGCTCTCACACCTCCTGCTACTTTTTCAAAATTGACTGATTAATGCTGGGAAGAGGAGATCACTATAAAATATCCTTCTTTAAAACATCCTGAAACACAATCTGCAGCAAAAAAGTGCTCACTGGATGAGTTCTTTGTTCCAGCATGTGGTAGGAGAAATAAAGTAATTGATCACAAGGGCAGATAAAGAGCAGGAGAGCTCTGGTTTTCAGTCATGTTGGTGCCAAAACAACATTGTTGGTTTTGCACCAAGATTTGTGTCATGGAAGACACTGCACCACAACAGGATAGCAGAGCCCTGCCAATACCTGGCACTGCCAAGAGGACTCTTCCCACCCTCTTGTCTCTCCATGTGCCTGTTGTGCCCAGCAGCTGTTTCAAATTCCATGACTCTGGCCTCGTGGACAGGCAGTTCAGCTGGCAGATGCTACTGCAATGGATCCTTCAAAAACAAAGAGGAGTTGTTTAAAGAGCTTTCTGACAGTTCAGCTAACCTGGTCAGCTCCCTCTCTGGTGGGAGCCTCATCTCTCTGCCTCCTATCATAGTTCTGTCAGTTTGTGGGAAAGGCACCAGATCCCATGCATTGAGGCTCCAAGACAGGAGTATCTTCTTGAGAGTCACTGTTTTAGTTTTGGATACCTGCTCTATGGATTGAAGTTCTACTGTTATTGTTGGCAATAGTCCCTGGCTCAGTGCTGTCTTGAATTCTACCCACAGCTAATTTATTGTTTTTACCTGTGGTTTATGATTAACATTGGTATTTGTTCTCTGCCAGTGGACTATTTTAATATGTTCCTGAAGCAGATGTTGTGTTGGTGATGCTGCTTCATGGAGAACTGGCATTTCTTTTCTGGAGTAATATTGTCTTCTTCATTTTCCTCTCCAGATTTATGAGGACTACACTGCTTTATTCCCTGATATAGCTATAAAAAACCCTGATGCACATGCACAGCACAGAAGAAAGTCAAGAAAAGTGGCTGATGAAGTCACAGAAGCAGCATATTGTCATTAGCAGAGCTCAAGATTATTAGGACCTTTCTGGTTCTGGTTCTAGAACCACTTTGGCTGATCTTATTTCAGGCATCTCTCTTGCAGCGCTACTGGGGGAGGTGTTAATACTCCCTGATGAAGGTGTGCTTTTGATTTTGTGATTTTCTGGGGGGGTTGTGATTTTGATTTCATCTGTACCTCTGATTCTTTATCTGTTCTGTTTGCTGCTGTCCTGATATTTTGTACTTGATTCCTCCTTCATTTGCTCTTTCCAGGATAATCCAGTGCAGAACTGGGAAGGAAAATGTGAGTTTCATCTCATCAGAGTTAGTTAGAACACACTCATCACCTCTGTGGCTCAGCACCATGCCTCATTAGTCCTCCACAAAAGGGAACAATGCTTTGCCAACTAAGCAGGAATGGTTTCTAGAAAACATATTTTGTAAGCCTGGAACTTCTTGTTTGATGACACGTGTTTTTAAAGCCTTGAGCTCCTATAGAAACACAGATCTTCAGCATTCCTAGTTCTTCACAATTCTCAATCATTATAATGCACCAGAAAGAGTATCTCAGCATGAACTTCAAATTCCCCAAATCTAGGAGGCAAATAGAGATACTTCTTGCCATTGCTTGTTTCCTTTTTGTTTATCTTATTTTTTTTTCAAGACAAGTTCATGATTTTTAATTTTTGCCTGGTTGGGCTGATCCTCGGATACTTAAGTATGGGGAGATGGAAGCTGGAAGAGTTCAAAGCTTCTGTGAATTGTGTCTCTGAATTAGGGAGGGGTGTTTGTTTGTTTTTGGTTTGGTTTGAGTTTTTTTTGTTGTTGTTGTTGTTGTGGTTTTTGTTTGTTTGTTTGGGGTTTTTTGTGATCTTGTGCTCAGGGAGCCACAAAGCTGTTTTAGCCCCCCAGGAGTGTCCTTCCCTCTCCATCCCTTTATATTACACTGAACCCAAAATGGCCAAGATGCCTATTAGTGAATAGGAACCTTCTAAAGGTAACTGGAAGTTCTGTGTGGCACAAGGGAAAAATTTATTTCCTTCTGTTCAACTGGATTGTTCAAGGCCCGCCAATTAGGAATTTTTTTTACCTCTACACATGCTGGGAGTAAATAAACATCCCCCGGCCCTCTGTTTGTCCCTGAAGAAGAGAGATCTCATCACACAGCTCTAAAAGGCAAGTGATGTGCTAAAAACCAGTAGCTTCTCAGGGTTATATCTTTATATGTGAGATGTTTGTATCTCAGATTCCTCTCCTGAGAGAGCTCCATGGTTCCCACATCCCAGGAAATGCCCCCTGCTCACTGTTCTCACCCTGTTGGGGTGAGGGACAGGAACCATCCTGTACTTCTCTTAGATTGTTTTCTTACCAAATGCAAAGAGGAAAAGGGGGAATTCAGCTTGTTTCAACCAAATCTTCAGTATGGATGATGTAGGAGCAGGGACCCTGTTGGAACATGATTTGCTCTTTATGTCTCTGGCCAAGACACCCTACAATCTTTGAATACCAACTGCTAAAACCATATGATTTCCTCATCTCTGATTACATTTTAATGCTCCTCAGCATTTTTTTTCCTCAGGAGCCTCATGACCAGTGAGTTCTGAGTGCACATTTGAGGCCAAATACTTTGAATGTTTTGAGACTTTTGGGACTTATATCTGTGCTGTTTGAAATCCCATCAAACTAGAAATTTAAGTTCTAAATAAGAGAGTGGTTGAAACCTCCCCTCCCCCCCATTCTATCTGACATTAAAATTACAAAATGGAAGGTAGCTCTTCTGGAAGCAGTTTTGAACAAGGAAGAACCTCGTGATTCATGATTAATGAGAAAGCAAACATAAAGTAAAAACCTAAGAGACAACCCTCAGTTAATAAATAATAGGCTGGACATTGAAACAAACCCAGTGATTTCCACTTAATAATGCACCTGGAAATGTCACTGTGAAATGTCACTGACCCACAGTTAGTACTAAAAGGATAACAACAATAACAACAATAATAATAATAATAATCTTAAGAGACTGTGGAATCCAGAAGGGTTTGGATGTCTCGAATCCATAGTGTGACCACACTTTGTGACACTGCAGGTACATTCTGCTTCTCACAAAGGCTGTTGCATTTACAGGCACTACTGTAAGAGAACAGGTTTGTTACAGAGCTCCTTTTGTGTTAGGCTAAGATTTTTGACAATGACAGTTACATGAGCTCATGGAAAATAGGGTTCCCACCTAAAAAATCTTTCCCTTTGACTCCCAAAACCCCCAGAGCAATTCACATCCTCAATGAATGTTTTTGGAAATTCTTGGATATGCAAGTTTGGTGCTATAACATGATAAAAGATGTTAAAACCATTATTATCCCCCCCCCCCCCCCCAAATTGTGATTTCCCCAAGAAATTCCATCTCTGACTTATAAATGGTCAAGGGACAGTCTGGAAGTGTTTGGTGATGGTTGGCAGGAGGGAAAATTAGAGAACTCAGTACCTCAGGATGGGTTGTTTATCTTTCAGTGTTTCTCCCCAATATTTGTTACTTCTAATTCAAGTTGGCTGAGGGACTCAGAAGGCCACAAGAGTTGTTGTTTTTTTCTCCACATTGTATTCTTTGACTTGATAAAAGATATGGACTTTGCCAATTCAGCTGCTCTCAGTATTTCTTTGAGCTTCATCCTTGTTTTTTGAGAAACTAAGGCTTTGGTAAGCACAGGTTTTTAACTGTGTATTCTGAGGGATAGGAAAATTAGTATCTTAAGGAGTTTTGGTGGGGTTTTTTGTTGTTGTTGTTGTTTTGGGTTTGGTTTATTTATTTATTTTTTTAAGTAAAGTCCCAAAGTAATGCCAAGGTTTTAGCAAGTGTATTACATGTCATTTCAAACTTGTTATTTCCTTGTATATCTTCACTTCCTAACTCTGGGTGAAAGGTGAGTTTCCTCAGCACCACTGAAAAATAATTGTTAGAAGTTAGTGATCATTTAAATCTTGAGCTTGGTAAGATGATTCACAAGGCACTTAAAATACTTGAAAAGGGTCACCAGTTTCATGCTGGGAAGTCTCTTTAAGGCATGTGGCAAAACTTGTTCTGCATTTACCAGAAAGCAACTTTTACAGTAAAGCTGCATTAAAAGTTAGTTTGGTTTGGGGACATAAACTGACAAGGTGAAAAAAAAGACACTGTTGAATTAAGGCTGCCTAAGAGAGAAGCTTATCTGACCCTCAGCTCTGGCAATAGGCTGTAAGGAAACAACCAGCCACCCTGCTGTATCTATGCCCCTGAGAAAAAGAAAAGTTTGGGGGCTTTGTTTGTTTGTTTGGTTGGTTGGTTGGTTGGTTGGGGCTTTTTAAAGTTATACACCATTTGGTAAAAATGGGCTTTTACTACTAAATCTGAACTTGCTTTGTTCTTTTGGTTCATAAGGGACTTTTCACACAAGTTGAGTGTCGCTGTGCACTAAAAACCAGTGGTGCTTCCTCTAAGGCAGTTAAAAAATTGACTTTGCAGCCAATTTTCTATGTCATTTCATTGAAGATGATCCTGGTTCTGAAAGACAGGGAGTGGAACATCCCACTCTTTCCTTAAGAGGGGCAGAAGGCTCTACTTTGCAAGAATAGATGTTTGTAGGTTGTTCACAGGAGAGAAGGACCTGTAGAGGTCAGAGAAGGGGTTCCAACACTCCTTTCTGTGTGGGATGACACCACCCTACATGCCCAAGAATAAGTTAGAGGCTGATGTTAAGCTTAAGGCAGTCCAAGAGAGAGAAGTCTGAAGGCATTGAACTCCTGAATAAAAGAAAAATGTGATCTCCAATTATTTATGCAAAAGGAAATAGCTCATATTCATTCTTTAAGAATTCCAGTTAAAGCCATAAGCAAGTGATTGCTAAGGAAAGATCTGACTGAGTCAGGTGTTTCTACGTCAAACGAGGCGGAAAGCTGAGACTGCTACCTCACACCAGGCAACAAGGACTGTTTGTCTTTGTCTTACTTCCCTGACAAAGTAAAATTGAAATGAAACCAATTTTAGAAAACAACTGCTGAAGTGAAACCTAGAATTTATGTAATTACAGATATTACAGGTCTTGGCATATCTATAAAAAAACTTGATAAAAAAATCAAGTAAATAATGGTGTTCCTTCTTCAGACCTTACTCTGCTTCAGTCCACTCCATCCCACCCCACTCCACTCCAGACAGCATTCCTCTGCACAGTGTCCCTGGAAAAGAAATACCCCTGAAAATGATTTAATGAAGGCCTTTATCAGTATAAACCTCAGGCAGGAAAGGACATTAAAAAGTCATGACAAAAAGCAAATGTTTAGGTCATTGATGGTCCCCAAGCACACAGAGGCAAGTTTGGCATCACTGGGTTAAAGTTGTGACCACCAGAAATGACTGTCCATAGCAACTGTTAACAGTTAAGAGGATCTTACCTGGTAAAACAAATGAGGATAAACTCAGCTAAGGATGAGAGGTCTGGTCATCCACTATTTCCCACCTGGCTCAAAGAAATGAAGGAACAGAAATTTGCACCCACTTCCTGTATTGGAGAACAAGTGGCTGGTATCTGTTGGTGCATTTCCAGCAATTTGTTATTCTAATACAATAAAAATGCAAGTTAGAATTGAATACTTAAACATTCGGTCCTAAATAATTAAAAATACTGGAAAATACAGAGGGCAAATAAAAAGTGGTATCTTCTGAGTAGTACAAGACTTTTGGACCCAAATCTCCTCAGTTCTGTATCTTAGTCATGTATTGCCCAGTCCCAAGGTTGTTAAAATGTTTTACTGATTGAATATCCTGAACAAAAAGATGTTCAGGTGTGATGCACTGCTTGCTGAATTCTGCCTGTCTTTCCTTTTGACTCGCTTTTGGATCACGTTCAGTCTTTGTTCCATTAAAGAAAAGCAACCATGCATTGACAGAAAACTTTGGAATTTCTCAGAGAACAGGTCAGGAGTGAGAATTTCATTACATTGGCTGTGATCCCACTTGTGTGAGGGATTTGCAGAGGCTGAGACGTAACACTTGCAGCCTCGCCCCTGGTTAAATTGTCGAGGTCTTCCACTCAAAATGTCAGTTCCACGCATGGGAAGAGAAGTGCAGGGAGGTGGAAACTCAACATGGGCACTTGGAATTACCTTTGGCACTTCATCTTTTCCCTTTTTCTCTGTAAGTTAAAATCTATTTGGTTATTTACCACTGCTATGTATTTAGAGGATGTCCCTGAGATACACTTGAAATGATAATCGGGGAGGGGGGAGCTGCATGGCTAAAAATAAATGCAAAATGCAATAACATGCAATATTTACTGTTATTTATTTTTTAATTTAGCTTGAATGCTTAGTATTTCATCAGGTATTTTAGTAGGGATATAAAGTTTGTAATGGTTTGACCCATGGCTTCCCCAGTAACCATTGTATCTAAGGAAGTTACAAGTATTCCACACGTGTCTTCCACGTAGCAGTGGGGGAGTGGTTTTTGTTCTGCTTCCCTTCCTTGGCTGAGGAGTTGGAGGGAGGTGGTGGAAGTCTGGTCCCTCTGGTCCCTGGTGTTTCTCCTGTCCTGGGTGAGATTGTTTCATTCTTGTTCCCCTTCCTTGAGGTTTCTAATTGTGTTTGTTTTGATTCATTCGGTTTCTTTGGGTTGGGTTGGTGTCTTCCCTATTTTCCAGCTAATCAATCCCCTTTTTCTCCCTTCCCCTCTCCCCTGGGGAGTGGGATCCTAAGTATTGTGTATACAGTGTGGTTTGTAAATGTTAGTAAATATAATTTATTCTTTTTATTCAGTTCAGTCTCTTTAGAGTGCGTTTCTTTTCAGTTTTTTTTTCTTTCCTTTGCTGGGAAGGTTCTGGGGGGAGAAGGGGGGCCAGTCCAGGGTTGGCAACAGCTAGGCCAAACCTGCGACATTATTGGAGGTTCCACCGAGATACTGACCTTGAGTTGTTTGGTAAACAATTCTCTGTTTAGAGAACAGTGGCCGGGAGAACTGCCAACTGAAGTGGTATTATCAAAAGAGTATCTTTTTGTTATAAACAAGGTTTTTGTTTGGGAACAGAGGACTCAGGCATAAGGTAAACAATAGAAAGAATGGTTTTCACCCTTTTTAGCAAATACCTGAGAGGTACCAGAGGAGGTCAGTCCAACCATGCTGGCATGGCCTGGCAGTCTCTTGTAGTGAAAGGCCTCCTGTTAAGTGTCTTTCTATTCTTTTACATACTGATGGTGCTAATGCTTACTCCCACTCTGAGAGGTCTCCTAGGGACATACCTAGGTCTGCCTGATAATTGTCATCCATGTAAGGCCCTCCTGAATCTTGATATTAAAGGTCTGTTAAATTATGACATTAATGGACTATTGAGAGAGATCCCTACTGTTACAATTGGTCCCAGTTATTACCTAAATTGTATTGTGACAGCACTAGTGTTTATGAGGGTAATGGAACTGTTGTATAAGATTGGAAGAATGCTGGCACTTTGTTGCTTCCCTTGTTTTAGACCTAAGAAAGGCTGTGCCTCTGGGGGACTCGCTGGAACTTTGGAAGGGGCTTCGGACAGGCCAGTCCCAGGGTGGGATGGGCCTTGGTCGGATCTCGGTAAAGTGCTAGGGCGTATCTCACCCTCCGTTTTTTGGAAGTTCACGTCAGAACAAGTGTGTGACTCTGCTGAGGTGGCCCGCTGTTTATCAGAAGAGTGTTTTTCCTATGAGGACCCGTATACGCGAGTCTCTGCTTTGTGTTGGGGCCTGGCTAGTGCTTATCGATGTGCCATAGACTACTGTCACTGGCTTGAGGACAGGATAGAATATGGAGATATGCCATCCGAGACCCGTGCAGTCCCTGTTCAGACTACCGAAAGCGGAGTCCAAACACAGCATGAGGTCAAGGCTGTTTCTGTAGAGACCCAAGCTCAAGCAGCTGAAACTAATACAGTCTCCGTCCGCTCTGTAGAAACCCAAACTCAAGCTGCAGACCCGGACATGGCTACCTCCGCTGTCCCTGCTAAAACTACAGTTGAGACTCAGACTCAAACAGAGGCCAACAAAGCCCCCGTTCACTCTGTAGGGACCCAAACTCAAGTTTCAGCCTCTGTTTGCTCAGTAGAAACCCAAACTCAGGTTTCAAATCTGGACAAGGCCATTTCTGCTGTCCCTTCTACAACCACAGCTGAAACTCAGACGCAGGCTGAAGCAAATACAGTCTCTGTTTGCTCGACAGAAACCCAGACCCAGGCTGCAAATCCGGACAAGGCCGTTTCTGCTGTCCCTGCTACAACCACGGCTGAAACCCAGACACAAGCTGAAGCTAATACAGCTTCCAGTTGTTCCGTAGAAATTCAGACTCAAGCCGTAGATCTGGAGGTTGCCATCTCTATTAAGCCTGCTAAGACCACAGTTGAAGCTCAGACTCAGGCCGACGTTGATACAGTTTCTATTCGCTCTGTGGAAACTCAGACTCAAGCTGCAGATCTGGAAGCGGCCATTCCTACTAAACCCACCAAGACCACAGTTGAAGCTCAAACTCAAGCCGACGCGGATACAGTTCCTATTCGCTCTGTGGGAACTCAAACTGAAGTTATGGACCGGAAGATTATCATTGCCCCCATAAAGAAGAAAACAACGAGGACAAAGGAGACTACAAAACCCATAGAGCCACCTCCGCAATTGGAACAAGAAGAAGAAGAAGAGGAACAAGAAGAAGAAGAAAAAGAAGAAGAAGAAGAAGTAGATGAAGAAGCAGCTGCGAGAGAGGAAGAAACTACTGTGACGATGGAAGGAGCGACGGCACAAGAGGAAAGAATAGTCACAGTAGAAGAGGGAGCAGCCGCCAGAGAGGGAGGAGTGGTCACAAGGGATGGGGCACACCTAATGGGACTGGGGGCACGCCCAAAAGAGACCAGAGGCATGCCTGGAGAAAGGAAAGGGACGGTGCGAGCATCCTGGGATAGAAGAACATTCGACGATTGGTGCTCTGACTACATACGCAAGTACCCAGTGGAGGAAGAGAGGAGGTCAACGCGCTTCCGTCAGCCTGAGGAAGGACCGTTTCAGCCTCTCCTAAGGCAACCCTCTCTTGGAAGTATGATTCCACCTCCCCATACTAGACCTACATTTGAGGGAATAGATGACCGGGGAAGGCCCTTACCCCGGCCTTCCAAGGACTATGTGCTACCTCCATTCATCAGACCTGATGAACAACACAGGAGCTCCCTTTCACGGGGTGCACGAGCTAGGAGTCTTTCCCCACGGCTCGAACGAAGTAGAAGTCTCTCTCCACAGCGTGGGCGACGTAGGAGCCCATCCTCCCGGAGTGAACATCATAGAAGCTCATCTTCACGGCCTGAACAATCCCCATCTTCGCGTGAGAGGGTCAGAAAGGAAGTGAGAGAGGTTCCACGAAGGAGTGGAAGAGTAAAAACACAGGTAGAGAGAATAGTACGTGGAAGAGATGGACAGGAAATAATGAGGGAAAGTGAAATTATACGATCATTGACCCCAAAGGAGATTCGAGATATACGAAGGGATTACAGTCGGTGGCCCGATGAACGCATCCTCACCTGGCTGGTGCGATGTTGGGACCAGGGGGCCAGTAGTCATGTGCTGGAAGGTCATGAAGCACAACAATTGGGATCTCTTGCCCGAGACCGTGAAATAGAACAGGAAATGGGACAGGGGGAGATGGCATCCAGTCTCTGGACCCGAATCCTCCGTGCCGTGAGGGCAAGATACCCATTTAAAGAGTATTTGGTGAGTGCTCCGAGAGAGTGGAATACTGCAGAAGAAGGCATCCAGTATCTGCGGGAACTGGCCATGCTGGAGATTATATACTCCGATCCAAATTACTATGACATCTTGGTCCCAGAGAAGATGCCATGCACACAGCCGATGTGGGATAAGGTGATGAATGGGGCCCCTAAGTCTTATATGCCATGTCTGATATCTGCATACCCTCTAAGTATGGACGAGAATGAGATACACGTTGACAGAATGTGTCACTGGATACGGAGAATATCAGAAACCATGAGAGTCCCCTCTAACTACCAGCATTCGTCCCTCTACAGTGGGGAAAGGGTAGGGAGGAATCCTAGACGCTCTGTGTATGAAGAAGAACCTAGAGGCAAAGGTTCCAGAGGTCACAAAGAAAGGTCTCGTTCTCATTCTCATTCAAGTTCCTGTTCCCGTTCTCGGTCCCGTTCCCGTTCTTGGTCACCTCATGCAGCACGAGGGAGAACTAGAGGCCACCAGAGGAATACTAGACGCTCTGTATATGAAGAAGAACCTAGACACAGACGTTCTAGAGGTCGCAAAGAAAGGTCTCGTTCTTATTCTCGTTCCAGTTCTCGTTCTCATTCCCGCTCCCGTTCTCGGTCATCTCATGCAGCACGAGAGAAAACTGGAAGCCCCAGGAGTAAGACACAGAGTGAGCGTGGTTTCTTGTGGGCCCTTCTGCGCGAACTAGGGGAAAACATGAAAAAATGGCACGGTGAACCCACCTCTAAACTTAAAGCCCGAGTGCAAGAATTAAAACGGAAAGTAGCTGGCAAGAAAGCTGTCCACATAGTTGAAGCAAAGACCCCGGAAAAGAAACATCGATCTCCGAGACGCAAAAGAAACAACTCCCCCCATGCTGATGAAGGAGCCTCTGACAGAGCATCGCACACGTCAGATGGAGAATGCTCCGACCAGGAACAACAATAGAGGGGCCCTGCCTCCTGCCAGGAGGAGGAGAGGGACGAGGATGATAATCGGGTTTATTGGGCTGTGTGGGTTCGATGGCCTGGCACATCGGATCCTCAGAAATATCGAGCTTTGGTAGATACTGGTGCCCAATGTACATTAATGCCATCAGAACATGAGAGTACAGAGACTGTGTCTATTTCTGGAGTAACCGGAGGGTCTCAGGACCTGTCGGTGGTAGAGGCTGACATGAGCCTAACAGGAGACCAATGGGAAAAGCATTCCATTGTGACAGGACCAGAAGCCCCTAGCATTCTTGGTATGGACTATTTAAAAAGAGGACACTTTAAGGACCCGAAGGGGTACCGGTGGGCTTTTGGTGTAGCTACAGTGATTGAAGGAGAGTCTAAACAGTTGTCTACTCTCCCTGGTCTCTCAGAAGACCCTTCTGCTGTGGGATTACTCCGAGTCAATGATCAAGAAGTACCGATGGCCACTGCAACTGTACATAGGCGACAGTATCGTACAAACCGAGATGCTGTGATTCCCATCCATAAAATGATCAGGAAGCTGGAGAGCCAAGGGGTGGTCAGCAGAACACACTCACCCTTCAACAGCCCTATCTGGCCTGTACGTAAATCAGATGGAGAATGGAGACTGACTGTGGACTATCGTGGCTTGAATGAAGTTACGCCACCGTTGAGTGCTGCTGTGCCAGATATGTTGGAGCTCCAGTATGAGTTGGAGTCCAAAGCAGCAAAGTGGTATGCCACTATTGACATTGCTAATGCATTCTTCTCCATTCCTCTGGCTCCAGAGTGCAGGCCACAGTTTGCTTTCACCTGGAGGGGCGTGCAGTACACCTGGAACCGATTGCCCCAGGGGTGGAAACACAGTCCAACCATTTGTCATGGGCTGATCCAGGCCACATTGGAGAAGGGTGAGGCCCCAGAACACATCCAGTATATTGATGATGTCATTGTATGGGGAGACACAGCAGAAGAAGTTTTCGGAAAAGGACGAAAGATTATTCAGATTCTCCTCAAAGCCGGTTTTGCCATCAAAAAGAGCAAGGTCAAGGGACCTGCCAGAGAGATTCAGTTCCTTGGGGTGAAATGGCAAGATGGACGTCGCCAGATTCCAACCGATGTCATCAATAAGATTGTAGCAATGGCTCCACCGACCAACAAGAAAGAGACCCAAGCGTTTCTGGGAGCCATAGGCTTCTGGCGAATGCACATCCCAGAGTACAGCCAGATCGTGAGCCCTCTCTATTTTGTGACCCGTAAAAAGAACATTTTCCAATGGGGTCCTGAACAACAACAGGCTTTCAAGCAGATCAAACAAGAAATCGCACATGCCGTGGCTCTTGGACCAGTCAGGACGGGACCAGATGTGAAGAATGTACTTTATTCCACAGCTGGAGATAAAGGTCCCTCCTGGAGCCTCTGGCAAAAGGTGCCTGGTGAGACACGAGGGCGACCACTTGGTTTCTGGAGCCGAAGCTACAGAGGCTCTGAGGCCAATTACACCCCTATGGAGAAGGAAATCTTAGCGGCGTATGAAGGCATACGAGCAGCCTCAGAAGTCATCGGTACCGAAGCACAGCTTTTCCTGGCACCCCGACTACCGGTGCTAAGCTGGATGTTCAAAGGAAAAGTGCCCCCTACACACCATGCCACCGATGCCACGTGGAGCAAGTGGATTGCTTTGATTACACAACGTGTTCGAATTGGGAGCTCGAATCGCCCTGGAATTCTAGAAGTTATAACCAATTGGCCTGAAGGTGGGGACTTCAGCCTGGCAGATGAAGAAGAGGAAGAGTCAGTGAGTCGAGCTGAAGAAGCTCCACCATATAATCAGCTGCCAGATGAAGAGATGCGCTACGCACTTTTCACTGATGGTTCTTGCCGTATCGTAGGGAGGAGCCGGAAGTGGAGAGCAGCTGTGTGGAATCCCACCCAACGGGTGGCAGAAGCCACTGAGGGGAAAGGCGAATCGAGTCAGTTCGCAGAACTCAAAGCTGTCCAATTGGCCCTAGACATTGCAGAAAGAGAAGGATGGCCAAGGCTTTACTTGTACACCGACTCATGGATGATAACAAATGCTCTCTGGGGATGGCTAGATCGGTGGGAGAAGATGAATTGGAGGCGTAGAGGGAAGCCCATCTGGGCTGCAGATCTGTGGCAAGACATTGCTGCCAGAGTAAAGAAATTGAATGTGAGAGTCCGCCATGTAGATGCCCATGTGCCCAAAAGTCAAGCTAATGAGGAACATGATAATAACAGACAGGCAGACCGAGCTGCACAGATTGAGGTGTCACAAGTAGACCTCGATTGGCAGCAAAAGGGAGAATTGTTCCTAGCTCAATGGGCCCATGATGCTTCA
Organism: Pithys albifrons albifrons; assembly: GCF_047495875.1. Lineage (NCBI taxonomy): Eukaryota > Metazoa > Chordata > Aves > Passeriformes > Thamnophilidae > Pithys > Pithys albifrons. The sequence continues at coordinate 121,988,267 of NC_092458.1, read as the reverse complement.
GGCCATCAAGGCCGGGACGCAACCTATAAATGGGCACGAGACCGAGGGGTGGATTTAACTATGGACACTATTTCCCAGGTTATCCGCGATTGTGAAACCTGTGCTGCCATTAAGCAGGCAAAAAGATTGAAGCCCCTTTGGTATGGTGGACGCTGGGACAAGTATAAATACGGAGAGGCCTGGCAGGTTGACTACATCACATTGCCACAGACTAGCCAAGGTAAGCGCTATGTGCTTACCATGGTTGAAGCGACCACCGGATGGTTGGAGACATATTCAGTACCACATGCAACAGCCCGGAATACTATCTTGGGCCTTGAGAAACAGGTCTTGTGGAGGCATGGCACTCCAGATCGCATTGAGTCAGATAATGGGACTCATTTCAAGAACAATCTAGTGGCCACTTGGGCACGGGAGCATGGTATTGAATGGGTATATCACATTCCATATCATGCACCTGCTGCTGGAAAGGTTGAAAGGTGCAATGGACTGTTAAAAACAACTCTGAAGGCACTAGGTGGAGGAACCTTCAAGAACTGGGATAAGCATTTAGCCAAGGCCACCTGGCTGGTTAACACCAGAGGCTCTGTCAATCGAGCTGGTCCTGCCCAAGCAGAATCCCTCCACACGGTAGATGGAGACAAAGTTCCAGCGATTCACTTGAGAGGCATGTTAGGGAAATCTGTCTGGATTACCCCTCCCTCGGGCCAAGACAAACCCATTCGTGGGATTGTTTTTGCCCAAGGGTCCGGAAACACCTGGTGGGTAATGAGGAAAGATGGTGAGATCCAGTGTGTGCCCCAAGGCAATCTAGCCTTGGGGAAGAACTAATGTTGTGCTTTGAGTTGTGTTTTGCAGGAAACCAGACACGAGATGAGAAAAACCCAAACAAAGCCGGTACTGGTATCCCATGATGTCCAACGATAAGGCAGCCCTAAACTGTGGACTAGGCCTCAACTTGGAACTGTGACTCTAACCAAAAGGCAATGGACTAAAGCTGAACTGATGCTGGTGTTGATCCTTGATGACAAGACATCTGCCTTGAAGGACTGCATATGGACTATATATATATATATATGTGGGGGGGGGATATAAGCAAATGCAATAATACGAAGATTGCGTGGAAAGACCAGTGTGGAATAAGGGGTGGAGAATGTAATGGTTTGACCCATGGCTTCCCCAGTAACCATTGTATCTAAGGAAGTTACAAGTATTCCACACGTGTCTTCCACGTAGCAGTGGGGGAGTGGTTTTTGTTCTGCTTCCCTTCCTTGGCTGAGGAGTTGGAGGGAGGTGGTGGAAGTCTGGTCCCTCTGGTCCCTGGTGTTTCTCCTGTCCTGGGTGAGATTGTTTCATTCTTGTTCCCCTTCCTTGAGGTTTCTAATTGTGTTTGTTTTGATTCATTCGGTTTCTTTGGGTTGGGTTGGTGTCTTCCCTATTTTCCAGCTAATCAATCCCCTTTTTCTCCCTTCCCCTCTCCCCTGGGGAGTGGGATCCTAAGTATTGTGTATACAGTGTGGTTTGTAAATGTTAGTAAATATAATTTATTCTTTTTATTCAGTTCAGTCTCTTTAGAGTGCGTTTCTTTTCAGTTTTTTTTTCTTTCCTTTGCTGGGAAGGTTCTGGGGGGAGAAGGGGGGCCAGTCCAGGGTTGGCAACAGCTAGGCCAAACCTGCGACAAAGTTGTACGCAGTTAAAAGGAGAGCAAAGTATTCAGAAAACTCATCTGAAAGATGAAACATGCTGTGCCTGACCAGATTTTATGCCTTTTTTAATCTTAGGCTTAGTCATGAAACCAATGACTGATATATTTTGTCAATATTTCCTCCTCTAAAAGACCCTTCAGGAAAAGGTTCATTAAAAAAGCATGGACTAGGTTGTATTAATTGTGCTGTGTTCTCACTGCACTGCAAGAGTTTTTTGAAACAACATCTAGAAATTCACAGGCTGAATTATGTTATTCTTATTGTCTTGTTTCATGTCATTCAGTGCAGATGAACACAAGTTTCTTGAGTGATTCAAACTGTGTTTGGATGCAGAAAATATATCAGACTGCAGGAGAAATTTTGCAAAATATGTATTGGTACATTACATGTTTTGGGTTTTTGTTTAAGTGGAGTCAAAAGTAAGTTAAGGTGGTTCTTGAGAATTTTGTAGAGCTACTTCTCTACAACCTCTCTAAGAATCTTTTAAGTTTCCTGCAGAAAAAAAAAACAAAGATCAGGATAAGAACTAAGTGTTTCTAAGGAGTAAAACTGATATCAGACAGAAGACCTATGTCTGTGTTTTTAGCAGTAACAAAACCACTCTTCAAAATGAAGGTTAAATTACTTAATCAAGTAAATGAAATGAGCCAAAATAGCTTGACTATCTAATCACACAGAAAAAGGATTTGATTTTCCCTTTAAAGAAATTTTGGGAGTGTTAGAAATGTTGTCATCTTCCCACTTGCAAACTAAAGAACTTTTTTATTATAGTTACAGATACAGGGAAACACAGGAAGGCAATGAATTTTTTTCAGGATTATTATGATTTAGGACATCAACAGAAAGATAAGTCCAAAAAAATTGTTCTCTCCTGCCTGAAAGCCAGTAAATAAGAAAGGTATAAATGCCTTGCAAAATAAAGAAATAGAAATAATCAAATAAATGTAAACAGCTAATGAGAAAATTATGCTGGAAAAATGCATTCCATTGATTTTTAATGTTTCTTGTTAATTCTCTAGAAATTTTAGTTTAGAGAGGTCATAGAATCATAGAATAATTTAGGTTAGAAAAGACCTTTAAGATGATTGAGTCCAACTTGAAATCTAACACTTCCTAGTCTGCCACTAAACCCTGTCCTAACTGTAAATGAAATCATATCTACAGGAAGAAAAGAACATAAAAAAAGGAAAAAAAAAGTGTAGGCTAGTGTAGACAAAGCATATACAAAGGTAACATAAATCTGTAAATTTATATGGAAAAAAGTATTACCAGGAAATCAGTAAGGTAAAGAGCTCCTTAAATGTATGCAAATGGAAAAGGAAATAACACAGGAATTTCATGGTAGTTAAGAAATAGCAAAGTAAGTATGAAACTGAAAATGGGGAAGGAAAGGAATAACAATGAAGATGAAAAAGATAAGTGAATTTGTCACACAAGAACAAAGTTACACTTGGTAGACTATTGAAGTACTTTAGAGGAATGGAGGGCAAACATCCCTAATCCACATTTCTGAAATGCCGACAGGTGCTGAGGCTGTTGAAGTGTTGGCAGAGGGGACAAAGGTGACAACTGCCACTCCTCAGACCCACATTAATGGCTCTGTGAGCACAGAGCCAGATGGAAGAACTGTTCCAGCTGCACACAGCCCAGGGGCCATTGCGGCTGAGCCCAGCACCACGACACCTCATTCCCTCCTGGACACATCCTTTCTGTCTCCCTCCACGATGAGGGTGGTGGGCAGAGAAGAGAGGACAGAGACTGAGCCCACATTGCCAAATGGGGACTGGAGCTCCCTTGGGGTGTCTGCCAGGAGTGATGGGATTAGCACACCCATCTCAACAGGGTCTGACATCACTACCACCAGCATGGCCACAGTGAGTGGTGGTGCTTCCTCCATGCCTCCTGGTCCCAGATCAGCAGTGACTGGCCACTCCTCATCCTCTCTGGACACCTCTACAGCTGTGACTCCCAGTCCACAGCAAAGCAGCACCAGCAGCACCACTGAGGAGCACTTGGCCACCACATCCCACCCACCCATGGCACTCATATTCTCCACTCTATCCACTGCTGGCATTACAAGTGTGCCATTGGCTGCTAGGACAGCGGAGGACCTGACACACAGCCCAACTAGTCCCAGCCCAGTGGCCTCCACCTCCAGCATCTCTCGTGCCACAGATACCGTCGAGGCCAGTCATTCACCCACCCTGGGTGTCAGCACGGAGATATCAGCAGCTCGACCCAGCTCCACACCCTCCACACAGGGGCAGGCCATGGTGGAGGCAGGGACCACTTCATCTTCCATGGGGAGCCTCTCCCCTGGCATGGCTTCCGTGACTACCCATGTAACAACTCCTCCCGGTGACAGTCCCACCATGAGCCAGGGGAGGCAAACGTCGACTGAGCCCAATGTCAAGACTGCCCATTCCCTCCCAGCCACATCCCTGGTGTCCCTCCCCATGGTGAATGGAGAAGGGAGGACGAAGACTACACCCATGAGGCCAACTTGGGAAGGGACCTCCCCTGGGATGTCTGCTGGAAGTGATGGGGTGAGCCCAGCCACCCCAACAGGGTCTGACATCACTGCCACCAGCATGGCCACAGTGAGTGGTGGTGCTTCCTCCATGCCTCTTAGTCCCACCTCAGCAGTGACCAGCCACTCCTCATTCTCTCCTGATGACTCCCCAGCTATGACTCCCAGCCCACAGCAAAGCAGCACCAGCATCACCACTGAGGAGCACTTGGCCACCACATCCCAACTACCCATGGCACTCGTATTCTCCACTCTATCCACTGCTGGCATTACAAGTGTGCCACTGGCTGCTGGGAGAGCAGAGGACCTGACACACAGTCCAACTAGTCCCAGCCCAGTGGCCTCCACCTCTGGCATCTCTCGTGCCACAGATATCATCGAGGCCAGTCGTTCATCCACCCTGGGTGTCAGCATAGAGATATCAGCAGCTCAACCCAGCTCCACATCCTCCACACAGGGGCAGGCCATGGTGGAGGCAGGGACCACTTCATCTTCCATGGGGAGCCTCTCCCCTGGCATGGCTTCCGTGACTACCCATGCAACAACTCCTCCTGGTGACAGTCCCACCATGAGCCAGGGGAGGCAAACGTCGACTGAGCCCAATGTCAAGACTGCCCATTCCCTCCCAGCCACATCCCTGGTGTCCCTCCCCATGGTGGATGGAGAAGGGAGGACGGAGACTACACCCACGAGGCCAACTTGGGAAGGGACCTCCCCTGGGGTGTCTGCTGGAAGTGATGGGGTGAGCCCGGCCATCCCAACAGGGATCACTGCCACCAGCATGGACATGGTGAGTGGAAGTGCTTCTTCCCTGCCTCTTAGTCCCACCTCAGCAGGGACCAGCCACTCTTCATCCTCTCCTGATGACTCCCCAGCTGTGACTCCCAGCCCACAGCAAAGCAGCACCAGCATCACCACTGAGGAGCACTTGGCCACCACAACCCACGAACCCACAGCTCTCATGTTCTCCAGTCTGTCCACTGCTGGCATTACGAGTGCGCAGTTGGCTGTGACAGCAGTGGATGTGACAGACAGCCCAGCTGCCAGCACAAATAGCACCAATCCAGAAGTTTCTATTTCGAGCCCATCTCCCACCTCAGGTATTACCAAGGCCAGCCTTTCCTCCACCCTGGGCAGCAACACGGAGACATCAGCAGCTCAGCCCACCTCTGCACCTGCCACAGTGGAGCCAGAGACCGCTTTGCCTTCCATGTGGAGCCCCTTTCCTTCCACAACCATGGCCTCCATAGCTTCCAGTGCCACAACTCCTCCTGGAGAAGGGGAAAGTCTCACCACGAACCAGGGGAGCAGAATGACAGCTGAGCCCAGTGCTGAGCCCTCCCATTCACTCCCTGCTACATCCTTGGTAACCCCATCCATGACAAACTTCAGTATATCAACATCTGTTAATCCTTCTGTTACTGAAACTTGCTGTGAGTATTTTAAGACATGATACTAAATTTTATTTTCTCTGGTTTTCTAAGGATTGAGTACAATTTTATTTTTGCTATTTTTGGTTGGAATTTGAACCTTTGACAATGTCTTTTTTAAATTGGGAATTTAATCCAGGAATCCCTGCATCAACATATTTTTCTCAAGGCTGCAGCTCCTGTCTGCAGTTGGTTTTTGAAATGGCACACCTTGTGTTTATGCAGTGTGGTGTGCCACTGACGTAAAATGTTATATAGTTATGCTTCATAGGTCAAGTTATGTTAGTGGGAAGTTTTATTGGCTTTTATTTGATTTTCAAAACTCCCTTTCATGGAATACTAGAGGCAGTTCCTTCACTGGGAGAGTTCAATTGAATTTATTTGTGCTAACTTGGTTCCTGTTTGTTTCAATACTAATTCTCTTCTAGCATATTTAATTTTTTGCCAACGGGCTATCTACCGACTTCAAAGAATATGCAGTAATGAATCTTTCATCATTTTTAATGGATAAAAAAGTAAAGCAAAGATGGAAAGGAGAAAGCAGTCTCTTTGTATTCTGCACAGCCAAAAAAAAAAATTAGTGACATGATCTTAATTTTTAGTGCGTAATAGTATTCTAGTTGTACAAATCCAATGGGTTAATCCTTCCCTGGGTTGCAGTCATAGTGCTTTCATGGAATTCAGTAGGAGATATGCACATCCATGGTAAGGTATAACTTGGTTCTTCACAAAGACTCGATGGCCAAGGGCAGACTAGTGATAAGTGGTGTCCTCAGGGCTCTGTACTGGGACCAGTACGGTTTAACATCTTTGTGGGTGACAGGCAGTGGGATCAAGGGCACCATCGGCAAATTTGGTGGTGACACCAAACTGTGTAGGGCAGTCAAAAGCTGGAAGGAAGGAAGGGGGAGCATCCAGAGGGACCTGCACAGGCTTCAGAGTTGGGCCTGTGTGAACCTCGTGAAGTCCAACGCAAAGTCCTGCCCATGAGTTGGGACAATCCCAAGCACAGGTACAGGCTGGGTATGAATGGATTGAGAGCAGCCCTGCTTGGGGCTGTGAATTGACAAGAAGCTCATCATGCCCTAGCTATGTGTTCTGGCAGCCCAGAAAGACAAATGTATCTTGGGCTGCATAGAAACCAGTGTGGGCAGAAGGGCAAGGAAGGGGATTCTGCCCCTCTGCTTTCATGAGATCCCACCCGCAGAGCTGCCCCCAGCCTTTGGGTCCCCAGCACAGGAAGAACATGGACCTGTTGGAGCTGGTCCAGAGGAAGCAATTAAGATGATCAGAGCGATGGAGCATCTCTGCTATGGAGACAGGCTGAGAGAGTCAGGATTGTTCATCCTGGAGAAGGCTCTGGGGAGACCTTAGAGTCCCTTCCAGTACTTAAAGAGGACCTACAAGAGGGGCTTGGTACAAGGGCATGTAGTGACAGGACAAATGAGAGTGGCTTTATAATGAAAAATGGTAAGGTTAGAGTAAATAATAGGAAGATAGTCTTCTCAGTGAGGCTGGTGAGCCATTGGAACTGGTTGCCCAGAGAAGCTGTGGATGCCCCATCCCTGGAAGTGTTCAAGGCCAGGCTGGATGGAGCCCTGAGCAACCTGGTCTGGTGGAAAGAGTCCCTGTTCATGACAGAGGGGTTGGAACTACGTGATTTTTAAGGTCCCTTCCAATCCATTCTATGATTCTGTAATAGGATTCTATGTTTCATATCTTTGTAAAAACATTAGAGAAACTTTGATTTTTCTTTAGACAATCAGTTTTGTATTAATGTTTTATTCTGTAAAGCCTCACAGACTCTAAGTAGGTGTTTCACAGGAATTATCTGTTTGTTTTTTAGCTCCTATCACTCTGTCCATCCAGCTGGAGAACGTGACCAGTACAATGATACAGTTCAGCTGGAAACCTCAAGGTGGCAGAAGAGACAGTCCTTACACAGTGAGTCTACTGGGAGAATCAGGAGAGATGAAGAGAATCCTGAATGAAACAAGGACTGCATTTGAAAATCTGATTTCCGATCATAAATACCAAATATCCGTGGATGTTTCAACTTGCTCTCAGAATGTCAGCACCTCCTTGACTGTTCAGACAGGTAGTTCCTCAGGAATCTTTTCTTTTTCTCTTGGCAAACTAACGCATTCATGGCCTCAAAATGAAATCTTTTTTTCCCTGAGCACCTACCTGAGCGTGAACAGGCAAAAGGAGGCCAAACTTTCAGACATTTAAAGTCAGCCTGCAAATTGTTCATGGGGCTAAGATCTAAAGCCTCATTTGTCCTCCTGTCAGATTCAAAACTTTACTGAACTAGAATGACAGTGGTTTGATGTTCTAGTTTCTTGCAGCTCCATGCATTTTACTTCCAAAGCCTTACTTAGCTGAGGAAAAATTTTAAAATAGTAACTGTATTTTGTCTGTTTATTGTCTTTCATACCTCCACAGCTGCTGAAGTCTACAGTGGGACCACCAGGATTACCAATGAAGAGTTCAAGCCTGAATATCAGAACAAATCAAGTAGAGAATTTCAGGAGTTTGAAACTAAATTCATTGCAGAGGTATTTTGCTTAGGAATTCTAAACTAAAATTATTTTTTTGCTAAGTTCTTCCTAATGTAAAAAATCATGAGGATCTGGGTATGAATAATCTTAAATATGGGAAAGGAAACATGGTTAGAAATGAGGCAGTACTAACTAAGGTCTTACTTTTCATTTATATTGTTGTCCTCTGAGGCCCTGGTTTTACTGAAATTCTGTCTGGGAGTTACACATATTCCTCTACTATGAGACATTCTTCCAAATTAATTGTGGCCAGTATATTGTCTAAGAATTCTCTTGCTATAGGAGAAAAGCAGTTAATAAACTAAACCTTTTACCTTGCAGATAACAAAACATCTGCGACAGGAGATACAAGAATTAAAAAATGAAACAAAAATGCGTATTGTAATTAATAGCCTTAAGAATGGCAGCGTGATTGTGCTCTTTGATGTCGTGTTTGATGTAGGACACAATCTAACACAACCAGAGATTTCACGTGCTTTTACAGAGGCCCTTAACATGAGCACAGAATTTGATATCGACCTTCAAAAGACTGTTATAGAAGGTATGAATTTGTTCACCATCGTGAATTCAAGCACTGATGGGAACATCCAGTGAAATGGGATTTGGCTGGGGAAAACTAATTGCAAACAGTATTCTGTTTATCTTTTTCCAATGCTGACTTAAAACATCCTTCTTTTTCTGTTTTGTTTAACTTCATTGTAGCAAGGAATAGCTGCCAACCAGGACTATATAACTGTTCCCCACATGCTGCCTGCACTGCTAAAGGAGCCACCTATTCCTGCCAATGCAACGAAGGGTTCACAGACACCAGTCCCCAAGTTCCAGGGAGAGTCTGCCAGCAGGATTTGCCTTCACGTAACTGCTTTATATAAATTAAAAAAAAAACCCAACCCAAACCCCAAACCAAACCTTAAAAATTTGCATGTAAGGTCTTTTCCCTCCCCTGATCCTCTTTAGGTAATAGTTCGTTGTGTTTACTTCCACTGCCGGGTGATGGATTGGATTTTATGTGAGAATGGGTACCACTATAGTTAACTATAGCTAACTATTTAAGCAAATAACAGAGGCATATTTTCTGGGTTGTTGTGTTTTTTTTTGTTGTTTTCTTTTTTTTTATGTTTGGTTTGGTTTTTTGAAAGCTGTTTATGTAAAAAAATGTCATAAGCTTGGTAAACTTTAAGATAAATTCTACTCACTGCCTCCAAATTTCTGTTTTACAGAACAGACAACTCCAGTCACCCCACAAAATGAAACAACTGGATCTACAGAACTGACAACTCCAGTCCTCTCAGAAAATGAAACAACTGGAATTACAGAACTGACAACTCCAGTTGCTCCACAAAATAAAACAACTGGAATTACAGAAATGACAAGTACAGTCCCTCCACAAAACCACACAACTGGAGTTACAGAACAGACAACTCCAAGTCCTCCACAAAATCACACAACTGGATTTACAGGATCAACATCTAATTCCATTTTCACTACCACATTTACATCAGTACCTTCCAGTAAGTAAATATTTTATACTGAATTGTAACAAGAATTATCCAATCAGATAAAATATTCTTGTTCATCAGTTGTATCAGCTGTGAGGTAAAATCCCAGGTTATAACTTCAGAAAGGGAAATTTGATAGAACAACTGAAAATGCATAATTATACAAATATCAATCAAGGCAGTTTCTGTACCTTGATACAGCTCTCCTGGGACACTGGGTGCCTGCCTACACTGACAAACCACAGTGACAGGTGGTTTTTGCTGTTTCTAGCTAACATTTCTAAAATGTGTTTTAAATTTCAGCCCTGTCTGATCAGCCATCAACTGACAACAGTTACTCCTGGAGAGTAGCAGTGATTGTCCTTGGAGTTTTACTTGGAGTTGCATTAGTGCTGATTCTTCTGGCAATATTGTTTTTCATCTACATGAGAAAAAAGTCGGGTAAATACTTGGTTGAACCCACAGGACTCATGGGAAACTTTGTCTACAAGCACCTATAAACCATCAGTTTCATTTCCATATTTTGGGTAAGGCAGAAAAATAATATATTTGTCTTAAAATTCTATGTCAATTGTAATAACTTAGGATAATTCTTACCCTTTCCTTCCCAATGTCCATCACCAAATTCCTGAGCTCCTAACAACCTCCAGTGAATCATCCTTTTAGCAGGTATGGAGTGGGGAATTTTGCCCATAGTGATGGAGTGAGGAACAGAGAAATTGTTCATCCTGTCCCCCATAGGTTCTCCAATGACTCCTGCTCAGTGATAATGTAGAGACAGGATCCAAACTCCTCAATACTCTTCCTCTACAGCCACTGCAGAATGCTCTAGCATATGAAGGTTGGTCAGCAGTTGGAAGAAAACCAGGATGCATCTGGGTTATATGGACTTGCTACAAAAGTCTCTGGTGGAGCAGAAAATTGATCTGGAGGCTTCTGAATTCAAGGTTTCTTTACTTGTTGTGTTATGAAGAAACAGCTGCCTTTCTGTTACAAATGTAAACTATGCTAAATACAGATGTGGTTTAACAGCATAGCCTAAACATGCTACTATGTAGGGGAAGGGAGAGATTAGGTTAATTTGAGCCAAAATATTTTACTCATCTATTTTTGCCTGGCAAAAAAGGTTGGTTGGGCAAGGGTGTGTCAGATAGTGCAATTTTGCCTTACTCTTGGTAATCCCAAAGTAGATTCCAAAAGAAGCAAGCTGAAGGCTCCTGTGCATTGAACCAGACTTTGAGCTTTAAAGCAATAAGAAATGGCCTTTACCTGTTTTCACTGCTTTGAGCTGCAGTCCTGGTGAAGTCACTATCTCTCCTGTGGTGTAGATTTTCCTGCTTGGGGTGGGCTGAAAAAACAATATATTGCTGTATGTGTGTTCAGTAGGATTTATGTGTTTTATTTCCAGCCAGTTCTCCCCGTGTCTGAGTATTTTGTCAATATGTCTGTGCTTTGGCCCTGGCTCACACCCTCTGAACAGCTCAGGCCCTTTATTTTGGGGGATTATGTTGTGGTTAGTTGGCACAGGTTAGAGTAAGGAGGTGTCCAGGACTGTAGCACATCGTGGGACCTCAGCAGACAAAGGATCTCAGCAGAGTGTGGTGCACAAGCAGCTCTGCTCCCCTCCAGGTGCAGCCAGTGCTAAGTCTTTTACGCCTCCTTCTCTGTGCTACGGTGCAGCTCCCTGGAGAACCCTGAAAAGGACCCTGGTAAGCAGATGGGTGAAGCCATCTCATGTGCTGCCTCACTGCAAAAAGGCTGATTAGTTCAGGCTGAATCATCACCCTGGTGAGGGAAGTCCCCTCCAGCCTTTCTCCTCTGCCCTTGGCTTTGCAGCAGCATCACTGTGTGAGTCCAATGGGCTGTGTTGGTTGAGGAGGGAAGGTTGTGTGAGCACTTAGGGGGTCTTTGCATACAAAGTAGTATTGGTGGTTTATGTTCCTGTCTGGAATATTACTTTTATTTGCAGGGACCTATGAAACAGGGTCTTGCTTGCTTTGCTCTCCCTTGCTTTCCATGTAGCGACAACTTGGCTGTCCTTCTGCTCAGGTCTGGAATAGGGAGCCACAACTCACCTCACTGATGGAAAGTCAGTGTGAGTGGTATTTGTTAAATTTATTTTATGTGGGCTTTAAATATAGCTAGTTCTGGTGCTATATTCACTGCGTAGTCACTCGACAATGTATTCTGTCAGTAAATACAAGTCCTCCAGTGGGCTGTGTTGAAAATATAAGAGTGCTCTTGCTTATGTTAATACTGTTTTCTTTCTATTTTGAGGGATCTACTTTGAATAGCAAATTCTCATTGTCAATAAAACTTTCTGGTGTCCTTGTAAATAATGCTAATAAAGACCATGTACAGCGGGCTTGTACTGTGGAATCCTGAGACTATGGAATCCTGAGACTCATGTAAAATATATTTAAAAGTGGTATTTAAAATGATTTTCTCAAAAATGCTTTACAAATAAAACCTCTATTTTTACAACTGTACATTCCAAAGGAATCTGCTTTCTTATTTTTTTCATGCAATTTGTAGCCATTTCTACATGCATGAGGGGTGCGTGGCCAGTGCTGTCAACACCAGAGCTACTTAGTCCAGTATGACTACATAGAAGGATGATGACTGAGCTAGATTAAACAAGAGAATCTCTACATAATGAATATAGCCTTTCCCCCCCTTTTCTCACCAAAAATCCCCCTACCACCATACTGTGGTGTCTAGGCTGTGAGAACTCTGAAAAGGAGAGCAGGAGGAGCCAGATCTCCCTTTCCACAGGGGATCCCTTCCTCACTTCCAGGCAGCATTCACATGGGCTCCTCATGGATATTCCCCACTCAGAGAGAGGCAGGCTCAGCAAGTGGGACAGGGAAATAAATGGCTGAGGGTAAGATACTCAAAAGTATCTAGGTAGCTGGCTCCTGTTGATATCAGTGGGATTTAAGCAGCTCCCACATCTTTGTGGGTCAGGGTCTCAAGTGACTGAAGAAGGGCACTTTGCCTGTTTCAGACTCCCCATTTTTTTTTCCTGGAGCTGCTCTGGCTCCAAAAGAGAGGGAGGAGCTGGTGTCTGAACAGCAGAGATACACAAGTGTGGTTCCCTGGGGGTTGGATTCCTGCAGGCTCTGTATCCCACCACTGCAGTAACACACCTTCCCATTGCCATGGCATCCTCTGGCCATTCCATGATGTCAGCTTTTCTCCCACAGTGCTTCCGTTCTTGCCTTCTCCATCTCATCCTCTAAACCTGTTTGTGTAAGAAATGGGTAATGGTTGGGCTTTTCCTCAGTGGGAGCAGCATAAAAAGTCTCCAATTTCCACCAGTCCACAGTGACCTCAGTATATTTGATACTTCTGGGCCTCTCTTCAGAGGCATCTCTGTTAGGTTTCGCTGCAGTTGGACAACACTTGTAGAATTTTTTTGGAAGTTCAGCAGCTGGATAGATGGATGAGCTGGTGGAACCATTGTCAGCTCAGTCATGCAGGTCTTACCACCTTAGAAATAAGTTTCCCCAACAAGGATTACTGGGGCAAGCATCTTCTGGGGTGTAGCACCACAGTTACCCCTTGAGTGCTACTGTTGTTTTCCATCTGAGAAGCAACCTGGAGCTCTCCTGCAAACTGAAGCTTCATGCAAACCCCTCAGCACTTTACTCTGATGTGGATGGTTGGAGTCTCTCACCAGTTACATGGTCAGGAGGAGAGAAAAGTGTTTTCAAACAGAAGAAACTCTAGAGATAGAGGTGTGGATGAAAGGAAGGTTTTGGGACAACTCACTTGTGGGACCGCTGGGATTTTCAGACTGTGATGATTCCACAGAAAACAGTAACAATTAGAGGTAAATTTCTTAAATTCATAGAAGTGGAAGATAATAAAATAAGCAGTCAGTTGAGACTTAAAAATGTTGTAAAGCATGTATTGTAGGGCAACAGGAAATAAGTGTTTGAGAGTAGGACACTGACCAGCACGCATCAACCACAGCTTAATATATCCCCCATTTTTTTGAAACACAGGAGGAATGTGTCCTATGGGGAGAGACTGAGGGAGCTGGGGGTGTTTAGCCTGGAGAAGAGGAGGCTCAGAGGTGACCTCATCACTGTCTAGAACTACCTGAAGGGAAGTTCTGGCCAGGTGGGGGTTGGTCTCTTCTCCCAGGCACTCAGCAATAGGACAAGGGGGCACGATGGGCTCAAGCTCTGCCAGGGGAAATTGAAGTTGGAGATCAGAAAAAAATTCTTTGCAGAGAGAGTAATCAGGCATTGGAATGGGCTGCCCAGAGAGGGGGTGGATTCCCCATCCCTGGAGATTTTTAAACGCAGATTGGCCGTGGCACTGAGTGCCATGATCTGGTAAAGGGACTAGAGTTGGACCAAGTGTTGGACTCGATGATCTCGGAGGTCTTTTCCAACCCAATCGATTCTATGATTCTATGAATGTAGCCAGTTAATGATAATACATTTTGCTCATGGGAACCTCTGCAAGATGTGCCCTCTGAAGCCTTTGAGGTGGCATTCAAATAGGATTCTCAGGTAATGTTCACTACATATTTTAAACTTCTACCCTTCTTTGGAACAATTCCAACATTTGGATGTTTCAACAGCTCCTTATGATTTAATTTGTAATAAATAATCTCTCACTTGTGGGTCTTATCCTACGGTGGGTGGTATCAGTCCCTGTTACTCAAGCTTTTAGGTAACTTCTAAGTGCTAACCACTTAACCTACCAAACCCTTCATGCATGCTGTGATCAAGGCCAAGGTCTCGGGGAACATCGTGTTCTGTTCTTATTGGAACCAATAGCAATGTCCCACCTGACTTCCTGGTGAGACTGAGACCCACTCTCTGTCCTTTGTCGTGCTTTGATGGGGCCACAGCACCTTCTGCTGATTTTTTAATAATTTCCCTTTTTCTCAATTTACTATTTCCTTAGCTGTTGATAACCAAAAGCTTTGCTTCAGCTTCATGAGTATGTTATTAAACCTTGTGGTAAAAATGGTGGTGCTCTGAAACCAGGACCATACTCAGTTGTTGAATTACATTCCCATGGGCACAGGCAGTTTGGAACTGGATAAAACCATGCTGTGGGAGAGCAGGTTGTGCAGTTGCCATCTTCTACCCCATTTGGATTATGTAGGCTATGCTAGGAATTTCCCCTAGTGCCCTTGTCATTGTAGACTTGTGATGGAGAGTGGGAACAACACCTTGAAAAGGAGGAGAAAGCAACAGGATACGCTCTCAGACTTAATAAGAGAGGCCTGGGAAATACTGGGAATGTCCTGTCTCTCCTGCTGCTCCCAGCCTGAGAGCCAAGTACCAGAGGAACAGAAGGAACTGGCTGATAAACACAGGGAAGCCACAGTGCCAGAAGTTCCCTCTGCAGAGAGCTGGCTCTACCTTGTGCTGAAACAAACACTGGTGTGAGACACTAAAGGATTCAAAGACACTCAAGTTAGACAAATTAGCAATAAGAGGGGTCAGAGCCACAGATGATCTAAGCCAATAGAACAGCAATGTGTTTTACCCAAGCTTAGCTGCTTGCATTGTCCTTATCAAACAGCAAGAAAATGCTGTAGAACTTCAGGACATCCTACGATTATGTTGGCCTATAGAGTGAGGAGGGCATGTATGCACTCACCACGGCTTGGGAAAATGACCTGTGGGATTTGTGTCTCCATA
Source organism: Pithys albifrons albifrons (assembly GCF_047495875.1). Lineage (NCBI taxonomy): Eukaryota > Metazoa > Chordata > Aves > Passeriformes > Thamnophilidae > Pithys > Pithys albifrons. The sequence goes on along the minus strand of NC_092458.1, from coordinate 121,972,869 downwards.
GGATTTTGGCGGCTGGTCCCTGGAAACATGCACAAGCTGCTGAGAGAGCAGCCAGCACCACAGGACCACAACACCTGCACATGATATTGTCTGGGTTTACTGGGGACTGTGGTTAGTCCTTGGGATTGACTTTGTAATAAAAAGATGCTGACATCTGCTTTCCAGTGTAATAGCGTGGAAATAACCTAGGAACAGAAATAGTATCATGGGTAATCCAAGCAGACTAGTGGCATTTTTACTCACTTTTCTAAGAGCAGGACTGTCCCGGGATATTATATGCTGGGGACCCAAATCAATAACATACCATTTTATCTACCACCAAGTGGATCAAGGTGGTGCATCAGTCTGCTGGAAACACAGTTTCCTCTTTCTGAACAGATCCAGATGGCACCACTGTTGATTTAAACTTCTTTTGCTATATAAACACATCCCTTTGCCAATTATGTGCAGTGTTAACTGGTTCTTTTAAGGACTTGATTACCAAACATCCAAGAAATTCAGGGCTGTGCTCGATTTTTTGTTAGAAAGCTTGCAGTGAGACACTGAGATTTGTCCAGCTCACACACACACTTTGCTGTCCCATGGTCCCAGTCCAAAGTTTGCCCCCGAGAACTGAAGCTCTTTTGTGCTGTAAGTCACATCTCTCTTCAGCTGCTCTTGCAGTGGTGGACACCTGGTCTCTGCATGGTGGAATACATGTGAAATTGTGCTAGGAGCTGTAGCAAGAATTGATATTTTAATTCATAGAAATACAAGGTTTCGTCACTGCCCTGCTCTAAACTCACCATGATCCTGTGCTGGCAGTAACATAATGCAGGTTAGGCAGGATTAGAAACAATTCAGGATGCTTTCAGGAAGCCTTGGTCCTGCCAGAGGTTCAAGGCATTGTCTACACCACCACTCAAGTCCAGCTTACTTTGCTGCAGTTCTGTGCTCTTCCAGTTTGGTTCGAGCTGTTGCAGTGAGTCAGTGCAGCTGTGTGATCCCACAGCAGATGTGCACAGTCAAGCAAAAAGTAAAATGAGGGGATTAATTAGTAAAGGGGATGTATGTGTGGGCTGAGTTCAAAGCTACTTCACTGCCAATTATTCCGTCTCCTGAACTTCTAGCCTTGCCAATAAATCTTTTCTCTTTTTAAATGTGTGACTGGATGACTATCACACTATATCTGAGCGTCCAAAAATCTTGTCAATACTTTGATCAGACATGGAAAAGTATCCATGCAGGAAGGTATAGGATCAAAAAAGTGCTGCGCTGCGCAGCAAGAGCCACCAGATAGCGCTCCTGGCATCCATATCAGCCGCTTCAAGCCCCATTTGCACCAAAATCTCCAATAATTTCTGATTTTTTCGTTCTGTCTGAAGCACAGAGTAGTCTATAAGCTGACTTCCCTTCTCCTGAAGTGTTTAAGAGCACTTCAGTTCTCTCTTAAAGCTTTAAGTGTCTCTTTTTTCTAGCAAGTGAGTTGGGAAATGAATACGTTTAATGACTCCGGAGAGGTGACATGGAGCAAAGAGAGGGAGGAGAGACAATAGGAGCTTCTGCTGCCCTCAGGTCACCTTGGCTGTGCCCTGGGAGCAGCCTCTGGCCCTGCTGTCACAGGCATGAAGAGCCATGCAGCTCTCTGGTTACACATGCAGTTAAGCTTCAGTGGGAATTACAGCCAAAAAAGGAAGGGATAAAGGTGTCTGTGGGAATCTCAGTGTGAGCCTACCTGTCTCTCTGAGTGCTTAAATACCAGCTTAAAGCATAGCCCTGAACTCTGAGGAAACACTCAAAGGAAATGGTTTTGTTTCCTCCACAAAATTCCTCTTCCACTTGCTTGTGTATGCTGTGGGATGGTTCAAGGTGAAGGGAGAACATTCCAACACATGGAGTCAGGGAACCAGGAGCACTCACCTGCCTCCCCCCTGAGGGAAGGGACTGATGTGTTTGTTGAGCTTCGACAAAACCACCTCATTGTCACTGTGGTCTGGTATTGACAGCAGCTCCTAAACTTTTGTTCACCTCATTGCAACAATAAACACAGCATTCAACTGATTAAAAGGTGAATTGTCTATCAAGTAAATTAAAAATACTAATTTGATTTCTCTTCTTGCAATCATAAGTTCAAACAGAGTATGGACTAAGTATGGATCCCTTATTTTTTCAGTTGTTCCTTTTGGAAATTTTTCACATTGCATTCACTGAATCAGCAATTTAAGCAAATTAATATTAAAGAAAGATATAATTTCATGAGCTTGGCCAAATTATCTGTGTAAAGAACCACCTGATGAATCAAAAATGTAATTAAATATTAGCTTTCAGCTAATTAAAAAATGTGATATTCCAACTGTCATTTTCCCTGACTATCACTAAGGTCACTTCACAAGTCTAATCAGTCCTCTTGTCTGAGGAAAGGGATAGCTGCAGAGTGCCAGTCATCACTGAGCTTGCTTGCTCTTGAGAATCACATATAAGAGCCTGAATATTGTGCCATTAGATATTAAATACTAATTTGTGTTTAAGGAGAAGATCCTTTTTATTCAGTTCTGCTGAACGGTGCCTAAATCCATGACTGAATCAGTCCTGCAACAAGGAAATAAGAATGTATGATTGGTAATAGATGGCAACAGGAGACCTCAGGTATGTCACTGCTGAATTGCTCAGCTTATAGGGCAGGTAATGTGCCATAACCCTACAGCCAAGCACTAGTGAACAGCCCTGCAGGGCCAAAGAGATGGGGAAAATAATCTCTCATCTCCCCTTTTTGTCATCCCATAACTGGACTCAGGAAGAGTAGCTCATCCTTGGCCTGGGGGCTGCCACCCAGCAGGGCTGCCCAGGAGGAAGGAGCCCTCCTAGCAGGAATCACAGCTCTGTCCCTTCCCAGACATGCAGCTGTGTTTGCTGCGTGATGTTGTGACAGGAATGAGACCATCTGTCATGCCCTGGGCTGGCCTTTGCTGCCAACAGAGAAAAATGAGCACCTTCAGGATGTGATTCATCTGCCCTGCTTTAGGTGTCTGCTTCAGATGAGATGAAATCACTCAGAAATGGCTGTTTCCCTGCATTGAGTCTGAAGGGAACCTAAAGCAGCAACAACTCATAAACACTTCCATTATGAGACAAGCTGTAGAGGCTCAGAAAAAAAAACCCTTCCCCAGTTTCACAACTTGGAAGAAGTTTGTACCAGCTTTGTCCAACATGCCAACACCTGCTGGGGTGGGTCAGCAGATCAGTGACATTACAGGCCTGGGCAGGGTCATGGAGAAAGAGCAGCAATTTTTGCAAGCATGGGGAGTTCAGCAGCAAGAGCACATACCTGGGAGACTGTGGCTCTGCAGGAACACAAAATTTTTCTCTCTTCTCTAGGATTTAGACAGTATTGGCCCATAGGGTCTACTTACTACAGCATCTTTCATAACTGGTGTTTTTCCTACCCCTTTGCTTTGAGTATCACAGAATCACAGAACTATTTAGTTTGGAAAAGATCTCTGAGTTCATTGAGTCCAGCCTTGGATTGATCATCACCTTGTCACCCAGCCCAGAGCACTGAGTGCCATGTCCAGGCATTCCTTGAACACCTCCTGGGATGGGGACTCCACCACCTCCTTGGACAGCCTCTTCCAATGCCTGACCACCCTTTTAGTGAAGAAATCCTTCCTGATGTCCAGCCTGAACCTCCCATGGTGCAGATGGAGGCTACATTTTGTAGTCCTGAATAACTGTATAATGGGGATTGGTGTCACTATCAGGACTTTGGCCTTGGCGAAAGACCTGTGGGATGAGACACACATCCCTTGTGTCTTTCCTTCCCATGTCTCTCTCACCATGCCTGTCAGAAAGCATCTTGACCCCAACAAACACATGTTGCAGAAGAGGCACTAGTGCACTTGTCCCTGCTACACATAGAGCAGCAGCCAGATCTTGTGTTTCAGCAAAGACTGGGCAATCCAGGAGCTAACAAAGAATGTGTATGTGCAGATTATGTAGGAGAAATGATGAAAACAATAAAAAAAGATTAAAGCCAGGATAAGCTGAAAATTCCTTCACTGCTAACTTAGTGCATACCGGTAGACCTAAGAAAACCAGTTAAGGAGAGATGAGACTGCTTCACTCCTTCATGGCAGATCACTGCCCAGCCTTGCAAATGTGTTGTGCCTCCTGCATGGAGCCCTTGGAGCAGGGAGAAAGCAGGGATGGGTTATGACTGTGCAGGTCTGACAGGAGACACCTGTTCTGATTCTCACTGCCAGCAACCTGCCTGCCTCAGACAAGCAGCTGGCAGCAGTGGGTGTCTCATGTGATTCCATGATAGAAATCAAACAAACCCCTCCTCCTCTTGGTTTTTTTTTAAATATTTTGTATAAGTACAAAGGCTGGTGGTTAGATTGTTATTAATAATAAGAGTGCTTACACTCCTCTGTGAAAAATTTCCCCAATTCTAGCAAAAAGTGCTGGAAAATGTAGTTAGAAGAGAGAAGGAATTTGCATTTTTATGCCATGTTTGAAAACTCCCTTTTCTTTGAGTTTTTCACTGTCATGCCCGTGAATGGTTCCTGCTTTGCTGTAACAACACTGTATTTGGGTTGTCCTTAATGCCTTTTGCAACATGATGTTGCAAATGCGTGCAAGGTATTTACAGTTCACTCACAGGGAAATATAGTCTAGGCTGTCACTGCCAAAGGAAGCTCTTGGGTCACTGTAAAGGGGAATCTGATTTTGTTCAGCTTGTGCAACGGTCAGAAAAGACTGATATCTTAAATATGAGTACATGGAATTTCCTGCCTTGTCCTACAGCTTGTATTACAGTTCTCACTGTCTCATTCTCTTTTATTCAATGGTCTCTCCATGGGTAGCTGGGAACAGTGTCCCTTTTCATTCTCTACATTGCACAATGCAGGCTGTAATTATTTCATTATGACTTTAATTACTCTTTCTTTCATTAAGATGACAATCACCACATATAGTGATTTATTTATTTTTTTTAGTTGACTACTCAGTTCTTAAAAGAGTTGGGGGAGTTGAGGGGCTTAAAAGAAAGTGAGATGGCTACCCAGTTTTGGAATTTCTTCTGACACAGACTCAGAGTAAAAAACTGGTTGCTATTTTTTTCAAGCCAAAAACATTACCCTGAAAAACTGCCAAAGTCAAAAGGCTCTGTAGGATCCTCCTCGTTTTCCTGTCAGGTCATACTGGCCAGGGAGGCTGCAGGTTCTGGCCTTCAATCCACTGTGCCAGCAAGGCTAGTAGGGAGCTCAAGAGTGAAAACTTCCAGCCATGACTTGCCTTAAGGCTCCTTCTTTCCCTAACCATCTTCTCCTCTTCACCTTCCTTTCCCACCAAAAAGCAGGTAGGCTTTACAAAACTGGAAGTGTATCTTGAATGAAATTAGGCTGTGGAATAAAATATTAATAAAAATAACGATCCATCTCTGGGGTTACACGTCATGGTTATCAGGCCTGTCCTTCTCTACTCAGACAAGTTGTGTGAGCCAATTTTGAGGAGTTGCTGTGTTAGGGTTAGGGTTTGGAATCTCCACGTATGGGCTTAAAGATCATCCAGTTCCAACCCCCTTGTCACAGGCACGGACAACTTCCACCAGACCAGGTTGCTCAGAGATCCATCCAACCTGACCATGAACACTTCCAGGGATGTGGCAGCCACAACTTCTCTGGACAACCTGTTCCTGTGTCTTGCCACCCACACAGAGAAGAATTTCTTCCTAATACCTAATCTAAACCTATTCTCTTTCAGTTTGAAGCCAACACCCCTTGTCCTGTCACTATATGCTCTTGTAAACAATCTCTCTCCCTCTTTCCTGTAGCTCCCTTCAGGTACTGGAAAGACACGATTTAGTCATCCCAGCCTTCTTTTTTCCAAGATGAACAATCCAAATTCTCTCAGCCTTTCCTCACAGCAGAGCTGCTCCATCCCTCTGGTCGTCTTTGTGGCTCCTCAGGACTCGCTCCCACAGCTCCATGGCCTTCCTGTGCTGGGACCCCAGGGCTGAAGGCAGCTCTGCAGGTGGAGTCCCACCTGCAGAGGGGCAGAATCCCCCTCTCCTTTGCTGCCCACACTGTGGGATGAGACCAGCACACAGTGGTTCTGGACTGTGAATGCACATGGCTGGGGCATGTCCGGCCTCTCATCCACCCCAAGTCCTTCTCCCAGGGCTGCTCTTCATCTGTTCATCCCTCAGCCTGGATTACAAGCAAAGCAACAAGAATCAAGTCCCATCAGTGCTCTGTATATGGGACAGACCCACTCTGAACTTGACATGACTCATGGCACTGCAGAAAATTGCAAAGTAATTTAATAAAATTTGGAAAGGAGCTGCATGGTGGGAGTAAGTCAATGAAGACAAAGAAGTGCTTTTTGAGCCCTTAGGATGAAGAGCTACACACAGCACTTGTTGGTACTAAACCTGTAAATCATGGGTTTGGATGGTTTACAGCTGTGATTGCCAAAAATATCTCTACAGAAAACCTTGATCATGTTGAATAAAATTTGGAGTCCTGAGGAAATACCATTCCTAAAAATGTTGCCCCAGAATTCAGAAAAGGCTGGTGCAATGGCTGGATTAGATTGGGATCACCAAATCAATGCAAAAATCCAGAATGGCTTTAATAATGAACTTTAATATCAAACAAATGAGTAATGCCATGTGCTGAGAAGATTGTCCTTTTCTGAGTCTCCTTAAGCCAGGTCAGACCTTTCCTATGAGCAGGTATGAGACTGATTTATGAAAATATATGCATGTTTGCCTGTGATATATCTACATTCTGGTGAGGTTTGACTTAGTATCCTATTACAATCTGTACAATTCTATACAATATATTAAAATAACATAAATAGTTTATCAAGGGGTAAACTTACATATCTGAAGGCAGTTATCACTGGGGAAGCTTCTAATGGGCATGTTTTGATTAAGATTGCACTGAAGGTAATGTTAGGCCTGAAGTGATTAAATATTTGAATCAGTAATTTAGAAGTAAATATAACTCCTCCACTGATTAGGGTGTGTGACTTATGCAGAATGGTAAACAAAAAGGCCAGAATGGTTGCATGCAACGATCTTGACTTCTTGATAAGCTTGAGTCACATAAATGAAAAGTATTTAAGTACCTGACTGCACAAATGCACTTTTAGGAACAAGGAATGAAGGCCATGTCTACAGAACAGGATGCTGTACCCCAGCAGGAATGGATTCAGGAAAGGATTTGGCAATGGAAGGATAAGTGGGTCAGCGTGAGCTCCCACAGTGGCCAAAAAGGTTAATGAGATGCTTGGATTAACAGTGCACAGGCAGGGCACAAGCAGGGTAACGTTAACTCTGAATGTGGCATTAGTGGGATCAACACTGAAATGCTACAACAGGTTTTGGTACCAACTGCTTTAAAGAAAGGCTGGAAAGGTATAAAAAAGGAACCACACATAATTAGATGGCAGGACAAACTGTGTTAGAGGGAGCCCTAAAGGGTTCAGTGCATTTAGCTTATAAAAAAAAAGAAGATTGGACACAACTTGATTATGTTTTTATTACTGTTATTATAATTATGAAGTACTTGCTTTCTTGGAAAGGGAGAAGGGAAAAGTACCAAACTGTGAAGGGCTTTTTAACCTGGTTAAATACACATGTAAACAAATAGTTGAAAACTGGAGTAGATACATAAATACTCTGCGAATTAACTTAAAGCAAATGACAAACTGGGGGTTAAAAATCTATCAAAGGAAACCTTGCTCTTCTTTGATTTGATACCTTAAAGTAAAGCCAGGATAGCTGTCCAGAAGAGAGCTGAACATTACTAACTCCCACACAGGGTAACAGGGACTGGTGAGATTCCAGGGACCAGATTAGCAGCTATGGCCTCTGAGGGGGACATGCATCAATCTCAATGGCCAGATAAGTATGAATTAGGAAAAGCCCATCATGAAAGGCTTTCATGTCAGGCCTGTGGACTGACCAAGGAAGTCAGGCAATACTGAATTCTATGGCTGTGAGGATTGTGAGGGTGCCAAATTATTTGCAGAGTTTCAAGCTTGCCACTCTCAAGCCTTTATTAGCTGTGCCAGGGACTCCAAGGAACTCATCTCTCCACACTGACAGACTGTCACTCTAATAACCAGGACAAATCTGAGTGTAGCTCAGGGTTTGCAGCTTGGGTCCCTCATGGACAATGACAGCTCTGCTTCCTCAGGAGCCTTCATGGTGACCAGGCACCTTTTGCAGAGTGCATCACACTCATTTCCTGTTCCTGGATGTAATTTTGGACAAAAGCACTACCAAATACAAGTAACAAGCCAACACGCATGTACCAAGCATTCCAGTTCCTGCTGTGTTCCTTTCTGCACACAGTCCTGGGAGCTGGTGGATACAAGTTGGTTGGTACTTTGTTCCCCTGTCAGTCTCATGTGGGCTCCTGGAAGGAAAGAATGTGACAACTTATCCAATGCGTTGTTGGTAACTGCAGTTTTCAGAGGGTTTGCAACTTTCCTCCCTTCAGCTAAAGCAGAATATTCAACTTCCCTGTAGGACTGCGACTCCAACAGACTGGTTTTGTTGCACAGTCATTATCTTCCAGGGACTTCAGTCCTGCAGGAAATAAATCTCTACATCTGCACTGTGTCACTTACAGAATGATCTTTGAGATGTGCCAGGCAGCATGGTTGTGGAGAATTATCAAGTTTTCTCTGCTGAGTCTCAGAAAGAACCTAAAAACCCAAATCTTCCATGCTTCTGCTGCCAGTCATGTACAAAACCACCTGTACCTTGCAGACAGGTTGGGAAAAGGACTGTTTTTCCTTCTGATGTGGATGGTCAGAGCACCCATCTGGCAGGCACAGTCACTGCTCCACCAAACCTGAAGCAGGTGGGGTTATTCAGAGCCTCCTGCCCTTTCTAGAAATGCTGCAGATCCTATGATGAAACTCTGGGTTTCAAAAAGCTGTTTTACTTCCCACAGACACAAAGAGGAAGCTGCTATTCACATCCCTTCCCCATTTGGCACTCAGTTGCATTTTCAAAGCAGAACAACTGTGAGGGGAGAGACACACAAAACTTTGCCAAAAATATTCTTAATGGCAGTGACTCAGACTTTGTCCTGTCCCAACATGTCCAAAGCTTTTCTAGAAACTGAGCAGAGACTGAATTTGGAATCACTTATCAGCTGCAGGATTGAGTACTCAGGGTAGGACTATTGGGTGCTCTGGGATAGGTGCTGCTTGCAGCTTTCAGTGAGAAAAAGTGAGTTTGTGTCACGGCTGAGAATCCCCTTTGGAAACAGCATTCAGGTGCTAAGTCCAAGTCAAGTGCCCTGGGCAATCTTTCCTTCTGCTTAACTTTTCCTGGTGATGCCTGTGCATCCCTTTTCCAGGTTCTTGACTGTCCCTTGGTTCTGCACAGGGAGGATAAGCTAAAGGATTTCAGAAGATTGGTGCCATGTCTAATTTTCATGATGCCTTGTGAATCAAGACTGCAGCCTTTTCATCAGACTACGAGAATATTTTCTTCACCTAATCTGCTCACAACAGATTTGCTGAACATTTTCCCCTTGGCTACTGCTGCACGAGTGATAGTGTTATCACTTGCTCCCTTGTGCCCAGACCCTGAGGCTACAGCCTGGGAAGTGCAATCTAGGGAGACAAGATGCCTAAAATTCAGCTGCTCTTAGCTGTGATTGCCAGTCATTGGCCTGAGCAATGTGCCCCTGTGTCTGGTTATAAAGAGGGCAGTGTGATTTGAGGGGGACTGCACTGTAGGAATGCAGAAATATGTCTGAAATATCCTCTGTGCTGGGGACCTTTTCCCTACAGCCCTTCTTTTCTCCCAGCATGATCTATGGGTGGCAGAAAAACTTGCTATTTTTCTTTTCATGATAACTGAAAAGTAAATTTGCTGTGAGCACGCTCTGTTTTCATCAACTGAAAGTAATGAGTTCATATAAATTATGCTCAGTCTCTGATAAAATTACCCTATTTGTTGGAGCAGGAAGTCTGACAATGTTTTCTTGCTCTCTCTTAACATGTCTTGGGATCAGCTGGCAACTGAGGGCTACTTAGACACAGACTAATGACCACCATCTCTTGAAGAGCTGAGCTAAGACGTTGCACCTACAATTATTTCTTTCCAGTGTTACCCTCCTTCAGTTTGATTGAGCAAAACCATTCAGTGAAATAACCCCTTTGCATCAAAGGGAGGGCTGTACATCCCACTGATTGCCATGAGTGCCACACAGAGAGCAGCCACAGACATGAACTGCAGCACCTAAACTGGTTGGTGTTTTGCTCTTGATGTTCTTGCCTTTGGATCTTGGGAGAAGGACATTTCAGTACCCAGATGTAAAAACACAGATAAAATCTTGTGCAGAATAAATATGTGAAACCTCTTGTGTTATTCCTGGAAATGTCAGCTGAAGGCCAAAGTGGTGTTAGAACACAGCTTAGGTGGCATCTGTCTCTGTAACATGGGCCAAGTTAGGTGTCTGGAGACCTTCCCAGTTGCCAGGGAAGCCAAGATGGATCCAGAATTCATCCCACATCAAGGTAAATATTTCAGAAGGAAAGCCTAAATTTTCTTTTGGGGATGCCCATTTCTCTCTGCTGACTGAAAGAGAATCTTCATGACTAGCTCAGATACCAATTTTCTAGGCAGCTAAAATTAGAGACAAATCCCACCCATTATACAGAGTATACTTAACCTGAAAGGAATGACTGATTATGTTCTTAAATATTAAATAGATCTGAAGGCAGATCTGTTTAAACTGACTGATCACATTTTTCTCAAAGAGCATCATGTGAATATTTCCAATATAGATAGGGAAGTATTAATATCATGTGCAAAAAGACATGACAAACCTGAGGGGGGTTAAGACTGTTGTTCCAATAAATTGACAAGGGGAACAACAGGAAGGGACACAGCTCTGAAATCAAATTTTCTGGGAGGGGGATAACTCTGAAGTCATAAAAGTCAGAATTGAAGCATGCTCAGGGTAGACAGTCTCTTTTAACCACTACAAGACTTTATTAAAAGTATATGAAATTATACTGACCTCCTCTCTTTTTGCCCCTAAAAGCCTGTGATTTGGCCAAACTGTTTGGCAAGAGCCACAGTGTCACATCACAGATTATGTCATAGACAGTTTCTCAAGTGATGGTTATAAAATATAGAGGAAAAAATTATGTCTCTCCTTCTGTCTTGGTCTCCAATATGATTTTACCCCATTTTCAGATTCTTTCCTCAAGAAATCCAAGACAGAAAATTTCAGGTCCAGTGGCAGAAGTTGAACAGGACCATAACTATTTGAAAGCAGAATTTTATAACAGGACATGCCAGGTGACCTTATGAATATGTAATACTAAATAGAAAAAGAGAATATGGAGATGGAATGCAAGACAGTCTCCTGTCATGGATATAACAAGCAATTCAGGTGACTTGACATAGATGCCCATCAGCACCTGAGATGACCCAGGGGTTTCTGATACATCTCTCTGGCAGATACAACACAGGCCCTGCCCTCCTGTGGTGTCACCTGCTGTAGTGAATTGACCTGGCTGAATGCCAGGCACCCACAAAGCTGCTCCATCACCCCTCTGCAAAGAGACAGGGGAGAGAAAATGTAATGAAAGTTCATGAGTTGAGATAAGGACAGAGAGAGATCACTCACTGAGTACTGTCACAGGCAGAACGGACTCAACTTGGGCTTATTAATTGAATTTATTATTAACAAAATCAGAGCATGATAATGATGAGTAAAAAAACACCTTTCCCCCACCCTCACTACCTTCTTCTCCCCAGCAGCATAGGGAAATGGGGATGGGGGTCACAGTCAGTTGTTCCTGCCACTGCTCAGGGAGAGGAGTCCTTCTGCTCCCTGTGGGATCCCTCCCATGGGAGACTGTTCTCCATGAACTTCTCCAATGTGAGTCCATCCCATAGGCAACAGTTCTTCATGAACCTCTACAGCTTGGATCCCTTTCCACATGTTGCAGTCCTTCAAACACAGCTTGCTCCAGCGTCCACAGGGTCACAAGTGACAGGAAACCTGCATCAGCATGGACTTCTGTCTCCATAGGTCCTCATGAGGAGGGACAGGCTGCCATGGCTTCCCTGACCGCTGAGAACCATCACACAAATATGGAGACTGGACTGAATATTTAGCCCAGGTGCTTGGAGTGTGGACCTGCCAAGGTCATGGGTGTGATCCAAGTCAGCACAGGGGGATGGGGCACACAGCACACCTACATCCACTTTCCTGGGAAAGAATGCTGGGACACAGCACTGGAAGCCAAGAGGTGGGGACACCACGTGCAACCTCATCAGCACACCTCTGCCAGTGCAACACGACTGTGAAAGATTCCAGCCTTGTGTCCAAGAGGGAGCTGAAGCCCCACAGCAGCAGAAGACAAGGAGTCTGCCCGGAGCAGATTGCAGACTTCCCCTCAGGAAAGCCAGCTAAGTTCTCCATGATATGGTGAAAATCTCTTTAACTAAAATTATTCTCTTCTAGCAAGACCCTGATTTGTTTTCCCCACTGTACTTTCCTTTCTTCTGTCCTTTTTTTCAAAGGATAATGCAGACTCACAGCTACAAGCTGCCAGAAACCCAGGGACTCAGCCCTGCTCAGGATCAGACTAAAATTTTTCTGAACTTCATATTTAGGCTGTTCAAAACTATATTCTTTCCCCTTTTATTTGCCTAAACCCATATTTCCCAAACCTATATACTTTCCACTTCTATTTCCCTAAACCCATATTCCCCAAACTTATATTCTTTCCACTTCTATTTCCCTAAACTCATATTCCCCAAACCTTTACTCTTTCCACTTTTATTTCCCTAAATATGCCCCTAAATTGGGGCAGGGCCTGAGAAGACAGGAAACATACTTCAGAAACAATCCAAACCAGTGTGTTTTCAAATGGCAAAATGATGCTGCAGGACAAACTATTGTTGTGGGGTTTTATTTAGGCAAATAATTGCATGAGAATGTCACAATAGGCTGTTTCTTTGTGCTCTCAGCTTGATTTTTTATGTAGGTTTGTCGCAAAATACTTTTCATAGACTTCCTTAAACTCTGCCAATGAAAATATAAAGTTGAGATATGTTTTTAATGAAAACTCCATCTAAAATATTTTGCCTTTTACCGTTCTAACTTTCTTTTTCTCACCTCCCTCTTCCACACCCCTTGGTTGAACTTTCCCCACATGTTGTCTCTCAGCAGTGAAGTCCATGCTGGGCTCTGCCTTTCCCCAGGCTGTAGCACTTCTAGAGATGAACTAGTTCTTGTAGAGACACCAGAGCCTTCAGTGCTGCACTAAAATGCCTCCTGTGGCTCTGCTGTAAGTCTGCCCTCTCTAGCCATTGGTGCCCTTCCCAGTGCATTTCTGCTTGCAATGTTCTTTTTCTTTCCTGTGGGCTGCAGCAGTCTACTGTCTGTAATGCTCATCCTGCTGTAAAGCCTGGAAGCTACTACTATTTCCTCATCTATTTTAGGAGTTCATTTTTGTCCCTGCCTGCTTTTTCTCACCTTCATTTGTAACTTCTACACTTTTTTTTTTTAGCCTGGATTTTTTTAACGCAGTTTTATATCTCTCCTTTTTTTTTCTTCTTTTATTTTCCTTTTTTTTTTTCTCCACAGAGTTGTGCTCTTGATCTTTTTGTCTGCAGGGAAGAGGGGATCACCTGTAAAGTTAATGGAAGAGTTAATAAGGGAATGTAGGAATGCAGGAGACTGCTATTTTTAGCATGCTTCATCTTATGTAATCCTTTTTTTTCCTGTGTGGTATCAAAATAGATACCAAAACACCAAATAGAACTTGGTTTCTGATAAACCTGTTTTATGTCTCAGTGTTTTACATGAAGCTCCTGCAGATACTGATACTGCAGCCACCACGATAAAAATAAGTCCTGAGGATCTGATTATGTACTCTTGCTCAGGAAAAACTCTTGTGGAAGGCAGTACCTTAGTACCACAAACTGCTTAGACAGAGCTGAAACTTTTGTTTGTGCAGCAGATCTCAGTACTGTACATTTCCTCTCTCCATATCTAGTTCCACCTCACAGTTAAATAATGAGGTTTTACTCTGTAAATGCCTCATACATCAGTATTTCACAGCCCTTCTCAGGTCCTGTAGGGAGATAAAACAGCTTTCACTGTGTTTCTAAGGGAAAATGCAAGAGGCAAGCTTGAATAAATTTTAGGTGCTATGGACACATGCTCCAAATCAAGTCAGTTAAAACCCTGGACCCTCACTGAAAGCAAGCATCATAGTTCCTCTTTATTCCTAATAAATATTCCTAATATCTAGGAGATAATTGTCTCTCAAATTTCTACTCAAACATGGTTTAAGCCTTCAGTGAGGACTTCTGGATGGGCCTACCCAGGTTTGGTGTGGTGTTCCACAGGTAGATATTTCTTCAATACACGAGTTATAAGTAAATAACATTCTGCAACATCTAGAGACTGAATCCAAAGTCAAGCCTAATGAGTTTCCATACTATTCCCTGGCAATATATATTGCAGGGGATGGTAAAGGTCTGTGTTTCCAAAGGGGAGCCTTCTCTCCTGGAAGAGATACCTACTGAGGGTTATTAGCACACCACAGCAAGAAATCTTTGAGCCGGAAAGGGCTGTAAGCTGGGAGAATATCACGGAGAGATTTGATACGAGCCAGCCCTGTGCTTAAGCGCCTGTTTGAGCATCCTTCTCCCGGCCACTGCCAGGAGGGAGGGTACTGGAGGAGATGGGCCCTGGCTGACCTGGCACAGATGTTTTGTGCAGCAGTTCCCTCCCTGCTGCCTGCAGTAAACACCCTTACACAGCTCAGCAAGAATAAAATACTTACCTACCCTTTGAGAAGATTACTGCCATGTCTGTACAATGCTACATGAGCATTATGGCAAGTTCCCTGGCTGGGAGATTCCTCACAGATTATGAACTCATGTATGTAACATTTGGTAGAAAGTCTGAACCCAACTCTAAGATCCTTGCTGCCCCTCTTTCTGCTGTTTCTGGAGGAATAGAGAGGGACCCTCAGTAAACACCAAAGCCAGGTCCAGCGGGCACAGGGCCACTCAGATTGTTGGTGAGTCTTCCAGTATCTGGTTGGGCAGAGCCTTCTGCCAAGAGGTAACATGGCTAGTGAATCTAATTCAAAATATAGTCACGGATCTAGATTCAAGCAGCAGTGCCAACACAGCCCTAATGGCAGGACCTCAGTGTATGTAAGTATCTGAAGGGGGTGTCAGAGGATGGTTCAGGCTCTTCCTCAGTGGTTCCAAGCAATGGTTCCAAGAGGCAACGAGCAGAAACTGATGCACAGGAAGTTCCACCTGTACACGAGGAAGAACTTCTTTCCTGTGCAGTGACCAATCACTGACCAGATTGCCCAGAGAGGGTGTGGACTCTCCCTCTCTGGAAATATTCCAGAACCACCTGGACACAATCCTGTGCCATGTGCTCTGGGATGACCCTGCTGGAGTGAGGAGGTTGGACCAGACGACCCACTCTGGTCTCTTCCAACCTGTCCCATCCTGTGACTGTGTGACCTTGCTGAAACTCAGTCTTTAATCTGAGGAATAAACATATAGGGATTGTAACTCAGTGACAGCTTCCCTCCTCTCCATTTCCGAGCCGCAATGTCTGGCTTATAAATCAACGGCGTGCGAATCCCAGGGACAGAAGACCCATTTCGTCCGCATGGGGGCTGAATGGCATAAAGTGCAATTAGACGGTGCTCCCCATTTCCTCAGGGAATGCCATCCCGCGTGCCCTCGGGGAGCCCATCTGGAAACCGGGCAGCGGGCGAGCTGTGCCTGTCATGAGCTCCCCATCTCAGTAATGTCCCGACGAGCGACCTTCGGTCCCCAGCTCGCTGGACGAGTGTCTGCCGCGCGTTTGGGCTGAGGGACAGCCACGTCCCCTCGCGGGCTGGGGAGACACCGCCCACCCTCCCAGGGCGGAGGGGCTCCCCTACCCTCCGGTTCTCCCATTCCCGCGGCGGGGGCGGGCCGGGGCGGAGGCAGCCCCGTCCTCACCCCCATCCCCATCCCTGCCCGCCCGCCTCCCGCAGCCAGTCCGGGCGCGGAGAGGCGGCACTCGAGGGCTCCTCCGCCAGCAGCCGGGCGGGCAGAGGGACACATGGCATGTCTGATGGCGGCTTTCTCCATGGGCAGCGCTTTGGTAAGGCTCGCCCTGCCCTTCCTTCCTCCTCCGCGGGGCCGCAGCGAGGGACAGGCGGGGGGCGACGTGCGGAACTGGGGAGGAGGATGGAGCGAGGGCTCCGCGGGGCACTCCCCGGGACGCTCCCTGAGATGCTCCCCAAGCGGGAAATGGGGCCGGCGGGTGCGTCCCTGTGCGGGATGCGGGATGCAGGGCGCGGGATGCGGGATGCAGGATGCGGGTGTGCCAGGAGCTAGCGGCGCACGGCGGGACTTGACCGCTAGTTACCTCTGTCTGTAGCTAAGGCGGGGGGATTATCGCCGAGCATGCTCCCTGCGCCGCTGCGCCCCGCCGGCTTCCCGGAGGATTTGCAGAGGGACCGTAACGTTTTTGCATAACACGCGGTGCCGGCGGCGGACGGGGCGGGCAGAGCCCGCGGGACCGTCCTGCGGCTGGGACCGTCCCCGCCGGGCGCCCGGAGCGGCCCGGCTCCTCACGGGCGACATCAAACTACATGGGAAACAAACAAAACTGTGTAAAAGCAGCGGAGAGGTGAGCGCGGTCGCGGGGAGCAGCCGCTCTCGGTGTGCCCGACGCGTCTGGTGCGGGCAGAGGTCGGGATGCTCGGCTGTAGCATCACAGCGGGAAAGAGCGGTGTGCAGGTGTTCGGGGCATACGGAGGGTTCAGGTGTGTCGGTGCCTTATGCAGGGTGTTGTGGCCACGGGAGTTGCCCATCTCTTTCCAAGCGATGGGGAGCCACTGGTGCAGTGCCAGGTGCTCGGGTGATCCTCACCCATGGCAGGTGGTCCCTGGACGAGGCAGGTGTGTTTGAATTGATTTAACTGGAGGAGCTCTGACCATCACCTGAATAATCAAGGTGACCTGCTCATTGAGAGTTAGTTTTCAGATGTTCCCTCTGATGTGTGAATGTGGTCAGTGGTTTCTCCGAACAGAGCAGCTTATGAGTGCTAAAACCTTGAAAACTTTCAGGGGAGAATCTTGTTAACTTGCCTTCTCTTAGTTTTTAGGGAAGAGAGAGCCTCCCTAGCTTTAATTGTTGAGTTCTGAGATGTTTCACATACTCTTGTTTTGTTAAAATTACATACCATTGCAGTCAACTGTTTAAGAAATTGAGAGTAAGTGTTATTGGATACCTGACCTTTAAGTAAGTTGAGAGCACAGTTAAAGTCTCTTTCTTGAGAAAGTGGTAAGCAGAGCTGATTTTTATATCCAAAACTTGGGACTTATTTATGACGAACGTGAAGACACTGGCAACAGAATGGTTATGTAGAACTACTTATTTCATCAGTGATTATGTAGGACTGTTTGTTTTTTAATGTTTTCGTCAGCATTCATGACAAGTGAGTGATCTGAGCTGCACTGGTTTTACAGCATAAATGGGTGGACCAGAAACCATGAGAGAGAGGATGGAAGTGGCGCAGTGAAGAGGAGACTGTGTGACTTCTTAGTTGCTTTGGAGGACAAAGAGGGGGAAGCAGTAGCAGGACCTACAGCTCTGTTTGGGGGTGTTTAACACCAGTGCCTTGAAAAGTAGTGCAGCACGTAGCATCTCCAAGGGATACCTTTGGGGACATGCAGATTGTTTGGAAGACAGGTCAGCATGGGAATCCTGGCCAGCTACAGAAGTCTTTTGCAATACAGATCTGCATTAAAAATACTAAATTTTCTAATAGATGACTGTGCAGGTGTTGGACCCTGTTTATGACACACTCCAAGAAACAGATGACAGGGAGCAGCCTCTGAACTGTTCAAAATTATGTTTAGTTGAAGAAAATTCATGAGTGTTTTACTTTTGATCTTACATCCTGTTGATATTGGTGCAAGGTACCTGTGAAGGTAAAAGGAATGGAAAAAGGCAAGAATTCTCATGCATAATAAAGACGGGAAAGGCAGGTGGAAGGCCCTTGTCATGGTCTAGAGAGGAGGGAAAGAGGTTCAATCCAAAAAAATGCCAAGTGGAATGGCACTGATTGCTGCGATGGGCAAAGCATAGCAAAGGTATTTATGGCTGTGACACAGTTGACCTTACAGTGTCAACTGTGCAAGAACTGGATCAGAGTTTAATATGTTTATGTAGCTGATAAGATTTCCTTTAGTGATCACAATCAAGCAAGGAAAGCACACAAGGATTTTGAGTGGAAAGCACTGTGCTTTCCTAAAAGACCTTCAAAAAGAAATTGTACTGTTCCAGGTTGCAAAGTCTCCAAAACTATCAGTGCAGGAGCAAAGAAGGCATAAAATAGTATATTTAAAATTTTGAGAAATATAACTTGTGCAATTCACATTTACAGAAGTATATGCTGATCTAGAGGAACAAGAGCTCTTAGACTTTTTGAGTGGCTGTTTTTTGAAATGTCTGCACAAATAATTATTCAGTCAGCTCCATTCCCCCTTCAGCTCTGTCCCAGTACAAGGCCTGGAATCAGAGTAACTAGAACCGAATTTTTTGAGTTTCATGAGAAACCAAATATAACGGGGACTGAACTTATAAATGTATTAATCTGGTGCAGGACCTGAAGGGAAACTAGTGCTAAAGGAACTGTGTGCTGCAAGAGCTTTCACCTCTTCTGTCAAGACTCAGGCAGAACAAACAAAAGATTGTTTTTATTCCTCTTTCAGTGCATTACTGTGCTGGATTCCTGTGTTATTTAGATCATAATTCTTTTAATGCAGGAGGGTTTGAAATCTGTTCCTAAACAAAAGTCTGTGAACTCTCTCTGTTTTCCCTGCAGAACAGCAGCAGTTCTGCTTGTACCATGGCCGAGCCAAAGTCAGTGTGTGTTTCGGTGGACGAAGTGGTCTCCAATGGCATAGACAACCAAGACATTCGACTGATGAATGGACACTTAAAAAAAGTGGACAATGCTCTCACAGAAGCTCATCGTTTCTCTTACCTACCCCGCAGACCAGCTGTGAATATTGAGTTTAAAGAACTGTCCTATTCTATCCAAGAAGGGCCATGGTGGAGAAAGAAAGGTGAGGAAAACACTGTTTCATCTTCAAGAAACTGTAGATGCAGCAGTTCATACAACTGCTTATATTTGCCTCCCAATTCCAAAGTATCTGAAGTAAATATAGTATTGCTGTACTGCCAAATATCTGTCCTGTGATCTTGCATGTCTACAATTTATTGTTGAGGGTGGGTAGAGCGTGCAGTAGTTTAAAGATGGGGGTGGGGGAAAAGAGGAGGCTTATTTTTCACTCTTGCAATTGGCTGTTTTGTGAATTGGTTATTTTTTCGGTACTCTTTCAGAACAGCAAATATCTCAGAATTTCAGAAGGCATTTGACACCACAACAGAAAACATTTTCTTAAAATTCTGTGCTTCGAAATAAATGCTTTGAGGTATAGGAATGTCTCCCATCCATGCCTCTTGGTGTTGTACAATGAGTCTCTGTAAGCTTATAGTTTCTTGTAACTGATAAAATCACTGGCTCTTGCTGGGACTGAATCCTGAGGTTTAGTCAAAGACAGAGATGTTTTGCTATCTCCTTTGCTAATACACACAGCACAGAGTTCACAGTCTACAACGCAAGGCATACCAAAGTGATAGAGTTACTGGGGGCATCTCAAGGAAGAGAAGTGTTGGGAATAAGAAAGGCATAATCAGCTCTCTTTATGTGCTCTTGGTCAACTCTGTCTCAGAAAGGTGGGTGTGAGGTGGCTCTGTTGTTTCTCCTGTGCTTGGCATGCATTCCTTTTATACCTTCATCTGCTTTGTGTAGCTGTGTGTTTCCTAGAGAGTTTTTGTTTTTTTTCTGTGTGTGTCACCAGTCATCTCCAAAAGGAAAACTACATTGTGCAGTAAATTCCTGCTAGTGAAAAGAAGTATGCCCAAGAGAAGCTACTGATACCTTCAGGAGAATTTTGTGTATTAAATGGCATAATTGCTGTTCCTTGAAGAATTCTCTCTTGGCAATGTAAACTGGTATGGTTGTGTGCTTTAGTTATTTTAAGAGATAAGGCGCTGCCAATGGACTGCTCACCTGAGCAGTACTTGATACCTACACTGGCTCTGCATATATAAATCCACTGGCTTAAAGGTTCCACTTGAAATTGTTTCACAAAGTACATTGCTGCTGTCTGGAAACCGTGTCATTATCACAACATCAAGGCTTTAATAGTCTAAAAATGTGTGGTATGAAAAACACTGGAGCTGTTGCCATGAAAGTGCTACTGTACATGGACAACCTGTGCATACAATTATTCAATTGTTGAAGGATCTGCAGTTTTCATGCTTTAATGGGTTTTTCAGCACCAGAACTGTATGTACACACTCTGGCCTTCTTTTAATTATTCATTAAAATTGCATGGAGCCATCCTGTCCATTGGAGAACAATTGGTTTGGCAGCTACTTTGGTGCATTCAAAATTATTTTTTATCTTACCAGAATGAACTCAAATGTTGAAATGGAGCTATGCCAGAATTTCTCATGTAAGAATTAAAAGCTTGAGATTTCTAACTGGATCTCTTTCTCATTGTCTAGAAATGATTGAGGGTTCTTTGTTCATATTTGCTGACGTGCCTTGACTTGGCATGAGCAGAATGGCACGTCCTGGCAAAATGTCCCATTGCTGAAAATGACCTGTTGAGGTATTTAGCTCGAGGGTATGGCTATGACTGTGTCACTGCACTTGGATTTGAATGAGGAGATCAAACTTTTCTAGCTATCTGTGTGCAGGGGTTCATATTGTCTTCTCCTCACCTGGTCTTGCATCCTGTGTCTTTCCTGGGACCACCAGGGACACCCTTAAAGTCCCTGTGAGGCTGTGTCTGCCTTCAGGCCTTGGCATTCTGCTTACCAAGGATCTAAAACAGCTGTGAGAAGTCTACAGGCCATGCCAAGTGACTGTGAGCCCAAGTCTGCTCTCATTTCCTGTAAGGTAAACCACATGATGTGCTACCTTTGGAGGCCTTGGCCAGGTGGAGACAAGTTGTTACCCCTGAGGGCATCAGTGAGAGTGCAGCTGGAATATTGTATCCAGTTTTGGACCCTCCAGATCAACAGAGATACTGGAAGCTGGAAAGGGGACTGTAAGAGAGGTAAAAAATTGTTCAAGGGACCTATGAAGAGCAGCTGAAGAAGCTCAATATATTGGTTTTAATGAAAAAGATTTTCTATTTCAGAAATACAAAACCAAAGTGCCTGGTCTCCAGTGAAGAGAAGGACCAAACTTCAGATTCCTTGAATTGTTTTAGTGGTTCTGCGAGCAAGATTATTTTTCTCTGTGTGTGTGTAATTTGAGATATCTCTTTAAAACTGATGGATTTGTAGATGAATACACTACATGTAAAACTATTCTGAATGCTTTATACTAGTTTCTCCTCCAGGGGAAAACTGGGGCTTTGCAGTGGGTTTTAACCTGTCACTGCTCAACATAAGGGCAATAATAATGTGCCTCCAAACAAGGTGGTAGTTGTAGTTCTACATTCCTTGTTAATTCCCTGTACTAAGAGTCTCTGTTCTTGACATGATGTGAAATGTTTGAAAGCACTTTTTATTACAAGAGTAGCAAAAAACACTAGTACAGTCCAGTATAGGAAATACAACTGAAGTAAAGTTGTGTGCACAAGTTGGAAAAAAAAAAAGGAGATATCTCTCAGTTCACATTGTTCTTGGGTGCTGGTTGTGGTAAGAAGTGATAAGGGAAGCTGTTTCAAAAGTGTGCCTTTTAAATTAATGGTGTTTCTATTCTGAAATGGAGCTTGAGAAAAAAAAATCTACTATTTCTACATCATTCTCCATGACTGCAATGAATTAGTTAAAACCTTTCAAGAGTGTTAGATCACAAAGGCAGAAGTACAGTTTCCTTGCAACGCCAATTTTTCCCAGTATGCTGGAGAAGAATTCAACTAAGGAGCAACTC
Source organism: Pithys albifrons albifrons (assembly GCF_047495875.1). Classification (NCBI taxonomy): domain Eukaryota; kingdom Metazoa; phylum Chordata; class Aves; order Passeriformes; family Thamnophilidae; genus Pithys; species Pithys albifrons. The sequence continues at coordinate 121,950,838 of NC_092458.1, read as the reverse complement.
CCCTCAGTAAAAATGGTATTGCAAAATGATGTTAAGGTTAGGCTCCAAATCAGCAGAAGGATGAATAATTAGTAGAGCTGCCAGTGTGTTCTGTACGTAGCTTGATTGTTCAGACAATGAAACTCATGATATGTCATGTCATTTGCTTTTCACTGAGGCACAGAGGTGAATTTGCATTGCTTGTCAACAACAAAGAAGCTAAACAAGCCATAGTAGACTTCAAATTAGAACTTTTCATTGATTTGTGTGTCAGCCTTAAAATGCCTCATTTATCTATTAAATCTCATTTTCTCTTGTAAAAAACGAGGGGCATTTTCATTCTAAAGTTTATATGATAAATAATACTTTACTCATGTTCTGTCAAATTCATAGCAAAGACTGGTGTGACTCTGGAGCTGATTAATTCCTGGTGTAATTCCTCTCAAGGTCAGTGGCATTTACAGGGAAGGAAGGTGGCAGGTCAGTCCTTAATCAAAGCAGCTGTGTCTGATCCATTCTGTTCAGTAGGAGTTGTTATTCCTGTGCGGGAATGTGAAAAAGCTGGTAGAGGTAAAAGTTTCAGAAGGTCTCAGATGACTTTGGCATTTCCCCATAAAGTTTTTGGGAACCAGTCAACAAATAGAATCAACTGTTTCTTTAGTTTTGAAGGAGAGAGATTTTGAAGTGACTTGATCCAGGTCTTGTGAGGTTAAGGATCTTCCAGAACTGAAAATGTGTCTCAGTCCTTGAATCCAGTCTATGTCAGGCATGTTCTGGATGTTTTCTGTGGTTCAGTGGGAGTCAGGATTTGTTTAAGAAATCAGCAGGACTCCTGGAGTAACTGTTGTAAGGCTAGTTAGTCCAAGAATGCCTTCTCCTTTCCTTTGGAATGAGGGAGCCAGCAGCCTTGGAGGGGAAGAAAGAGAGGAGAGTCTTAGGTTAGATCCAGTGTGGCTCCTTAAATGTGGAAAAAGCAAGATCCGCAGAGCTTCAGAACAAAATGTGACCAAAAGTTTCACTGTCTTGTCACAAGGCCATTTATGTAAGGGCTGAAAAAGAGATCAAAGTGAGTCTTATCTTGGCTTCTGAGCCATTTGTTTAAACTACAGTTTGAAATGCAAACCACAGAAACATAGATGGGTTTTACCAGTTTATAGAGACATACAGGTTTTCATACAGGGACTGCCTGAAACTATTTGCAAGAGGATTTCATGGAAAAGTCAGTGCCTCAGGTTTCTGCCATTTTTGTTAAAAGCACTATGAAGTAATCTGAATTGTGGTTTGGGGATGAATTATGTATAGCACCATATACAAAGAGGGCATGAAAAGTACTTTGAAGCCTTCTCTCTTGGTCAAATTTATTCAGCTTTACTTTGAAAAGACACATACATTCTATATACCCATCAAAGCACATTTGTTCTATTGTTTCTAGGTGGTTTTGCTGTAATACAGGATGGAAATGGAATTATTCTTCCTATAAATCTTGAGTGCATCCAGGAAGAAAGTAGTAATAAATCTTGCTTTCAAAACTCCGCAACTACTCAGGGATTTCTTTTTTTTTCTTTTTTTTCTTCCTCACACTTCTCAGTATTCATGGTTAATTAGGCAACGTTTTAGTTGGAAATTTCTCCGTTGTTATTTTTAGGACTGTAATGACTCATTTGTGCTGCGTTCAGGAGTAAGTTCTGCTGGGATTTGGTCTCTAGTAACCTCGGAGGGAATGGGCTTCAGCCGGTCAGAATCCACCAGGGTGTTTTTATGGAGTGGTTTGGTAGCAATACAGAAATCCATGGTCAGCAGAAAATGTGCTATTTCTTGTTCTTTTGGGTTTGTTCTAATGGCTCAAACCCTGTGGGAACAATCAGCCAGAGAGGTGCTGTCGTTTTGTAGCTTTCTGTCAAGGCTGTCGTTTTGTAGCTTTGAGATTCTGTGCATTAAACAGCAGGAGTGGAAGGAGAGGAATGAGAGACTGGGCTTAATTCTGGATGGCTCCGTCGTGTCCGATGGGGAAACAGGGAGTCTGTGGCAGGTTGGTTGGTATTCATGAGATGTGGAAAGTGGCAGTCACAGTCCGAGATAGTGTCATCAGAACAGCGAGATCCCTGCATTTCAGCTAGAGGGGCTGTGTATTATGTTAATGCTGTTCTCTGCATAAGATGGAAACTTCAGCCGCTGTCAAATCGTCAGCAGAGATTTAAACAGCCTGGATTTTGCTGATTTGCCTCAGTGCTGTCTTACGAATTAGTTCTGGTGTGTGCACTCGGACAGACCCATTTCTTTCTATTTAGTTGACACTTACTTTGTTTTGTGCAGCATCCTTTCTGTGACTTGATTTAAACAAGATTTCACATCCCCCCGCTCTGGAGTTATCCAAAGACCTAAATGAAAAGAGGAGTGGGGCGGGGGGGGGGGGGGGGGGGGGGCGAGGTGGAGTGTGTGGGGGGGTGGGATTTGCCCTAAATTATTTGCTAATCCTTGGTGGAGGAGTCGGAAAAAGCCTGTCCTCATGCGTGGCAGGTGCACTGCGGTAGAGGTGCCGCATGCCCGTTCGGGTGAGCCCGGCGCGGTTACTGGCGGGCAATGCACTGCAGTAACCCAGCCTGGTTGGCTGCTCCAGGCTCTGTTGCTAAGATGGGAGGGAGGAGAGGATGCAGAACAAACCCACTTTCCCAGAGAGGGTTTGGGGTTTTGGTGTTTTTATTTTCTTTTTTTTTTCCCTCCTTGCCTGTCTCTGACAGATGGGTTGTATTGTTTGTGACCGTTTTTTTGCCCGCTTTGTCGGAGAGAGTGTTTTCATCTCGGAGAGCTGCGTGTATGCAAATTGAGATCCATATGTTGGAAAGGATAAACAAGTTAGGCTGCAACCCTAGTGAAAATCTCTGCAACCAGCTCATTGTGTGGATTCTTTTTCAGTGACTTAAAATGTTAGCAAAATTAATAAAAATGAAACACAATTTTTAGCAGAGGATTTTTGAATGTGTGTTTCAACCTTGATAAAATCCATGCAGTTTTTCTTTTTAACACTTAAGCTGTGTCAAGATGGTAAGAATACACTGAGTAGTCACTGTTACTGGAATAGTTCAGTGTTTTATTAAGTGATATATAACTCTTCTCTGCATGGGTTGTATAAAATAGAGGTTATTGGGAACAAATCTTGGTCAGCCCCTTTGTCTGATCCTTCTACTGTTTCCCAGCTGAGTATGACCTTACTTCAGCATTACTTATTTTCCTCCAAGCTGAACCCATTGTTACTGTGGGTTTGTTTTTGCTGGGGTTTGGTTTTTTTGTTGGTTTGTTTGGGGTTTTTTTGGAACTGCGTCTGAGTTTGACTCAGTGATTTTTGGTCACTGTATCTTTGTGTGAGTGGAATATAGTTTTCTTCTTTCTCTTTGCTGTATTGTTCATTAATACAAAACATGACAATGCCCTGACTGTTTTTCATTCTAGCTCATGTTTTAGTACAATAAATTTTATTAACTGCTCTTGTGAAAACTTGTGACTGAGTAAGGAAGTGTTAGAGAGAGAGATCAATTAAAACATGTCAGAATTTATATGGCAGGAAGTGGTGATGGCGAGTTTTTGGAAGGCTGATCTGTGCTCTCTGCTGTTCCCATCTCACAGTACTCATGTGCTGGGAACTGGCTCTAACTCACCCTGCCAGCCTTCCACTACAACTTTCTGTGCTCTGAGTGTGATTTGATGAAATGCTTTGCTGTCCTCTGCCCATAGGCAGTCCTGTCTTGCTTGGGGTGTTGAGTAGGTAGAGACACTGTGCACCACAATCTGGGTGTACTTTTTTCGCATTTCAAAGTAGGAAGATGAAGCAAGACTCATTTTGCAATTGAAGTCTTCAGACATCACATGGTTGATCATGGTTCTCCATAACCTCCCTAAAAGGAAAGCAAAATCACAAAAGCAACCAAGAATAGAAACTGGCTCTAGTGAAAATGCCATTGAAGTTCATTTTTTGTCCTGTATTTACATGCCATTTTGGAAAGAGCCTTCTGGAAGTCCATGGGATCTTTCCAGCTTACTAGGGCAGATCTTTTGTTCAGTGGGGATTTAATATCTCAGAGTTCAGCTCTGTATTCTCTTAAGAAGTTAATTGCTTCTTACTTCCCTGTAGCATTGTTCTTGTAGGTGAGCTGGCTGGCTTTGGGAAGACAGGGAACATGATATTACTGAACATGTGGCAGACCCTCACTAGGGTCTCACTTCTTTATAATTCACAGCTGTACCCATTAAACTGATGAGTACATTTGTCTTCTATTAGGAAACAGTGTTTGGTCTTACTACTAAAATTAAGATATTAAAACTTCCACAAAACAATATGCCAGCAGAATCCCAGCAAAATCCACGTAATGGTTTAGCACATGGGACCAAACTGATTTGGATTTAAAATTAAAACATTGCAAACTGAAGGGTGGGTGTTCATTCTCTAAATGAATGTCCTTTGAGGCAAGACCTAAACGCATTAGCCATGGTGTACCCCTAGAACCTCTGTGACTTGCCTCTGCTGAGGTGCAGATAAGGATATATGTCTAACATACAACTGAGGTTTTGACAAAAATCAGCTGGGAGTTCAGATCAGCTTGCCTGGTGTCCCTTCTCTGACAGCAGGCAGAGCTGAGTGTGTGAGGGGAGTTTAACTGCAGGCAGGTGTGTGGCGCTGTTTTTGTGGGTTCCCACGGCTTGCAGCTCAGAGGTTTCCTCATCTAGGTGTGGTATCTTTGTGTTTACCAGCTCTCCAGGGATTTTTCTTTTGCTTTTGTAAAATGATTCACTTGCTTCCCGAACCTTTGGTTCATGCTGTCACCTCCCCAGTTGCCTCCTTTTTTAGACCATGCAGCAGGAAGGTGAACAGCTCATAATTCCCCGAGGCTCAGGGGTAAACAGGCTTCATTGATTGATCACTGACTCCTACTCTTTTGTTTCCTATTTCTTTATCTGCTTTCTCATTTATTTGAGAGCTGGCCATCTACCTTCTTATCAGATTAATTTATTTAAGAGCATTAATATAAGACCTTGTTGAAACACGACATCCATGTAAATTTACAAAATGCCCCTCCTTTTTCTAGGTATTCCTTCCAAAAGACATCACATGCAGTTAATATTACCAACTCTTGTGTCATAGGCTTCTGCACAATACCTTTTTTCTCTATTAAAAGCATTGGTAAAGTGAGAAGCTGATGTGTTAGTGGCTCAGATTGCCTGTCCACTGTGCAAGCTTTGAACCCAGAAGTTAGCAATTTTTGGTTAACACCATTGATACAGAGCACAGCAAGTCCACCAGCCCTTACTTAGATTCTACCATCTGGAAAATTAAGTTCTCTAGAGTGAAGGTAATTTGCAAGCACAGCTTTAGTTTCTAGGACTGGCTGAGCCCCCCTCATCAAGTCCAGGACCGAGCTTTAACAGACATCTTGATATCAAAGTCTGTGTTAATTAGGAAATGGAAAGACCAAATTGTCTAAATATAGTCACTTTTTTACCAACTTCATGAAAAGAATATATAATACAAAATCTATGGAAGAATTACTGCCCTTTTCAGCCAATCTTTGAACTTGTTCATCCCAAGTATGATGGCAAAAGGTAACAGCACATACATAGAAGGCCAGTTTTGGTTGTTTTCAGTAGCTGTTTTAATCTCAGTAACTTCCTACAACTGTAGGAATAGACCATTAATGATGATTCAGATCTTTGAAAGTGGCTCCCTTGTGAATTATGTGCTTCAGTGCAGATGTTCGAGTTTAATTTGGCCTTTGGACACTTTGTCTCTCAGAAAAGAAGATTTTACAATGAATATTAGATCAGAATGTAAGTGGTGGCATAAAACACAGAAGGCCTAATCTTGTGTAAGTGTCTCTGGAACGGGGACAAAATAATTCTGTCTAGGAAATGGTGTGGCTGAAGATGCAGCAGTGGGAACCCCTGCAACGGCATTTCCTGTTTGGATTTTCTTGTCACTGTTGGGCTTGTATTCTCATTTACAGTTCATTTAGACTTTGCTGATTTCAGTGGAGGAAGCAGATGCAGTCTGAAGACTTAATTCTCTTCAGAGGGTATGGGGATGAAGCCATCCAAGTTCTTATCAGACAGAACTATCTGGAATTACATAATAGTCGGATGGAGTTAACCTCTTGTTTGTTTGGCTTTTTTTTGTTATGTATCTGTTCCAAATAAAAATAAATGAAAGAGACCTTGGCTTTACCAGCTAATTTACCATCTGCTTCTCCTCGAGTATCTACAGCCTACATCTTTTGTGTAAGAATCATATTTCTTCCTGCTTTCATGTTTAGAATAATGACAAATGTTGTTTATAATTGCAGTACATCTGCTGCAGGACTGAGGAGAAGACAGAGCATGCAGTGGTCAGGTTCCTGGGTGAGAAATGAGAATGGACTTGTGCTCTGTCTCCTGCTGCTCTTTAGAGGGTAGGCTGTTATGCCAGACAGAAGAAAGTAGTTTCAAATGAAGTCATGCTCTTGAAATTTATGTGCACATAAATTTAAAGAAAAAAAATCTGGAGGTTTTAATACCCTTGTCAAGCAGTGGAGTTAAATTCTGCCCTGTTGCATCTGTTTCGTGCTTGTGGAAGCACTCAAGTGGATAAGGCTGCACCAACAGAGCGTGGCTAGTACAATTTTTTTTTGTCATGATCCCGTTATTACCTTAAGTGCTTTGGAAATTAAGCACTCTAATAACACCAGCATGACAGGGCTAGAATTGGTAGATGAGTAGACAATTAAGAGAAAGGGGATTGAAGCTAAATTTGCTATTAGAGGAAGGGAGTTATTTTTTCTAGGTCAAAAAGCCACAAACTTCTGCCAGATTATTGCATATGAATATCAAGGCCTGATTGTCTGAAATAACTATTTGAGGCTCCTAGAGCTGAACCCTGTGGGTGGCTGGCTGGGACTGAGTTTGTCTTCCTTTTCCACTTATAGAGGTGAAGGTCATGTGCTGCCAAAAGAGAAATGTGGGAGTCAGAAAGACAAGGACAATGCACAGGGACACATCTGTGCACAGCTGGCCATGAAGTTACTCTCTCCTTGGTTTTCATTTTCACCCTGAGGCTTGAAGAATTATTTGAAGGAGAATTTGTCCATGAGGAGCAAATTGGCAATATATAAATATTAAGTGTGCTGATAATTGATGGGAGATGTTTTGGAAAACTGGCTGGGTCAGGTCTGTTTTGTAATCAGAACTGTGAGCTCTTCACAAGAAGCTTGCAAGGGTTTCTAGTTGTGGTGATTGTAACGAGACTGTTGGTAGTTGCTGAACCTGGTGGGGCTTCAGGATCCAAGGGGATTCCTCCTGCTCCAGCCCAGCTGGTGTGTGGCAGCCTTGGTTCTTTATGTACAGGTCCAGTTAGTGATGGAGCAGGGTGTGCATTCCCAGTATTCCCAACAGGCTGCTGGACAGAGCAGCACAAGGACAGAGGGCCCTAAGAACACACATCTAAACACAGGTGACACTTGTACAAACCTGACCAACTCCAGTGTCACGCTGCCATTGCTCCTTGCTGGCAGCTTGTGGCTGCACAGACACACACACAGACAAGGCAGGTCTCTCCACCAGCAGATTTTGGACACTGTCAATCCAAGCACTGGCCCAGACTCTGGTCTCCTTCAGTTTTTGGTACCTGGACCTACCAGCCCTCAGGTTTGCAACCTCTTGCTCAGTCAGATGATGTGAAAACTTGTGTTGCTCACCACAGATGCTTTGTGGTATTTTGTGCACATGAGCTCACAGTAGTGAGTGCATTCATATGGTAGGAAGTTGGGAATAGTGCAGGAGTGCAGGTTGGACTGCAGTGATTAGGATCTTGGCCAGACAGGTGTATGGACCAGCTGCCCTTCACATGTGTCCAGCCCCTTTAATCCCCATTTACATCTCTTTTCTCAGGCTTGTACCTCCTCAGTCTTTGATTAATGTTTTTCCCTGCCTTTAGCAACTCCCCAAAATGTCCAGTGATAGGTATTTCTCACTCCCCATAATGCCCAAAGCCACACCATGGCTGGTTTTACACCACCACAAACTTTTGTTCTGCTGCATGACAAAATTCTGTTCCCCATCAGGCCATTGCCTCCTCTCTCTTGCTCAACATTCCAGGGATAGAGCTTCCCTACAGACACGTCTTGGTGAGCTTTCCTTCAGAAACAGCAGCCCAACCCTTTTCCTCTGAGCATCCTCAGAGTGGCTGTGTTTGCACTGGTAGTTTAGTGGGGTTGGTCCTCTGAGCCTCAACTCAGTCTCTGTGCTCAATGGGACTGGCTTTTTATCTCATAACTGAACAAAGACCATTTTAGACCTTCTTGGCTGATTTGATTTTTCCAAGCTCTGTATTTAAAAACAAATTAACTAATATGGATGGCCAGTCCTTTTTTTAAGCCTGTGGATAGTTTCCCTGTATTGTAAATCATTACAGAAGTGGAACTCACACTGGCACATTTTTTACCCTCATATGTGAAAGTTTGAGGAAAGTTGTGAGTAACTGCAAATAGGAAATCGAGTTCCTGCCACTTGTGATTATAATAAATCAGATTCTGCTGTCTTAAAGGCTGAGTTATGACAGTATGTGTGAGCTGCTATCTCTAAAACAGTCAGAGGAGCTTGACAGACATTCCTGAAGGAAGCTGACTATTTGATTTCTTATCTGGGAGAAAGACTATGTAAACCTCAAGGAGAAATTAATTACCTGAAGTAGTCACAAGTCCATGAACCCTGGGATTATTGTAAGGCTTAGTGTTCATAAAGAATGGTTATGTTTTGTCCAGTGTTAGTTTGACACCTGGGGACACCAAAAGAAAGATGAAACTTAAGAATATACATAATGATACTTACAGTGTTTACTCTTTAGTCTCCAAACAGAAGCATTAGCACCTGTCCCCTGAATCCCATATATTCTAAATATATCATGTACACATTATAAAACCAACCAAACAAATAAAAATAAAGCAGGCTGCCCCATATAGGGCATGGCTGTGACATTTTAGCACTCAGCATTTGATTCTTATTGACAGGCAGTAAAAATAAGCTCCCCAAGCAAAGTGAATTGGGACAAAAGGTGACACACATTCTGCAGTAAATAAAAATAACTTCAAAGCCAACCTACAATTCATGTCAGATGTTCATACTATACTGCTTTAAAACTCTAGGGCCAGATGAACCTTGAAATCACTGCAATGGCATATTGGATGGAGTTTACCCACGGAACAGGTATCAGCATTCTGCTGGGACTGTTGTTGTATCAGAACATTTTGAACCAAATTCATTCCTGACAGAAATTATCTGACATGAATAAAGCTTACTGAAGGAAAAATGTGACCTAATACCCAGAAGACACTTTTTCACTTATTTGTATGTTTTACTGATAAAACTACATTCTAAAATATACAGCAGCCAGTACAGTTCATTTTGAATGTCACTGTTGAATGTTACTAATATGCTGTTTGGGCCAAATAGACTTTAGACTATAATTGTAATAAATCAAGGGCCATTTTTTTCCCCACTGTCTCCCATCACCCAGTTTTAACCTAAGAAAACTTGTCCTAGCTTGTATTCCAACTTCTGTCCAGATACTCACCATTACAAGTGAGAGAGTGCAAGGAATATTTCTATGGTGGTGGAAATGTGTCAGCAGGCAACATCCAATTTATTTTCAATATTATATTAAATATCTGCGTAGACACCTGTAAATATAAGTGTGTGAGTATATATACGTACAGGTTATCTCTGTTTTCATGTTTATAGATGTATGTACACACACACCCCCAGCGACTCAGATATATTTATTTATGTACAAAAACTGGCTGTGTATCACTATAACAGATATTTTGAAGGTAACATTTTTATAGAGGTGTATATTCCTCCTCCTCCTCCTCCTTTGTAGTGACAAGATGATGTAATTATAGGAAAGCAGCAGCAACCTGATTCCTGTTAAATGAAAAGCAGAAGAGTATCAGTTGCTTAGAAGTGGTTCAGGGTCTGTTGCTACTGGATTAACAACGTAACAGGCTAAAATAGTTGAAAAAACAACTGTAAAATAGAAGCTATTTTATCTACCTGAGTGCCAGTGGAGTAAAGAATGGTATAAAGAAAAGACAGTGTTTTGCAGATGCTTTTCAATAGAGACTTATTACATAAGTTGAGTAATTTTCTGTTCTCAGTCATTTGTCTCGTAATCAAATTGTTTGTGCTTTGTTCTTGTTTTCTTTAGAAGTTGTAAGAAAGAATGGGTTGGAGCTCTTGTGTGTGCCAGTGGTGGGTCCAATTCCTACCTGTTGGGGCAATTTTACCTGTTTCTAACTGCTGACATACTTCTCTGAATTTCCTTCTGTATTAGCCAAGCATTATTGCAATGTGCTTTCCTGCTGGGTGTAAAGGAGAGTATGTTTATGTGCCAGATAAATGAGTGCGACTTCTGTTGCTTTGAGCAGTGGTTTGCTGGTGAAAACTGGAAGGAGTTGTGTATCTTGGGGTACAGGAGGAAAATGCCGAGGTTTTATGCAGACAAACAGAAATGTGCTTCAATTTGCAAGACCCACCAAGAGAATGGTGCAAGGAAGAGGAAAGTGGTAGAGATGTTCTGACAGTTTTTCTTGGGGGCTAGAAATGTTCCATTTGCCTTCTCTGAGCACCACTGGTGTGGGGAAGGGAAAGGGCTGGTGAGGATATTGTCTGCTTGTGGTCAGCCTTGGGAGCATCGACACTGTGTATGCCTTCCACCTGACACATCTCAGAGGAGGGAGCAGGAATACTGCATGGTCTCCACAGGGATAAGGAGGGTGGGATAAAGATGACAAGAGCTGTATTGGCACTTTCTTGTTTGCTAGCCACAATGGCACTAATGCATCTCGTGATCTGTGTGAGTTGCCCGGTGTGTCTTGTCTTCTCCAGCTCCCCTAATTATCCACACTCAGAGCAAGTTCTCTGCAAGTCCTGACACTTAAACACGTCAGATGTGTCTCCAAATGCCTCCGGGGTGTTTACAGCTGTACACAAGGAAAGGAGATTGGGGCTATAGTCAAGATTAACCTCTCCTTTTGTATCACAGTATCATTATCTAATGAGATCAGAAGCAAAGCCCAGCAGCTTAGTCAGTATTACAGCGTAGGCACCCATTTCAGGAGGAAGCCTTTGAGAAGAGCAATCTTCAGCCGTCCACCTACACCATTTTCTTTGTGGCTTTGCAAGATGGAAAAAGTGACAGATGTAAACCTCTACAAAAGCAGTTGCATGTTCTCCTTACATGCATTGCCTTCAGAGACTTCTGCCCTCCGAACTGCCGGCTTGTGGATGATCTCCGTGGGTGACCCTTGCCCTTGCTGTCCCTGGAGTGCTGGGTCACAGACAGAACTCTGCCTGTAATTCAGTGAGGAGACAGGCTACTGGTTTCAAATCATCCATGCTATTTCCACTGGACCAGGTCCATTCTCAGGCTTTATGGACATGCCTGATTCTCTGATCTTGGTTCTGCATCAGTTCCAAAATGACCGTCTGTTTTAGGTTCAGCAAACATCCCTCTACAAGAGCATGCCTTGTGCAGTTTCCCCAAGCATTATTCTGACATAACAGATGGTGGGATTTTTGTGGGCAAAGCCAAATTACAGGTTTGATTATGTTTTGAATATACCAATGTGAAACTAATCCTTGTGTGACCCCTGCTTTACTGACATATGAGGGTCTTGAGATCAGGGCTTTGGGTTCCTCTAGGAACTGTAATGTACCCTTCAATTGTGTAAGGACAATTTGTCATCACAAGATAAATGGAGAGTGTGGGAGGGAATAGAGTAGATCAGGTTCTGTCCCTGCTCCACTATCTTGATCTTAATATTTGCTGTCAGTAGACTAAGAACATGGGACCAGGGCATGTGGAGGCTACTGTGCTAACAGTAATATCAGCTGTAAATATACAAAAACTCTTCCAAATATCACAAGTGCAGAAGCAGAAAATTTTCTGCTGGGGGCAGATAGAAGAACTTAAAAGCAATCTGTTGGGTTTCACTCAGGTCTTAATTGGAAATGGAATGGTGACTCAGTTTTACCATGTACATACAGAAATTTAAAAATACAGCAATATTTTGAAAATGTTGTGATCTGATGACAGAGCCATGTTCTGTGTTTGTGCCATTACCCAGAGTGTTGCAGCTCCTGTCAGCATAAGGTAATCTCACCTGTTGTCACAAGGACAGAAAAGGCACAGGTGGTGCATTCATCACTTGCACATAATGATCAAAAGCATTTAGCCAGCACTGAAATGAAAACTAACAATATTAGAGGTGCTTATTTTTCCATTTGCATACAGGCTTCAGCTGTCATTAATTTCTCTTGTTCTGTCACATACACTTAGAAAAAAATTGTTTGAAAACTTTGAACCTGTGCATCACCCGTGTGGCACTGAACATGCTGCCCTTAGAACTGTCTGTAGCCCATCAAACCACAATACCTTTATCACTGTGTGTAATGAAGCTACTCAACTCACAATGAGATGCTAAATTATGCTTAGGTATATCAGGTATTTTTAAAAACATGGATTGCATGAGTGGTTGTAGCTAATAGGTAGTACACCATGTTTTTCTTTGGGTATTTCATAGCAGTGAGAAACAGGCTTGACAGATTTATGGATATTGGTCCAGAAGGGATCTTAAAAGATCATCTCATTCCAACTCCCCTGCCATGGCAAGGACACCTTGTACTAGATGAGGTTGCTCCAAGCCCTGTCCAACCTGGTCTTGGACACTTCCAGGGATGGGGCAGCCACAGCTTCTCTGGGCAACCTGTGCCAGGGTCTCACTACCCTCACAGGGAAGAATTTCTTCCCACTATTATCTAATCTAACCCTGCTCTATTTCAGTTTGAAGCCCTCCCAGCTTTTGGCACACCTCAGCCTACTCCAAAAAAAGAAAGCCTTGACTTAGTGCAGGTGCTGCCCAGGCAATAATAAACAAAACACACCATGTTATCAATACTGTCACAGCTCCAAAACAGCACCATGGGGGCTGCTCTGCAGAAAATTAACTCCATTCGAGCCAGATCCAGTAGAACAGCTCGTATTCAATGTTTACATTGCAGATGTTGGCAGCTGGTTGAAATAAACCTCACATTGAGATTTTGAGTTCCTGATATATTGGCATTCCTATGTGGAACGTTTCCATCTTTCAGCCTTTGAATCTGGCAATGCTGCCTCGTGTTTAGGTTGTCAGGAATCCCTGCTTTTGATCCCTGAGCCCGTGTCAGCAGCTGAAATAACACAAGCCTGAGCTGCTGTATTGATTTTAGTGCTGCCATGTTGTTTGACAGGAGCTGAGTCTGGAGAGTGCCTGTGATTTTTAGGATCAAAGCATGTGTTTTGAGGTGACATGGGTATTGTTCTAACTGTGTCTCTTCATTATTTCATTTAAAGTGACAGTATGTGTGAGGAAAACCATGTAAACACTGAACTCATCTCCTTTTTCTCTCCTGTGTGTACTGGTGTGTTGTAAATAGACAGCAGATATAAATGACTAAGTATAGGTGGTCCATTGATATAAAGTAATAAGGGAAAAAAGAAACCTCAAGTGACAAGTCAAGTTTAATTTTCTGGTAATGAATCCAACCAACATTTTCTTGAAATGTCATAGTCAGTTTAGTTGGTGGTCAGGGAATAAAGGAAACTTGTTTTCTTGACTTTGGAAAAACATACATATTTTGGAATATGGTTTACAGAGCCATCTAATTAGAAGGATATGAGAAAACCAACACTTTATGAATCTCTCTTACTAATGATATACATGAGTCTTCAGGCCATTAACATAGCTCATTTCTTTTGATGGACTTGCAGTTTGTAGAGGGAGCAGCTGCTTTTACTACTTAATTTTCCCTGTCTAATTAGACCAGTTGGATCAGCCAGTTTAAGTCAGTCCATAGTTTTACCTATTGCCTCTTCACTGGACAGCTGAATAACCTAATTGTAAATAAGGACAGAAAGTGTCAAAAGAAGTTATAGTTGTTAGTGGGAAATTAACCAGTGGAGAGAAGTGTGAGGGAAAGGGCTGTTAACACAAAAGGTCTCCTGATGAGCTTGTAGTGAAAATCCCTCTGGAGATTGTCAATATCCTCTATTTGTTGGAAAATGACAGTGCAATATTTCTTCAGAGTACAAACAACATGTTTCTTCACTATGTTTTTTTCTGACTACATTTTCATGGAGGTTTGTTTAGTCAAGGACTTTCTAGTTAGGAGGAGAGAAAATCCAATCAAATGAATGGGCCACATCTCTTGAAACTGTAAGAGACCCAAGCTGGAGTTCTTGATCCAACTCAGGGACTTGGACTTGGTTCACCCTTGCCTCAGTGACTCTGACTGGCCTCTGGAGTGACTTGGTTTTGATTTCCCAAGAACACAACCAAACAACAAATCCTACACCAGAACTCTAAATTGAATTTCCTTTCTGCCTTAGAATAAGAATAAAATGGAATTCTGAGGTGAAAATGGTACTTTTGCAAAATGAGTTACTGCCTCCCAACTTGCTTCAGTAATAATTCTGTAGGTAATTTAGAAAAGACAGAATCTCCAAAATGCTGAATGATTCTGATGCTTTATTTTAATGTCTTGAAATTGTGAATTAAAGTTCATTAGGCTTTTTTTCTTTAAACTTCAGATCATTTTCATGTGCACATTTGAGTTTTTTTAGTACATGAAATAAAATTTAATCAATTTGATGATACTTATGCTGTAATCTAAGTGCATCTGCCAAATGACTTTTTTCTGTTTTGTGTGTGAAATATTTGAGTTTTTCTCTTGGAAATGCACATCTTTACATGGGACATATTACTGATGAAACATTCAATTGTTTAGGGTATATGGCAAGCAGTGAGACTCAAGGTTTGTTCATGCTACTCTATAAGCTTCAACTAATCCATAACATAAAATGTGGGTCAGCTGGAGCTTTTAAAAACAGATGGAAACTTAGTAGTTTATGGTAGTTCAATGGATCCTTGTCCCAGTAAGGCTGCCAACTTCTCCAGTTCCAAACTGCAAAAAAGCAGAAATCAGGCGACTGGAAGATGCTCCCTCTACCTCATTCCCATTCCAGAAGCAGCAGTGCCCTGTACAGTTGGTTTTGTTTGTAACATATTCAGCACAGATATGCTACAGAAGATTATAATTAGTTCAGTGGTGCTTAGAGGATTTTATATTTAGTTTGCTGACAACGAAAAGTGTTTTAATTTGGGAAACGTCATTAGTGTAAATATTCTAGAAGAGAGAGAAAAACACAGTTATTCTAAGTAAAATGGAGGTAATCCAGGGTTTATTTTGGCACACACTTCAGATTTTCCTGTATTTTTACATTCAGGCTCATAGGTTGTATCTGTTACTAGATTGGTGCTAAAATAAAGTAACTGTATTATCCTGTGTTTCTGTTTCATTAAAGTCTTGAGAGCATTGAGGAGAAACGATGAGAATCAGTCTGGCTATTTCTGAAAATAGAAGTCTCCCAGGACACGTGTTCCAGCTGTCCATATGGCCACGGGGATGTCCCGCTGCCGCAGGAGCTTCTGCATCCTCAGCAGTTCTCCCAAACGCAGCTCCTGCTCTCACTCACCCAGCTCTTCCAGGTTGGAAGGCAAACCACTGAAGTAGCATTAAAGACTCAGTGCTTGAGTTTAACATTTGTTTTTTAAAAACATCTCCGATATTTAGCAATAGGACAAGGGGGCACGGGCTCAAGCTCTGCCAGAGGAAATTGAAGTTGGAGATGAGAAAAAATTCTTTACAGAGAGAGTAATCAAGCATTGGAATGGGCTGCTCAGAGAGGGGGTGGATTTCCCACCCCTGGAGGTTTTTAAAGTGAGCTTGGCCGTGGCACTGAGTGGCATGATCTGGTAAAGGGCCTGGAGTTGGACCAAGGGTTGGACTTGATGATCTCTTAGGTCTTTTCCAACCCAATCGATTCTGTGATTCTATGATTTGCCTCTGAGTGTGTTTCAAAGCATCCTCCTGACTCCAAGTGTTCCTCGGCAGGCCTGTGGGAGAGAATGGGATGGGAGCAGTGGGAATGTGAGGGTGTGGAAGTGGTTCTTGCAATTTGCAGGTAAGAATTGGTTTGAGAGTTTGGGAAGAGGTAGGAGAAGTTCAGGGGGTCAGATGGCCGAGGTCCTCAGTCTGTTCTTCAGAGAAAGTTCCTGCACTGACCCATCACTAGTGCAGTTGGGTAAGATTGATGTTAAAAAGTGGTATTTGTTTGGAGTCACATGTGATATATTTTGAGTTATCAAAGCTGACTCGTGAACTGTGGGGCTTTTTTAAACTTCAGGCACTCTGGCAGCTTTTTACACTGCAGTGACCACGACTGAAAACATTTTTCAAAAATCCAGGAAATGCATCTTCTCATGTCTGTAAGGGCTGGGACAAAGTGTTGTCTTTGAGCATGGGAGTCATTGCAGAAGTCTGTTTGCAAGAACTTTTATTTCAAATAGTCTGGGAAAAAGCATGGATTTTTTTCCTGTGCATTTTACAGGAGACATTTCATCACATTCCGGTTTAACCTACACTCTGTGATGAAGATGTACACAGGTGTATTTAGGGAAAGCTTTCCTTTATGCACCACTTGGACCAGATATTGTCATGAGGCCCACTTTGGATGATAGAGATGCAAAATAACTTCAACTGCCTCTTCTGTAACTCTGGAGAGCCCCAGGGCTTCCACTCCAGCCCTTACACAGGTGGACAGGAGGAGAGAGATGAAGTTTTTGTTCTACTTTTTTCCCTTGCTCTGTGCACACATGTAAGTGGAGACACTGGAAGGAGGAAGGCAGACAGTAACAGTAGAAGGTGACTGAACATCAACACAGGAGACCCAGAGCAGGGAGGAAGGCTTTCTGTCTCCCTTGTTGCAGAGTGACCCAGCTGGAAATGAAGGCAGATGGGGCAGTTCAGTTCAGAACAGCTGCTGGGCTATTTTGGAATATCTCCTACTTGAAGATTTTTTTTTTTATTCTGGCTAGTGTTTTCCAAAAGGGAAGGGATGCTGGGAAGGGGTTTGGTTTTGTTTGTAAGACTGTGAATAATACTATTTGTACTTGGAGGTATGAAGGTACTTAGGAGAAATTGCTTTCTGCCTGGCTGTTACACATAAACAGCTTTCATCTCAAAATGTGTGTATCAGGCTCGTGACTTCGGTTTGTCATTCGAGGGAATTTGTCAGCCTTTCATTTCAGATTGGGTTGGCTTTTCTTTTGTCAAGGAAGACCTTGTGAGCTTAAGTAACAGAAACAAAGGCAATTAAAAAAAAGGCAGCAAAAAGCAATTATCAAATAAGGATTAGGCTATGGATATTGCTTTGGAAAGACATTTCCACTAGATTCAGAAGAAAGATGAAGCTGTGCGTCATTCATAGTTTCTTTTCCCCCTTTCATATTTCCTAAGGGTTGAAGATAAATTAGGGTAGCTATTTTCTGTGCAGGCAAAGTACAAGCTATGCCCCAGATCTCCAAATGCTTCAACATGTAAATACTGCTTCTGAAGCCATCAGGTCTTGCTGCAAGTAGAGATTTATTTGCATTCATGTTTGAAGGTTACTCTCGTTCATTGACCTATTTAATTGTCATTCTCTCTCCTCAGTTGCAGGCATATGGCTTCATGTGCATGTGCAGGGAAAGAGGAACAGCTTTAACTCTCTCAAGCAGAAACATTCAACAGAAAAAACAAGAACTGAGTCTTGTTGTGAACTTGATAACAACAACGAGAACAATAATAACAATAGGTAGGACCCATATATAGGCATAAGCATTCTGTAAGCATCAGTAGAAGGCTGTAACTGTGCTGTAGGGCCACATAAAGGGATACAGAAGAGGTGAATGTGAGGAAAGGCTAAAAGCAGCTGTTCTAGTGGAACTATTGTCACCCAGTATGAGATATTTATGTAACAAGAAGGGTGTCTGGTAGTTACCTGGCCTCTTACTGGCTCAGGTTGCATATGCAGGTTACTTAAGTGCTTCAGCTCTGCCTGGTTATAGCTGTAAAGAACACAGAATTAAAGGGCACTGGCACAAACCCATCTGTCTCACATCATGGTGGGGAAGTGTAATTTGTAGTTGCAGGATCAGGAATTTTGCCCAAAATGCTGCTGACACCTGTTTTGCACCTCTGTACTGTTGGAGCACCATGTTTCAAGGAAGTCTGTAAATTCTGTCCACCTACAAGCACTTCAGTTTCCTGTCATGTGGAGGGGTGGGTTCTTTGTACACAAACCCCATCTCTTTTGTAGAGAAACATGCCTGGCCAGGAATGCGATCCAGCCAGACAAGGGGAATGGGGTTGTATAATCTGGTAAACCTTCAAACTCAAATTTAGGGGGTGGCAGACCTTGCAGCCTAACAGAGTGTCATATCTAATTAGTTATTCTGGAGAAGAGCAGTGTTCAGATGCTAAAATAGCATGATGAGCAGCCTGGATAACAGAGAAAGGGCATGATGCACACAACTCTTACTTCAAAGTTTCAAAGGAGTGAAATCTTTACTTAGTCAGGGCTTTTGTTTTGTTTGACTGCACAATGTGAACTGTCAGATTCAGTGTCTTGCATAAGTTTAGTATCTAGTCCAGGGATCTGAGAGAAAATTAAATTAAAGAGACTTTTTGGATTCTTTATGACCTACAGTTTGGTTTATGATTCTCCCTCTGCTAGATCCCAGTTACTTGTCTGGGTTGCCATCTTCTCATTGTTCACTATTATCTTGCAACATGGCCTACTGTAACCAGGAATTGTGGGTCATAAATAGTGGCTTGGGAGCTCATGATCTCTCTTTGGGCTCCAGTTTACTGTATGGCCACAGAAGGAAAGCTGACACATTTAGCACAAGGGAAGTGCACTGATAGCAGTCAAATCATAGGCTCCCACCCAAACAAAATTCAAAAACTGCTTTAAAATTTGTTCTTAACACATTTAGCTTTTGATTAACATCTCAACTTCCAAAGCACATTTGGATTTTTGAGGCTTTGAGATGTTCTGGTTAAGTTTGAACTGAGTGATACCAATACAGTGCTGTGTGTTTGAGGTAGTAGATAATGTGAAGAAAAAAATTGCAGTTTTGAACTGTCCCCAGTTATCAGAGTGCAAAAAAAGTAAGTGTTAGCTACTAAAATCAGAGTGAAAACAGTGTCTGATAGGTTTGTACATCCTAGGAAGCATCTGAATATGTCAAGTGTCAATCCAGCTTGAAGATTTGGAGTGTGCAATTGATGTGTTTGACTGCTGCAATTGTGCAAGCAAATTAAGGACCATGATCAAACTGACATTTAAAACTACAGAAAATGTCTTGATATTCATTTTACTTGTGACTGATACTAAAATCAGCCATAATTTCCTTGGCCATGGATGAGATTTCTCACAGCATTTTAGAGGTTTGGTGTCTCATCTGAGCTAATTGTCCTAAACTTCCCACTATAGTTCAGAGAAAGAGGCACTTGCACAGGGTTATTTATCCCATCTCAGAACAGGAATGCAAAATAGGTAGAGTTAATTACCTGTGAGGTGTGCTGGTTTCTATCTATCGATATTTTATGGGTCCTAAAAATGAATTTAGGTTAAGCATCCAACATTTAGATGTGTGAAATTAGGTAGATTGAATGCTACAAGGCTCTCTGTGAGCAGGGACTAAGCTCTCCCTCTGAGGTACGACTAATCCGTCCCATGATCACTAAGTGGGAAATCGGCTGTGGATCAAGAGCAATATGTTTAAGAAGGCCTGGCTGTGGGCTATATTAAGAAATGCAGTTTAGTCCACTACAAAGAAAGAGCTTTGCTGCCCACAGGGGAATTTCTTTTTTTTTCCTTTTTTTTTTTAAGCTTGAAAGACTTATTATTTTAGTTAGAGAGGAATGAATTCCTCATTTCTGAGTTGGAAAGGACTTTGAGGCAGAGGAATTTGATTTGGTTACTTCAAGCACTCACTTAGCTTTTCTGCCCTTTCTGTCCTGATGTTTTGGTGCCTGGCAAGCTGTTTTATAGACATTTACATAACGAAGGTCGTTTCTCTGAGGCAAGGTACAAGAACACATTACAATTGTAAATTCCTTTAATTGTCCTAAAGCAGGGCTTAGAGCTTAGACAATGGAAAATCCTATTGTTCCATGTCCCTGAGAGAAGTGTGAACAGAATTGAAATATATGGATGTGTTGGTTCTAAGGCTGGAATGGAGAAATGATTCCTAAGGTTTGGATTGTGGAAGTCATGACCCAATGACATATGAGTTTATGTATAGCTTTTATTTGGTAGACAGTTACCTTAAACATGTTCATTCTTACTAGTGTGACTTTGCCCCTCCTGGGCTTTATAGACATACAGTTAAGGGCAATATACAATTAGGAAAGTTCCTGTTATTAAAGCAATGTATTTTTTTCAGTCTGTTTGTCAGGAAAGCTCATTCTGTCCCTCACATTTTCTGTAAGTTAAAAAATACTTTTTTTCATCCCAAGTATTGGTACCTGTAATTCACTTCAACTTAAGCTTGTTTGAACTCCGTGGGAGCTTGGGAAAGAAATGTCCATTTAGATAATCCCCATCAGAAGAGTTTTTAAAATTCAAATTATTTAAATAATCATCAACTGATACAGATAATCCCCTTCAACTGAGAATTTACAAATTTAAATATTAACAAATCCTGTTGATACCACTGAGAGGAAAACATTCTGTGCTCAAGTAGTGAGTGGGGAATGCCATGTCCTGGCAGGTTAATAGCAGAATTAGAAATGTATGGCAAACATCTCCCTGCCAGGTTAGGGGAACACCCTGCCTTTGTAGTAACATTTAGCTGAAAAGCCCAGAGTTACTTCATCTTATCACTGGAAAGCAATTTAACTTTTGTTTTATACTAAAACAAAGCAAAAAAGCAGTTAAATGGTTTGAATGGCCCAGCATGAATTGTAATGAGTGAAGAGGTAATTTAATTTAAGTCCTTTTTCTGTTTCAGAATGGGGAAGAAAAGGCAGCTCAGGGTGGCACAAACTGCTGGAAGGTCTCCAGCTGCTGCAAGGACTATCCCATCACCACTGTGCCACCGAGGACTTGTCCTGGCAAGTGGGAACAGTTCTGAAGCCCCTGCAGCAGGAAACAAACCCTCTTTGTTCTTAATTTCCCATGGAAAATTTCCAGGTGGGTGGGCTTGGTGTCCCTCACCAGTTGTGTAGGTGCACTTGAAACCCAGCTCAGGGCAAGTGATGGGAAGATGTTCTGGGGAGAGAGGGCAGAGGGACATTGTCCACTTTAGTGACATCATCACCTTCTAGTGCTGCACTGGTTCTGAAACTGCAAGTTCTGAATATCCCAGACCCACAAACTGGGCCACTGCTTTGCAAAGGCTGCTGGCCACTCCACACATCCTGTGGAATATCTATGGAACATTATGTTTGCCTGCCCAAACTGGGTGTGTGTGACTGCTGAGTTGTGAAATGGAACTGCAAATCACCAGGAGCTCGTTTACCTGTGCAGTTGCATTGTTAGTGTGCAAAGAAGAGGAACATGAACCTCTTTCCATGTACAGATAGACAATGTGGTCGTGGCTGTGCATTTTGAAAGTAGCACAAGAATTGCAGGATATTTTCTGTCCCTGCCCTCAGTGCTCTGCAGAGCCAACCTGCTGCTCTGCTCTATGTGCCGACTTCGCTTCTGGGGTTTGGGAAGGTGCCCACTGATTGCCCAGGGGGCAACAGGGGGAGTAAAGCATGAGGAGAACAGGAGAGACTTCATGGGATGGCAATATGGGGTAGCTTTCTCCAGGGAATTACATAAATCTCTGCTCTGCCACTCCTTGCTTACCCCTGTCCCACATTTAATATATAACATATATAAAACTCTATTAGATTAAGCAGATTGGTGTAGTCTCTACCAGGAAACACATGGATGTTTTGCTATGAGTGGCTTCTCAAGAGTGAGAAAAGGGCTGAGATGCAGAAAGTGAATAATAGATTCAGAAGGAGCAGACAAGAGAATTTTTTGTTGGCATATTTACACCTTGGTATATGGAAAATGATGATGTAAAAATGATAAAAATGTTTCCTAGCTAATGTTTTATTACATCTCCAAATGTTTTTAGTGCAAATCTGGCCTTGAGCTGTTATCTCTGTGTGTGTGTTTCTCATCTTGTGCAGAGCTTCTGCCAGTATTCCACAGCTGTTCAGCTTTCTGATACAAATCTAAAGAGTCTACAAATTAAATGTCTGCCAGGTAACATGAGGATGTTTTCCACATCTGGATGGACTTCTGCAAGCTCTTTCTGTAATCCATAAGTCACTAACTTTCCCTTTAATAGGATATGTGACCAAGTTAGCCTGTTTTTCCCTCACTTTTGCAGTGGTTGTCCAGTACCTAATCCAGGGAATGGCCTTTTTAGCCATCGAGGTGTGACTGTGGTGGATCTCAGGGGGAGCAGCAAAGTCATGAATTTTCCAGCAGCATTTTTGCATAGCAGGATTCCCTACTCCTGCCTCAGGGGGAAAGATGTAGCTGTGACTTCTCAATCCCACGTTCCCCTATTCAGGTTTTGCAGTGGAGAATTCCCTGGATTTGGAGGAAATTTTCTTTGATTGAAACAAGAGGAAATGAGATGAAGGGTTAAGCCTATAAATGAGATGAAGGGTCAAGCCTATAAATTTTAGAATTGGAAAATACGGTGCAGTTTCTTTAATGGAACAGGGTCAATATACAGTGTCAATTAATTGCTGTGTTTTCTTGTCAGGATTTAAGAAACAAATTGACTAATGGTACTGTAAGAGAACAAATTTTTGTATTGAAATTTAAACTACTGTCTAAAAAGTATGTTTCTTGTTGAAGGTATTAAAGTAAGGCAAATTAGTGATACAGTACTTGCCAAAGGTGTCTTCTGTTTCCAGCTGCAGATTTCACATCCTATCTAAAAAAGCACCACAAAGACAAATAAATACATTTTTGTATAATTATTTTTTAATAAAGAAATGCTGTACTTCTGTGTGGCAGGCAGTGTGGAAAGAGCAGGCTATGATGTCTCTGGTTTTGATTTTTAAGTGCCAAATGCTGATTTCTTTGTGTATCAGTCTTCAGTTGTTTACCATTTTGCCAAACTTGCACTGTTTGAGTTGAGATTCCCTATGTTACCTTTTGCTATAGTAAATTTTCTGAGAGACCTTTGAGCTGTTTCAGGCCAGTGGCACTTGCAGGGCACCAGCAGTGATTTCCTGCCTTCGGAGGAGCTTGTGATGAAAGAGAAGCAGTTCAAATACTTTGGGAAGGGCAAATCCTGCTCTAATTGTGGTGATCAGGGAAAGCCTGCTGTGCTCACCCGGGACCCAGACAGGCTCTTGGTGCCTATTGATGGATGCAGAATTAGGCTACAATGCCTAGAAACTTCCACGAGTCTGTGTGACATTGCTCTGAGTAACAAATTAGTACATTGCTGGCAATGAAATGCAAATGAATGAAGCATTTCAGTCAACACCTAGAGACAGTGTTTACCTGAGGAAATTCACTGTTATGTAGGAGTGAGTTTTGGTTATGTTTTTGTTGGTGCAGATTGAGGCACGTTCTGAAGCATATGCTCCCACCCTGAGGATGAGGAGGGGGTGTCTTCCTTCTTTACAGATTGATCATAATTGCTGTGAGAATGGCAAACCCAGGTCTCCCTATAAATCTTTGTAAAACCTGTGACGTAGCAGATAAAACCATCGACACATTTCTTTCGTCTTGAATCCATCAGCAAAAGTTTTGTTGACCTGAGCAACAAGAGCATCTTTATCAGAGACATGAGGTCACACTCTGCTCGTTGAAGAAGAGGCTGCTGTGAGTTCTGTGCTGCTTCCAGGCAGGGAGGGAAATCCACGTCCTGAATGTGGATCTGCTCTCGCCACTCAGGTGTTTGTGGCTGAGAAACTGGTCTAACATCACAGTGCCTCACTTTTGTTTTCATGGGAAATCCCAACATGGGAAAACGAAACACATTTTGCTTCTCAGGAGAGGCATCTGAACTTTGGAATGTAACGTGTGGTGAAATTAGACCAAAAAATTTTTCGTTACTTGAATTTTCTGTTTCGGTTTTGATTTCTTACTTTTGTGTTCTATTTTCCATGGGTTGGACTGAGAAAGTTGCAGAGTACTTACTCTGGTTGGTGATGGTATGTTAATGTCCTGTTAGCAAAGTTGTATTTAAAGTAGTTCTTGAAAACTTGTATTTGTATTCCCAATGGGCATCTGCCCCTAAATATATTTGTAATGGTGATATCACAGTAACTTTAGGAGGGGATATTGGAGAACTGAAAGATCTGAGATATTTTCTGTTGGAAATCAAAACAGTTTTAAGAGAAATGAAAGTCACAATGCTAACCTTGTTCTTGATGTGTGTGTGTGGCTCGGCTTCGCGAACGAAGATTTGGGAAGGGCTGTCCCCACGTGGGTGGGCCCTTCCAGCCTGCGCAGTGGATTTTAGGTGAGGCTCAGCGTGCGCAGAACTGGCCCCACCGTTTAAGTCCTGAGGTTCATCTGTCACGGCCGAGCGAGCTTGGACAGTGACAGTGAAGTCCTCAGGACTAGAACCTACAGCACCCGGCATTTCCCAGGAGGGCTCCCATCCAAGTACTAATCCGGGGCTGACCCTGCTGAGCTTCCGAGATCTGACGGGATCAGATGTCAGGGAGGCATTTAACTGATGTAAGTGCAGTCCAAAGGGAGAGGCTGCTGTGGTGCTGGAACTGGGTGGCCTGTAAGATGCTTTCACCTTGGGATGAGTTGGCTTTGAAGTTCAGCCTTTCGTGAAACTCTGTGGTACTGAAACTCCGTGGTACTGAAACTCCTTGCTGTGTGGATCATTAAGGAAAACAAGGTGGTCTGGTGTTGAAGGTAGTGAGAAATTCCTCATATATGGCAGATGGACATGAAACAGTCCCTGTACTGTAAGAGTACAATCCCCTCCAAATGCATAAGCTGTTTCTCGTGAAAGACATGTGGCCTGATATAGAAGTTTTAGGTCAACTGATTCTGTTAAAGATTAGCCTTGATATTCTGAAAGAGAAGACTGTAGTTACTTAGGGACTTTTAATTCCTTGTAAAGGATTATTCTGGGCACCACACTACTTCCACAGTGTCAAATCTTTTTGTGGGTTTGCTAAATTAACCTTTGTAATAGAAAAGCTTTTTATGGGCTTCCAGTCAAAAGAAGAGATGGGTTTGAGTTTGTAGCAGCTTAAAATGCCAGTGATTGGGATCCTAATCTGAAATTCATAGGGGTTTTTTCTATTTCTTCTTAAAGCATGTTCCTCTCCTGTATTGCAAAGGACTTGCAGAGAATTTCAGGAAGAAATTCTTCACAGAAAGGGTTGTCAAGCTTTGGAAGGGGCTGCCCAGGGAGGTGGTGGAGTCCCCATCCCTGGATGTGGTACTTAGTTCTCTGGTTAGTTGACAGGGTGGTGATCAGTCAAAGGGTGGACTTGATGATCTTGGAGGTCTTTTCCAACCTGATTCTGTGATGTGTCCTGCTCTGATTTAACATTGTGTGCAGGATTCTTAAAATGGAAACCTCCACCAGAGGGGCAGAAACAAGAGCAGGTTGTGAGGCAGAAAATACTGCAATTAAAGATAAATGGATCATAATTTGTGAGACTGTATTTGGAAAGATGACTTTAATATGTTAAATGTTAACTCTCACAGTCATATGTGGTGAGAGGAAGGGTTTCAGTTTTAGGTCATGGTATGTATATTACTACATATTTTCAGACTATAAGTGTGGTTTTTGGGTGACACCTTCCCCGTTTCTGGCAGTACACATTTTTTATCCTCCCTTATGAGTTTGTGCACTATTTATTGTTCTGGTCTTGAAGCTCAGCTCACCATGAGCTGACCATTACAGAACTCTGACAAGAACCATTTTCCCTGGAAATCTGGGTCAGAACAAGCCCATACAATAGAAATTGTTGTAATGAAGTTGGCATGTGATGTTCTGTCATGTCAAACAGCTTTGCAGGACAGCCAGGGAACAGGGACAGACACCAATGGCTACTTTAACCCATGCACTGCATGGTGGGACTTGGCAAAAGAAATCCTGACCCAGTGGAATCTCATGAGGAGGCACCTTGGCCAGCTGGTGACCAGTGTAAGAAAGTTTCCCAGCTGCACAGAACTTGTGTGTGTGCTGTGTGGGTGCATAATACAAATAATTGGAAGTACAGTCTAGTGTTTGAGTTCCTTGGAGGTTTAATAGGCTTGGGAAGGAGCTGGTTCTCATTACACTTAGGGGATAGACTGAAGGACTTTGTCTCTTTACAGCCTATTTATTAAATGTTGTCATGTCTGAAAGGTCTGATCTCTCCTTGCACTTGTCCTTCAGATGCTGATTTGTTGGTGACATTGGTGGGAAGGACAAGCTTGTTAACCTTGTCAGGGTGCCATGAATTTCTCTCTTTGAAATAGCTGTTCCTTTTGATAGACTGTCCTTGCTTTTATTCTTAGGACTTGTGCCATGAGCAGGCAACATGAACACACTGCTCTTTGCACAACCACGTTACCTTGTAGCTCCCAAACAAGTTGTTTAAGTCCAGGACAAGATTCATGGTGAAAAATTACTGGCCTGTTAAAAAAAAGGCACTTGAGAAATCAGTTTTAGTTCGTTACATTTCCTAAGATATTTGCCATGAAAACAGTAGGATCAGGTATTTCTATGGAGTTTTTCTGGTTGCTACTCTCCCCTGGGGCTGGAGAATGCTCAGGGAAGGGTATTTGCTGTGGACTTGGGAGACCCCATGGAAGCACAACATTAATGGTTTTGGTGCAAAGTTTGCTCTCTGTGGCATGAAAAAAAACGTGTGAATTGAGACTAGAGAAGAAAATTTGAAGAGAATGTTAAGTGGAGATGAAAGGATAACAAATCATGGAGTTAGGAAGAAAGATAATTTCAGAAACGACAATATTTAATCAGAAGAAGATAATCCACCATTCTTTTTTCTAGGACCTTGCAGACAATGTGATTTTTTTTTACAGCATTTCAATATTTCAGCTACAACCTGTGCTAGTGATAATCAGAGGACTGGGATAGTTTACATATGAAATATAAATTCTACCTACATATTGCACCAGTGTGGCGAAATGGATTGTCAGATCCTAACACTGCATGTAAATGGATTTTCCACCCTTCTGTTTCAGTTTTAATTTAACTACAAGAACATTGTCAACATATGAGGTTGGTTTTTGACACCTTACTTAACATTTCTTTTATTGTTAAAAGTTTTAAGTTGCAATTGCAATGAAGTAAGCAAGCAAATAAAATAAACAGGGAAGAGTTCCTGAAAGGTTTAGATGCTGCTCAGGGCTTTCTCCACCCTCCCCACACAGTTCTTGTGCCTTAATGCCTTGCTTGGCAAGGTGGATGCAACTAGTCCAAATTGGAATTCCCACTGGAGTCTAGTTTGCTGACACCCAGAGTAACAGGGAGTTTAGGCTTTAAATAAAAGTTTATTGACAAAGGTAATTCACTCAGGAATAAGTTGAAATATTTGCAGAAGGTGTTATCCTAGAACATCTTTGCCTGAGGATGTAATTATCGTGGCATGATGTTTTGAAGTGGATTAATCTAAACGAAAAAAACCCGCATGTTCCAAATTTGGAATAAGTGTTTCCGTAGGAATTGTTTTTACAGAGTGATTGTGGTCAGTCTCCCTGTCTAGACAAGCCATTGGAGTTCTTATGGCAAGAGAGTCCTTATGGTAAGATAATAAAGCAGGTTTGTGTGTCTCCTTTTGTGGTGTTCCTTGTCATATCTCTTTTAGTGGGGAATGAACAAAGGCAAAGGGCTTGAGATGTTGGCTGTTGCTTTGGTGAGAGGGCAGAATTTTGGCATTGAAGCTGCAGTGGTTGGAGGGCAGTCTGCTCCAAGGCTCTGGAGTTATGTTAGCTTTGAAATATTAGATATTTTAACAGCATTCTAGTAAAATACTGTGAGAAGACACTTAGAAAATGGCAGCAAGGTTTCACAGCCCTGTTTGAAAGTCTTCCTGGAGTGAACCAAGAGTTTGTGATCTTTCAATCCCATCAAACTACTTGTGTTGTGGGAAGAGGCTGCAGCTCCCACTCATAATTTGGCTTTTGATAGTTAATTGTGATTGTTCTTGCAGTGTGCTGATCTCAGGCACTCTCAGTAGGTGCCTGATGATGCCTGTTTGTCACCAGTGGAAATGAACTTTAATTTCTCCCCAGAAATGATTGTTAAGGGTTCAGTGAACTTTTCTTTCTTCTTGCAGGTTTTAAGACCCTTTTGAAAGGAATTTCAGGGAAATTCAGCAGTGGAGAACTTGTTGCAATTATGGGTCCTTCAGGAGCTGGGAAGTCAACGCTTATGAACATTCTGGCAGGATACAGGTCAGTAACACTGAAAATCCCAGGTTAAGATAAACAGAAGAAATCTTACCCCAGTCTTTGTAGGAAACAGGTATTTCACAGATTTTGAATTAGATTCTTGCTTATATTTTTTCTGTTTGTCCTGTTCTGATCACGTTGGATTTATCTCTTAACAAGTCTGATCCAAAAATAAGAAGCAATTTAAAATCCCAAACACACACACACAAAAAAAAAATCAAAATCTCCTTTTTGGCTGTTTAACAAATCTGACTCAGTGTCTTATGTTTGTGACATTTTTTAAATCACATTTTATAACCACTTGAAGAAATTACTCCTTTAGTCACCACTTCGTTGTTTTGTTGTCTTCCTGACCAAACTGCAGTGACTGAAGGGACTCTGCTGAATCCCCTCTTGTATGGGCAAATACAAAGTCTCTGGGTTGTTGTCATTTGAGGCATAAGGAACAGGATAGAAAAACCTAAAAAAACCCCTGTTTTTAATGCTTTGTTATTTTTTGAGACATTCATATAAGACAGGACACATTTTGTACTAACTCTGTGTAAAATTTCCATCAGCGTTGCAAGAAGCCTTGTAGGAACAAGAGCATAATCTTGAAATAAAATTATTTCTAGCCACTGTACCAATTTTATTCCATAGTTGCAATAATTACTTAACAATTCCACTTACTGAGGCCTGTGGCAGCACAAGTGAGGGCAGGATTCACCTCTGGTTATTTTCTTGGTTGGTTGCAGAGAGACAGGCATGAAAGGAGAAATCCTCATCAATGGGCAGCCCCGCGACCTGCGCTCGTTCCGCAAAGTCTCCTGCTACATCATGCAGGATGACATGCTCCTTCCTCATCTGACTGTCCAGGAAGCTATGATGGTGAGCTTTGTTTCTTGCTTCAATTTAGGAAAAAATGGAAGAAATCTCTGGGTGTTGTGCATGTGTTCTCACTCCTGGCAACACCACAACCCCTTATCTCTGATCCTACTCAGTGAAAGTGCTCGGACTGTAACGTGCCCTTGAATTCCATTTCAGGGTCATTCTTCTAAGGGTTGTGTGAGCTTTCTTAGCTTTGCAATTTACAATTTGTAACCAGCATTGTGATTTAGAAGAATATCTAAGGCTCTTCTCAGACCTCCTAGGGAATGGAACCTGAAATTCTTCACAAATGAGCCTTTTGTAAGCATGATCTGTTTTTACTTGATGAGTAACCTTATCTCTCCTTTTCTACCCATCTTCCATGTTCTCACTGCTAAACGTAATTTTACTTCAGCATGGTCTCTCTGCTCTTTCTACTCTTTTGTACCTTTTCTTTATTAAAGGCATTGTATTTCATCGTGGGAAAACAACAGGAACAGAATAATTCCAAGACATCCAGGCAACATAAATTCTTCTTACTGTTTTTTCTATCATCAAGAAGTTTGCAAATTGCCAGCTTGACCAGTTAGTTTAGAAGTGCTTCTTTCTCAGCCTGAGAAATGAGCCAGTTTTTTTCTGAGGTTGTTACCAAAATAAGGCTAAGGTTGCTCACACTGCTGGCATCAATTCATGAATTTTAAGGCCAGAAAAAATCACTGTAGTTTTTATGTAGCTAATTTTTTCTGCAAAAGCTCTTTTTTGTGAGGAAGTTTTCTTCTCTCTTGTTTATTTGAGTGTAGTAGTCAGAATCCCACAAGAGCATTTTTGTAGAATTGGGCTCAGGTTATACTTGCTGTCTGAATTAATCAATCAAGGCTCTGACAAAAATAATTGTTTAACAGTTTAATTGCTTTTAATAAAGGTTAATCATGATGTTTTGTGGAGCTGCCTCTCAGGACAGCAGATGACATCTTTCATGAGATTATTTATTTCTGTGCTCATTTGTTTGCATCCTGGAGAATGGCAGAGCTCAAGTTATCCTTGTGATGTGGGTGAAGCACAAATAAACTGTGTTTCCAGTGTTGCCTGGGAAGCTACTGGCTCTGCAAAAAACATGACTCTACCATCTTCCTCTCAACCTCTTTGACTTTCAGAATGGCCTTTCTTTCTTACATGCTTTTTGTCAGGTGCTCCAGTGATTGCTTTAGTCAAACTACACTCAGTTACTGCACAGGCGTATGTGATGCTTGTGATTGGAACATTATAGTTCAACTTCAGATTTGTTGACTGGATTGAAAGCAGTTGTTTAAATTATACCTTGAAGTGTTGTGCTGTCACTGATGGTTCTGCTTCAGACCAGTTCAAAATCAAATTGCATTGTTTTTGCATTCCAGGTATCTGCTCATCTGAAACTTCAAGAGAAAGATGAAGGGAGGAGAGAAATGGTATGTACACTGTCCATCAAAGTAAGAATTTTAGGGCATGCCAAAGAGCCATGAAGTGAGCTCTGTAAAGCAGGCATTTTTATCTAACCTAGAATTGCATTGGACTTGCAATGATAAAATAACTCTTAACCCCAAAGCTGAGGGGAATGGTCACTGCAGTCTCCACAAAAGTTCCTTTCAGTATGAGAGTGGAAAATTGCAGAACATTTACTGAAATAAATGCACACATTTTGTGGGGTTCCTTTTAATGTGCTTTAGCAGCTTAGGTTCTCTTATGTGTGTGTCTGAGGGCTCAGGCATCTCATGTGTGGTGAGATAAATCAGTTGTGTGTGGCAATGGTGAGTGTTTGCTTTAATTTTTCCAAGGGCTGATGAAAAGCTCAGCAGTTCTTGTAACTGCTGCAGAAATCTCTGTGCTCATGGTTGAAAGAACAGATGTTTCTAGCTGTGCTGGTGGGCATATTGTTGCACTGGACAAGTTAATGCAGTTACAATTAGGACCATACCAATGTATTTTGAAGGTGTGTTGGGTCACTGAGGTTTGGGCAAGCAGAAAACCAGGCTAAAACATACTCATATCTTTCCTAAACCACCTGAATGAGTTGCAGCATTTACTCTTGCACATTTGCTGCCCTGCCCTGCCTGCTGCTGACAAAGGGTTTTCCCAAGGGGCAGAGAAGTCCTGGTGTGTTTTGCCCATGGAGATCTGTAACCCAGTGGGACCTGCACTAGGAATTGTCCTCTTCTCACCCATCCGTGGTGAAAAGTACACACTTTTCCTGAACTGGCAACTTCCTAGGAAGAACAGCTATTTTTGTGGCTGTCCTTTGTATTTATTTCCAAATTGAAGCAATTGGCATTTCTTCAGACTCAGAATCCTTGAAAATCAGAAAGAGCTTCAGAGAGATAAACTTAACAGGAATCAACATGTGTTTGGTAGCTCAAGATTGGTTACATTCTCTCAAATACTTTTTAAAAATAAGCTAAACACAGATTTTTTTTAATTGGAAAATAAGATTGTTTAGAAACAACTGTTGATTTTACTTGTACTATAAAAGTCTTGAGTCATTTACACTTTAGTAAGTGAAACCAGGCAAGTTAATTCACTTGTTCACACTGTCACTGTCGGTACAAACAACTTTTTGAGGGAAAAATTATGCTGTATATGTTTATTCAAGACATTTTAGGACATTTTCTGGTTAATGTTACTGGCCTGTGCTGGACTAGATAATTCATTTTATTGTTGTAAATTGTAGCGTAAATGTTTATCATAGATAAATGTTCTGAATTTATGCACTTGCACTAGCAGGATTACAGAGTTGTTTAAAACAGGGACAAGTGAAAAATCCCCCAGTTCCTCTTTCTGGTTGGCTCAGCTTGTGCTGCCCATGTCCTGTAGCATCCTTCCCAGAGATCAAGGGAATGAGGAGCTTAGGATCTCCTGTCTGAGAACAAGGGTTAGTGGGGTTTGTTCTTTTTTCACTCCCTCTCAATGAGAGAGTTTGCTCCTGGAAATCAAAATCAAGACAAGCAAAGGGCCGGGCCCTGATTAGTCTAACAAATTTTACCAGGTCAGCCACCCTTTCTGGAAAACTCCCTCCATCCAAGCAATGAATACTTTCAAAAACGATGGGCTTCTTTTCCTATACTACAGTGAAATGTTAAATGCCTGGTATTTTTTCTACCTTTGAAGTGGTACACTTTTTAAAATGCCTGAGCAATATAGCTTGGATTCACTTGTTTTTATATCCATGCTTTTACTGATGCCAAAGAGCTATTTTCCTTATGTAGGGCTACCAGGGCAGATCTACAGTCACTGAAACTGAAAAATTCATAGTGCCTGGGATTGTTCTCCTTTTGCTCCAAAGGCCCTGGGACAAGCTGTGCCCTTCCTGAGGCTGTGCCTCGAGGAAATCCCAAACATCTGAGAGTAGGTGTGACAACTGAATTGACTCTGGGGAGAATGAAAGCCCTTAAAATCAATGGCTGCACTTTAAAGAGCAGACTGTGAAGAAGAACAGAGGAGATAAAGCAGGTCATTGCTCTGTAGAAACTACTGACTTCTGTTATGCAGTTCTCCAGTCCCTTGTAGATACAACCGAGAAGTTCTATTGAAAGAAACTTCTTGGTTTCTCTGTGATAACCCCTCACATGCTGCACAGCTCTTTTGATGTCAGTGCCATACCCATAACCATACAGCAATAGAAGAACTGATATTCACTCCACTTTCATAGGCAAGGCTTCTATACTGAGTGAGGTTGTATAGGACAAACAGGTAGAATTTGGGTCAAAATAGCAAATGATAGGTTGTTAATGCCCACTGATTCTAATAAACACTACAATGGGTGGAAAAAGGCTTCAGTGTGTGGTTGATGAAACAAAGTTATGAGTGAGTTTACAATCTGCATGAAAATCTGTAAGGTGGCTTTTGTGTGTGTGTGTTAACAGCCTGGAGTGTTTTATTTCCTGCAGGTAAAGGAAATACTGACAGCCCTTGGTTTGCTGACATGTGCCAATACGAGGACTGGGAGTCTTTCTGGAGGCCAGAGAAAGCGTCTTGCCATTGCTTTGGAGCTGGTGAACAATCCCCCTGTCATGTTTTTCGATGAACCAACCAGGTATTTCAAGGCCAAAAATTAAAGATAGACAAATACTGGTTTGTATAGCAGAGCAGCACTACAGAAAAGTTATTCACCTCTAAATCCTTGGAAAAGGCTCATTTTGTGTTGTCTGTAAGCATTGAATAAGGCCACAAGAAATAATTTGATTTTGGTACTTAGTGCCTTGGGTCACTGCTGTGACTGCCAGACCATGGGCCTATAAATATATTTAAAGAAGACACAAGCTGAAGCAGAAAGGGAGGGAGGAAACTATTTTCAGCCTGTGGCATGGATTTTCTTTTTCAACCACAGGTAGCTTGAATATAAGCATTTTAAAATGTGACTTTTAGTAACAAATGTGATCAGTCTAGGAGGCTGGGAAAGCTATAAATATGTATCTGTTCATTAAAGTTGGGAGAATTTAAATCTGCAGTCTTAAAATGTAGAAGTCCCTTAAGGCAGCTTTGAGAATACTCTGTTTTTCATTCTCAGGCATGCTTCCAACTTAATTAAAAGAATGATGGAGAAATACAAGCATAAGGTTGGCATATGATAAAACTCAACTGCTACAGAGAAAATTTGTAAAAGGATAATAAAGAGAGACCAAGTTGGCAAATCCATGTGCCTGTGGACCTGTGGATAACAAACTTCTTTCTTTTTCTTCAGTGGCTTGGACAGTGCATCATGTTTCCAGGTTGTCTCTCTGATGAAGGCTTTAGCCCAGGGTGGCAGGTCCATCATCTGCACAATTCATCAGCCCAGTGCAAAACTGTTTGAGCTGTTTGACCAGGTATCATTCTCAAACTTCCTCTCTGTGCATGGTTTAGGTAAATTTTACTTTCAAGGCTACACTCTCTAAGTGAAAACATGAATTATTTTGGTCTGCAGCTACAAATCAACTAAAGAAATTAAATGCATAAGAGCAAAATATACTTTTTGGTTATGTTTTCTCCTTTCCATGTAATATTTTTAGAGGAATCTGGCTGGTATGTTTGTGAAATCATGATTATTGTGCCTTCACCCACCACTGCTTCTGTGCACAGACTTGTCAGTAAAATAAATTAGAGTCATATAAAAGCAGAAGAGCTTTAGTGTCAATGTCTGCACTGTTGCTACTAGGTATTCTCATCCTTGTTACACAGGTGTAGATCCAGAAGAGTTTATTCACATGAAATAATTGAACTGAAGTCTGTTGGAGAACTTTTCTTCAGCCTAACAATGGGATGTGGACCATGTGTGTTTAGATTAGATATAAATCTACTTTCATCTTGTTAGGAGATTTAAATTAGATTTGTGAGAGCTGAGAGAAAACCTACTACACTATGGGTGAACAAGCTCTTGCAGATTGCCAGTCTGGCAGGGAGATTTATTTAAAGGCAATAATGTGGCTAAAAGTAAGAATAATCAAGCTGTTCCCCATTGCTGTGCTGTCCCACCTCTCCTTCCATTCCTGCATTCACCAGCCTCATCTTTCAGCCCAAAATATCCATAATTAAATGGAAATTAAATGGCTTGGCTCTACAGTTTCTTGCCTATTTTCAGCATATGTCTAAGGCTGGAATGAGTGTGTTTCTGTGTTAATGTACTTTAAGTCCTGGAGGGAACATTTGCAGAATTCAAACCTTAAGCGTTTAATTTTCCATTACTTATAATGTCATGCAAAAGTAATTTCAAGTGGGGACAAATCTTCCCAAGGTGTTCTTCCCACAGGGACAAGAAGATATCATTAGATTCATGGATTGCTATCATAGAGGTAGCAGGTTCAAATATTTTGATACTAATTCACATTTTTCTTTTTTTCCTTTATTTGCCTTGTTTTCCAGCTCTATGTTTTAAGTCAAGGTCAGTGCATTTACCGTGGGAAGGTGACAAACCTAGTCCCTTACTTGAGGGATTTGGGGTTGAATTGCCCAACCTACCACAATCCAGCAGATTTTGGTAAGTACAATTTGAGTAGTTCATTTAATTTTGTTTGTATTAGATTAGCACTTTCAGGGTAATGGGGACCACGATGCCTTTTGCACTTTTGTACATATATTCTTAAGGGTGTCTGTACATATATGTACCAAAAATCAAAATATAATTATTCAGATTTTTTCCTAAGTAATTTGAATGCCATCTAGTGGTGCATTTTAGTGAATATTTCTCTCTGGTTGTAGTCCAGGAGATGAAAGATACAGGATATTCTTTAGTGTTTCAGTAATTATTCTTGGTGGGTTTTCAAAGTGGCTCCAGCATTCTCTTGTTCTGAATGTTGAACATTACCACTGGGGTATTGTACAGCTAATAACACTGAGGGGTTTTTCAGTGTTTCTTAATTCCAGAGAAGCTGGAAGGACCACAAAAATAGACCTGTCATTTTTATTAGCAGGACTATCCTCTAAAATGGTTCACTTTAGCTCCAGGATGATGAGAACTCTCTGAAGATTTATGGAAAGATACACTTAAATTTTGTGTACATGCACAGGAATTTGCATGTGGCATTTTAGAGCCTATTCCAGACAAAACTTCTGTCAGAGCTCCAAAATCATGGGGGTTTGGTAACAAGGCTTGTAACTAGTCAGTAGTGTAAACCAGTAACTTTAACTTCTGATTTTTGTAGTCATGGAAGTGGCATCTGGTGAATATGGAGACCAGAACAGCCGACTGGTCCGGGCAGTGCGGGAGAGGATCTGTGACACGGACTACAAGAGGGATGTGGGTGGTGAGAACGAGCTGAACCCCTTCCTCTGGCACCGGCCTTCTGAAGAGGTATTTTGTACATCCCAACCAATGGGCATGGCTGGAGGCTGGAGGGGGAGGAAGGGAGTTTAAATCCTTGGTCAGCAGAGGTTACTGGGCACGTTCCGCTGGTGCGAGTGGGGTTTTGTGAATGGAAACTAAGCAAGGTACTGCAAAGAAATCAGTTTATCCTGGGGTGTGTTTCTGCAGGATTCCTCCTCCACAGAAGGCTGCCACAGCTTCTCTGCCAGCTGCCTAACCCAGTTCTGTATCCTCTTCAAAAGAACTTTTCTCACCATCATGAGGGATTCGGTAAGACTGCCCTCATAACAATTTTTGTAGCCAAAAGGTGTATTCATTTGGGTGTGAGATACTGTAATACCCCTCAAAGGTCACATCCTACAGCCCAGCCATGGAGATTATCACAGAATTTCAAAGGAGAGAGACTGATCTTTCACTCTTGCTGTTAACTGTACCATCTTCATTGTGAACAACAGCTTTCTTCTCAGGACTCAGAAGCACCTGGCCTAAAAACCTAAAGCTTAAATCCCCTTTGTGCTGGCAGGTTCCTTATACAGTCCTATTGAAAAGTGAATGAGAAGTTGTACTCGTGTGTCAGAAAATTAGGTTTTCCAGAAAATTCAGGATGACAGAAATAATAACTTGAGTGTGATGTAAAGTTAATACTTGAATTCTATTCTTGGAAACAGGAAATTGGTAGATAAAAATTTGGCTTCTCTGAAAAGGGAACATTTTTGTTTTCATACATTTAATATCAAGATGAAGGAAGTGTCATAATAAAATTCTTCATTCCCAAGGAAAAAGAAAAAGCATATCTTTCACCTTTTTTCTTAAAAACAAACAACCCTCATCCCAAGCCCTGCAGTGTTCCTTCAAGCTGTGGTCCCAGGAGTACACACATTCATTAAATGTTTGGGGTGCCTAGTTGTTTTTCCAGCTTATTTCTTTGCCATAACTTGTTCCTCTCTTGTTGTTTTGCATCCGCAGTTTACATGGCATTTGTCAACAAGGATTAATTAATTAATTTCAATTGAGAAATTCTTTTAAGGGAGATTCAGATAACTGAGTGAACTGGTCTGTAGTATAAACAGTGAATTAAGATCATGGGAAACTGTAACTTATTTTCTGATGAATAGATTGAAGAACACTGTCATTTTTAAGCTTTTTTTTTCTGCTCAACACTAAAGGCTTGCAGTTCCTCATTTTGTTATTTCTTTTGTTCTTGGAGGAATACTGTATTGCAGATGACACAGAAAGCTAATTTATGCCTCATGGAGTTAGTTTGGTTTATACAAGCTTGAAATACCTTTTCTGCTTCTCTTCTGCTCTGGGAAATTTATATTTTAGTCAAAGAGAAAGTCTCCTTCTCCTGATGAACGAGAGTCACTGGCTCCATGATGTTGTCAGAGTAAGATTTCAGGTTCCAGCATTTGCAATTTCTGCCTGTATTTACTGGAAGAAATACTCATCTGTGTGGTTGAAACTGGGAAGCTCATAGTTTTTCTTAGCTGAAGGCCAGTTTACCAGTAGGAATTGGACATTTGGAATTAGATGGACTTTAAGGTCCCTTCCAACCCAAACCATTCTGTGATTTCTGTGTAATGTCTTCTGGACATAACAACTCCATTCTGCAGTCTGTATGTCTGATTTCAGCCATGTTGTCACTGTTTCTGAGCCCAGACTTCCTGATCAGAGTATTTATTCCTCTTTCCTTACTCACAGGTCCTGACACACCTGCGCATCACCTCACACATCGGCATTGGGCTGCTCATCGGGCTGCTCTACCTGGGCATAGGCAACGAAGCCAAGAAAGTCCTCAGCAACTCTGGCTTCCTCTTTTTTTCCATGTTGTTTCTCATGTTTGCTGCTCTCATGCCAACTGTCCTCACCTGTGAGTACCAGTAATTCTGTTACATCAATGGGGAAGGAGATTGCAGAAAGGTGGGAGGGTGTTGTGATGTATCTGTTTTGTGTAAGAGAACTTTGAGAATGTGCTGCTGCCTCTGAGATAAATTTATTCCCCTGGGGGGATAAATCTTGCAGCCACAGGAGCACAGCTGCAAGCAAAGATAGGCTTGGCCAGTAGCACTTCTCTGTCCCTGCTTTTGTTAGTGTTTCTCAACACAGACAATTCACTGTCACAGTTCTGGACTGGAATTTCCCCTTGTGGCAAGTTCATCTCAGCCATGTCATGAGCTTGGAGTTGGTCTTGGGAAGGATTTAATAATTTCTTTAGGACTTCTAAGTCATAACTGCTACATAAAATCAGTTTGTTCGTGTGGTGTCAGAAGCAAACTTCTGCAGTATGGGCTGTCAGGGAGTGTGGAACTTCCTTTGGGAGGGCTGTTATTTTGGATACCCTATTAGACCAAAAAAGAATAACCAAATTCTTTAAGTTTGGGCACCGCTTTCAATTGAGAAATTCTTTTAAGGGAGATTCAGGTAACTGAGTAGACTGGTCTGTAGTATAAACAGTGAACAACTCTCAGGCTTGACCTCTTACATTTCATTACAAATCACTGAAACCATTGCTGCTCTGGCAGAGACCTGAGAGTTCTAGTCCCACCATGGCCCTGCAGCAGTGCAGGATTAGATACAGATAAACTGTGTTATTGTGTGTGACAATATTGCACACTGACAATCTAACCTGATAATTTGTGTTCTCTGCAGTTCCCCTTGAGATGGGAGTGTTTCTTAGAGAGCACCTGAACTACTGGTACAGCCTGAAAGCCTATTACCTCGCCAAGACCATGGCTGATGTTCCTTTCCAGGTATGTGCTCCACTCTTCAATAAAGTAAGAACCATATAAGTTTGTGACCAGCCCACTTGCCAAGAAGATTAGTGCTGTTCTTTTATCCCTCTGAACAGTGGAGAAACCAACTGTCCATGTGTGTCTGCTGAAGCTTCAGGGCCAAGTCAGAAGCACCATAAGAGTGCAGGACTTCACCAAAGCTGACATCTGACCCAATATTATTTTAGTAAATAGATGACCATCTTGGCTTTGTTTGCAGAAGGGGAATTCAAAAGGGCTATAAGTGAGTGGAGTCTGTTTTCTAATGCCCAAGTAAGAGAGAGATCACAGTGTGTGGCATTCAGCCTTGCCTGTCACGCAATGGAAAGACTGAGACCTGTGGATTAATTAGAACTACCCATGTTTTTGTTTTGGTGTAGCAGTGGCTTTAAAGTTTGGCTTTAATGTACTGACTCTGCATCTATCTCCTTTCAGATCATGTTTCCTGTGGCTTACTGCAGCATTGTGTACTGGATGACTTCACAGCCATCTGATGCTCTCAGATTTGTCCTCTTTGCAGCCTTGGGAACCATGACATCCCTGGTGGCTCAGTCCCTGGGCCTTCTCATAGGTGCAGCCTCTACATCCCTCCAGGTACTGATGGTGTTTTGTGGTCTCACAAGAACCCTGCTGTCTCCTAACACTGTGACTACTGCTGAGTCCCCAAGATATTTGTTGAGAGGTGACAGGCAAAAAGTTATCTTGGTCTGATAGAGCTCTTGGTGTTTCCCATTAGCACCAACTTAAACATGTGAGGCTCTGAAGTTCCTTCCCCACCTGAATAGGGGCTGTGCCTGCCCCTGCTTGAGTGGATTGTCACTTCATATTCATCCCAGACTGAGCAGGTCCTGGAAACTGCAGGACTCTGATGCATTTCTGTGTCCCTACAAAGTGGAGGTAGGACCGGTATCTCAGGAGAAGGTTCTTCCACACATGTCAAAAAAGGTTGGAGAAGGAAAGGTAGGAAAAGGCTTGCTCAGAAACCAGACTTCCTCAGAGGGAGGGAGAGAAGCAGCTGTTGGCATGGCTGAAAGCTAGTTGTGGATCTCCATTCTGCTTCTTGGCAGATGTGCTGAGGGGACCATTCCACAGCAGAGCTGTTCTGAGCTGCTGGTGATAACAGATGATACTGACTTCAATATGCATTGATGATACCAAGATTTCTGCAGTAGAAGACTTGATTCCCTCTCTGTGCCACCCTGTGAAGACCAGCATAGCCCTATTGTGTGATCCTGGTGCTTCTGCCATTCCCAGAGATGCCTACATGGCTCTTTCCCCTGGAGGGGATATAGAGAGGGCAGGCTGGAGTTGGGCCAGATCTGTCATCCCCACCAAAGCCATCCAGCTGGAGATGTTCCTTGTCCTCTTCCCAATGTTTCAGGACCAGTTGAAGCTACTGTTCATGTGGGATTTAATGAGAAGGGAGGTCTGTGTGTCCTCATTGGGGAGTGAGAGAGAAAGGATCATATTTAGAAGAGAGGTCTCACACCCATAAAAGCAATGGAGTCAAGAGTGTCCATCTGGCTCTGTAGATTCCTCGGGGGGTTCTTGTCCTTCAAAGGACAGATCCCAGCACAGCAGTGTTGTCAACTAGTAGGAGGGTTTAGGAAGAGGAGAGGGACCCCTTTTCCTCCACTAACAGCACCTCCCCATCAGAAGAAATTTCATAAGAAAAAAGAAATCAGTAATTTTCTAATATTTGGAACTGTGTTGATTTTGAGGAGTAGCATTAATTGCAAGAGTAATAAAAGAGCAAGTTAATTTTTAATTTTTTTTGCTACCTTTCTGACAAGAAACTGTCTATTTGTTCTCTTCACAGGTGGCAACGTTTGTGGGCCCAGTTACTGCCATCCCAGTTCTTCTGTTCTCTGGGTTTTTTGTCAGCTTTGATACCATCCCAACATACCTCCAGTGGATGTCCTACATTTCCTATGTCAGGTACTGCTAAGGAGGCCTTCAGCCTCCCACCTGGAAATGCTGTTTGCTTGCCTTTGCTTGCTTGGTTGGTTATTCTGGGTGCTAAGAGACTGCTCATGGCATGTTCTTGTGAGAGCATAGACATACATATGACCTAAACCACAAACACATTATTTCATTTCATTTTATGTGCTGTGTGTCGTGAAATAAGTGGGAACCAGTTATTGGCCACGAGTCCATGTCAGTCCCTTTGAAGTCAGTGGGACTGCACAGAATGCAAATCTTCCTGGATTTTGCAGTAGTGGATTTCTGAAATAATGGGGACAGTATCTCCAACTGAGAAATTTATGCCAGCCCCTCATTTTGGAAGGCAATGATGTATAAATCACTGCTGTATCCTAGATAGACTTGTTGGATAAAGGCCCATTTTTAAGTTTACCAGTAGACTTGCCACAAGAGACATGGGCTTTGTGTCACCTCTACTTTGAATTTGTGTTTTAAGATCCATAGGCACCTTATATCCCATCTGTGTCTGTTACTGTCTGACACAGCTATCCTAAGCTGGGATGATTCCCATCAGGAAACCTCTGGAGGTTAGCACAAATAGTTTAGACTAGACATTGAAA
This sequence comes from Pithys albifrons albifrons, assembly GCF_047495875.1. Taxonomy (NCBI): domain Eukaryota; kingdom Metazoa; phylum Chordata; class Aves; order Passeriformes; family Thamnophilidae; genus Pithys; species Pithys albifrons. The sequence goes on along the minus strand of NC_092458.1, from coordinate 121,909,540 downwards.
TATTTATAGCTGGAATTAGGAGAGATGAATTTTCCCATCTCCCTTTTCCTTACTGCCCAAGCTGCACTATTACTGGGAATACCCAAGCAAAAATATCCTCTGATGTGGCAAGTGAGGTCTTACACAGAGATCTATCAAAGATAATGAGACTGCACCCCCTGAATTAATACCTGGAATTCAAGGTGAGGCCTCAGGCCACTGCCTTGCCTGTGTGGGGTCTCCTGGAGGGATCCATGGGATCCATGATGGTTTATTGGCTTATAAAATCAAATGCTAAGCTCACCAAGTGCCAGAGAAGATGTGGGAACATTGTTAGTGAAACCATTAGTGCATGGAGGGAAACAGAACAGACGTTTCAGATTGATGCCGGTTTTATTATTTCTGACTTCAAGCCATAATTGAACCCCTGTTGCTTATTTAAAAAAAGAAAGTGAATTGATGATGTCCCATTTAAAAAGAAAATTTCTGAATATGAGCTGAAATTAGTCTGCTTTCTGTTTTAATATTTTTCTTTGAAGAAATTGCTCTGTACACTAACTGGAAGCATTTAAAGGCACAACTTCTGCCCTTGTTCCATGTTATGTAAAATGCCATTGACATGTCATGTGCCTGATGGTAACAGGGATAGAACTTTGCCTCAAGACATGTGTCAGAATAGTGTTGAACCCCTCAGTGCTTCAGCTGAGCTCTCACAGGGATTGTGTTGCTGAAGTATTTCTGAACACATCACTGGGACTTCTTGTAATCCATCCTCCTTCTTTCCAGATATGGATTCGAAGGAGTTATTCTCTCCATCTATGGACTGGATCGGGAAGATCTGCATTGTGACAAAGATGACACTTGTCACTTTCAAAAATCAGAGGCCATCCTGAAAGAACTGGATGTAGAAAATGCCAAACTTTACCTGGACTTCATTGTTCTCGGAATTTTCTTCTTCTCTCTGCGCCTGATTGCCTATTTTGTTCTCAGATACAAAATCCGAGCAGAGAGGTAAAGGAGAAGCAGCTCAACCAATGCAGTAGGGAGATCTTTAGCCATGCAATAGAGGGCACTTGACATTGTCTCACTGTGGCAGGCTGGTCCCCAGTGCCAGCCAGATGCTGTTCTGACCGAGCCCATGGAGAGCCACAATGGGATAGTGGACATACAGTGTTAAGCCAATCAGTCCAGTTGGGTTGGGTCACATTTTCATTACACTTTCTAGCTTTAACTAGGAAGAAGAACTAGAAGGGAATTTTTCACCACAGAGTATCAAAACTGAGGCAGTGTACTGTAATAAAAAAACCTGCCTGCAGGAGCTTTCCTTATGAAAACCAATTTTGGGATAAAGTGACTGGGATAATAGTCCTGGTAGCCAGAGTAGTATAATGTAATCTTTAGTTGACAAGGTAATGAGATGCAAAATGAGGAATGCAAAGAAAATAGGATTCTCTCATCTTTTTAAATCCAGAGTTTCATCTTTGCAGTTTTCTATATATTATTTTGCAATTCTTTTTCACAGAATGACCCCTTCTGGCCAAAAGTCTGTAAATGTATTAATAAGATAAAGAAGTCTTTTTAATATGGGTACTTTTTTAAAGCAAACCTAAAGTGATTCAAGTAATTATTTTTGTTTCTGTCTGAATTTAGAATTTTGGTGCTTTACTTGTCGAGCTGGTCTCATATCTGAAAACTGTAATGATAGGAGGAAAAGGCAGATTCTGAGTCTGCACTAAACCTGTGGTCCTGTTTGGAAGCATCACTGAATAGCACACACGGTTAGACATGTTCAAGCTGTCACTGAATGGTTGGAAAAAACATTATTTTGCAGTGTCTTTTAAATCCTTGGTATTTGTGATATTTAAAATACTAACTCTGCTCATTATCTGTTTGATCTACCTCCTGTGAATGAAAAAATCAAAGCACTCTGAGGCTCCTTTTTTTTCTTAAATTGTGAACACAGAATCTATCCCTAAAGTGATTGTTAAAGCCTTGATGGAGTGCAAGAGCTGTCCAGAGATCAAAGCTTGGGGTACTGTATTAAAACACTTGTGACTGCCTCAGGCAGCAGCAGTCATTTTATCTGCAACACACTGTGTAGAACTCTCCTCAAAACCCAGAAATGACCTTGTAATCCTGCACATCTAATTATGCCAAGCAGTTTTGTTTTCATCCCGAAGTCCAAGTGCACAACATGGGAATTAATAGCTAATTGATCTGAACATCAGTGAAACTGTTGGTTTGTGTATCTCATCTTTGTAAATTTGGCAGAGGGAGTTCTGGTTCCAGGCTGATGTGAATTTTGCCACTGATTTTCATGGATTTGGATTTTCATGGATTTGGATTTTCAACCCAAAGTGAAACTGCAGGACCCATACTCATGTTGGACACCTTGGTGAACGTCAGTGCAAATTCCACCACCTTCTGCCATTCCTGTGATTTTATCTTGGTGTCCCAGACCTCCGAGTGAGACTTACACATTCTGGAAATGCATTATTCCTGCCAGGATGCTGAAGTCTTGTAGTTTAGAAGCAGCTCAATGTCAGGAAAACATGCAGGAGCTCAACAGGTCGTGGCAGTAGAGTAGATAAGGGGGACCTCGTGCAGTCACAATTCATGGATTGTTTTCAAAGGCTCCATGGCTACATCTATACTAGTGAAATAAATAGTGCCAGGGCCAGCTCTGTTAGTCCTCAAACGACTGGGACTGATAGGAATGGTGCCTGTACTGACTTCTAAACAGAGCCCAAACATTGCCTGGAAAAGCTCTGGCTGTGCTGGGCTGCAGCTCTGCCATTGTTTCCCAACTTTCCTGGCCCCTGCCCAGGCTCTGTTTAATTTACCAATACAGAATACATCTATCTGATAAACTCAGGACATTTTGAATTAAGCCTGTGTTCTGGAAGACTTTAAATCAAGTCACATATTTTAGGAAGGTTAGCTGAACCTTCCCTGAAAGTAAGATTGACCTGTGAAAGCAAGGTCAATCTTCACTGTAGAAGAAAACCAAAATCCTTTCACAGCTTCTTTGCATAATTTTTTGTTGCTGTTTTTTCTCAAAAAGCTTTCGTACAACTCTGCAGCTTTTCCAGGCATAATCACAAGCAGGTATGAACCTATATGGCTGTCAGATGTGAGAAATTAAGAATTTTAGCTATTCTAAATAATACCCATAACTGTGAACAGTTTGTAAATAATTCACAAGGCTGAAATCCCTTGGCACAACGTGCCTTGATTATTTCAAGACTTCTCCAAGTATTTGTGAATATTTTACAGGCAGTTCAAAGGCTGTTTGCAAGCAGACAAAAGGCTGCATTTGCCAAATGACTTTGGTTGCACAGTGCTGGTCCAGCTGCAGGCTGGCTGAGTGTGAGACAGTGTGACATCCAGGGCATTGAATACCTTCAGGGCTTCATGTGTTGTGTTTACCAGCACCACGTACCAAATACCACACTGACAGTCCCTTGCAGAGTGTTCCAAAGGAGGTAACTTTGCTGACATCTCAACACTGTTGGCTTACATGATGCTGTTTTCCCCCAGCTAGACCAGCTTAGCAGCACGAGTTCCTGGGATGCTCTCTTGTTTTCTGTGCCTATTCCTCTGTCTGTAGACTTTATTATCTTACCTCTTTAGTCTGAAACGTGCTCTCCTGTACTGTAACTTCATATTGTGTTATGGTAGTCAAAACTCTAGTCCTGGCGGGTGTTCCTAAGAACATGCACGCTCTGGAATATTTTTTGTCCTTTTTTTGGGGGTAGATATGCTTTTCCCCAGCCATCTGCTGACAGCACTTAGCTGAAAGTTACTATTCTAAGGAACACTTTCAGATGGTATTATCCCAGTAAAGAAATAATTCTCTGGGAACTCAATGGTATGCATAGATGAGATAATCATTCTTTCCCTCCTTAGCTCCCAAATTAATGATCTTTCTCTTGTCACTACTGTGGGACAGAAGTATTTAAAATCCATCCCAATTATGTTTTCATATACTGCAAAGATATTTAGCATAGTCTCAGGCTGGCTTTTTTTCTCTTTAAGTGGAAATAAATTCTAGCAGGCTGGTATAAAATGCATTCCCAGGTTAATGGGCTGAGCATTCATGTGCTGTTGTGTTAAGCAGCACATTGTGAAGCTCTGGAGGCTTCACATGGAAGAATAATAAGATCAGCAAGGTTCTAAAGTCTTCAAATCTTCAGTTTATGAAGCCATATATAAAGAGCCATAACCTGTTTGAAGTCAATGCCATTATTACAATTTGAACAAGTCACAGTCTGGCTAAAAGTTGCATAACAGGCTAAGGGTTTCTAAAGGTCACTTGAGGACTGAATATATTGATTTCTGTTGGGAATGCAAGAAGACTTTAGTGTTCTGTTGGCCTCCTTTTTCTATTTTGACTTGTTTTGACATGTTGCTTTGGTTACTCTGTGCATGAGTTAAGACTTTAGGTGCTTCATATTCTTTTTGTTTTTCTTTGTGGGAACTTGCAAATGATCTGAAACACCCTGGAAGTTTCTAAAAATAACTTGAAACATTTTTAGTTGCAGTTAAATAAAATATTTGGAAAACAGATTCTACTTATAAGAATTTGAGAAAATTTTATCTTTGTAGGTCAAAGGGAGTAACAGAAGAGTGTTTGGTGCTGAAATCCCCTTCAGCTCTTAGAATGTGGAGCCCAAGTTGTCTATTTTCATTAAAAGAGAGGAATATATAAACATGTAATAGGAGAACTGGTTATGTAAGTGGGAGATAATGAACACTTGAGTCCAAGTACTGGGTGTATCAGGTGATTGACAGTTCAATTTATGCTTTTATGTCAAAGTCTGTGTTGTCAACAGAAATGAATGTTTTACTAAACATTTATCCTTGGAAAGAAGTGTGGCATACACTTCCCTGTGCCATGCCCTGCCTCTCTCACAGAGGAGATCCTACCTGTCATGTTTACACAATGCTAGAGGGATGCTTTTGGTTCTCAGAATCCGAGAATCAGAGGGAAGGCAAACAAAGGAGATATCCTGGTGGGGAGTCTGTTACAGGCAACCCAACAAGGATGGGGAGGCAGATGAAATACTCTGTAAGAAGTCTGGTCATCTGAATAGGGAAGGACTGGTGGGTGATGTGATGATTGGAGATCATCTTGGACACATCATAGAATCAGAATCGATTGGGTTGGAAAAGACCTCCGAGATCATCAAGTCCAACCCTGGGTCCAACTCCAGTCCCTTTACCAGATCATCCAATTTCAGTTGAAAAACCTCCAGGGATGCGGAATCCACCCCTTCTCTGGGCAGGCCATTCCAATGCCTGATTACTCTCTCTGGAAAGAATTTTTTTCTGATCTCCAACTTCAATTTCCCCTGGCAGAGCTTGAGCCCGTGCCCCCTTGTCCTATTGCTGAGTGCCTGGGAGAAAAGTCCAACCCCCACCTGGCTAAAACTTCCCTTCAGGTAGTTCTAGACAGTGCTGAGGTCACCTCTGAGCCTCCTCTTCTCCAGACTAAACACCCCCAGCTCCCTCAGCCTCTCCCCATAGGACTTGTGCTCCAGTTCCTTCTGCAGCCTCGTTGCTCTTCTCTGGCCCCGCTCCAGCCCCTCAAGATCTTTCCTGAACTGAGGGGCCTGGAACTGAACACAACACTCAAGGTGTGGCCTCACCAATGCAGAGTACAGGGGAAGGGTCACTTCCCTGGGCCTGCTGGCCATGCTAGTTTTGATCATGAATTGACAGGTTTTTGTTCTTGTGGGGATAGGGACTGAGATCAGCAGAACTGCTGCCATGGACTTCTGGAGAGCAGACTTTGGCCTGTTTGGGAACCTGGTTGACAGAGTCCCTTGGGAGGCCATCCTGAAGGGCAGAGATGTCTAGGAATGCTGGAGATTCCTAAGAAGGAAATCCAAAAGGCAAGAGCAGACCATCCCCATGTCCCAAAGGTGAGCTGGCAGGGAATAAGACTGGCCTTGTTGAGCAGAGAGCTTTGGCTGGAACTCAGGGAACAAAACAGAGTGTACCACCTTTGGAAGAAGGGCCAGGCAACTCAGGAGGACTGCAAGGATGTTGTGATGTTCTGCAGGGAGAAATTAGAAGGGCCAAACCCCAACTAGAACTCAATCTGGCTGAAAAAAATAAAAAATGCTTCTGTAGATACAGCACTAAGGAGAATCCCCATCCTTTCCTGGATGCCTTTTTCCTACCAGAACAACCAAACAGGGTGCAATTGCTCAGGAATTTCTTTCCTTTAGTTCTGTGTGGAGATCCATTTAAAAAGTCTGTTCATGTGAAAAGCTGTTGGGAACTAGAAGTGGGCAGAAAGTGACACATGACGTGTCCTCTGTAAAAGTTTGTGCCAGGCTGATCCTCCAGGTGCCCATGACACCCACACAGCACTGGGGAGAGCAGGAATTAAGTGCTGAGTGTCACTGAAGTTAATCATGAGCTCTGCTATTAGTGGACAGGGGCAGTAGAATTTTCAGGGACCAGCTCCTACTGTCCTCCTAAATACCTATTTTCATAACACAAGAGGTTGTTGTATTGTATCCCACTGAGTGATTTTTATAACCCCACATACCATTCTTCAAATTACAAGTCCAGAAGTCACAGGTTGAGCCTGCAAGCAGAGCAAGTTTCATTTTAATTGTTTAATACTTTATTTCTGTTACTGTACCTATTTCACATAGAGTTTCTGAAGGAGTAATGATACCATAGAGCCCAAAATCTGCCTCCAGTGGTTTTGTTACTTTGAAATCTTAGGATGAATGATAATTTTATGCAGTTGTCAGCTATAGAACCTTCCTTTAAGATATTCAGATCTCTGTTGAGACCTGTTTCCTTTTAAAAGAAAGGGAGACCAGGCAAAATGTGTCTCCTTTGGCACGAGACATGCCCATGGCTCAGCCTGCATTCTCTATTGTTTATGCCTTCAAAATACATCACGTTTTTGTCAACCCATTTTTTTCTGGGGGCTCCTGTGCAGCTCAGCCCATCCCTACCAATTGTCTGTGTCCTTATTACTGGATATCTGTGGTTGCTGTCCATGTGGGGGGTGAAAATGAGCTGCTTGGGAACACTGTGAGATAGTCAGAGGTGGAGGGATGACTTTCGGACTTCTTCGAGCTACCAAATACCCAATGTGCTGGATCTCTGGGTGTGCTTTACTCTTTCAAGAAGAAAAAACAAAACTAAAATGTCTTTCTAAGCAGATTGCAAGGCAACATGGAAGTTTTTACTTCTAAATTTGATGTGGTTTTCTACTTCAGTGGCATCTGTGATGCCTTTTTTCCTGACCCCATGGTAGCTTATTTTAGTAGCCCATTTAGGATAATCAGTATACAAACTCCTTTCTATTACTTCTAGAAACAACTTTTCCTGACCTCGGTGATAATTGTACCAATCTTTAAAAATGTGAATTAGTTGTTGAACAATTTAAAAAAATATGGAAAAAAATGATCTAAAATTATGGTAAAAGCAAATTAAGAAGATTACACTGATACATCTAAAAAGAGTACAAGTCCTGCAGTGGAGCCAAGCCTTTGCCTGTGTCAGTAAAGATCTGTCAAATTCCTTACCTGAGTCAATTGACCTTATTGTGAGATACTGCCCTTGAATCTGTCACTGAATTATTTAACATTTGGTTCTTTTGTTTTTAAAGCAAGAGTCAATGCAAGGTATGATTTTAAATCAGCGTGCTAAAGTGTGCATATTCTGTATATCTAATATGTCATTGTTGTCTCTTGTTTCTGTAATGCATTTGCATTACTATGAATCAGTTTTATTATGCTTCTCTAGAGACTATCGCTGCCTGCACGCTGTGATATATTTGCACTGTTGTAGATATATATATACATATATATAGTTATATTATACAAACCATGTCTTTTTCAGGTTGCTTGTTACCTTTGTAGTTTACGCTTACCAGTACAGTGGACCTGAGTGAAAATGTGGGATGTGGGGCATTCTGATGATAAATTACAGTAATAGAGAAATCTTTGTATATTTCTGTATACTTAATACCTGTAAGAAGAGATTTGTATGTGCATTATTTTCCAAACTAGGGCTTTGTTTTCTGAGACTAGAGAACATTTATGATAATGTAACAAAAAAAAAATCAAATAAAGTGTTATTATTTTCAGACAGATGCCTTTGTCCCTGTTCTCTCCCAGAGGGAAGTGGCAGGTATGTTGCTAGTGACACCTTTTCACTGCCTTCTCCTTGATTCTGGCAGCCAGTGAGAATGTGGAATTGCCTGTTTCAGATCTAGATTGAGGTGGTTTCAGGTAAGCCCAAATACAGGAATGTTAGAAAATAGGCAGTAAAAGTTCTTAAAAACATTAAGTGCAGTCACACTGTGGGTTGAAACTTGATGATCTTTAAGGTCCCTTCCAACCCAAACAGGGCAAGCATGAGCAGGTGCTTCTCTGAGAAACCCAATACAATGAGAGGACTTCCTGAACCAGTGGAATTAATAACCTTTATCTTTTCATCCATCTTTGGTGGATTTTTCTTCCACAGACTAATCTGCTGTTCATCTTGTCCATGCTGCCTGCAAGTGGCAGCAGATGTTCCCCATGCTCTTGCATTCCAGGAGGCAGTAAAGGATCATGCCCTGTTATCCTTCACTCTGGAATGTATGAATTTCTTTCTCCCTTCTTCCCTGCTGAAGAGGAGCCGTGTTTTATTCTGCCAGTTACACCTGCCCATTCCCTATTTTACCAAACACTGTTCAGCCACACCTGTGCTATTCTTCTGCAGCTTTCTGTGCATTTCTGTCACCATGAGAGTCTCAGCTACTTTCAAAAGCCAGTATTTTTGCTGCTGTGTTTCTCCTGCAGATCCACATTGGCCAAGAAATTACATGTTTATTGTTTCTGCTGGACTTCTGCTTCTTATTGCACTGGCAGGGAAAATTCTTGAGCAGAAAACTCAGCCTGTGTAAGGCCTGAAGAACAGCAGTGTCTGCAGGAGGTTTTGGTGTTGGTGTCTTGTGCTTTGCCATATATTTGGTTTGGATGGATGGCTTTTCATGCAACTGTAAGGCTGTTCCATAGTGTTTGTATGTTGGACTTAAAGCCAAGCCCAGGTAAAATCACTGCCCTTGTGCCAGCCCTTCTGACCATCACAGCAACAAAATCACCTGCCTTAATCACCACAGTTCAAGGATAACAGGCCTAACTTTTACAAGTTAATTAATATCCAGTCATAAATAACATGAGCAGTGATGGCTAAAGGATGAATTGTCCTAAGGATGCAGTAGGCTTGGATTTTTAAGACATTTTTCTAATTATAAAAGGGATGATACTTTATATTACATTTTATAGGCTTGCAAATAATACTGGATTGAAGGAGTTATAGTCCCAAAAACTAAATGCCTCCGTGCACCAACTGTTATCCATAGATCAGGAAGGGAAGAGGAGGAACAGGAGTCTTTCATAGCCTGAGTGGCAACATAAATGACTTTTAAGTATATTGCAGTTAGTGCTATGAAATAAGCCAACCATAAACTTCTCATTAGCAACACTGCAAAAATTAATATACCTCACATGCAATTACCATCCATTGTGTACTCCAAATGGGTTCATAAAGAGCTTTGGAAAATAAAGGAAATTTTATGCTGCACTTTCTAGTAGCTATCCATTTAAAAGCTGCTTTGGAATGCAGGTTGAAAGGCATGGGAAGCCAGGGAAGGGGTTACAGTAAGAAGGATTGCCTTGTTCAGCATGGGAGGGTACTGGGATGTGAGCAGTGCCCAGGTGAGCAATGAGCAGGTGCTGTGCTGTCAGTTGTTACCACTGACACCTTCCCTTGGGAGACCCTGAATGAAGGGCCTGGTGGAGAAGAGTGTGTTGCCAGCTCTATTTAGGGCAGAAAAGCTGTCAAGGGCTGGATTAGTCAAACTGACACTAATTGCATCAATTTTTGTTATTTAGTGTATTTGAAATTTCATGGCCTCATTTGGTTTCTTTTATGTTTTTCTGTGCCTTGAGGATTTTTTCAAGATCTGTAAAATCTTTGTTATGCACTGTTAACTTTGTGCAATGGCATTGCTGGATTCCTGACGTTCCAGTTTTGTGCCTGTGCCCTCACACACATGGGAAGGCTGAGAAGGAAGTCAATACTTCATCTTTTCCACAGGTGGGAAATATTATCAAAGCATGAAGCTGACCCATGTCAGCCTCTGATTGCAAAACACCCCATGGAGTTGCACTGTTTCCCTCCAATTCTTTCTAGCACAATTATTCTCTTGTCCCACTGCCCATTCTGCTCTGCTGGGCAGGTGGAATAAAGCTCCCCCTGTTCCTAGGACCTGCTTGCTCATCCCCATGGCAACTGTAGAGTCAAATATAAAGCAGATTTAATGGTTTCATCAAGACCCTTAAAGGTGCTTTTTGTCTTTCTCCTGTGTAAGAATCAGGCAGTAACCTCAAAGTACTTAAAGAATAAACAAAAGTGACAGTAAAGCTTCTTATTTTGTTCCCTTAGTTCACTGGGACATGTATCCTAAGTCTTGGTGAAGCACTCCTTGCATGGGTGTAATGCCAAATCTGAAGAAGGGTAAAAAGCAGGGGAAATCCTACTTTGTGGCAGGAAGGAGCTGGATTTTACTCACCAAATTTCCTTCCGCAAAGGTAACATCATTTCTGGAAACACGACTGATCAAAACCATTGAATTAAAAAAAAATTGCCTTCAGACAACCAGCTCTGGTGAGATGTCAGACCCAACAAATTTTCGTGGGCTTTGAACCTTAAGAATTTCCTAGAGTTTCTGCAACAAGTTCAACAGCAAAGGTACAGGCTCACCAGCAGTCAAATACTTGGATTTGAGACTTCCAGAGCTTCATTTCAATTGTGTTTTCTCAGTATTAAATCCCTCCAAATTTCTGCTACCCAAAACAACCTTTTATTATTATGGAGATGGAAGGAAGCATATGTGGAAGGAAGCCTGGGAGACGTAACCATGAGACAGGTGGGAGCAGGACCCTGCAAGAGCCTGTCCTTGTCTAGTGTCTTCTCCGAGGGGGATTTCTGGCTGCCACATGGAGTGTGCAAAGGCTGCTCCCAAAGCACAGGAGGTTATCACAGCTATATGGATAGTCACACTGGTGTCCAGCAGAAAAATGCTTTGTTTTTCTTACCCTGTCCACCTCCGGTAAATGGAAATTCTATGAAATGAAAAAATGGAAATTTTCCCATTCACTGGCAGGGCACCCAAGGACAGCAAACACTGGAACAAACCAGTGTCCTCTTTTACATCACCTGTGAGTGTTACTGAGCTGGTTCTAGCACTTGAATGCATTCTGCATGGCAGCACACCTTCTACAGCAAAGTCTGGCTGTGTGGCTGTTGTCTTCTAGTACTGAAGGCATGTTTGTAGTCCCATTGTGTACCTGGTGGAGTGTTCTAGGACAGGGACCCTCTATGCTGTTTAAGGTGGTTGGGCAGCTCACTGTTCTGTATATCAGCACTGGCAGCTTTCAAATGCTTTAGAAGAAGGCTCAGACAGGGAAAAAGAAGCCTATGGAGTAATAATGGACTGTTCTACCCAAAGAGGACTTTTGTTTATGGCAGATTTCTGCTTGGGAAACTCACTTGAGAGCTTCTGAAACCCTCTCCTGAACTTTGCTCCTAAGGAAGGTTTTGCAGCTCACACCTCAGAGCAGTGAGTTTTCCTTTTTGAACTCAGTCTTGCAATGAGGGCAATCTCTTGGAAACTGAATCTGCATCTTGAGGTCATCATTCTGCCTGGAATGTCCTGACTTACATCTTGATGGACTCCCTCACACAAGGAGTCAGGTTTGGTTCTTGTATTTTACCTTCTGCTTTCCATTGTCAGGTTTTCAAGCTTTGGTAAAACCAGCAACTTGCTGGAGACCTGTGGCAGCACCGTGTGGTTTAGCTGCTCTCAACAGAGGAAGATTTCTGTTTCCATATTCTTTTGCACTTCAGTTTAGCCCCTTATCTGAAACCTTCCTTTAACCTTCCTTCTGAACATGAGCTCTGCCAGAGGAGTGTGTGATACTCATTGTAGCAGGGTGCATACCCTTCCTGGAGACATTTGGGAACAGGAGATGAACTAAGTGGGCACATTAAAAACCACATTTTTGGATGTGTTTGCAGTTATATCCCTTCTTCACATGGCTACAGGTTTGTTCTTTGTTGCTAGCACCCATCTGCTCTGAGCTCCTTGTCTGTCCTAGTTTTCCCCCCTGTTAATTCTCCATGTCACCCAAGTACAGCTTTCCTGCACTGCTTCAAAAAGAATGATTTCTGAGACGTTTTTCTTTGCTACAATTGCTTTAAAAACAGTAGAATATCTTCACTCACTGGAGAACCACAGGCAATCAATCTGCAATGTCAAACATGTCCTACTGAGCCTTTATTAGGAGCTGAAGCATTAGTTGCTGTCAGCTGCCTGGTTGCAGTTCAGGACTATTGGGCATTTGTGATTTCAAACGTCATTCCCTGCCTAATGGCCTCATCAGCACAAAGCCTTTGTGTCACAAATTGACACAAATGGGTTCTTGTTACAGCAGCACCTTTGCTGACGAAAATCACATTGCTGACCTACTTTGTTCCCTCCAGAAAGATATTTAGAAGTTTGTTTACCTATTCAGCTCTCACTATACAGTGATGTGGGTGTCTAATACTTGCTTTTAAAACTGATCCACTTTTGTGACAATCCTGTGTTTTGCTGGAAGAGAAGCCTCATCATGTAATTATTCAGCACCTCTCCCCAGACAACCCTTTGGGTCACTGTTGGACAGAGAGCTCAAAGGGACCACTGTTCATAGTGCCACAGGGTGATTGGCTTTAGTCAGCAATTAATTTCCATCCTGGCCACAGTCTGGGTCAGTATATACTTGGATTTTCCTGAAAAAGTCCAATAATAATAATATAGTTCCACTCGGGCTGCTACTCACACAAAAATAATGTTTCATGGCTCTTTGTTGGAAAATGGGAGCTCATTCGACAACAGAAGTCCTGGGAGCAGACACTGTTCCTGTTAAGCTCAAGGGGAGCTTTACTGCCCCAGTGCCATTGGTCAAGGCCAAAGAGCATTCCTGGATCATAGTGTGTCCCGAGGAAGGGAAGGAGGGATGCACCCCCACAAGGTGTCTTTTTCTCTCTGAGGGCTGAGAATGGGGCCCATGGACACTGACTCATGTAACGGGAGCCCTCAGAGTGATCTGAAGGGGAGAAGAAGGTCCCTGCTTCTGTAGCCACCTCTCTGCAGGTCCTGCACATTCCAAGCATGCCTGGCTTGGGATCTCCCTCTGCTCTACCGTGTGGCTCTGCCACAGGACTCCTGTAAAGGCCCTGTTACCTGGTGAAGGTACCTAATTGTGTCTCCAGATTTTGCAGTGCAGTATTATCATGAGGACACCAAATTTCACCCGGGCTGCAGCGCCAGACCTTATCCAGCAGACAACTTCAAAGACCTTCAGTAGACTCGTCAGTTTATTGCTCATATTACAACTAATATCCTACTGTATTCATATTATTGAGCCTTTGGAAGTGGTTTATGAATGACTAATTTTTACCTGTTTGGATAAACATACTCATCGCAACAGTGTACTGGGATAAAGCTCTAAGGAGACAGGTTAAGGAAAAAGTTTTATACAATGAGAATGGTAAAACTGCAACAGGTTTCCCAAAGAAGCCGATGCCCCACCTTTGGAAAAGTTCAAGGAAATCTTGGATGGGGCTCTGAGCAACCTGGTCTAGAAGAAAGGTGTCCTTGTTTATTGCAGGGGTTTGGATTAGATGACCTTTAAAGGTCCCTCCAAACCAAACTATTCTATAATTCTGTGATTTTGTCTCCACCCTTTTCTCTGTCCTTGCAACTCAACCCTGTACAATTGTTCTTCCCTGCTAATCCCTGAGCACAGCTTGCTGCTGCATTAGTCTTGTGTTATCCTTTTAACTCCCCAACAGAGCTCTGAGAGGCTCAGCAGGGCTCTTAAAGGCTCTTTCCCGGGCTCCCACTCAGCTGAGGCTGTGAAGCCTTTGAGCTGCTGTGCTGAACATTAAAGACACCCAGGAGAAAGCAGCCACACTTGCCTGGAGAGCAGGAACTTCTCCTGTGGCTCCATTTCAGGCACAGGTCAGTGCCAGGGGAACCTGTGCCTGCTTTTAGTGTTGCAGAGGCATTTCCTGGGCACAACCCATGGGACCTGAGTGTGGGGACACTGGGTAGCAGTGAGAGTGCCTGGTGGTAACAGGTGCACGTTGCACCATTAGCCAGGGCCGTGTTGGGTTTTTCAGAGTACCAGGTGGGTTCCTGCCTTCCTGAGCTGCTCCTTGCCCCACTGGCAGCAGCACTGAGGGACTGGCAGCAGCAGAAACACGGTGATGCAGAGAGCAGGAGGTGTCTGACTCAGACCAGCTCGGTGATCAGCTAAGGAGGGCATCCTTCCCTATGTCTCAAAGCGGAAAAAAAGCCCAAACCCACATCTATATCTGCATAATGGGAAATGCTGAATATTCTCAGCATTCAGAAGGATGAGTGGCCTGTGTGAAGCCACAGATCAGCTAACAAATGCAAGTGCAAGTGTGAAGTGTAACTAACACAAAAAGCTGAGTGCCGTGTTCCTTTCAGAAGTGTTAGTGCCTGCTCTGTCATCAACAGGTTGCTGAGGTGCTGAATTTTCCTGGAAACAGAGAAATGCACGTCTTTAAAATAAAAATAGCAAAAAACCCTCACAAATTGTGTCTTAGTTCTTTTATTACAGTGAAAACTTGTGCAGTACTATCCTACTGAGAGAATAAAAGCTACAAGTAACTTTTCAGGAAGGAGTCAATCCCAGGTAAAAACAGCCTAGAAATCATGGCTGTTGCAAAATACAAAGTCTGAATTGGGACCTCCATCTGTTGTTCCATTGGAGTAGATCCAAAGATTGCAAAGGTCTTGATGGAAGTTTCTCCTTTAACAAGCTGAGGAGGTGAAGAGGAGAAGCAGATTAAGTGACATGTTTTGTCTATAAATTACACAAGATGCTAGGAACTGTTTTGCCTAGATGCAGGACATCCAAAAAGCAACTTTTTAGCAATTTCTCCCAACCCCCATCTGTGCATGTGGTTCCCAACTGTGACTCAGGCCAGAAAAACCATATGATGGTGAATTGTACCCAGTACAAAACACGCTATGACTGAGGCTATTGGTTATTTATGTTAGATATGCTGGAAGGTCAATCCTAATTTAGAAAAAGGTAGTAGGGGAGCAGAAATTTCTGTAGGTTTCATTGCACCTTTCTAAAACAAAGCCTTTTATCTCTCATGATTGTAAGGTAGATGTGAGTTGGGAAGCTGCACCTCTGCTATGGCATTAGCTGAGGGCTTGAGCTCACACCTGAGCCCAGACTACCTGTGCAACCACATTGCCCACAAGTCCTCGACTCATGTGTTGGCAACACCCCCCTCCCTGTACAAGAAGCTGGTTTTTTTAGGGTTTAGCCACCTCCTCCTGCTGACACCCTGAGTGAGGAGTCTCTGGCTGGCATAGCACACCAAGCCTGGGCAGAGCATGGACCCCGCTGGGAGCACCACAGGGACACAAGGGACGATGTCTCATGCAGGGCATTCATTACCTTCCTCCGTGACACGGTGGAAGAAGCACCAGGGCACACCAGCAGGATGTGCCCTGAAGCAGCAGCCTTTCCTTGTGCAATCCCTAGCCGAGATGCCGGGGTGGCCACAGTTTATCCTGGCGTAAGGATCATTGGGACAGACTTTCTTGACTGTGTGAAGCAAAAAAAAAAAAATGGAAGGAATGAGAATGTGTTACTTCATGCTCCGTTTACCTGGTGATGTAGTTCACAACTAAAAGGCAGGACACAAAGGTGATGTCACTGAGCAGGTGTGACAGTCATGCTGCCCAGTTTCAGCCAGCAGGTTCACCCAAATCCTCACCATGACTCTCAGGCAAAGCTGGAAACCAAGGGGTGATGAGTTGCTGCTGTGCCTCAGGGACAAGAAGAGCCAAAATTTACCCCTAGAAGTGTCTGGCAGTGACTCATCTTTATCTTTCCTAGATCCAGCAATGGGGTGAAAAGCTGTGTGTCTTCCACAATGGTAACACATGCACTGGCCTCAGACCAGGGTATATTCATGCCCTGACCCAGTGCTAACCCCAGAGTACCCTGACTACTGCAGGAAGAGGACAACCCAACTTCCTCTGCATGCCAGCTCGAGTTGCAGAAAGCAGGTGGGTCATTCAGGAGGAAATCAGAGCTCTTCCAGGCAATTAAAAGTAAAATCACAAGTAAAGAGGTCTGACCACCCAGCTCAAATAATTCAGATTTCCTCTCCTGAAACAGTTCCACTCAGAAAAGCAGTTCTATGAAAGTGGCATGTTCATTTTTCAAGATTTACAAAAAATGCAAACAGTGTTCAAAAGTAAAATTATTTTTTCCTCCAGCATTTGTGATTCCTGTTGAGCAATCTCAATTTCTATCAAGTTCTGTTGGGTAACGATGCCTTTGCACCCTCATTTCACCTATGATACTGCAGAGACTGCCCTGAATTTCTCCTAAGCAGTTGTGCAGTCAGCCCAGCAAGTGTAGCTTACACTCAGTTAATTAGTGCAGCTAATTACACTCAATTACTTAACACAGTTATATAAAATAAACAGCCAGTTCTTGAGAGACTGGGACAGCAGCTCTTACCCTCTCTGAGAAAATAATGGTGAAAAATGGAAGTAGGACTTGAGAAGCTTTAGAAGGAAGAAACTAATGGAGAAAGGGATTTCCCCTGGGAGATTTCATCAAGTGAAGACTGGGAGCAAAAGTGGGAGGGGAAAAGGACAATCAAGTGCAATTATGCTGGGAAACATGAAGGAGAAGAAGAAAGTAGGAATTATCAAAACAGGTTGGAGAAAAGAGCAAAAACTTAGAAGTTACAGGGTGCCTGTGGCCTTCTGTACAGGTGTCAAAGTCCTCCTCCACCACAGAGCAAACCCTGAGCTGATGATCCCTTGCTCTACGGATGAACAAAACCACTAGTGGCACAGAAATGTTTTTAAGAAATCAGCATATGTTGTTTGATAACCAGAAGCCTGAAGGAAGAGGGAATATATTGTGTGAAGAGGATGAAGCAGAAGTTTTATGGGTAAGCAAGGTTTGACTTTGCATTTTACTGCCAGTGGTGTTCTAACAAAGGTTTGCTCTAACTTTTCTTGCCTAAGAAAAAAGAACTGCTTCCTGGTTGTACACAATTCTGGCTATTCAAACACGAGGTAAATCAGTGTTTCTGGCAGAGATATTACCTTTCTTTGGTTTAGGAGTATAGCACCAGGGAACACCATTCACTGAAGCGTTGAAGCAGCACCCGATTTTCTTGCACTCTGCTGCTGAGATTCCTGGGTAGCCACAGTTTGTCCTCTCCCTTTGGGGCAGTTTACACTGGCATTTTGCTGTTCAAGACAGAAGGAGCAAGTTACTGGGTGTCAGTTTGCACACTTGCTTGTGGAGGTGCAGGTATCAGATCCCTATTGGGAGCAATGCTCTTTCCCTAGACTCTGTGCACCTGTGCAAGTGTATGTTTGTGTTTCCTGCCAAGACCAGAACATCTGTGGTTTAAAAGCTGCTTTTAAGCTCTCACTGATTTTTTAAGGGCTGTACTGCACCCTTTGAGAGCCTGTGGTCTCACTTGCAGCCAAGCCAGCACAGCACAGTGAGGTTTGTGGATTTCAGATTGACCACATCAAGAGGGAAAACACAAGAACTTCAAACATTGTGCTAATAAATCTTGTTGATTTGCCCATCTCTTGTGAAGAGAAAAAGAGTTGAGTCCAGTGGATATTCAGACAAGTGTAAAGGTTCAAAATCTTTGCATTCTTGTGAGATAACTATAAAAGCACAGTATTCTGTGCAAATAGTTATGACTACACTTATAATATTTTCAGTCTGCTGCACAGTCATCCACAACCAAGAAATTCTGAAGCTGCCCCTGGGTTTCATTGAGTTACTTGCTTTCTACTTCTGAAGCTGTCTAAATGGCTCGTCTTTTATGAGGAGGGATATAGACTCCTTTGAAGTGGTATTCACATGGCAAAGCAGCATGAAATAATTGTCAGAAGATTATTTAAACAAAGCTGGCTCCTGTTCCAGCTCTGGTCCTGTTCTAAAGATCTCCTGGGCATGTCTGTCCCTCTGCCTTTGGAGCACATTCCTGGTTATTCCACCAACACAAGAGTTCACCTATAGTCTTTTACAATTTGCCATAGATTTCTCTGAAAAAAAATAAAAAGTAGAGTCCAGCCTTGGTGATAAATACCACCAGAAGAAACCATTTGCTGTCTGATATGATAATAAAGACAGGCTCTGTCTGCAGTTGGCAGGACTAGGGCCCCCCATACATACCTTGGGAGGCAACAGAAGGTGAATGTACTTACTTGGTGGTGGATTTCCCTCTGCCAGGGTGCTGAGGGCTATGACGAGGGTGGCACAGAGCACACAGACCACCTTGGGATCCATTGCTCCTGGCAGGTGGGTAGATGAGAGGTGCTGCCTTCTCTGGGAGCAGCTGGTTTTATACGCTCCCCGTGTTTGCCCAGCGAGGTCTGATAACATTGTTCCATCTGATGCTTCACCCAGAGGTTGGGTTTTCTTTTGTTTAATTAGGAAATGTTGCTGCGCATATTTTGATATCCTTGAGATAAATTCTTGGGCTCCTGTGAGCTATTGATCACGTATCTATTACGTACCTATAGATGCATATCTATTATGTGATGCCATAATCTATTAAATGGATGCTGCTGGGTGCCTCTGGGTGCCAAAGACTCTGACTTTGGGTGCCAGAGGTACCTCTGGGTATTCTGAGTACCAGGTGATTTCATTGCCATTAGAGTATTTCAGACCTCTGGGCAGCTTCAAATGGTTGGCACTGCTTAAAAAATGTGTGCCTATATTTCCTATGTAAGTGCATGTTCTCTGCCTGAATTTTCACCTGGTCTTAAGGTTTTGGTTATGCTTACTCTGAAACAGGTAAGGCAGGAGAGCTGGAGGTGTGACATGTCCAGGCTTCAAGAGACCACAGGGAAAACCAGGCAGGTGAAGGAATACATAAACACAGAAAGTGGGATGTGTGACTGTGAAATACTTGAGCCCAGCCAAGGCCACTGTTGGTTTCCACACAGGGGAATATAGGAAAAGAAGGTAAGATCAAGAAAAAAATAAACTCAAAAGCCAAGAGGATCAACAGCATAGAGACTCAAAAGAAGAAAGGAGAAGGCATATATGACCTCAGCCTGCCCCACAGGCACTGTGCTCATCCAGGGTCTGTCCTGAGTGTCCCAGCCAGCATTTTGGAGTTGCTGCCCTGCACAAGGTCCTGTCCAGGAGAGCCACAGCAGGGACTGCTCCCATCCCCTCTGCCCAATCCTCAGAGCAATGAATTGCTTCGCAACCCATCCATCACCACCAGCCAAAACCAAATTTCTGAAACACCAGGTTTAATCTATTAACTTCTCGACTGTTTTTCTCCTGGTTTCAAAGGTGGTCTCTGAGTCAGGCTTGGGACAACAGGCCTTGAGACTAGAATTGCCCAAGGCTTTAATCTCCTTTTTTGACATTTTTCTACCATATACTGTAACATTTCTTAAATTCCAGCTACTTCTCAACTCTTAAGCATAAGCAGAACAGTGCTAAGAAGGTGAATACAAGCAGTGGGATGGTGGGACCATCTCTGCACCTTCCCTATAGAAAGCCCCTGCAGAGCAGGCAGGGCTGGCTGCAGCCCCTTCGGTGCTCTGCAGCATCACTTTTCCCATGTTAAAACAACCAGGTAACTCTTCCTGTCCATCATCAAAAAAAGGGATTCAATGCACTTTTTAAATCTTTGTCAGAATTGTGTCTTCATGCCTTTGATTATTATAAATTAATTTGTTTTGTGCCTCATTCCTTGACAAAGTTCAAAGTGAGAACTTTCAACTTCTACAGTTCTGTTTTGCAGGCAATTTTTTTGTTGAAAAGTGGTTTCAGGAAAGTGGGAGTTGTTTTGGTCTAAAGGGAAAACTCCATTAGCAATAGAGTTCATTTTCCTGATGGTTAATTTATTTAATACTTCATGGAGTTTATTTATATCCATCCCTGTTTAACACATGGATAACACCTCTCACTGAAAGTCACAATTCATAAACCAGACATTTTGTGTATCCTTCATTTCACAAGACACCAAGGTGGAGGCAGGAGCAGACAGTGTTCCATCACTCATCAGTTCATGGCACAGGTTATACCTTCATCATGTAGAGAAAACATCAGAGTTAACACTTAAAAATCCAGTTTTCTCAGACATGTAACATCAGCAGTGCTCCCAAAGGCCCACCACGATGCCCAGTCCAGAGAAGCCATCAGTAATTTCTCCATCGGATTTCTTCCCATAGTCAAGGAGTGAGTTTGGCTGAAATGTTGCCTGTGCATGAGAGGAAATCTGTCATCCCAAGGGGGAGAACGCGCTGCTTTTGGACCTCCATGGAATTCTCAACAGATTATCTGCCCATCGTGTGAGTCAGGTGAAACTGCAGATAACATTAGTCCCTCCTGCTTCTTTCTAGACATTAATTAAGTCCTTATCTGCTGGCTGTCACCTCCTGGGCCTGATCCCAACCACAGGCACAAAGGCAAATCTACCCCTGAGCTTTCGCTGCGGAAAGAGAGTTTGATTGGCATCTTAAAGCAAACACACCGAAAGAAATAAGCTGCTTGATTTCTGCCAGGGGATTACTTTAAGATCTTTAATATGTTTATATAACAAAGCCTTGAAAATTATCTGGGGTTTCCCTGCAAATGTGTTTCCTTCTGTGAGGCCAGTGCCTACCTAAACCTTTTGGTAACTCGGCATAGGGCACTGAGGCTCTGCAAGTGCCCACGGCCAGAAGGGGCTTGGAGGGCTCCTTCCTCCTCTCCAGTCTCCCTGTTCTCCCTCACCACCCTCCTCTGGTCCCACAGGGCTCTTGCTGTGGTGCTCTCTTTTCCTTCTCAGCAAGGACATGGAGAAATCACCACAGCTGCTCTGGATCTTGCTGCAGATCAGTAACAGCCTGCAAGTCTTTATTCTGCTAATCCAGAATTTTAGAGGATGTGGGTAATCTTTTTCTATCTCTTTTCACTTAAAACAAAGAACCATCAAGCAACAGTTGGACTTTCATCCTAAAGGGAATGTTTTTTCCTGAAGGAAATTTCATTTTGTGGTAATTGTGCTGACCTGAGAAATCTGTCATTGAACAAACATCACATGTCATTGGGTGACCCCACAAAATACATCCCAAGTTTTGAGTGCTCCCTGAAATAAACCCTCATAAAAGAGGAAAAAAATCGGGGACAAAGAAGAGGTGTGTCTTCAATTTGTTCCTTCCAGCTGTGCAAGGGGCTCTCAGCAGGAGAGACCCAGGAGCAGGGATAGTCTGACAGCACCACTCAGGTGAAGATCACTTCATGCTACTCAGTCACTCTAGGACTCATTTTTATGAATGAGTTTCTAGAACCCACAGCAATGAGCAGCATTTTGCTCCCTTATCTTTAGGCTGTTTGCCTTGTTTCACAGCAGCCACTGTTGCCCTGCTATGTGTCCCTTCTCCTTTGGAGGCACACAGAGGGTGGTGTGGGGAACAGGCAGTGCAGCTGCTGCTCTGCCCCACAGCATGGCCTGTAGGACCAGGCTGTATTTTTCAGGGTGTACTTCCCATGGGGCATGTAGGACCACGGTGTGAGGCTGCCCATGAAGAGTTATATGAGCAGTTTATGTATTACCAGCACAAACCCCCTCTGTGTGGGTATCACACATCCCTGATGCATTGCACCATTTACTGCATAGATGATAAACTGCATCATTTATCAAAAGCTGTCCTGTATCAAGAATAGCGTGGCCAGCAGGACCAGGGCAGTGACCCTTCCCCTGTGCTCTGTGTTGGTGAGGCCACACCTTGAGTGTTGTGTTCAGTTCTGGGCCCCGCAGTTCAGGAAAGATCTTGAGGGGCTGGAGCGGGTCCAGAGAAGAGCAACGAGGCTGGAGAAGGGACTGGAGCACAAGTCCTGTGGGGAGAGGCTGAGGGAGCTGGGGGTGTTTAGCCTGAAGAAGAGGAGACTCAGAGGTGACCTCAGCACTGTCTAGAACTACCTGAAGGGAAGTCATAGCCAGGTGGGGGTTGGTCTCTTCTCCCAGGCACTCAGCAATAGGACAAGGGGGCACGGGCTCAAGCTCTGCCAGGGGAAATTGAAGTTGGAGATCAGAAACAAATTCTTTGCAGAGAGAGTAATCAGGCATTGGAATGTCCTGCCCAGAGAAGGGGTGGATTCCCCATCCCTGGAGGTTTTTAAACTGAGATTGGCCGTGGCACTGAGTGCCATGATCTGGTAAAGTGACTGGAGTTGGACCAAGGGTTGAACTTGATGATCTCGGAGGTCTTTTCCAACTCAGTCGATTCTATGATTCTATGATTTGATGGGCTGCAGCAAAAGTAGTGTGGCCAGCAAGAGGAGAGAGGTGATTCTGCCCCTCTGCTCTGCTCTGGTGTGCACCTGCAGTGCTGCATCCAGCCTTGAGACTCTCAACATAAGAAGGACATGGACCTCTTGGAGCAAGTCCATGAAGATGATCAGAGAGGTGGAGCACCTCTGCCAGGGAGAGAGACTGAGAGGATTGGGATTATTCAGTCTGGAGGAAAGAAGGTTTGGGGCAGAACTTAGAGCCTCTTCCAGTACCTAAAGGGGTTCTGAGAAAGCTGGAGAGGGACTTTACAAGGGCTTATAGTGACAGACAAGGGACAATGGCTTCAGACTGAAAGAGAGAAGAGTTAGATTAAATGTTAGGAAGAAATTTTTTGCTGTGAGAGTGGTGAGGCCCTGGAACATGTTTCCCAGAGAAGCTGTGGCTGCCCCATCCCTGGAAGTGTTCAAGGCCAGGCTGGATGGGGCTCTGAGCAAACTGGTGTAGTGGAAAGTGTCCCTGCCCATGGCAGGGGATTGGTACTGGATGATATTTAAGGTGCCTTCCAGCCCAAACCATTCTGTTATTGATCCCTGCTTGGGAGCAGTGAGCATACCCTGTCATTCCTGGTCTAAATGAGGGAGAGGGCTGTTAGTCAAACTCATTTTGACTAAATGAGTTAACCACAGAAGCCTTCAGACCAGGATGATATCTGTCTATCTACCAAATAACACTGTGGGCTCAAAAAATAAACAGAGAAAACCCTACATCTTAATTCTGGGAACAGACAGTTCAAAGATCCACATCTTTGATAAAGAACCCTGCTAGAGATGTATTAATGCAGAGGTCAAAACCAACTTTCAAACTCCTTCAGGGGAATTTTGTAAAAGAATATGTCCTTTCTACAAACCAGAGGGGTTTTTGTCACGTTTCTGTGGCCATCATACTTGCACAAGGTAAAATGAAAAAGTAATTATTCAAGGTTAATCAAATATATGACCCAGAGCTGAGTCAGATTTAAGGCCTGAATTTCAGATCCAATACATTGCAAAAAGGTTTGGTTGTGACTGCAAAGCTCAGTGTCAATTTAGAAATACAGATCTGAGCCTGTAATTTTCCCTAATACTTCTGGGATCTCCAAGCAGCCCATGATATTGGAATTGCCAGAATTTGCCCTTTTTATGATCACAAAGCAACACTAGAAAATGATTATTTTTCCTGAGATGAGATGAGGACCAGCCTGTGGAGAGAAGGACACACTGACTGTAACCAGCCAAGCAAAGAAATATGCATTTTTTTTCTTTCCTAGACCCAACAGTTTTGCAGTGACCCAAAGAGGGGAAGAAACTCCTGAGAAATACTGATGAAGATCTGATTCAAGATGTGGCCACTGTGAGGTCTCTTTATGATGGTGGTTGTGATGCATTCCAGTTTATCCTGCCCCAGGCAATAAGAAAGTCCAAATCCCAACTTATTACCTTCTAAAAACAGAAACATACACCATACACTTATTAAATGGAACTCAAAGGAAGAGTAAAATGGGTGAAATGTTCACAAACAACAGGATGCCATTGAAAGACACAATATGAAAGATTAAGTAAATATTTACTATCAAACAAAAAATAGGAAGAGAGTGTCCTCAGGCACACATACAGACCCAGAATAATTAAATGAGAGACTAAAGGGAGTTACTAGAAGAAAAACAACCTTTTTTCAAAGTCAAATAAAGAAAACAGAAAAAAAACCCTGACTGTAGGAAAGTAAAATCATAAAGGGTAAACAAATAGCTTCTTTTGAGACAGAAGACAAAGATCAGTAATCACAAGGAAGAGAAGAGGATTTTTCTCATTCAACATACTCATAAATGATCAGTAAAGCTTGGTGAAGAACAAGGCAATGAACGTGCTGATGGCTGAGAATTATTTCTCATATTTTTTCAGAAGTGCCCCTAGCTGAACAGTTGTAGAAATATCTTCCAGATATTGACTGGTGATAAATGGCAAATTAATTGCAAAGTAAAGTGCATGGAGGAAGAGTAACCTAAGTATATAATCACCAAGACGGGCTGCAAATTAGCTATTGTCACTCACACAGCTTTGCATCACTGTGCATATGCCAACTGAATAGTCCAGGCACCAAGAAGGCAAATTGAGTTTCAGTAGATATTAGGAAAGGGGCCAAGTACAAAGCAGAAGACATCATTCTGATACTCCCTGCTGCTCCAATGCCCACGTGGCTTTGGGAGGTTCTGCTTGCCCTGACTTAAAAAGGAGATGGTGTAATTAGAAAAGATGCTGAGAAAATCCCTCTGGCTCATGGGAGCAATGAGCTACAGAAAAAGATTTTGAAGAGTAGATCTTAGAAACAAAGTTGTCACAGAACAGACAGGGAAATTTTCTTCTGGATGAAAACAGGGCGGCAAGCAGAGAGTGGGAGACAACAGATGATTTTCACTGTGGGGAGAGGTCACGAGTAGGGACCTTTGCAGCTTAACAAACTCATAAACCATCTGGAAGAGGTGGCAAGAGGGTAAAATTTGTTGATGACACGATAGTTCTGCGTTAGTAAAAGTATGAGCCTGTTGCTGAGATGGATTGTGCAGAATGGAATGACTGCAGAGTTAGGTGGCAGGTGATGCTTCATGTCTGTAAAGATGAAGGGATGCACACCTGGGAAAGGAGCAATCCTACCTTTTCAAATAAAATGATGGGCCCTGAGCCGATCGTGATCACTCGGGTTCATGTGAGTGCAGTGTAAGAATGACATGAGCATATGGAGAATAACAGACAGGTTTGTGAAAACATCAGCTCAGTGCTTAGCAACCGTGAGGAAAGCAAATGGCAGGTTAACAATTAGTAGGGATAGAGAATCTCAGATTCACATGGTTTTATCATCTTATGAACTAAAACTGTGTCTACTTTTTTGTGCCATGTTCTCAGTTTCTAGTCTGCAAAAGGTCCCCTGATGGGGATGGTGGGATGGGGCAGCATCTACACCAGGAATGCCCATGTATCTCCAGGCTGCAAGCTCCATACAGGTCACAGGAAGGAGAGCTCATGGTCCCATGTAATCTAAAAGTCCAGCTGTTATGTTCAAAGCCTGTTAGAATACAGTTCTTCACTGAGCATGTAGGTACAATGCAACTGAGCTGTGGAGCTTCCCCTCTGCAGCTCTTTGTGGATGTTAAAACTTCCCACAGGTCTGAAAAGCAACTGGATCAACTCATTAAAAAACCCCATGGTTCAGGGCTATTAAGTCCCCAAACTACACATCTTTCTCAGGAAATGTCTAAGCTGCAAAGCTCTGCAGTTTGGAAAGATATTCTATTAAAGTATCACTGCCTGTGGCTGGTTGAACTTCACCAAATATTCCTTAAAATTTCCCAGAATACAACCACCATCAATAAAATGGTGGAGCTGGAGTAAGGAATGAGAATATGGTGTGTAACTGTATTCTCTTCACTCCTCCTTGAAGTTTTCATGTAAGAACCTGTAACTGCCCATGCATGGCACAGGGAACTGGGCGAAGGATGGGTTAATTTAGTCTGGGCGATCCTATGATTTTATCATTGCATTTTTGATTTTCATCATTTCTTAGGGACATCTTTTCAAACTCTCCTGAACTGATGAGTTCAATCACATGGTGAAAGTTTTGAGCTCAAAACTAAGTGGGTTTAACACTGACTCTGCTAAAGGAGTCCTGATTTGGAGAATTGAAGATGCTGTGATGGGTGGAGTTTCACAGATAATTCTGAGACTCACCAAACCCCAAACCAAATCCACAATGGTGGATTGGCTGCAATTGTCAGAAGAAAGGCTCACATCTGGCACTGTTCATGAAGTGGGGAAGGGTTGTGAGTCGATTCCCTTCCAAGGTGACTGGAGGATGGAACGGCATCATCTGCCAGCAAGGGGTAGGAGCCAACACCTTCCACCTGCACCTGGGACAGGGGAAGAAATAGGGAGTCACTGAGATCACTCAGCAGCTCCAAACACTGACATTCTGAGGGCAATGATGTGAAATAGCTGACAAATATTGCCTATATTATATTATTTTAGTATAATTCATGTATTAATTCCAGAGCAAGTGGTATCAAATAAGAGCAGGCAGGGCTCAGCAGCCATTTACCCTGAAAACTAAAGGGAAATGTTCCCCTCTTAGTTTTCTTCCAGCTTCTTAAAGCAAACTGTGAGCTCTGGGTTTCACCTTTCATGTCAGGGACTGAATATTATTTGGGACACATAAGAAGAAAAAAGAATCCATGGTTCTCATTTGCTACTATGGGAACAGTGGGAGATCAGACTTTGAAAACCAGACAAAGAAGGGGAAAGTCTGAAAGGTTATTTCTGGCATAAATAGCTAAAGAGATAAATACAAATGAGAAACACCTGAAATAGGAGAAGAGGAAACCTAGGAAATAATAAATGAACCTAAGACATCATGTGGGAGGAAAAAGGTCATTTCAGAGAAGTTTTGCCCTACTGGTTTCAAAAGGGGCAGAATAAAAATACTGCCTAAACTGCTGTCTCTAGCTGATGGTGAGGACTGGAAAGGCTCAGAGGGATGTCCAGTGTGGCAGGGTCTGTAAAAAACAAATTAGAGGGCAGAGTGACCTGGGCTGACTCAGCTGAGCTGCTGGCAAAAATTATCTACAGAGTGGGCAGAGGGGAGTCAAGACAATTGCAACTTTAGTGAGTTTCAGTTATTGCTCTTTTCATTGATGACACTGAAGGGAGGAAATACTGGCCAGGAAGTGTTTGTTGTGCACCAATTAAATGTGGTTAAAAATAGAGGGGGAAATATTAAGCTCCAATGTCAGCAAGAGTATACAAGGATTAATGGGAGAGCTACTTCAGGGGGAAATGGTGTCTCTCTACAGTTCAGTTCTTCAAGGGATTCAACAAAATAATGATAGAAAAAAAGTAGAATGTGGAAAGAAAAAAGTAGACATTTCAACAGAAAATAGAAGTTGGCTATGAAATTCCTTTGAAAGCTTCCTTTTAAGGATTTTAAAGAGTGTGAGCATAAAAAGTGAACTGCAAAGTTCTGGCAAGAATGAAAAATGGAAAAAAACCATTTCTCCTCTTGCAAGTATAAAATGTTAACATGAACATCCTACATTACCATCTTTTTTATAATAAATTATGGCAGGTGAGAGCATTGCAGAAGCCAGAGAGGTCCTTAGCTCAGGCCCAGACAAGCCTGTTGGCAGCCTCCAGCTGGGATGAAGGATGCCAGGGCAGATGAAAACACCACCTGAGGCTGCCCTTGCCGTGTCCTGCTTACCTGGGCTAACCCCACAAGAAATGATGCAACAACCCACTGGTTTATTACTGAGGTGCAAGAACTAGATCACATGTACCCAGCAGGATTAAAACATGGCTCTTGGAGCTGGCTGAGATTTCTTCAACATAACATTTTGCCAGGATAAGTAGATTGAAATAGAAATTTGACGCCTGCAAGGATTTCATTGGCAAAACACCACTGTGACAAGTGCTTCCTGACATGAAGGTGGTTGGGGATGGGACAGACAGCAAGCTTGCTCTGTCAGCTCAACAAAAAGCCATTTGCAACAGTTCCTGGAAGGGAAAATCTATCTGGGCTTTAAAGAAAACCCCAAAATATCACCCTTGGTTTGTGAATTCTGGGATTATGCAACACCCAGCAGCTGGGAGTGCATTGGAAGTGGACACTTGCCCTCCTGTTTTGGCCAAGTGTGTCCAGGGCCCAAGGCAGCACAGCTTTGCCCTTCCACACCTGGCAAGGAGGTGGCAGAGGCTCAGTCCTTTCCACTTCTGTATAAAGCCCTACCTCAGACCTGTCAGGCAAAGTGAAATCTAAAGCCAGAAAAACCCTTTGATAACAAGAACACAAACCCAGTTTGGTGCAAATAGGAAAGGATTCAAATTCTGATGATGAAAGACATTGTTCACATTTTCTGTATGTGTCACACAGACAATGTTGTAGCCCAACAATGTTCTCACTGCTCACTGGGTTAAATCTCTTACTTGCAGCACAATAAAGTAAATTGTCAAACATATTTCTGTCCACAGTAGCAAAACAGCAATTGATCCATGCCCCTAAATATAGGGAGGAAAATGTTAATATTGCAGTAAATCAAGTAGCTTCCCTCCCTAACGTATTTTGCTTTTCAGAAGTGAGACCTGAATTCTCAATGTCTCTCTGCTAATGGAAAAATTCTTAAAACCTAATTAAAAAGTCTCTATTCAATGGGCTGTGGAGAATTTATAGCAGTAAAACTGTCTGTGTCAGACAAATATGCTATTCCTGTGGGAACTAATGATGAAGGGACTACAAATAAGAATAGAGAGAAAAAAGGAGCTAAGGCAGCACACTGGGCTGGGCACTGTTTCAGACAGCTGGGCACTGTTTCAGACAGCTGTGTGGTGGTGTGAGGGGAGGCTGAGGAAGGGAGAGGGCTGGGGCCATGCTGGTGTCAGCCCTAACAAATGCCACTCCAGGAGAAGCTTTGGTGGGAGAATCTGAGATGTCCTGTGGGGTTTTACCTTTTCAAAAGGAAGGGGCTGCATCTGTGGTTTTGGTAAACCAAAAGGGCAGTAAACCATCCCAAAAGACAAAACTTCCCAGTAACATTACAGATCCCTCTGGAAGGGTGATGATAAATTCTGAGACACAACACCAGACCATCCTGAACACTCTGACTTCTGGTAACTTTTGGCTGCCCCAGCAGTGACCCAACAGGCAGGTGTTTCCTGACAGTTCATGCTGCAACCTGGCTTGGGTCTAGATTTCCAGAAGGCTTTGGGGAAGTTCAGGGGCAGATGCTTCCCTGGGGCTACACCATGAGATATGAATGCCAGAGGTGCTCCTCACCCTGGATTGTACAAGGACATCACTGTAGGACGTGTGGACAATGCTGCTGGGATCAGCTGTGCACAGAGTCCATCCACTCCGACTTTGTCCTGTGGTGCCCAGGACCTCTGGTATCTGCATTTCAGCTCTCAGCTGCACTGTGCTCTCAGGCAAAGGCCCATTAACCACAGCCAGGCTGAATAAGAAGTGCTGGTGAGATCCAGTGATTTGTAACAGCCACGGGGGCTTCTGGAAGGGCAACAACAATAACGTCTGTGAAGCAACACGTGTGCTGAGGGCAGGCTTTGCCACTGATGAACTGAATGCAAACCTGATGGACTTTAGGCTGAGTTCATGGCACTTCTCATTTCACCAGCCAGAGAACAAACACTCCTTTTGTCCCAAAGTGAAACCACTTTTTCCAAAGCAGAAATAGGCTCTTGCCAGCCAATACAGGCATGTTCAGCCTAGCAAGGTAATAGAAAGCAGCCCAACCCTCTCACCAGCCCTGCCCCTCTCAAGATACTTTGTTGGTGGCAATTGTCTCCCTCCTGCACCCTTAGAGACCCACTGTGTGAAATTCTGAGCCAGGGACTGGTGCAGAGCACAGGAACACAGCACTTTGCAGCCAAGGATCTCTCACTGGAGATATTCCAGAACTGCAAGGACTCGATCCTGGGCCATGTGCTCTGGGATGACCTGCCTGAGCAGGGAGGTTGGACCAGATGCCTCACTGTGGACCCTTCCAACCTGCCCCACTCTGTGATTTTGTGAAGGGCTGTGCAGTGGCAGCACTCACTGCCAGAGGGGTGTAAGTTCTTACAGACTGACCGATGAGTTTCTTGTTTCTGGAACCTCCTGTTCCTCTCTTCTACAAACACTGTTTCTGGGTTTTAGTCTCAGGGTGGTTGAACTTTGTTTGGAGAGGTTCAAAACCTCTTTATTCAGTTCCTTGATAACAAAGTAGAGAAACATTTAGAAATGCAGAGAACATGAGGCCCTTCTAAGGGCCTGATTTCTGAACAATAAGCCAGGCCCCCTTACCTGCCTGCCAAATGTTCTCCTCATTAGCCAATAGGAACAGCAACTTTAACCTAATGTCCATTTAATTGTTTGTATTAAGGAGGGCCACCTGCAAGGGGAGAAGCTGAGAGGAGAACTGTGTGAGTCAGAATGAAGCCTTGCAAGCTGGGAGCCCCAAACACGTGCCCTCACCTGAAGGTTTCAGGTTTGGGACTTTTCCCTTCATTGTCTCCTCTGATTTCATCTGGAGGTAAATCCCTGGCTCAGCCCCTTTCCCCTTTTAAAATATTTTTACATACTGAAATTGCATTAGCAGTAGAAATTTAAATGTCATTTAAATGATTTGTTGTCACTTTAACAAGTCCAGACATTTTTGTTGTGATCTATTCACATTAACTGTTATTTAGTAAAAGCTTTGTTTGCTATTCCTAATAGTATTATACAAATTTTGATTAGATCGTTCCCTATCAAGTTATAGGAGTGAACACATCGGTCAGGAATTTTCAGTCACGTTTTCATCCCATGCTCTGACTGAAGTTGGACATTGTTACTGCATGATGTAACAAAGTGATTGCTACCTAATTCAGTGATTTTTTTTTTGTATTAGATTAGTCTCTCAGATTTTCTATGTTCAAGCCAAATTATCCCTTTTTGGGATATTGCAGACTTGCAGATGGTGTGAAATAGTGACTCTGATGAGTTACCCTCAGTCAAAATACTGCTGAAAAACAGCTTTCAAGTAGATTCAGGTGGGAGATGCCACCAGGACAGCTGGGAAGTCCTGCAAAAGGTAACCTTGGCAATAAGACTTGCTCAGTTTTTGAAGAAGCATGTCTGGCCCTGGAGGGAGCTGGGAAGGTGACCTTTGTTGGCTTTAGATGGTCCCAGGGTCAGGGCTTCAGCTTGAGATGAACATTCGTTCCCCTTCACATTAGGTGGGTTATCCTAATGCCAGCAGGTCTTTCTGGTACTGCCCTGACCTCATTCACTTCACCTTTTAAAAGAAAGAAAGAAAACAAGTTTACTTGTGACCTTGGAGATACCAATTCCTGTGCTGTGGTCATAGCAAAATGGATGAATGGGAACAGGATGAGGACAAACAGCTTTATATGCTGCATCTGTCATCTTTATATTCCTCTATGATATAAAAATGTGAGTCATCTCTCTGCAGGATGATGGGGAGAAAATAAACCCTTAAATATTCTCTCTCTCCTTCTCTCTCTCTCTCTTCCTTGTTGGTTACATCAAGGTGGGTCTGAGCATGTAGACCTCTACAAAGCAGATGTGCTGCAAATCCTGTGCTTCACTAATGTTTGGGCCATTCCTGTTGTGAACTTGTTACTCTCTCATGACACAGCTGGAAGGAGGATGAGATTTAGGAGAAGGAAATAGTTTTCTCTTAGCATCCTTTTAGCTCTATAGATATTTTAAAATAAAAAATCAATATGTCATAGTGAATATTTGCTTTAACAGCTTTGGGTTCCTGTTTGCACCACAGGTTATCTCTGTGACTACATCACCTGAAGGTCAGTGTGGGTCAGTGATGGCTTCAGATGGCTTGTTGTGACTGCACCTTGTCACTGGGGAAAATAGCCCACCAGAAGGCTTATCCTGATAGTCCTGACTTGTTCCTGCTTGGGCTGGTGGCTTTTAGTCTGATTCCAGAGAAATGCAACAGCAGCCCTAAACTTGGATGACCAGTCCCCTTTTCACCTGCCTTCCCATACCAGGAGGCAGCAGAAGTGTCTTGGGCACTTCCGTTCATGCTGGGTCAGTGCTTGCTCCTGAAGAAACAAGGCTGGACATGCTGGATCAGCTCTCTGTCCCCAGCTTTTGGTGCCAGCCTTTTGCCCCAAGGTCTTGCCTAGCCCAATTTTCTCAGAGGACAACAAGCAGCAAGCTCTCTGCAAGAATGGAGCAGGAGAAAAGTGGATTTCAGCAGGACTTTTGTCTCGCTCCCTTCCCATTCAGCTAAACTTAGGGTTTAAACTTAGGTCTTTCCTCTCTGGTCCTCCATAGCAAGAATTCTGGGCCTAAACGTTAGCAAAACTGTGTTTGAAATGCTCTTCCACAGGCTGTAGGGTGAGATTAATTATTCATGTTGAAGTGATGGGAGCAAACCCCCTCTGAAATACAAGATCCCTGCAGGAGGTGGGGAGGGATGGGGTCACAGTGTTTGCATTAGGCAGGTTTAACCCTGAGCTCAGCACTTTTTTCCCCACTGCCTCTGAAAACACAAGTGTTCAGGGATAAAGCAGCAGGAGTTCAGCTTTAGCTGAGCAACAGGGAGGGCGGGCAGAAGCTGCATCCGCCATGGCTGGAACTCCCTGCCTGTCCCTGCCTGTCCCTGCCTGTCCCTATCTGCTCACAGCCTTGGTCCTGTGGCAGTTTCTGATCCCAAGGAGCTGAAACTTTGGAGCCAGTCCTACCCTGCCAGCCCCCAAGGCTGCACGGGAAGGGCTAATAATTGCAAACCCTGTGTCTTCCTGCAGATTTTTATTTATTCAGCAATATTGGGACAGGAAATAGGAAATACGAAGGCACTAATTACTGGAGATGGAGATCTTTATTGTTTCTTTATAAACTGAGCACGTTTGAATGTAGGCAGACCTGAACATCCACAGCTCTGTGTCCTGCTTTGTAAGTGGGCTTTGCACTCCCCCTTCTGGCAGAGGGACCAGCTGTGTGGAGGGAGGAAGAGGAGGGACAGTGGTGGTGGTGGTTCCCTGCAGAAGGGCAGCTGGCTGTGTGCAGGTGTGAGCATCCCAATCCAGCCCTGTGCGTCTCTTCCCTGTGCTCAGGTGGTCCAATCCTGCTTGTTTAAAAGATTCCCATTATCCAGGCACTGGGGACCTGAGGCTCATCCTTCTGTTTCCCCCTTGGCTCCCTCCCTCCACAAGCAGCTGAGCATATCTGTGCCTGAGGCACCAGACCTGCTACAGGAGAAAGGAATCGATTGTTTCTAGTTAATTTGTGTACTTAATGACCTCAGGATAGAGTTGTTTTCCTTTGGCTCAAGCCAGTACATGGATCACCCTGAGCACCAAGGTGGCACCACACCACAGGCTGTTCCCTGGCAGGACCTGGAGGCTGCACAGAATCACAGCATGGTTTGGGTTGGAAAGCATCTTAAAGGTCATTTAGTTCTAACCCCTCTGCCACATCACAGGGTCATAGTGTCAGCAGAGGGAAGGGGAAGGAGCAGACTCTCCGTGGCTTCCCAGGGCCACCACAATGCCCTTGCTGCTGTGCACATTGCCAGGCACCAGCCTGCATTACATCATTGAATCATAAATCATTTGGATTGGGAAAGACCCTTAAGATCATCAAGCCCAACCATAAACCTAACACTATCAGGTCCACCACAAACCCACAGCCCCTATACCATATTCTGCTGTCCTTCAACCCTTGGCACTGTGCTATCAGCAAAAGAGAAACAGAGCAGCAGGTGATGTGATGCTTGCTTGACCCTGGGAGCTGTTCTGCAAGATTCAGCATTATCTCAAAATGCAGGTGCACCAGTGCTGAGGTCTTAGCAAAGCACAGATCCAAGAGAAAGGCACAGACTGAAAGGCCTGTCATTATAAGCTGAGGAGAAATGGCAGCACTTCTCATGGATAGCGACCTCTTTCAGACTGTAGGAAGCAGAATGGGGCATCTGGAATGGCTGGGTCAAAATAACACATCTGCTGTAAGCATTATAATGACCCTGTGATGCCCAGAAACCCACAGTTTTCCTTGGCTTTTGGGAGCACACCAGGTTAGTTACAGTCTATCTAAAGCAAAAGATAAGGAAAATAACATGTGTGTATGTACATATACATAAAAAATATACACTTATATGCCATGCAAACATATACATACTCTTATATAATAAATACATAAAAGCATAGAGATATACAAGTTTTTTCCTAACTAATCAATGCAGATGCTTCAGGATTCCATTTGATATTTGATCTGCCTGCTCAATTATCAGAAATAGCTGTGAACTCAGGGGTGTATTGTCTTCCACTATAAATAGGCCTGACACAGGTAAACCCTCTAAGCAACAGGCTTTTTATCAAAGTAGATTATGGTCTTGGCCTGGTATCAGAAGCAGAATATGTTAATCTTCACAGTTTAATGGTGTTTTTCTGTGCCTACAGCCACAAGGTTGCTGTGCAGACTGTTATGACCCTAAACATCACCCTGAGTGGCTTCCAAGGGGGTGACCCTGTGCTGCTCTGCCTCCCTGTGGAACAGGCTGCTGGCACTGCTGGCAAGCTGTGAACATCAGCCATTAAAGTCTGGGTAGGTGTAAACACAGGGGGTGATTTGGGTGTGGTATGAGAGTGATGCCATTGGCACTGTGGGCGATGTATGTCAGGGATGCTCCATGTGACAAGCAAAGGGCTCATGCAAAAAGTCTCAGCTCCAGTGCAGCAGTGATGATGGATTTGGTCCATGGGGGACCTGCCTTCAGTTCCCTTTGAGGCCTTTCCCTCTCCACCCACTGGGAAAACTCTGCTACAGCCACCTCACTGAGGGTGCCCCAGGGGCCAGAGGTCAAGCCAGAAGGTCTGAGTCATCACAGCTGGCTGGGCACTAACAGCCCCAGCACAAACCCTTTTTCTCTATTTCATCAAGTACTGCCCATACAACAACACCTGAGAGACTCTTTGACTGACCCTATGCCTCTTATCTTCCTCCTTTGCCAGGGGAGCTGAAGACATCTGCATAAGATCCATTTCCGAGCTTTGTGCAGCAAGGATTATACAGGATGATGCCATAGAAATTTATTTAAATAAATCTTACTTATGTTATTAGCAGTAGATTTACTAAACCTTAAAAAAAATCCATTTTCCTTATGAATATTGGCTCATGTTTGAGTTCATTTAACTTGGAGAATGAAAATTGACTCGATCTTTTTCAACACAATCCTTAAGGGATGTTCTCAATGCCCCTTTATTTTTCCTGATGTCTCACACAACACAGTGAGAGGCACCCATAAACAATCTGAAAGCAGCTATTCAGCTTCACTCCCTGATTCTCTGCTGGTAGAATGGGGCTGCTCCCTTTGAGCTGTCAAATGGTTCGAATCACAAATTAAGTCAGCTTCTCAGCAACACAAGAAAGAAAGAAAAAAAGCTGCAGTAATTCCTGTTTTGATTCAGCAAAATGTTATATTTGAACTGCTCAAAAAGTAGCACTGCTGGGAAAGCAGATCTGCATGTCACTGTGCTACCATGAGTAGGAGAAACACAAATCATTGGCATCCCAAATTCTATCTTCCCTCCCTCCTTCTCACAGAAATGATGCTGGAAGTGTCTTCATTTGCTGTGTCCATCATGACCATCATGATCTTGCACTGAATTATATTTTACCTCTGCACATGGCTTTACATCTATGAATATAATATTCCCTTAATGTTTAGTATTTTTTGATAATGAAGCAAGATCCCTATGAAAAAATGTTCTGTAGTAGCACAAGCTAATTTCAAATAATTGATTTTACACCCAGTACACCTTCTGGATGCTGATGGAGAAACTGCTGAGCTTAATCCCTGGGTTACTGCTGAGCCCCACAGGAGATGGAGTCAGGATAATGTTTATCTCAGGCTTTAGACAGAACGTGTGCCCAAAAGAAACAGTCTTTTTTGAGGCTTTTATTTCACATCAGTTATGTTTGTCCAAAAGCACTGATTTACATTTGTAGAGCTTTTTGTCTGTGTTAATTTTTTTTAATCACTCTTGACTGACATGTTGTTAGCACATGTGGTATCCCATAATTGGGCACGTGGCTGCTCCAGGGCAAAGGCTGGCAAAGATTCCCAGTTCAGTGTCAGGCTTGTGTGGCAGGGAGGTTTGACCATCAAACTGGGCATTCTCACCAGCTTGGCTCTCGTTTATCACTGGCTGTGTGTTCTGCCTGTTGCTAAATAAGTTATCTTCAACATGGTGAATCACCAAGTCAATGCTTTTATATGTATGTACAGCAATATTTTTTATTTACTTCTTAAATTATGCAGGTCATGGGGAGCCTTCAAACAGTGCTCAGTCCAGGGACAAAATGAACAGGGGCTGCAAGTGCTAGGAAAAAAAGGAAGAAATGGGATTTCCTCTTTAGTGAGGCACATAAGCACAGAGTCAGAGGAGAAAGGACTTGCAGAGGGGTTCGTTATTACTCCTTCCTTTTTTTAGGAGTGTTTGGTGGGTATGCACTCCCAGGTAAATGGCAGGGGAGCAGTGCTGCAGCTCCTCCACTCCCAGCTCTTGCTGCCTTGCTGGAGAGCATGCACAGGTTGACTGCAGCTCTGGGAAAAACTGGGACTACAGATCAGGTGGAGCTGCACTTCTCTCCTTCACGCTGCAAAGCCACCAGCAGCAAAACAGTCCAGAAGAAGTCACGTTCCTGTACACTTCTGTGGTTTCTCTTGCTTCCCAGGAACTTCAACAGGGCCTTAAAGAGACCATTAAATGTATATATTATAACTATTAATTATTATAATTAATTGCTATCTACAAGGACTGATAAAGGCTCAGTCAACATTGCAGAGCTGGTGACGTCAGTGTGGTAAGAAAGGTGGCACTGCTGCCTGCCAAGCATGGGGGAAGAGGGGTTACCCCAGCCAGGAACAAGCCAGGTGCAGATAGTGCTTTGGGAACAGGCAGCCTTTGGGAACAGACAGTCCTTGCAGGACTGCAGAAACCCTCCCTGCGGGAAGACTGTAGTGTGGGCTGAGAGCTCTCCCCAAGGCCCAGGCGGGCACTGGCCTGTTCCCTGCGATGGTCTTGGGTCTGTCCCTGTTCTGTCCCTGTCATAGTCTTTGTGCTTCAGTTGTGTGTGTGATTCGTGTGATTATCACGAGTGACAAATGCCCCCTGCACGGGTCTCACAGTGACACCCCTGGTGTTTCACGAGGGGATGCTGGCAGTGCTCAGAGGGCTGCCAGGAACTGCAGCCACCACCCTCCTCTCCAGATCATCCATGTCCCAGACAGGGACCACAAACTTCAGGTCCCAGGGGAAGCAATGTTTTCTTACTGTCCTATTGCAATGGGAATGGGATTAATTAATCACCTGGAGAAGCATTTCTGAGTCTCCAGTCTCAGGCTGTCAGTGACTAGAGGATGATCTGTACAGCTGCTGCTAAAAAGAAAACAGGGAAAAAAAGAACTTTATAAATATGAATATGTGCCCATCCATACAGGTGGGTGAACAGGAAAGGGAAAACCACATAAATAAAGAAGCATCTCTACTTGCAAATAAAAAGTCATTTTGCTGCATGGTACAAGGTGGTCCCTGGCTTTGGTCAAAATTACTCTGTGGCCCTAGGAATCAGACTGGTGGGAAGTGCTGATCCCAGTGTAGCACACATGCAGAACTCCTGGCACTGCACAGCAGGCAGGGCTGCCAGTGATAAAAAACTTGCATTTGGCAACACACTTTGATGCTCCCATTTGCTCTACCTGCTGCTATCAGGGAGAGAAACAGCTCTGAGTCCCTCTGATGGGGGCAGGGGCTCCACCACAGTAGTCCTCGCAGCCCCCTCAGGCAGAGAGATGGGCTCTGCCTCTGGAGCCACTGACCTGGGCTCAAGTTTCTGTGTGGAGTTTAATCTCCACCAAGTAAACCCGTTTGTGGCTGTGAAACAGGGGGAGCAGAAGGTCCTGGAGGATGCTGGCAGTGAACCACAAACATAAAGCTCTTTAACTTTTCCTAAGCTTTTTTTTATTCCTTTTGTTGGTTTACTGGCTTATGTTTATTTTCAAGCCTATCTGCTTTTTTGAGGCTTTGTTCTATTCTCTGCTTCGCCCAGGAATACAAACACCTTGGAGGCTCCGTTTCCCAAGGCTGAAGGACAAAGAGGCCAGTGGGGCCACAGTTCCTTCAGGAAGGAGGAGAGTTTGGTGCCCACACATCACAAACACCGTGGGGACTCCTCCCTGGAGCAGGGGATGAGGATCTGATGTGAGTGGCAGGGACAGCAGGAAAAGTGTGAGGGTGCTCAGGGACTGACTGGGTCTGTGACAGGGGCAGCATGACAAGAGGCTTCACCCCAGAGGGTGTAGAGTTGAGGAAAAGGAGAGGGTGCTGCCTTTGGAAGGGAATGAAGGTATCCTTGGGGATACCTTGGGGTTTTGCCTCTTTCTTGCTGGAAGGCAGCACGTCTGCAGTCCTGGCTCCTGGCTTCCTGGTCCCCTAATCACTCCTTGTCTTGGTTTTGGCTGGGATAGAGTTAATTTTTTTCTTTGTAGCTGGTACAGTGCTGTGTTTTAGATTTAGTATGAGAATAATGTTGATAACACACGGATGTTTTGGTTGTTGCTAAGTAGTGCTCACCCTAAGCCAAGGACTTTTCAGTCTCCCATGCTCTGCCAGTGAGGAGCTGCCGAAGAAGCCACAAGGGAGCACAGCCTGGACAGCTGACCTGAACTAACCAAAGGGATATTCCATACCATGGAATGTTTTGTTCAGTAGAGAAACTAGGGGCCATTTGGCTGTGAGGGGCCGATCACTGCGGGAGGACAGGCTGGGCATCGGTCAGTGGGTGGTGAGCATTGTGCATCACTTGTTTCTCTTGTATTTTTTCCTCCCTGTCTCCTTTTCATTATTATTGTTATTGTTGTCATTATTATTGTTTGGGGGTTTTAAGCCAGCTATTAAACTGTTCCTATCTCAACCCACAGGGTTCACCTTTTCTTTCCAATTCTCCTCCCCACCATGGCAGGGAGGGGAATGAACAGGGTGCTGTGTGGTACTGAGTTGGTGGCTGGAGCTAAACCTCAACACTCCTGAACCTGTTGGACAGAATTTGAGAGAGAAACTGAAGGAGAAACTATTGAAACAGTCATACCAACTTCTGCCAAGTTTTGTGCAAGTTTTCAGCTGGGAGGAAGAAAGAGATAAGTGATTGTTCCCACTGAAGGAAAAGCAGGGATGTTTCAGGCTTTGGTTTGGTATCAGCTGCTGGGCTGAGGGTCTGGTGTATGTCCTGCCTCCTGCCCAGCCAAATGTCATGGGCAGGGTACATGAGGGGCAGCCAGGGGAGGAAAGGTAGGGATATGGGGATACAGACAGGTGGAAAAAGCAAAGGGCTTCTGAGGCAAGAGGGCAGCTTTGAGAGGCAGAGGGGATCTCGGGGCAGTGCAGAGGAGGCACTATAAAAAGCAGGGATTATCTTGGTGTGGGTGGATGTGGGAATGCAGAGCCACAGAGGAGCAGGGACACAGGTCCTCACAATCCCTGAGTGCCATGGCCTTGCCTTACTCCTGAAGCAGGAGGAGGTGAAGGAAACCCTAAATAGGTGGCCATCTTTCCCTTCCCTCTCTGCAGCCACAGTAAGAAGAAGTAATTTGTTTCTGGAGAAGTTTAGCTTCTACTTCCCCAACAGCTTTACAAGTTCCTTTAAAATGAAGTTATCTAATGGGTATCTGTACATGGCTGTACATGTGTAGCACTGGGTGCCTGTACAGAAATGTGATGGTCACATTTTGCCCTGAGCTCTCTATGGTGTGGCACCAGCCCACTCCTAGTAAAAAAGCTAATAAAGATGAAAGTTCTTAAATCTTTAAATAAACTTTTTTCCCTGTCATTGGTGAGTGACACAAAATAATTTGTAGGGGAAAGGTTCTTCTTCACTCTTACTGTCCAATTCTAAATTCAGCATCAGGTGGCAATAGCCAAGTATTTGGAGATGTGGACAATATACTGCTCAACAGAACTCTCTGGATCAAAACCAGCTCTTCAGTGACATTGTTACTCCACTGTAATTTTTTTTTTATATTTTAAAAATAAAAATACATCACTTTAAAATCTATCAAAGCATGAGAAAGGCTGAGGCTGTGATTTCCAGGGCATCCCACAGTGTAAGGAGCCAGCAGCACTAGCACTCAGCACTCACATAATTTGGAGACCCAGGGCCAGCACCCACCAGAGCAGACCTGGGAAGGTTGGTGGATGCTCTGACCACATTTCCGGGTGCCTGAGAGTCCCCTCCTGCACTGGGGAAGCTGCATCTCCCCAGTAACCTCTTCTCAAACAGCCAAGAGTGTGATGGGGACCATAACTGTGTCAGCATTACCCAGTTCGGGTGCCTGAGGAGTGAATCGTTCCGTGTTTATTTATTTATTTTTCAACAGAGGACGTAGGCAAAATTTTGCTGTCTGCTGCCATCTGCTGTGGGCTTAATATTTTCAGAAGCATTTCAGACTTGTTTCTGATAGAGGTAATGCTGCTGAGAGTAAGGATACCCAAAGAACAACACATGGAGTTGTAGAAAACTAATCTAAAACCCCCTGACACTCGACCCTTTATGCAAAATGTACTTCAAAAAGTAGGACACCTGTAGGAAGAAATTATGATTTATTGGTGATTTTATTTTTAAGTGCAAACTATTTCCCCTAAGTGCTTCATGCTGTGGTGGTTCAAGACACTCTTGTCCTTTCCTCTTCCCTTCCCATTTTTCACTCCCTCACTGCCCTCTCTCCCTCACCTGAAAGCCTCAGGGGACCATATTTATGGCTGGCAGGCTCAGAGCAGGGTTCTGACATGGGTGCCCAAGGCAAGGCTGTGCTCCTTGTTCAGCTGCCAGCCCTGTGCCTGCATTTGCCTTGAGTAAATACACTCCAGCATTAGGAGACGGGAGAATCATTAACTTTTTTTCCTCTTGCCCATTGCATTTTACAATTGCATTGCTCAGATTGACAGCTACCAAAGCTCTCTTCAGCAAAATGAATCAGTGATGGAGTCAGTTTTCTTTTAATCAGGAAAAACTGGCCTGGTCATATTTTGACATCCCAAAAAACTGCATTTTTAGCTCTCCTCTACCAAATCTTGATGCAAACTGTTAGAAAACTTTCTCATCTAACCCATGTCAAGGCTGGGGCCACAACCTGCTGTCCTCTGCTGGGGCTGGAGCTCTGCCAGCAAGAAAACGTGTGAAAAAAGCAACAAAACAAACTCGGAAGCCTCTGCTCATGTAAAATACATAAAAAGAGAGATTAAAGGCAATGATCAAGTGTGCTCTTTCAGTTCAGATAAGAAACACTTCCTTGTACCTTCCCTAAAGTCAAACACACCAAGTAAGCTCCTTTCTTACTGTGTTTCATGTAATCTCGGGCTCTTGCTGCCCACAAGTGTGATATTGGGCTATTTGTTGAAGAAAATAGATTTGATCTGCAGATCTTAAAACAGTGCTACATTCACAGAGATTCTGGAGAGCATTTACCTTTCAGGGACCAAACTGACTCTGTCAGCACAGCCAGGACAATGCACAGTGCAGCACTTAGGATGTAAGTTTTAAATCTGTTTTTTCTGGATGTTGAGGACAGTCAAAAAAATAAATGAGCCAAATCTATTTTTAAGCTTAATGTCCAGTTCTTGATGTGCATTTGCAGATTTGTCTGAGTCTTGTCCTACAACCAGAGTTGTGCAGCATCCCCACCTCTGTGCAGGGATGGAGCTGGTGCAGGACGTGCTTGCATGTCAAAAGCATGTTAATAGCATGTTACCCCTCACAAAGCTCTTTGGCTTCCTCAGATGCCAATCTTAGAAACTTGTTTTTATTCTTCTCTCTGTCTCTTTACAGAAATGTCCTGTTTATTTTTATATCTCAAGAGAAAATAATGAATTTCAGATTGGTCAAAGCAGAGTTTATCTATGTGTTTCAGAGTGTCTGGGAAAACTGCATGTTGACTAAAAGTCAAATCTGGTTTATCCGATCTTACCAGCTTTGTCTCAGTTTCCAGATTTCACTGTCATGATGACAGGAGCAAAGGATGAATGGCATTTTTCTTCACATGCTGGACACTTCTTGGAAAGCTGTTCCTTGGATGCGTTTCCTGAGGGTGTGTTACATGTTGATGCAAGGCTGTGCCTGCAAGCAGGTTGTATTTCCAAGGGATCCTATGGCTGTAACATAATCCTGTGTTGCAGCAACCATTCCAACCAGTGATCTGAGTTCACAAGCCACAAGATGTTTCATCAACATCTTTAATAACGTGGTAAATATCTACTACCTTAGTATGAAGATCTTAAACACTTCCAAGGCATTTACCATGAAACTCCTTATCAGGATTAGTTAAATCAGAGATGCCTTCAGGCCCCCCTGGTCTGACAGGCCTCTGTACATGCACATGTATTGCAGTAAATTATTTTCATTGAATGCAGAGAAGAAATTGCAAGGAAATGGAAAGGTTTGCTAACATGGGGCAAAAACTCTTTAAAAAGTTATTTTTCTGTTTACCAGTTCCTTCCAGCTGTAATACAGACTACCAGTAGAGACCAGTTTATCAGTCCCACCTCTCTCTGAATAAAACAAAATGCCCATCTCTGTACAAAACCTTTCCTACAGCAAATGCTCTAAATCCTCGTGTATTTTCACCTGGGTTAACACAAAGGAATATGCTACTATTGTGTTTACATTTATTGAAAAACCTCTGGCATGCATGTTAATAGTGGGGGAGGAAAATCCAGCTTAACAGTGACTCTTTTATATGACGGGGTTGGAGCTACGTGATAATTAAGGTCCCTTCCAACACAAAGAATTCTATGATTTTCTATCATGCCTATGCATAACTAAGACACCACAGCAAGGGGCCTTAAAAAGGCAGAAATCAGAAGGAAGATTCACAGGCTCACTGGGTTGGTTCTACCCAAAAGTGACTGTCATGGGGCTGGGGGTCCATGTGGTTGCTTGTTGGGAAGAGTTCAGTAGCTTTCTACATTTTACATTGGATTTCTTTTTTATAACAAAGGAGACTGCAATGAATACTTATCAGACAGTATTTTTATGAAAATAGAGAAGCTCAAAAGGAATTTTCAGGGTTTCTTTCAGAAATGTGAAATAACAACTCCATCAGCTCCAAAAGCAGTGCTCTCACCTCCAGACTGTTGATAATACTAAGACATGATCCGTGTTGGGCTGTGAAAATGTCATGATAACAAGCAGTGAATGTTACAACTCTTCTGAAAATACCTCAGGGTTCAACATACTTCATTTTAATGTTATCACAGTTCTGTCGAGTTGAAATTAATTCCACTTTCTGTGTCAGTTTTGCAAAAATGTTTCCCACTTCTTTTTAACTTGTCAGTTTTGGAAGTGCTGTTTCCATTTCGCTGCAGTTTCTTTAGCCAGGCAGAAGGTTTCAATGCAGTGTCCTGTGATATCAGTTTGTATCCACAGAACAGTGTGGAGGTTGACAGTTCACATGGGTTTGCTGTTCTTTCTCAATTTTGACCCGACAAGTTGCAGCAAGATTGAAGTTCCAATTCTACTGGTGCTTTCTTGCAGCAGTGGTGATGCAGATACTGATTTAGAAGCATCCAAAACCACATATCAGCAGATCATCAGCACTTCATCAGATGATGAGATCAATTTTGGCTGATGTTGAAGAGCTCTGACAGTATTATCCATTATTCAGCCTATCTCATTCCTGGAGATCAGTTCTAAACCTGATGACTTTCACCCCAGGATTTTTACAAAGGGCAAGTGCAAAACAATCAGGCATTTTCCAGCCTGACAACACAAGACTGGTACATTCAAATGGAAATCATGAATCCACAGCAGCGCTTCAGATGTTTTGTCCTTTGCCTGACTGTCACCAGGCCATCCATACACTGATGTGTGGGATCTATATTGTCCCATCAGGAGAGAGAGGGAGGGAAAGCAGGGAAGGTGACTGAGTGTGAGAGCCTTGGTGATGGTACTACATGGTGTTTAGCTTGGGAGTGTTCAATGGCCATTGCACTACATGGTGCACCCTAGTTAGAGTGATGATTTTGGCTC
This sequence comes from Pithys albifrons albifrons, assembly GCF_047495875.1. Lineage (NCBI taxonomy): Eukaryota > Metazoa > Chordata > Aves > Passeriformes > Thamnophilidae > Pithys > Pithys albifrons. Next base: position 121,865,527 of record NC_092458.1, on the reverse strand, counting down.
TCCAGCCTATTGAAAGGCCATAAAGGAGCTCCTCTTCCCTTTTTTAAGACTGTTCAGTAAACTCAGACTTTTTTCAGTAAAGTTACAACCTGTGTGTTGCTCATTTCAGAGCTCTTTACCACAGGAAAACACAGAAGATTCAATTTTTAGGGACTTTGTTCACAGCCACAGAATAAAATACTTGAATTCTGACATTTTTTCTAGCAGGAGTTGAACACACTTGTCAAAATTACCAACTTCCTGCTCCCTGCTTGTTTTCTGGCTTCCTAGAAAATTTCTGCTGCCTGTGCAACACAGCATGGACCTCATATATGGAAATTGTCAGGAAAAAAATTTTTCGTGGTTTGGATATTCCAACCTGATCTAAAGTTGCTCTAGTCATTTACTCATGGTGCTACAAAACTTTATCATGACATCATCCTGGGTTATCAGCCTTAGCTGTTTCTCTACACATGAAATCTGTAGCTGACAGTAAATACACATGCTCATCATCCATCATCCAGCTTTTTCTTCCATCTACAAGAGGCTGAATGTGCAACAGCTTGCAGTAAGTACAGTTACTAGTACCAAAAATAAATGGTAAAAAGTAGTCTATGAAGGTCCAAAGCTCAGAGCAGGTGTCCAAAAAAGCAGGGTCCTCCATGGGGCTGGACCATGATGTGGGTTTTCAGGAGACCAGTGCATCACCACTCTCCTCAGGTCTGCAGTTCTTCTCTCTGGGAAGAAAAACCAGACATGCATCTGCTGCAAATGCTCATGTTTCTGCCCATTGAACTCTGAAGGGGCTTTCCTGTTGTACAAAGGCAGCCAAAGGAACCATGAGGCTGCTGGAGCCAGTCCTGCCAGCTGAATTATAGTCACACATTGGTTTGGGTTGGAAGGCACCTTAAAGATCATCTTGTTCCAACCCCCTTGCCATGGGCAGGGACACCTTCCACTAGCATGGGTTGCTCAGAGCTCCATCCAAACTGGCCTTGAACACTTCCAAGGATTGGGCAGCCACAGCTTCTCTCCCTAGCCTGTGCCAGGGCCTCCCACCCTCACAGGGAAGAATTTCTTCCTAATATCCAATCTAACCCTACTCCCAGTTTGAAGCCATTCCCCCTTGTCCTGGCAGTCCAGGCCCTTGTAAAAAGTCACTCTCCCTCTTTATTGTGGGCTCCCTGAAGGTACTGGAAGGCTGCAGTTAAGTCACCCTGAAGCTTCTCTTCTCCAGACTGACTGGAGTTGTGATCCAATATAGGTGTGCCCTTTTCCGAAAGGGGAATATCTGGTCCCATTTACATCCCATTTCCAAAGGCACACTACTTCTACTTTCTTTTGGTTTGTTTCAAAGTCCATTATAAAGTGTCAATGTTTCTATGCTGCAGCTGAAAATCCTCTCTAAGGGGATAAATTGAGGAATTAATGTTTATACCTGAAGGATGTCCCTCTGAAAAATGATGTTTTAGCATTTAGCTCAACAAAGTTTTAGCTGTGTATTTTTTCCCCTTGATCTCTTTATAATGGACATCTGTGATTTCATTGGATTTGAGCCCTTCATTTGAAATGTCTGGGTGTTTGTATATGCAAATGAATTAGAATGATGTGTATATTTGAGGGGAAGAATATCAAGTAATATCAGAGGTCTCAAAGATTTAGAAATGTTATCCTGTCTTCTTTAACTTTATTGAGTGACAGATAGGCTTGTGATAGCATAAATCTCCATGTGCCATATAGGTTGTGAAAACAGTGTGTGTCATACAATACACAGACGTGGGCTGCACTGAAATTGCACACACAACCTTATTTTGGGCATTTCCTCATCTGTGAATATTTGATATTGGCAGTTTGGTTTGAGGAGGAAGTTTCACATATTTCACAAATGAGGTGGGGAGAGGAGTGATTTCTTCATGTGCCTGTGTTGCTGGTGCTGGAATAGCATCATTGCTATTTATTCACTCATTGCAGCAAGCTGGGTGCTGGAATAGCAGCACTGGCAGCACTGTCTGTGAGGACCAGCCTAGAGCAAGATGGAATGCACTCTTTGGTGGTTAAAGTGGCTTTACCACAAAGCTCAAATACTGACAAAGAGCCTGTGCACAGGTGTGTACCTGGGAGCTACATGCCCAGGATCCTGCCAGAGCTGTGGAGGATGGTTCACTTCACTTGAACTTGCACTGTTTAGTGCCACTTGAGGTGTGTCAGTGCACTTTGCTTGACCTCCAGCAGTTGATCTGGAAGGTCTCAGATCTCCAATATCTACCTGAGTCGTCACAGGGTATCTGAGCCGATTCCCTGTGGATGGTGAATACAACCCAGGGCTAGCTGCAGATCCTTGCCCTTCTTCAGGAACACCTGTGAGCCAGGCAGGACAGTCTGGGGTCTCTAAAATGGCCCTGGATGCCCCTGCTTAGGCATCATAATGCTGCCTGGGAGTCCCACCTGAAGCACAATGACTCTCTCTGCTCAGCTGACTGAACCCAGCATCTCTCTGCCAACAGTGGAAAGGTGCTGACAGCAGCAGACTTGGTCTCCACAGAGTGGGCCATTCTTGGCTCAGGTGAAGGTGTCTGCAATGTCCCGACTCCCTTGCCTCTGCTCTCCTCTCCTTCCAGTTAACATCATGTTCCCACTACAATTTCTTTGGCCTACTCAGCTTCATCTTCCCAGGCTCTTCTGTAACAGCCTCATGGCTTCAAAGTCATAGAATCATAGAAATTTAGGTTGGAAGGGACCTTAATGATCATCATCCCAATACCCACTGACATGGGCAGGGACACCTTCCACTAGACCACATTGTTCAAGGCCTTATCCAACCTGGCTTTGAACACTGCCAGGGCTGGGGCATCCACAACCTCCTTGGGCAATCTGTAAAAAATGCCTTCCTAATATCTAACCTAAACTTCTGCTCTTTCAGTTCGAACTTTGCCCTATTACTACAGTTCCTGATGAACAGTCCCTCTCTGGCTCCTTTGTAGCCCCTTCAGATACCAGGAGGTTGCTCTGGGGTCTCCACACAATCTTCTCTTCTCCAGGTTGAACAGCCGCAACTTTCTCAGCCTGTCTTTGTAGGGAAGGTGCTCCAGTCCTCTTACCAACTTTGTGGCCTCCTCTGGACTTGCTCCAACAGTTCCATGTCCTTCTTATGCTGGGGCACCAGACCTCTACACTGTATAGCCCCTTATAATCTCTTTCCTTGGCCTCCTGACTCAGCCCTTTCACACCTCCCTGCTCTGTCTCCAGACCCCCTCCCTAGTCATTCCCACCCACACAGATATACTCTCCTCTCCTCTCTACTCCTGCAGGGTGCTCCCAGGATCTCCCTAAAACCCCTGCTCCCTGCTCTGCCTGAGGACCTGCCCCAACCCCCAAACCCACCCCCGAGTCACATGTGTCCCTTTGACACAACTCAGCTGAGACAAATAAGAGACCAGGAGGAGCAAACAAACCAGACCTCCATCTGTTCGTGTATCCAGTCCAGGAAGGAAGTGGTTCGGCTGTAGACGCCTGGCTTGTTCTTTTCTGCACAGCCCACTCCGAAGCTGGTGGTTCCCACCAACTTCCAGATGCTCATATCTTCACATGCTAAAGGGCCCCCGCTATCTCCCTGGAGGACAAACGATTAAAACAAATGTCAGAACCCCAGGAAAGGAGGGGAATGTCTGTTTGGGGAGGTAGGGGGAGCGACATAGTCCAGTAATTCAAAATCTCTTCTTTCTGCTTTGTTCTGGGTCGTTACAGCAGAAGTTGGAGACTTTTGAGAGATGTGAGTCAGATGACATTTTCATTTCCCTGGCTCCTGGCTATTGAGCTGATCTGAGCCTAGGCTTGCAAAAACAGGCTCACATCTCACCTCCTTCCGTGCCTGCTCCTGCACTCTTTTCTGGCCCTTCCCAGACACTTTGCTAGGCAGATTTGACTCAATTGTCTCACATTTACGTACTGAAAATTCTCAACTGCTTTTTCAATTTTTTTTTTCTGGGGCAGTTTCCTGCCTTCAGAGCCAGCACAACAACAGAAAAAAGGGAATTTGGAACAAGCCAGTGGTGAGTAGGGCTCCTTCTGTCACGTGTAACTGTGCGCTCAACACGCTGTCTTTGGGCAGCAGTCCCAGACAGAGTGATGTGCTGGTGCCAGGTACCTCGCTGAGGGCCTTAAATGAAGATCTGTGCACCTCCTGCTTTTGTTTTATTTTGTCCCCTGTGTGATTGGGACTGAGCAAATCTGGTAATGTGAAGTTCACAGAATCGCAGAATCGTTTGGGTTGGAAAGGACATTAAGGATTATCTGGTTCCAACCCCCCTGCTAGGGGCAGGGACACCTTCCACTAAAAACTCCTGCCCTCTTGCTCCATGACTAGTTAGGTGAGTCCACAGTAGTGTGTACATGGATGAGGCCTGGCACGAGGTTGGCACCACCATGACTCTGACAGTGGTTTGGAATCATCACCACCCTGTGTTGTGAAGGATGCTCTGCTTCATCAGTGCTATGAATCCCTGTCCCCTCGAGTCGTTCTCTGAGTTACTTAAACATCTCTCTCTTTCTTCCTTCCCCCACCTCCCTACTCTTCAAAAATCACACACTTCTGATTCTCTGTTGAGGTACGTGTTGGCTGCTTTTCACCACAGGCTTTTTGCAGGTCTCTGGCGCTACTCACAGTGCAGGGAAGTGCAATTCAGCACAGAACAGAGGCCACAGCCAAGGCAAAGAAAGGATGGCACCATGCTGCAGCACATGCTACTAATCAAAATACGTCTTAAGCAAATTTATCTTCAGAAGTAGTAGATAAAGTCCTCAGAAGAAACATAAAAAGGAAATTGTAGCATATGAATGCATGCACAGTCAGTGATTGATAACCGTGGTAAGCAGAATAAATGGCACAAACTCAAATGTTTGGCCAAGAAAATCCTGGGAGTGCCTTCTGATAACTTATCACTCATGTTTTTCCATTGCTGGTGTCAATGAACACAGTTGCAATTTGGAAACTTCCATACCTGGCAAGTGTCTACCCCTCCCTTTAGGAAACCAGCACAAAGCATTGAAGAAGTTATGATCCCACCGTAGACATCCCTGTGATTGCAAATTGCATTAGAAATCAGAGGAACACCTGCATAATTCATGGTGTCCGATGTGTCACCTGTAAAAAAAACCAGAAAAACAAAGAAAACTTTCTGCCCTTGAAAATAATCACCATTTGTAAGCAGAAAATGGTTTAGTATACAAACAATTGGCAAAGAAGGGTGAAAGAAACACAGATAAAATGACAACACACAAGCCAGGCAACTTAGTGTCTCATCACTTACAGAAAATAGTAACTATCCACTCTGTAGACTTGTGGATTATCATAATATATAATACAAATTTATACATTAAATGTTTATACTGCAAGCTAGACAAACAATGACCATAATGAACCAAAAATGTAGTTGAACATTGTCAGCAATATTAGTGCCAAAATTAATTTATCGCCTTTTCTGTTAGTCAAGGAATCATCTGCAAACATCTGATATATTTTATAAATATTTATTTTATTCGGAGCCTGAACAGATCATTTCCACAAATGGAAGCATTTGCACACTGCCTATTGTTGGATCAGAGCTGACTTTTAATGTGGCAAACCTTGCTTTCATTTTCTCCCCACCTTTAACTGTTATCTGTAGGTCAGGTAACACTCTGTTCTTGTTCTCTGAACAAAGAGAACACGTTAAATGACATGAATGAGGAATGATAAAGAACAATTACCTGAGAATTCACGTATTTTCACATGAAAGTGATCCAGTGTAAATTATTGATTAACATGGCCTATGAGTCATGATAAAAAAAAAAAGTAATTCCCTTTTCTTTCTGACATTATTCACAGATCCAATTTCTGCATCACCCAACCTGCCTGAAAATACAGGGATGGTCAATTCTTGCATTCTTGCTGTGCTTTTTCTGCTTGAAGTTATGAAGAGCCCAACCTCTCCATTTCAGAGGATGAACTCATCCATTCCTTGTGATAAGTGTTTGTACAGCTTTTGCAGTTGAGAATGACCATAAAATTTAGGAATATGTATTTCTTCTCCCCCTTCCCACTCCCCTGATATTCCAGAAAATTAAATGTTGAAAAATGCCCAAGCAAAATCCTGTATTTACTGTATGTAAGATGGTTATAAGTAGTGTAATCATCAGCAGACCATTTAAAATACCTCCTTCCACAGTTGCTCCCCATCCTGACACCCAACACATTTTCCCTGCTGGGAAATGTTCACCAAAATTAGGCAGACAAATTGGTTCTATGTGACCTGTTTAGGAAAAAAAAAAGAAAGAGAGAGAGAGAGAGAGGGGAGAGAAATGCTTTTAAAATTCAGCAAAAAAAGTTTATGCCTCAGAAAAACTTGACGATTTGGCTTGCAGCAAAGTTCTTGCCAACACCACCCACTCCCCACATAAATAGCTTGGCAGTTCTGCAGGTATTTTGTCTTGTGGCCAACATGATGGGTTTGGAACAACACCCACACCATGACCAACGAGCTTGGAGCATGAAGCAACAGAAGAAGGTGTCGGTAGGTCAATAAATTGAGGGATGAGCAAACACAAAATGCTCAGCATGGGCAGCTGATGGGCAGACCAGAGGCCCCATGGCACGGCTGCTCTGGTGAGAGAAGGAGCTGTGCATTCTCTGTGCCCTTCTAAAAGGGCAACATGACACCTGGGGGGGCTCTCTGCTTCCCACCTATCACCTCATGGAGTTCCTGTGCCTCTGTGCTGTGGGATATGGCATGTCATGCCATATAATCAGTGCTTGATGCTTGCAGGGGCAAAGTGATGTGTCAAGATGAGCTGGTGCTGTGGAAGGGGAGGGCAAATACAAGCTATTACTGAGCAGCTCCCAGTGGTTCAGTTCTCCACAGTGCAATGATGCCAGCTCAAAGCATCAAGCCCCCAGCATGGAGCATCCAACCCCCCTGGGGTACAGTGGGTATCTCACTAAGGTGCAGAGTCACTACTGTTCTTGACAGCCTCCCAAACTTATTCCTGAGCAAAAAAACCCAGCATTAACCGAGATATAAACCAGAACAAAATCAAACTTAATTTTCATTAAATGTGAAAATTTAAAGTATTACAAGAGAATTGATTCTGGAATTGACAATCTAGATGTGCCAGAGAGCACCTGCTCCCCTTTGCATAGAGCTCACAGGGATTAGGAGGCATTGGCAGGTGATCCTACAAATTCATACAGTATTATTATGTATTATTTCAACTCACTGTGTCAGCTGGAGGTAGAATCCTGCTGAGAAAATAAAAGTAGATTAAATTTAAAAGCATCATTTTATTCAAACTGCCTTTTCTTCTCTTTGAGATTTAAGCCTGCTTTTCAGCTTTAGGCGCTGCTGAATCTCCTGTTATTCACAGAAAGGACATGATAAAAATCTCTGTGACCTCCAAGTAAAATGAGGCAGGGCGTTTATTTTAGATAGGAAAAATATTTAGAAAGAATAAAGTTAATGTTTGCTTATTATTAAATGCCCTCAGTAAATCAATACCAGAATGGCCTGGGAACATTTTGGAGCACGTTGTTGCTGTCCATGCCTGGACATGGAGTGCAGAGGAGTTCCTGATACTGATCAGGGTGGTTTGGGTGGTTTCTGTTGGTGTTGTCTGAACAGGAATCACGGCCTTGCCATCAAAGCTGCAGTCTGGCCACATCTACACTCCACAGCTACCTCACTGTTTTTAGAGGTGATGGGAATCCACTCCACTGTCCTGGGGCAGGCACAGGGCATCAAGAGAAATTCCCCTCTCTGTACCAGGAGAGACCCTTCTTGCTTTCTACTTGAAAAGTGAGAAAGTCAGGTGAAAGCTAACAGAGATAATTACCGTTAAGAGCAAGGGGTGCTGCCAATTTCATCAGTGCTATATCATTGCCCATTGTCTTGGGTTTATAATTTCGGTGGTATATGATTTTTTCCACTGAATATGGGTGAACCTGAGTGTCTTGCTGAGTCACAAAACCGACCTGAACACTCCATGAGCTTGGCAAGTACAGGCTGAAACAAAGAGGTAGGAGAGAGTGAAAAACCTTCAAGAAAACCCTCACGTTTTCTGACTGTCCTCTGAGCTTATGGACCACATAAAACTCTACAGGCACATAACTCCAGTCTGCTGGACTTGCTTACCTAGCTAGTAATGTTTTCTGTGTTTTGCACCTAATTTTTTAAAACGCAGAAAGGATGACTAATCTTATTAACACACTGGGTAACTGATATCTGTGCAATTATCTTTCTACAAATAAATGGGGGGGTTGTTTTAGCCCAGCTGTCTCCTGAGAGACCCCACAACTGCTGCCTGGCACACTTATGCTCAGCCATACTCCAGCAGCCCTTGTGGTAAGGAGTTTTCAAGGAGAAACTTTCCTTCTGGAAGGTGTTTCTGCCCCCAGTTCATGAGCAGGCACCAGCACACCTTTCATCCTCCATCACATGAGCAGCTCCTCTTCCCCTGGCTTCAACCCATTGGCATAGGAGAAGAGCAAGGAAAAAGCTCCAGAGATGTGAGTTGTTTCCAGCTCCCATCCCCATCAGCCTTTAAACACATCACAACCAACTGTGTTTTGAGGGACAGAGCTAAGGACAAAAGTCCTAGAACATTTAATTCCTAATTAATTATTCTTAGGGCAATACAGGGCTCTAAATAGGATCTAGTAGTGGGATTTGTCTGCCCCATCTTTCATCTCTACTGGATTAAAAAGCATCCTAAAGGACTTGCTCAGAAGAAGGAATCCATGTTGTGGGTGCTTAAAAGAGGTCAGGCAAATCCCATTTTAGCTGCCTAAATGTCTTTGGTGAAAGTGTCCTGGAGTTTGTAAGAGCAAGAAGAGCTCTCTTGCACTAATAGCATCAAACAAGACTGCAAAACCAGACAGCTCCTTATGAATATGAAAGAGGGTTATGTTTGTAATTACACAAAGGAAAGGAGTTTAAATAACTGTTTAACATCTATTTACAACTATAAGACCCCTTCAAACTGCATAAAAAGGAGCAGTGAGAATGTGGCAAAGGGCATCAAGCACAGTCCAACTGACTGACTACCACTGATTGATCCTGTCAACTTGAAAAGGATCCTGTAATTTATTTTGGAGCTCCAGTGGATCAGAGGAGACAAATACAAGTTCCCCTTGAGCTGTTAATTCACATGAAATGTACAGAAATTTCAGATTGGGATACTTAAAATCCAGCTCTTAAATGTTGTTTTAAGCTGATTTCCAGGCAGCTGGGAGTGTCCAGAACATCTGGAAACTGGGGCCCTGAATTTGGATGAGTTCTAGTGGAGGCTTTTTTCAATGAAGTCTCATGCAAGAAGAGACAGAAATGGTTTAAATGTTATGGAGCCCATGAAATAAGGATAACCCAACCTGTGCTGCAGTTTGTTTTTTGGAGAAAGCCGGGTGCGCTCGCAGTGGTCCCACCCAGGGAGGTCAGTGGGACACTCTGAGCAGGGGCATTTGGGGACTCACTCGTAGACGCAGTGGGCGGCCGTGAGGATCCAGCGCGGGGTGATGACGGAGCCCCCGCAGAGGTGGTGGCCCTGGAACTGCAGACTGACCTGCCAGGGCCACTGCCGGGGCGACGACGCATTGCCCCCCACGATCCGTGGCCCGTAACTCGCCCGGGTCCCACACGCTGCCAGACAGCAAAGGTTACAGTCCATGGAGGAAACACAGCCCTGCTTTTGGTCACCCTCAGCCCCTCCTCTCCCAGCCTTGATGTGGTTGGGAGGTCTCTGCAGCCAGACCATCCCCACCGCAACCCCACAGTCCACCAGGCTGTGGTGGCTCCTAAAAATTTATCCTCCTCTATCCCATCCCTGTAGCATCATTCCTGTCCTTAGGCTGTGGAGCTCATGTTTCTCACCTTCAGGGAATGCTTAGCTGAGTTAAAACCCCATGCTCTGCCCTCCTTACATGCACAGGGTCCCACACAGGCAGGTTGAAGCATCTCCTCTCTCCTCCTGACTATTTTGCTGTTGTATTTTGGTTTTCCATATCCTAATCTGAAAACTAGGTGACATGGAGAAGTGTAGGATGAAAGCTCAAATGTTAAAGCAGAATTTCCCTTTTGCTTCCGAGATGGCAAAGAGTAGGAATTGCAGTATCAGTCCATGGAATCAATCACAGTCCTTCAATGTCTACTTCCTACTGGGATTGTCACTGAAATGCCCCTGCTATCTGATGCTGCCAATCTGCCTTCCCAGTCTATTTTCCTTTTCTGAAATACTTTCAAACTTTACATAAGAAATGTGTTTCTTTGGTGTGATAAACCAATAGTACAGTATGCCCAGACTACACAATTCCTCCCAATTTTGCCATGCCATGGATAAAGAGGAATAGTTTCTGATTTCATTTTCACTTTTCCTGATTCTTACCCAAACATTTTAAGATGATCACATTGCCAGAAGTGCATTCCTCTCTGAGATGAAAAAACAGTGCAGAATTAGTTCCAATTCACAAATATTGGGTTCTTTTTTTCTCAATATTGTGCTATTTTCCTGTGCACATAAATATAAGTGGCTCATATATTGGAACAGGTACAAAGCCACGAATGGCCTAATTAGGGCATTTAAGTGAAATACTTGTCAGGAGCTTGGCCACCACCAGGAGCCTGCAGACCATATGCTGCCCTGTTGAAGAGTGGTTTGCTCTTCCATGAGGGAAGACACATCAGCAGTTTTCAACATGTGATCTGTAGTCTCCTTGGATCCAGACCTTCCTTCTCAGTGGAAGGTAACTAAGAAAAACAAGCATTTGTCAGGAGTAAGAAATGAACCATAAAGGGTTCATAAACGCACTGGGTAATATATAGGGATCTGTAAAGCGAAGCAAACTGCTCCATAATGGGAAAAGATAAGTGCCTGGGTCTATCCATGTGCAAAAAATGGGATCATGGGACAAATAGTGTTTTCAAATAGCTCATTTGAAAGCCTTTGTTGATTTTAATGGGTCTTGGATGAGATTCAATTTTTATTCCAGCAAGACTGCTACTGACTCCTGGTCTATGATGTGTAACAACACCAACCACTTATGAAGCACTCCATGCCTGAAGAAACAGCAAGAATCCCAAACTATTAGTAATTCCCCTTCTATTGGCTGCTCCCTCTGTGTCAGGATGAAGAAGCTGAGGCATACCTGAGGTTTGTTGCATTGTGCAGGGATGTCACTTGATCAGCTGAAAACCAGTGGCTGAGGGACACGAAATGTCTTTGAAACTGTTTTTCGACTGCAGCCACAGGCAGGTAACCTGAACTCACGTAACTGCAAATAAACCATAAACACAGCTCCCTCAGACAGCATTTCAGCAATCTGCTTAAATTATTCAGCAGTTTTGCAAACGAAAACCCAGGGTAGCAACCACAATAATCAGATTCTGACACTTGATAAAGTAATTCTACTCTCCTCCTATGCTTCCCACAACATGCATCTATTTTTTACATAATCATGTGGGGAAGACACAAGTGCAAGAAATGCACTGAACTGGCAGAACAAGTAAATTTTAATTCTAGTATTTCAATAAAGATTTTTATTGTAATTGGTTGGCACATTTATTTCCTGAGTCTCACTGTGCCCTTTTTCTAGAGTTACATTTTGCAGCAAGGAGGATGAATAAATTGTCATTTTCTCTTGTCTTCTTTGTTGAACAATTGAGATGTATTTTATCCCAAAAGCAGCAAGAGTTTATTCAAAGAGGCTTTATAGTGCTAACTATAGTTAACTATAGTGTGCAGATATTAGAAAGATGCTGTTGTAAGAAATAACTGCACACCAATGCAAATCACAGCTTCCAACTCTTTCTCAGTTTTGTGAAGGTTTGTGAAAGAATTTATGCTTTTTCAGGAAGGGGATCAGTCCAGCAAGAACTGAGTCACCAAGTTCTTCTGCAGTTGTGAGATGGACCTTAAATCCTAGCAAATGCCTTAAGAGGAATTTTATATACAGTTTTTCTACAGAGAAAGCAAAAGTGAATTGTATATACAGTCTTCCAGCCGAAGTAGTAAAATAAATGGAAAATGCTCATATAGTTTTAGTACTTCTCGGACAGGTTGTAAGCTACTAGAGTGACAAATAGGATTCAGGCACCTGCATCCCATAGGTAAGATTTAACCAAACCATTTTATTTAGCCATCATGCAGAATGTATAGCCAGAATAAAGGGTATTTGCAGTGTGTAAGTATTCAGGTCTATTTCCCACATCATCCCAAATCTTCTCAACCATTTAATTCACAAAGGTGAATTACAAAATCCTTTTTTCTTTCAAAGCATGAAGTAATACAAGGTTTCATTAAAAACACTGAAAACCTCAGAGTTTGTTCAAAATGCCAAATAAAGTTTCTGGTACTTGATGTTTATACCTTGAGAACCCCAGGTGTTTGCAGGTAGTATTTCCATATTCTGCTCTCCAATCATCAGAGCAGACTGTTCTCCAGGATCCAAAAGTGAACACTTGCAGCACTGCCTTCTTGCCACTCAACCTGACTTTGAGATTCAGGAGAAGAAAAGCCTGAGTGAGTTGAGAAGCTGAGCCATCAGGCATACAACAGGTACACAACAGTGTACACAACAGTGCACACACCACCATTGTGGCCTCTCTGTTTTCTGGCTCACTTGTCGTTTTTCATCCCTCAGATTCTTCAACAGAGTTTTTCTGTGCTTTTTTTCCCCTCTGGTTAAGAAAGGGAACTAAGGCACTTTGAGTTAGAATAGGCGGGAGAAAAAAGTCTGCACTCATGTGAATGTGTAGGGAATTCCAGCTCTAATACATGGTAATGTCTGGGGAATGTCAGCTTTGATACAAGTGGAGAAGGCTGCCTTGTCCTCCACCGAGCCTAAGCAAGTCTTGCTGATTGCAATGAGCTGCAGCTGCAGATTCCAGGCAGGAATTTCCTGAGGAAACCTGTGGTCAGGATAAGTGATTAAAGGTGGCTGACACGTTCTGCACTCCACAGCACAGAGAAGTGGATGCACCAATGTCCAGTTGCCCAGCAGGCACCTGGACCTGGGCAAGGGCACATGCCAGGGAGAAGAGAGGCTGTGCATGTGGTCACTGCTGAACGGGGGCTTCCCACCTGTGCCCACGAGCCAGTGTTATGGAACTGGAAAGGAAGACAAAAAAGCAGAGATATTGCCCTGAGGTCCCACAGAGGCCTGAAGGCTGATCATCTTGTATGGGCCAAAATTTCATTCCTAGTATTGCACAGAGAGAAAGTTTTGCTGCCTCCTTACCTGTAGGAGTCAGAACTACAAGTGCACTTATCTAAAACCCAGTTATTCTGTTTACTAATATTAGACTCCTTTCCCTCCAGGGCCTGTGTTCATTTTTCCATAGCACAGGACAGGGAGGGATCATTTAAAATGGCCCTGTGATGCCTGAAACTATCACAGAGAGAAACTCAGACACAGGTATAAATTTCACACACAGGGCAGCAAACTCTGTAGCACTGAATGCACGAAAGGCATTTGCTGGTCCCTCCCATTCCCACATCCATTAAGATAATATCAGGATTTTGCAATCTTCAAAACCAAGAGTGCAACTGTGTGCCAGTGAACAGAGCTCTGCATGTACACACCACACTGCAGTGGGGTTATACCTTGCAGGCAGACAAAATGTTGGCAGTCAAAAAGCATCTGGGCTTCTAATGGAGAAAGATGCCCAAAGATGCCCCATATGGCAGCTACAATATTCAGCAATCATCACATTTATTTAAGAGCAGTTTGATTTCTCATAAACTGTAACTCAGTACCTCAGAGTTTGCTCCTCTGGTGGTTTAGATAATCCATCTGCCTCTATATTTCTTGTCTCAAACTATACAAAGTCTTTACAACATGCATTGTGACAATTGCTACAGGAGGAGGTGGGAGGGATTTATAATCAAATTTAAATTACCACATCTGTACTCATCCTCTCCTTCTTTACAGTTGAAGACACCATTGCACCTGGCCGATTTCTGGATACACTTAAAGGATGATCGACAGCGAAACTTCCCAATGCAGTTGTATTGGACTAAAAAGAATGAAAGAAAACAGAGTGATGAAAACACACTGGGATACAGATTTAACACTTCTGACTTCCAATATCTGGCCAGATTTCAGTCTTGCTGAGGAAAAGGCAACTCCTGTCCTCTAGGAACTTCTGAAATACAACCTGGAGGTTGCTACATGTTGCTATTAAAGTCATCCATTAATAATGACTCGTAGGAGGAGTCAGCCTTGCTGTCTGTGCTGATTCCTTCCCAGGTCCCTCTACCAAGTTAAAGTTTCACTCCAAGAAGAATTCCTGCCTGGTACCTCAGTCCCTCAGCAGCCAAGCAAGGAGAACCTTGCAAAACACAGCCAGAGCACATTCTTTCCAAGGGGATGCCCAACCTCCTGGAAGCTTATTCCTGTTGCAGGTGTGAAGACACACCAATGTATTTGGCCCTTAGACCTGTGAGGGTCACACTTCCCAGTTGCAACTCAACTCACTCAACATTTTCTTTTCCTTCATAGAAGTTGGGTTTGCTAGGGAAAAGTTATTTAATTCCTTGAAAGCAAGCTAAAAGAAGTGAATTACAGGACAAAAGTAGGTTGTGGGCTACCTGAAGCCTTCCCCAGTTTCTAAACTCAGCCTATCACCCCAGGGGAGTCAGTGAAGTTTTATTAGAGAAAGGTTTCCTGGAGCTGTGTGTTCCCCAGTGTTGTAAATACTACACCAATCCACTCAGGAGTGCCAGACCTATTTCATCCCTACATGTAAATAAAATTTAAAGGCATCACATCAACAAGATTTTTTACTTCATCCAACAAGCTGCAGTAGTAGGTTAATTCCATTCTCAGTAAAAAGCTCATGAAAAATTAAGCATTTGAATGGTTAAGTGAGAACTTAATGAATAACTAATGGCACTCACCACCCAGGCCAATGGCAGCTGCTAGGATTACTGCAAGGAAGAAACCACAGATATATGGAAAGTATTTGAGGGAGGCAAAAGCATGGCACATTGAAGGTGGTTCAATATCTCCTGGAAAACAAAGAGAGAACAGCTCCTGTGAAGTTAAACCTAGCTGAGCTTGCAACAAAAGAGATTTATCTGACATTAAACTAGATGGCACTAGTAACTCCTGCACACACTTCATGAGCTGATCTGACCTGGAAGAGTTTGGATCCTCTGTCTCAGGGATCAGAAGGTTCCAAATGCTTTGGGGCTGCTGGTGCTCTCAGATACCCCTTCAGCATTCGCCTTGTGAGGTGCCTGAATTGTGCCCCTACAGAGCACCTGCCTCTCCTCATTGCAATGGAGAATATGAGAGAATTTTCATGGTGTACACCACGCTGCAAAGTTTTCAAGTATATGAGCACTTCTCCTGACAATGTGAGTCCCTGAATAAAGGTGAAATTCAGACCTGATTCGTTTGTGTCATAAAACCTTAGTGCAGGGCACAAGTATCCTCTCTGAAGGCTTCAGAAAGCTCTAGTGGACTAATAAACTCTTTCAGTGGAAGCAGCAAAGAATGAAGCAGTTTGAGCCTCCTCCTGATGTCTCCAGACTCTCGCTGGTCCCAGTGCTCCTTTCAACCATAACCCCAGCTGGATGCTGGGAATCCTGGGAATTTTGGGAATTCTGGAATGAGGTCAGAGGCCACACAGCTCTGCCTCATGGACCAGGGAGCTAAGTCCCATGAGTGATTCATTCCTCCAAAGCCAGGGTAATGGAGACAAAATAACAAGTAAGAGGAGCCTAAAGATTCAAACAGGAACGGGAATATTGGGAAAAAAGATAGGATTAGCTAGTAAATAGGTGTTCAAGACAAACAGGAGGAAAGTCATTGGTCCTTTTGGATTTGGAAGCAAGGTTAACTGAAAATTATAGAAAGCTAAATTGGCAAAAAAGCCCAGGATCCCCAAACTAGTCTTGAAAACTGTGTGAAAAAGTGATCATTCAAAGTTTTGCTATAAAGGCAAGAAGAGAACTGAACGATGGCTCAAGGCTGAGTCTTGAGTTTTCAGGTGAAAAAACGAGATGTATCTAAAGTTAAAATATACATCAGTAGTAACTGCTGAACATATTTCATGAGCTGGACCTGCTTACCAACCACTGACCTCCATAGATGACCTGGTATTGTCAATCTGGAAGACAACAACAGATTCCACTGAAAATAACAAACAGTTCACTTGTTTCAAATGTATACTGATATACAAAGGGCAAACTAGGGGGAAATAGCAAACACAGCTGGGTCATGGGTGGACACAGGAACTGGCAGAACCTTGTCTTCAATTTCAGGTCATACAGATCTTCATCCCCTCATTCTTCAAGCTTCAGATTTGAGATTGGCAGGCACTTGCACTCAGACACGGGTAAGGAGTGTCTGCCAGGGTTTATAGACTCTCTGGTACATCCCAGCCTACACAGAATCTCTCAGCAGCAGCTGAGTAACTAGTTTTTGGCACTGGAATTGGTATCTCAAATGCCAAAAATCTTAGACAGCTGCAGTAGCTAATGAACCAGAAAATTAAATGGCTCTATTTTCATTCTGGAAGCTCAGCCTGCCTCTGTTGAAGCTAATGGTTATTTTGTCATGAAACCTTTGGAAAGCAACAAACCCCAAGGCTGCTGTGTTTTATATTCAGGTTTTTTAATGGACCAATTTGCAGGTTGGAAAAGTTTCAAATAAGCCATTCCAAAATGTGTCTGAAAAGTGTGGGGGAAATGTTTGCTGTGTGGCTGAAGTGTGTGAATAAGGTGGCTGTGAAAAATGTTTGTGTGTGCAAGTGAACACAAGATGTCATCCCATCACTAAGCTGGCAAACCTCACTCCTGAGGGAGGAAAGTTGTGTTTCTTCTTCCACTTATATGATTGCTTTCCATGAGTGGGCAAGCATAGTTTTGTAAACATTAGCCACTTAGATTGCAAAGGGCAAACGTCTGTGCAGTATCCCTACCAGATCCATCTGCACTGGGGTCCACCCTTGCTTGTGGAATGAAGAAAAATCTTTTGAAGGTAAACTGAATTTGTGTTACTGGCGATTCATCTTCTGTAACAGAGATGATTTCAAGACTTCCAGTAGTGGGATGTGTCTCTTGCACCTGACTCAACAAGAGAAAAAGAGAAAAGAGAAAGAAAATAATCACCTTGTAAAATGTTGCCATTGAATCACAGAATGGTTTGGGTTGGAAGGCACCTTAAAGATAATCCAGTTACAACCTCCCTGTCATTGGTAGGGACACCTTCCACCAGCCCAGGGTGCTCCAAGCCCCATCCAGCCTGGCCTTGGACACATCCAGGGATGGGGCAGCCACAGCTTCTCTGGGCAACCCGTGCCAGGGCCTCACCACTCTCATAATGAAGTATTTTTCCCTAATATCTAATCCAAACTTCCTTGTAGCCTCCTTTAGGTACTGGAAGGCTGCAAACTGATCGCTTTGGTGACTTTTCTTCTCCAGGCTGAACAACCCCAGCTCTTCTAGCCTGTCTCCATAGCACAGATTCTCCATCCCTCTGAGCATCTTTGTGGCCTCTTCTGGCCTTGCTCCAGCAAGGTCCATGTCCTTTCTGTGCTAAGGACACCAGAACTGGACACAATACATTGTTACCAGCTTCATGTGAGAAGCACTTCCAGTTAATATACCAGCAAACTACTGAGGTTAATTTTTGTTCATATTTGTCTAAGCACCACATCTACTCTTAATGTCTCACACTGGTGGTGTGAATCCATCCCCTGCTCTATAATTGCAATAGGAAACAAGAGAAAGCCTAAAAACCATATGACATCCACACAGAACCTGACAGGATCCTCATTCAGGGACCCCTGAGTTTTACTCCAGGAAACTTCTGATGACGTAGCATGCAGTGAAAAAAACCCACAATTAAAATGAGCTACACTAGAATTCAGAGTAAATAGATTTAAAATGCTAATTTCTGCCTCTGATTCTGCACACTGGCAAAAGGAATCAGATTTTTGAACTCACAGTGATGGGAAATAGGTCCAGGTTTGTTAAAGACAGTGGAGCTGCTAAGCTGTAAATGCAGCATGTTTGCAGCCGGTCCCAGAAAAGGCTTACAATGACATATTTTAGGCAAAAATACGTGTTTTATCCATGACACTGTCTGCAAGTCACCTGGAATATCTTTTCACCTTACATCAAACAACTGCAATAAGGTTGACACTCTTTCATTTGATAAAATTTGACGTACATTTCAATGAATATTAATTAAACTTTGTAGAGAACCTGCTAGCATACTTTTTAAATATTAAAATCAAAACGTCTTCTGACTTGTGCATAATTTGCCCATCAGGAAACAAAACAGCATTGTGAAGCAAATTACATGAAAACCAAACGCTGACATTTCATTTATTTAGAGTCTATCACATGCTCCCAAAGCTTCACTCACCTCTTCCTGAGAAGTCATAGCTAAAAGCAAAACTGGTTTCTTTCTTCATTATCAAAAGCAACCAAAAGGAAATTCTGAGTTTGCTAAGCCCCTCGGCTCTGGGAAGGTTTCCCCTGAGCCTGCTCAGCCTGTTGCATGCGGCGTTATGGCAGCAGCCTGTGTAACCCAACCTGCTGAGGGATATCGGGTGGCCTGGCCACAGAAAGGGGCAGATAAAAATTCACCATGCCATCTAATTAGCCAGAGAACACCAGGCAATGTTGTAGCATTTGCAAACCTCTCTGTAACCCCTCAGCAAAGGAGCACCAGGCCGGGCACATCCTTGCTCATCTTCAGTCAAAGCTCGTGCAGCTGAGGAGCCTGATGGTCCAGATGGTCAGATCTGATGATCCAGAGCTGTGGGTGGCAGAAGGCAGCAGCCCCAGAGCTTCATCTCTTCAGCTCTTCTGTCCCTTGGTTTAGCCTTTGTGTGCCTGCACAGGGTTTTTGAAAAAGACCCATCCTTTAGTTATGGATGGTTTTTATAATTAAATGCTGCACTGTATTTTGGAAGTAGTTTGCAAGTGGTTGTCTCATGTTTCTGAAGTGGCAACTCATTTGTACTCTGGGATTTAGGAAATGAAAATGTATGCTCAGCTGCAACAAGTGCTCAAGAGCAGTAATAATTTGACTCCTTTTTTTCACTGAGAAATTGATGGCAGAGGGAGAAGAAGGAGGAGAGATGAAGCAAAAACCACTGCAGTGTAAGTGAAACAAGGCTTCTGAGAGCCAGTGAAGAAATTAAGGTTTTCCATACAAAACCCATGTCCCTGGAATATGGCTGCAATAAGGGAAGCTGCTCAGACCCTTTACTGTGCACAATGGAAACTGGCACTTCCAAAGGAGAGGACACCATATCGCAATCCTGTTAAACTGAGCCATGGCAACAAGAATTCTTCATCATCTCCTGTGTCATTCTTTCAGCAGCGTTCCCTGGAAATGGGAACACAGAGGAACATAAGAATAAAGTAAGAAATCTGACAAAGATGTATAAAACCAGCTGCATTTCTTGAGTTGCTCACAATGCTCTGATGCTCTCCTCACTGGGCTTCACTGCAAATGGTTGGAGAAGCAGCTCAAACTGGCCAGGTGTCCCAAGGGGAACTTTAGCCAAACAGGGGTGAGAGTTCATGTCAGGAGATGAGCAGCTCAGGTGACCCTTTCAGTCTGTGGGGTGAGATGTCCTATGCCCCACAGGGAGTGATACCTACAATGAGGACAGCCCAAACCAGAAAATAATTGTCTCCAACCAATTTATCTGCTCTGACCATACTGGAAAGCCTGGGGACCAGCCAGGGAAGCTCTGCAAAGGCTTCCACAGTGGGACTGGCACAACTGGAAAGGGCAGGTTTCTTCTCCCTGCTGCCACCCTGAGCTGCTCCAAGCTCAGCCTCAGGGTGTGATGTCTAGATGAGACGTTTGGTTTGATCTCACATGGTTGGGTTGCCCATTGCCTTTGGCAGAGAAGACCAAAGCAGGAGTCATGTATGATAGGGACAGGAGGACATGAAAACTGAGCCTAAAAGGAAAGGCTTTGGTCTACAGACTGACTTCTTACATGCTGCAGAATAGCCCCACTTGCCTCCCCCACAGTGCAGTCACAGCTCAGGTGGATTTCTTGGCTTCAAGGGGACAGTTTAAATTGAAAGGCTAAAAGATTCCATCTCAGTCCCTTCAGCAAGTCCACTCTGACTGTGGTGGTTACCTTTAGCTTCCATTCTTGTTCTGCCATGGTGGATAGGAAAAGCCTGCAGGTAGCTTTTGCTTTTTTAGCCACCCCACAACAAAAATTCAGAGATGCAGGTTCTATGAAAACAGGATGTCAGCTTTTGTCAGAAAAGATCACAAGAGGTTTGAGGGTGTTTTTTATTTTAGCTGCCTCTTTCTCTCTCTCATTTTCTTCCTCCCTCCCTCCCTCATGCCCTCCTCCCACCTCTGAGTTTCTGTCACAGTCTGCACAGGGCAGGGGAAGAGCAGAGGAGATGGCGGTGGCAGAGACACAGCTGTACGCCAAGGTGTCCAACAAGCACAGGAGCAAAAGCACCTCTGCCCTCCTCGAGTCCCTCCTCACCAAAGGATTCCCGGCTCATATCGCGTGAGTAATTCATTCACCTGCCTCTGCACAGTGAGATTTAAAGATATGAGGCATTTCCCATAAAATCCTGACGAGAGGTAGCTGGCTTTTTTTGATCAGGAGAATGTGCCGCTCCTGGGGGTAATTTCCCAATACAGAGATCAGACCTGTCTTGCTTGAATTTCATGTAGAGCAGTGTGTGTTGCTCATAGAGCAAAACAAACCTGCTCAGTATCCATTTCTATAAATATATCTAAAATATAAAAATATATCTAAAGTATATCCAAAGATGTGCACCCTTCCATGTCCTAAGTCTGAGACGCTTCACAACAATTTAAGAAGTTGACCATAGTTTGTTCTTGGATACAACCTCTCTCATTTTTTTCTGTGGGTGTAATTTCTATCCAATTTTTTCTGTGGATGTGATTTCTAACCATTTTTTTTTGGGAGGGGCCTGTCAAAGGTCTCTTTCTGGATGTAGTTTGAACGTTTCCAGCTGGAAAGTGATTTAAAAGATTAAGCTTTCCTTAACAAGATGCTACCTAAGTCTGTCAATTTTTTTGTCTTGAATCAGGCTCTTGTTCCAAAAATTCTTGTTCTACCTAGAAAATGTAATAGTAAAGAATATATTCTTGGTTACCACAATGGATGAGAGATTAACTGGCGGCAAGTAACTAAGTCAATAAAAAAGAAATATGGTGGTCACTCCTCCCCCAAGTGTATTTCTTGTTGGACAGCAAAGTTTTTGGGAGGATTTTCCAACTTCTGAAGGGCAAGTATGGACATTTTGGTTCAAACTGTTCTGATTATTTAAATGTTGAAGAACTCACAGAAATATTTTAGAAGGGAAAGCAGTATCTCCCTTTTAACTGAAAACTAAGTAAGTTGGAAAGGCTCCATTTGTAAGTGTTGCTTTTTTAGGAACAGCTGTGTTAGTAACAACATCAGAGGGGCCCAGAACTGTGGGTGCCTTGTCCCAGCTATGCACAGTGGAATTTTAGGTGTGGGTGGAAAATCTGGCTCATCATTTCTTTAGTGATACTGTAACTTTGGTCACCCCTAAGGAAGGGATAGTTCTTTAATTTTGTGTCCTGTATGTGATGTTTTTCAAATCTGCTTCGAAACACTTTCTGCTGTTACTGAGATGGTTTTGTGCTTCCCAGGTCAAAAGCAAGAAGCAGTGGCAGAAGTACTGTACAATTGACCTAAAATGACAAAATGTCCAAAAGCAATTTTTAAAATAAAATTTATTCCCTTTTATTGACTTTAGGAGCTTTGAAATTTTTATTGCATTTTTATAAACCCTTCTAGCTATCTCTGTTGTTCCCGCTGAATTGAACCATAAATGAAAGTATTGAACAGTTTCTTTTGAGATGTCCTGGCCTGAGAAACATGAGGCAGGTTGGAAGTACTATGAAATCTTTCACAATGTAGAACCAACAAGCCAAAGCAACATTTCCCCAAAGAACAAAACTGAAATATGTGGGGATCAAGCCAAGCACAGGATCAATAGATTTGGCCTCCCTTTCGGGCTTACAGAGGATGGAACTGTGCCAGCAGTTTCTGTTTTAGGGAAGAGACAGTTTATTCTCACTGTAAATTTATTTTTAATCTGCTTTCAACAGAGGTTTTCAATGGTTTATTCCTACTCTATATCTAAGAGAAAATGGTACTTGCAGAATTTATTCTTTGCATTATCTTTCAATCTTCACTGCTCATCTTTGAAGTGCAGGATGTCTAGTCACAGCCTAATGCACTCCTAGTGCCAAGGGCTCTTAAACCCTGATGGAAATCATGCCACAGCCAACACATATGATGAGACAAAAGGTGTGGACAGCTATGGAGAGGAGTACAAGAGAAAAACAAGATACCACCGAGCAGTTCATGGCCTCAGGTCTCATTTGTCTTACTATATTTATGATTTTTAAGGCCCTGTGCTAGAGAGAAGCTGAAGTCAAGTTCCATTTTGGCTTCAGGTCTGCTTGCACAGAGCTTGTCTCTGACTAGCAGGAGCAGCATGGCACAAAGTGGTAAAACACTCACTTTGAGGTGCAGTGAGTGGTTAACAAAGCCTGGCATCATTGGCCAGGTGGCAGCAGGCACTGGCACCTCAACAGGATAGAGCAGGAAGGGAGTGACAAAGTGAAGAGAGTGACAAAAACACGGGTTGTTTGTGTTTGATGTGATGGAGAAGGAGGGCTTGGCAGAGGCACGGAAAGGAAACATGCACTGTTCAGTCACAGAGGACTCAGGGTAGTTTTAGAGCAGCTAACTCGTGCTTTTGAAATGATGTGGGCATGGGAGTTGATTTACTTTATGGGGAAGAAAGGTAGAAGGTAAAGTTTGAGCGGAAAGGCTCACCTTGGCCCTCATCCATGATAAGCCTCCACTAGGAAGCCAGGCTTGGTTGCATACAAATGTTTTTAGCAAGCCCATGTGTAGTTTCAACACCAAAGAGAGGACAGAAGACTCAGAGGAAGCATCAAGGATGAGCCTGAGTCCAGCAGCTCAAAGCACCCACTGCGCTGCTGGTGCGTGTTTGGGTAGCACAGGAATGGACAGAGAACAAAAATGTGAGGAGGCAAAATGGTTCAAGGCCCTCAGGACCCAGTGGCCACAAAAAAGGGTCTCAAGAGAAAAGAGATGAGCAGATGCCAAGTAATTCAGTGGGGGTTTTGTCCCCTGTCTCTTCTTGCCTTTCATGTCTCTTCTGAGAAGTCTGTAAGTGGTTTCAGGTCTGGAAATTGGGTTCATAGATACAGACGCTGCTTAAACACTGGAATCCTTCCCCCATCACCTACTATTTAGTCACAAATATTTATTCATATGAAGCATATTGCTGACATATTAAAAGCTCTAGTGAGAAAAGGAAATGTGAATCAAATCTGACCCCAGAAAATGAAAGTTGCATTAGCAGAGGGAAATGTGAGATTTTCTCCTTCATCTTGGACTGAGCTGGTGGCTTAAATCTGGCTCCCTGCTGGCCTATGGCAATTCCTCAGTCCAGATTTCAAACACCACTATTTTTTGCTTAGTTTGTCTGTTGGGACTTGGGCCTGGCATCTTGAATCAGAACTTTTTTCCTATGAACCAAGAAAACTCTACTCTTACACTGCATGGATGGATGGATTTCCTAACCCTAAGGAAATCCACACAATCATGAGGGCTGCTCAGGAAACACCACCAGAACACAAACATCCTGTGGAAAGGACAGGTACCAGCCTTCAAGGAATTGAAGTGGAAAAACTTCCTGGAACACTTCAAGAACATTAAAACTTGCCAGGAAAAACCTGGTTGCAAGAGGTTCTGCCTGTGCTGGAAAACAGACTTGGCTACCACAGTCACTAAACGCCTTTACTTTCTAGGAATTTTCTTTCTCTTATTCTGAGGAATCAATTTTGTGTTTTTTCTAGGCAAAAAGCCTTGGTTGCTACTGGACAAAAGACAATAGAAGATGCAGCAAAATGGTAAGTATGTGTGATTTCTAAGGAGTGTTTTGCATTAAACCTGGTGAAAAATCCTCAGTTATGTGTGATCCTGTCACTGAATCTGAAGTTAGCTGCCAGAAAAGAAAACCAAAACAAAACCAAAACCTTGCATCTGACTTTTTTTTTTTTTTTTGCATTTATTTCACTGAGAAAGAGAACTATTTCTGTTTGCACTTGTTCTGGGAAGCTTGCAGAAGGTCCAAGGTAAATTAGAAAGCAGGGGAGGAAAGGGTGCAGAAGCAGCTATTTTACCCATCACTGGGGTTACAAACAGAGACAGTAACAACACAAGGTTAAACACAAGGGAAAGAGAAAGGCTCAGCTTTCAAACTGAGCTGAAAGGCTGATGGTCAGAGGGAGGTATTATGAGAATCAAAATCACTTGTTGGTTTGAACCCCACGAAGTTTCCCCCCCCTTTACCATGACTCTCATGGAGTATTTATATGTAATTTATGTGCTGTTAATTGATTTTTTTTGCTTTAATTCACCTTCAAATTAAGTCAAGTCTTTCCTTGCACTTTCTTCTGTTTTTTGTTTTGTCATTTTTTTTTCCTTTGGTTTGGTTACTTTTTTCTTCTTTTTTTTTTTCTTTTGTGAAAAGCCAAAGAAGCCGTTTGAGAATGGCATGTTCTTTCCAATGAATTTTTTTCAGGGATGCTACCACACTTTCCAACAATTACTCCTAATCCAACAGCTGCAAAGACAAACATACAGCATGTGAAGGACAAGGTGAAGGACATCAACACACAGCATATGAGTTTGTGACCTTTGCTTGTGCATTTTCTGATTGGTCTTGTTTGCTTTTCTTAGGGCAAAATAAAAAGTCTCTTCTTGAGTATTTTTTTAATCTTTGGTTAATTTTAATTCTGCCATTCTTAACATGTTCTACCCATTGCCTTTTTTCTCCTCTAGTCCTCTGTTTCCAGTTATGAAAAGGGAGGGCAGGGAACAAATCACTTAAAAAAGTTGGGGTGTTGTTGTCTAATTTTCAGACATTGATAGAAGCAAAGGTACATAATAAAATGTAAAGTGCATACACAAAAAAAAAGCAGGAAAAATGCCCATTCTCTATTAATATTTCAGAGAGAAAAATTTTAAAGAGCTTTTACTTCAGCTTTTCATTTATAAGAAAAGAGTAAAATTGTATGTCCTTTTTCTGATCTCTGATATGGATGCCTTCAACCACAGCAAACAAGAGCAAGAATTGCACACACTTACTCTCAGCGATATGCTCTCGATTTCAGGTTGCATTTCCACTGCAATGACCCCTCTCTGGATGACCCAATCCCTCAGGAATATGCCCTTTATTTGTGTCCCACTGGCTGTCTGCTCAACCGCCTGCAGGAGTTTTGGAAGGAGAGCAAGCGCCAGTGTGGGAAAAACAGAGCCCACGAGGTCTTTCCACACATCACCCTCTGTGACTTCTTCACGGTGAGGCACAAAAGATGTGCAAGGGGCAAATGTCAGCTGGGTGGTATTTGGTGGGACTGGGCCACCTGCTGGTGTCTGACACCAGAACTTCTTGGTGATCAAATGCATGACTCAGGTCCAGGTGTGCTTGCTCAGTGTTTGAGTGGGGGTTTTGGGGGTGGCTCAGTGACACTGATCAGCTAGAGCAACCCTGCACAGTCCAGGCTACTCTCAGGCTTTAGGAACTGTGTCCATTTTTCATGGATCCAGGATGTTAAACCATCCAGCAGGGATACTGTTATCATAGGATGCAGACAACTTATCTTGCATGTGGGAATCTCAGGGAAAGCTCTGCCTTCCCCAGAGAGCCCCATCATGGCTATGGTGGCATATCTCAGATTTTGCCCTTTCTTTTGAAGCTGAAGATTTTTGTGAAAGAGAGAGAAGTAGAATGCACAGGGATGGAAGGGGACCCAGATTGGACTCCAAGAGTACAACTGAGTTACTTTGTCAATAATTTAACATGGAAGTTTTGCTCCTGAGCTAAACTCCTGGTGGGCTATTTACTGGTTCTAGAGATGCTGCTGTCCTCCTGCTGTATGCTGGGTAACCCTCTAGAGAGCTTCCCAGCAGAGCTGCTTCTCCTGCCTATGGGAATGTGCCAGCATCAGGAAAGTACAGCAAAGAGTCACCGGCCTGGCAAAACTCTGAAGCCACCTGGAATCCAGTTTTCACGTGCTGATGGTGCAGCTGCAGCTGAGATGTGCTGAAACAGGCATGAGCTGGAGCAGCTGGACAAAAATTAATCTGTTAATCACACTTTAATGTGAAACCATGCCAAGAAGTTTAGACAGTGAACATAAGAAGTTCTGTTGCAAAACATTGAATGGTACTCCATGGCCATTAAACACAATTACACAGAACAAAAATGATTCATTAATAAACAATGCCATGCTTTTGGAAGGTGTCAGGTCTAAAGGCCTCTCTGGAGGAGACAACTGCATTGCAACCCTCTCCTTGTACATCTCTGCCCCGTTCCAGGTAGCATATTTCCAGGGATAAATGTACCCTCTGGGACTGTTCTCTGCTCCCTGGGTGTCAGCAAGAACTGACCGGGGCACCACACAGGCAGAAAGGGAGACTCACTGACCTGGCTCCCACCTCCTTTCCCTGACCTGTCCCCTCCTGTTTTCTGGATTCCCATGTCTTTTGTGGCTCCCAAAGCTGACAGGCACAGGAGAAGCCCTGTTGTTTTGTGGCACTTGCCCTGGTGCAGGGTGCCCTCTGCCCCTATCCCTCCACTCCCAGTCTTCTCAGTGTCCTCTGCATCCCCTCCTCCCTGTGGCCTGAATGGCACAAATGCCATCTTTGTCTCTTCACTTCTTATATTGCTTAACTGCCACTTTTTCAAGGAAGCTTGGCTCTGTACAATCCTCTGATCTGCAGTGGTTGTAGCATTATGCACCATATTGACAAAAATGCCTTAGGAATTTTGCTGGGTGTGCTGCTCAGCATCTGAGATCCTGGAGTTTTAGCAGGAGCGATTTCAGCAAAGGACTGTAGCATAACAATAACACAAATTATTACTTAGAATTGAAGAGGGAAATAATGATCCCTGTCTCATTTCAGACAGGTTACTGCACACCTGTCAAATGGTAAAATCTTCCTACTCAGGCTAGATACACCTCAGGTTGAAGGCTCCATCTCCTGTTATAGAACAGGGACACTGTGCTGATCAAACTGCATGATATTACTGATTTTAATGCCAGGCATTCCAGGCAAGTACATAGGTATTTTGTGTTTCCCAAGAAGTTTAATGCCCCATAGTTTTCTGACAGTACTGAATGACAGAAGCTACAATACTGGCTGTTGAGCTGGTGGGTAAAACCTGCTCCTCCTCTGTTTGTTTTCAGTGTGAAGACCAAAAAGTGGAATTATTATATGACACCCTAAAGCGAGTTGGTGACAGCTTTTCCCAGTGCTTCCCACCATCCATTTCCCTAACACTACATGCATCTCCCAGCTACCTTGGCTTCTTCATTGATGACAGTCATGCCAGTGTCCTCAAAGACTTAGCTCTGGCGTTCTCATCAGAGGCTTCAGCCCTGGCAGGTAGGACCAACACCAGAGGGAAAATGGGTGGGTCGTAGCACAAATGGTGCTTTCCTGTGTCTCCAGCTTAGCTGATGTTTTACTGCCAGCAAGAGCCCTTTCCTCATACAGATTTGGAGGCACAGTGGCTACAGGTTCATGTTTTAGACTTTGAAGACAGTGCTTTTGTCTAGAAGCTGAAATGATTGTCTCTGCCTAATACCCAGTCCAGTGATATTCCAAGAGGAATTCAAACCCTGATCATTTTTCTCCTCCCAGATGAAGCCAGGAGGCAAATCCAGTCTACATTTGTGAGTTGTTTTGGCATGATTAAACCCATGCCACTCTTCAAAACCATTATTCACAAACGTAGTAGTAGAGCTACTCTACTACTAGTTACTATGGTGTTGATACAGAGAAATGAAATGTGAACAATTCAGATCTGTATGGACTCTATGAAACAGAAACAGCTACCAGCAAAGAACGATCGGAGACACAGCTGTTGCTGAGTGGTAGGAAGGAAACACTCCCCAAGAGTTCTCAGCAACTCCCCAGAAGTTTCTCATGAGAACTCTTCAAGTTTCTCACAGGACTCCGAAGATGTACCTGAAAACAGTCAGGATGTTTTCATCAAAACACTGGACTTGTGAGATATGGACTATAACCAATTAGAATTGTAGATTCATGGTGTGAGATTCAATTTAGCCAATTAGTATGTAGCTTTGGCCCTATATAAACCATTTACAGTGTATTAAAAGATGGCATTCACTTGATCACATTGGTCTGTACTTGGTATCCTTGATCCTCTGTGAAATATTGTTTACTTTACTTTGGTATTTCCTGCATCCTGCAGGATAAAACAAGACGAGCTTTAAATGACCTGTGTTTCTATGTTGTGATGTGATTGTTTCATCCCTAGACTGCCAAGTGAAGCCCTGCCTGAAGCAGTTCCACCTCACCTTGGCTCACAAGTTCTATCCTCACCATCAGAAGACTTTGGAACAATTGGCCAAATGCATTAACCCACAGGAGCCCTGCCAGTGGGTGGCTGCTCTCTACTCACGGGACATGCGTTTTGTGCATTACCAGGTACTGTAATCACATTAATTTAAATTCCTTAGCTTGTGGTCAGACTCTTTGCTACAACCATCTTGTCTTTCCATCCTCAGAGAAAATCAGTGCATGCTCAGCACACTGTTTCAAAGACCATGGTTGTCCCAAGTGCCTTTTGGGGTTGAAAAACTGGACTTGTGAATCAGTAGACAATACCTTTATGGTAGGCTGCTCGACCTTCATGTCTCAAGATCTAATTCCAAACTCCATCTGAAAAAACTAATCTTACCATGAGATGAAAAAATAAAAGACACAGGAAATCATGATCATTGCATATTTGCTAGGATTTTTTCAGTTCACAGTTTCACACTAAAATTTCATTCAGCAAAAGTAGTTTTCTTGATTGTTCCAACTATAATGAAAACTGCACAGGCTCAGTTCTTGATGATTTTCTGCTTAACAGACTCTTAGTTAAAGCCAGTCAACATTTTTCCAGTTCTCATTTTCAAATTTAAATTATGGAATGGTGAACAGTTTTTTGTCAGATCAGCAAATTGCTTTGTCACGAGTCTCATATTGGATTTCAGTCACACTCAGTAGTCACAAAAACAGCCAATAGCACTCTTGCTACACTTGCATTCAAATCAGTCTGTGTCAGGTACAGGGGAAGAAAAAGTACTTTTATAAAAAACAAGTGCCTATTTTTACACATACTGCAAATGTGGTAGTGTCTTCCTTTTTCTCTGATGGAGTCCCAGTAAAGAGCACATCACAGAGTGGAAAATACAAAATGAACAAGCATCCCCTGAGCCACTGAGGCACGGGCAGCATCCTGACCCTGCTGCATGTCCCCTCCCCAGAGGCTGAGGGCCCTTTTCCAGTACAAGCCCCAGAACATTGATGAGCTCATGATCAATGCTGGAGATTTCATCTATGTTGACCCGACGCATCAGAGCGACGTGAGCGAAGGTTGGGTGATCGGGACCTCGCACCGCACTGGCTGCAGGGGGTTTCTTCCAGAGAACTACACTGAGAAGGCCCACGAGTCAGACACGTGGGTTAAGCACAGGTGAGGTGGGATTTTGGGGGTGTTGCTTTACATCCGCCACTTTGTTTTATTTTTTAAATGTTCCTCCTGGACGGGAGATGCGGACTGATGGGCGGGAGGTGGAGGCAACAGGGGCAAGGGAGAGGGCAGTCCTGAGGGTCTGGGTGGAATGCTGAGACACCTTCTGAAAGAAAAGAGATAGGACATGCACCCTCAGATACCCAGAGTTCAGAAGTTCAGCTGCTCAAAGGATGACCCCTGTTTGCTCCTGAACAACCTGAACACCCTAATGAATTTTAAAAGACCACTTTCTGACAGGCTGAACCTTCAGCCTGGCACTCTGCTTTCTTCTTTCTTCTCATTTCATGAGCTTTGAAAGTTAGGTTGAAATGAAACTACACAAATGTTGCTCCACCAGCTTGAGACCACCCCCTCCTTATTGATTTACCCTGCATCAGAAGGCACCTGCCTGGCTTCCTGCACTTCACTCTGCAGCTGATGGCACAGCTGATGCCACATGTAGATTAGAGCAGGTTGTTCTAAGCAGGGATGTTTAGGTGCACTTCTTGCTGAAACCTCAGAGACAGAGGCTTGAAGGTCCCACTTTACAGACTCACAGACTATTCTGAGTTGGAAGGGACTCACAAGGATCATCGAGTCCAACTCTTAAGTCAACGGCCCATACAGGGGATTGAACCCATGACCTTGGCATTATTACAACCAAGTTTTAACCAACTGAGCTAATCTCAGGGTCGCAGGGTTACACCCAATATGTGCCATTAGTTCATAATATTTTAACCTCATTTTTATGAGCTATATTCTAAATCAAGAGCAAAATAATGAAGTGGATTGCAAGTGTTCAAAAGAATTGAATGGAACATGAATCTTGACTTACAAGGGCCTGTAGACAACATTATTACTCAAAAATCTCTTATATTTGTGTGTGTGCTCATATATTTGTGTGTGTTGCTTCTGCTTTTTCTGCAGAGAATACATGTTTGGGACAGCTTCTGGATCCTCCCCTGAAACTGCAAGGGAATCTAATGTAAAGCTGAATGGAGAAACCCGTAATCCAAGCATGTCAAGGAGTATAACCAGTGTACCTCTTCAGGTAATTGTTTATTCCATTTTTTATGTTTGCCACATGCTTGTGCAGATATACTACTAATCAAAAGTAAATAGAATAGTAAATGCAATAGTATCT
The DNA here is from genome assembly GCF_047495875.1 of Pithys albifrons albifrons. Classification (NCBI taxonomy): domain Eukaryota; kingdom Metazoa; phylum Chordata; class Aves; order Passeriformes; family Thamnophilidae; genus Pithys; species Pithys albifrons. The sequence continues at coordinate 121,834,740 of NC_092458.1, read as the reverse complement.
TTCTTTTCCTCCCTCAGATTTTCATGTTTTATACATATATATATATATATATATGTACACAAACATACACTCTCGTAGTATGTGGTATAGTATCATAAATATTTTGTACTGTATATGATGTATATTACTCTTGCTTTTTATAAAACTCTTTTTGTTCCTGTTATAATAGCACAACACATGAGTTTTCTGTGCAGGTTTCTCTGAGCACAGCCTTACTGGCAAACTCTGCAGAGGTGTAGAGGCAAGTCTGATAAGTGAGACACAGGCACAACTTCCTCAACTTTCATATGGGTTCAAGGCAGAGTAACTGTATCTGAATTAGGCTCACTGTTCAGTTTTGGTCTTATGTGCAGATTCCATGGATGTCATCTTGGTGGTTTCCATGGTTTCACATCACATTTAAATGTTTCATTTTCTTCTTTACTTTTTAAGATGTGTAGCTAATGCAAGAAACTGCCCAGAACAGGTAGCTGGAGTGGTTAACAGCACTAACAGGATTATATTTTTGTCCCAGTTTCAAAATCAACAGGTATCAATTTTTTCAGTGTTTGCCATGGGTCTTCTGGTAGAAAGAACAGAGCAAATAAAGACTCTGATTTTTACCTACAGCCCATTTGCACCTGCATTGCACTGTTGGCTCTGACTGTCAGGGGTGCCAAGACAGCCCTTTCCAGCACACTGACATGCTGCAGAAACCTCACTGAGCCTGCTGGCCCCACAGCCTCTCTTCCTGCTGTGCTGGGGAATAACCCCAGGTCTGTTTGTGTTATCACCAGAGAAACTTGAGGGCACCTTGAGGGAAATTCCATCCTGGGGCCTCCAGGACACTGTGAGTGTATGACTGTAAGACAGAAACTTCTGAACAAATCACACGTCCTTCCTCTGGCTCTTGGTTGCTCTTGGTCTCACTTATATGGGTCAGATCTGTGGCAGAGCCACCACTTGCCCTGAGGAATGTGTTGTGCAGATGGGCACCTCTCCAGTCTAGAATTTCCCTAGCCTCTGGGTTCCTCTCAAGCAGAAGAGGAAGACCACAAAACCTTGGTTTTAAACTGATCTTGTGGGGGTTGATTGGTGTTTGATGGCAGAAATGCAATGCTGTTTAACAGAACACATGAATATTAACGTCATATCACTCCTTAAGAATTCCCTTCTCTGCTGCTGAAGATGCACATTGCTGACCTCGGTGATGCAGCATTAATGCTTTTTTAAAGTTTTAAAGCCTTTGACCAGTTCCTTGTTATCTTCTTCTCTGTATTTAATGTGCATTGCATACTAACCCCTGACTACCTAGAATTTATTTGTAATTCCATGCAGTCTGAGTTAAAACAAGCAGCCTCATAGAAGACATGGGTTCACTGTTGGCTTGGCCACACAGTTAAGAAAATTAGAATACTCTTTTCATTATGAAAAGAAGGAGAAGCTTGGTGTTAGTCCTGGTGTAAGAAAGGGCATTACCACTTAAATCTTAGCTAGTTTTCCTTTTTTTTTTATATCAACTATATGATACAAACTAAAGTTGCAATTCCTTCCCACACTGCGATTGAAAGATCTGTTATCTGCACTATCTTCCACTAGAGCAAACATAGAGTTAAAGCCCAACCTGTAGCCCATGAGGGTCAGGGATCGGACCTTTGACAGGACAAGAGGAAATGGCCACAAGCTGCACCAAGGGAGGGTCAGGCTGGACATCAGGAAGAATTTCTTCACTGAAAGGGTGGTCAAGCATTGGAAATGCTGTCCAGGGATGTGGTGAAGTCACAATTTCTAGAAGTGTTCAAGGAATGACAGGATGTGGCACTCAGTGCTCCGGTCTAGTTCATAAGGTGGTCAAAGGTTGGACTTGATGATCTTGGAGGTCTCTTCCAATCTCAATGATTTGACGATTCTGCCTCTTTCACTGGCCTTCAGTGGAGACCCAGTCAGGCTTATTATTGTCCTAAAGACAGGTATCTATTACAGCAACTCCTCTCCAGGAATCCAGAATGTTCATGCAGGTTATATACAACATCAGAGTGAAACCACTTTTCCCACAGCTGCCTCAGAACACTGCCCTGCGCAGAGGGGTGCTGGTGATGCGCCACGGGGAAAGAGTTGACCAGGTCTTTGGCAAAGCTTGGCTTCAGCAGTGCTTCACTGCAGATGGTGAGTAAGGTAACAGAAGGATCTTATCAAACCAGAACTAATTAACCTCCATAATAGGTACAAAAGATTAAATCTACTAAACACTGACAGAAAGCAGTGAGTAGCATTGCAAGTCAGGCCCAGCACTGCTTTGACCTGAACATAACCAGGTCATAATGTCCTAAAGGCCTTCATGTTTATGCTCAATAAACTCTGCAGACAAACAAAGCTCTCGTGCTGCTGACAGAAATGTGTCTCACTGACAGATGAACAAATCACAAGACCATGTTCACCACCACTTGTTGCGCAAGGTGGTGATTGTCAGACCCTCCCACCTTCCCATGCCTGAGTCAGAGTTATGTCTGTTGTTCAGAGTCACAGTACGTCACTAGACCAGCCTGGGGAAGATGAGCAAGAGCAGTCTGTGGTGAAAATGAAATGTCAGCACTGACCTGAATTAAAATCTAAATTTCCTGGCCCTCTCTCTCTCTCTCAAAACAAACAAACAAACCAAAAAAAAAAAAAAAGAAAAAGAAAAAGGAAAAAAAAAAGTACCTATGTTTCCAGGTGAAGAAAACTGACCCAGAACAGGGAAGTGTGTATCAGAAGGAAGGAGGGAAACAAGAAGGTAGTAGGAGTTCACAAGTGAGAGATTTACGAGGAAAGTCACAGCTTTGCTATGCTGGAGATTCCCCATGGTTAGTGTGTAACATTCACAAGAGATAAGGAGGGTGGGTACCTTCTGGCTGCATAATCAATGCTTTGCTTTCATTTTACTTCAGTTGAAATGCTGGGGCTTCATCATTCTGGCAATGGTAAAAGAATATAGATAGGGACTGGATTTTTTTTCACTTGAGTGCCACAAAGCCAGATTCTTATGATTTCCTCTTCTCTCACTCTTCCTCCCCATTTGCTCCTTCCAAGCTGGCAGAAGAGCTGCTATTCTGTTGGGACAGGTGACTTTCCAAGCCAGTGTTGTGACTTTAAAATATGAACCCTTTGAAGTAATAGCACCAAGTATTTTTCATCAGTAAGACACTGTCTCTGTCTGCAGTACTAACATAATACAGCTGCTGCCTCCCTTGTGCCACAGAAAAATGTCCCACCTCTTTTTAGGAAAATACTACAGAGCAGATCTGAACTTCCCCTCTGCTCTGCCAAAACGGAAAGACAGCATGAAGCACTTTGAAAATGATCCTCCTTTATCTTGCTGTGGCATTTTCCAGTCAAGACTTATAGGTAAGCTGGGTAATATACTACTGCAACTTTAAGGGTTCAGGAAGCAGGCTGCCATCATCTGCCAAAGCTCATATTGGCTTCCTACCAGTACTCACTGAGGTAATACTTCTCTGTAGGCAACTGCTTCAAGACCTTAAATAGTAAAACAGAAAACACAGCTGGCTGCTCGTCTTTGAGACTCACCTTGCCAGTTCCTGGCAAAGAAAGTTGGAAGAGAGAAGCCACAACACTACCTGTGCCCTGCTGCTTGTCTGCAAGGGATTAATGGCTTGTGCAGTTGAGGAGTGAAGGGTCTGGCCAGAGCAAGCAGCTTCATGATCAGCAAAGTGTGGTCACAAGGAGCTGGTGGATGGGTGGTGTGGGTTAGTCTGACTCAATTCACTCACCAGATGAAGTTTGTGCTCCCTGAGTGAGGTGCCTGACTGTGACAGCACCAGTCTGGTGCAAATGCTTGGCTCTGATGGTTCAGATGTAGAGGGACAGCCAAATGCTTAACTGCTGTTTGCAGGTTTGGAGTGACTCTTCCATGATTATTGTTCCAACACTCATTTTAAACTTTCTATTTTCACCAGAATGAGCTTTTCAGTGAGCTCAATCAGCAGGTAATGTGAAAAAATTAATAGAAAGGGACTGTCAATGTCTCTCATGTTGATGAAAGTACGAAGTTCCAAGCTGTTTCTTTTTCAGGAAGTAATTTGTAGTAGTTTCTCATCTATCATACCTGGCTGTTCCCATCCAGGGGAAGCTCTGCTGGACCAGGAGGTGATAGTCAGCTACGTGTTCTCCTCACCTGCCCTCCGCTGTGTACAGACAGCTCAACACGTGCTGCAGGGTAAGGCATCAAACCCAGCCAGGTGCTTCTGCCACAGTAAAAATGTCTTCATCAAACATCTGTGAAGTCTCTGAGATAGGTGAATAAAAAGATTTTGTGGTCACTTGTGGTTATCTTTAAGCAGGGAAGACGAGGTGTTTTTGACTTGCTGGTAACGCAGGCAGCAACAAACCTGCTGCTGTGTGTGCAGCCTGGGGGATACAATCCCACTGACTCTGGTCCTCACTGGTTAATCTAATCTTGTATGAAACAGAGGTGTTTCACATCAGGTTGAATTCAACATTAGTAGCTGCTCATCAAATCACCCCTGTCACCTTCTCCAGGAAATATTTTGAGCCAAAAGGCACATGTTTCCAGTGCTCTGAAGAACCTGAATCAGGGAAGACAGATTTCTCCCTTTCTTTTGCAAACTAAGCTTTATTAATGCCTTCATACTGCAGAACTTCATTCCATCTCTTTCTCCCCCTTCCATTATCTCTCTTCTTTTTTCATTTCCTGCCCCTCTTAAAAAATAAAAAAAAAAATAGTGTGTCTTTTGACAAGAGAACTCCATTTCTAACACTGTTGGACAATTTACTGCCCCACTGAGGAACACTGAGAAAAATGCTGTATAAAAACTGTAAAAACATTTCTTGCTTAAAGTTTATTCAGGTTGCAACATTACTGAGGGTTTTTTTTCTTCTAGCAGAGCTACACAAGAGAGCGTCAGAAATTATGATGATTATGATAATAATCATAATATAATAATTTGAAGTGCATTAACATTAGTCATACAAGAATATAATGGTGGTTTCCTTTAGTCATCACGATCCTCTTTTGTTCGACACTAAGTAATTTGTTTTCTTTAATGAAAGTACTGCAGCAAACAAGAGAGAATGTATAGCCTGAATGTAGCACTTTGAGTGTACCTTTCTCTAAAGATACATTTCTTGTTCTTGCAGGTCTTAAATTAAATCAAAAAGTCCAAATCAGGGTGGAGCCAGGTCTGTTTGAATGGACCAAGTGGGAAGCAAGCAAAGTAATCCCTAACTTCATGACCGTGGCTGATCTGGCAGGGGCATCTTACAACATAGATACAAATTACAGGTAATTGCTCCATATCTAGCTGATAAAGTTGTGGGGGTTTTTTCCAATGAGGTATCTTATCTATTTATATGTTATAAATCATTACACACGTGCAAAGATGAGGTGATTCTGATCAAATTCTGTGCACCCCAGGGCAGAGCCATGCAGGGTTTGGGAGAGTGATGAGCCTGACATGAGCCAGCTGTCCCGGTTTTTGGGACAGCCGGGATAACAGCTTGTCACTGTAAGTGATGTTTGAGAGGTTGTTTTTTTTTCTGTTTAAGTTGCCTAAAGATTAATACTGTGCTCAGCAAGGACTTTTTGGGGCCCTCATAACTTGGTGTGGTGAGAGGTGAAGCCTTTTCTGCACACTTGCAAACCACAGCGTGGCAGGAAATCATAAGCCTCCAATTCAGTCTAGCTCCTCATCTTGCTCTCAAACCAGGCTGCTCTGTGTTTGCAGTGCACAGCCAGATCCAGGAAACTACTCAGCTGATAAAAGCAAAGTACCTCTGGGATTTCCCACATATTCAAGAAGGGGGGGAAAGGAAACTTCTTATGTCTTAATGCATTTCTTACAGACAAGCAAGTATCCTCATTTGAGATTGCATGAAGGAACAAAATCCTTCATTTTCTTGGAGCATAGGGTTTTCTGGTGTGTTTTTTTTTTCCACCATCAGACTCTTACCCTAGTTTGTTTGGTTTTTTGTCTGTTTTTTTTTTTTCTGTACAAAATTACTTGCCTCAAAAGAAAGCGTGCAAATGGACAGCAGCGGGAAGTTCAGAGGAGAAGCTCTGAGCCAGTGCTCACTACAGTGTTCAAACCCCTCACAGCTCACTCAGGTCAGGGGGAAAAGGGAGTGGAGGAACTATAGACTTGCACGTATGATGCCAGTTTTTGCCCATCACATGCTGGGCTAAAAATCCTCAAGTCCCAGGATCTGACTTTACCATAGTCACCCATGCAAATTACAACCTTCAACTAGGTTGAGTCCCTGGTTGTTCCCTGTCACCAGTGGACCATATCCAAATTCTTCTGTTTCCAGTGCCACTAAGAGGCAACGTGAGAGGTGCTGAAATATTTGCTGCCCATGTGCTGTGTGCTGAGGTGAAACCACCCTGAGGTTCACTGCACCAGCTGCAGATACCCACAAGCTGGGTGCCTGGGCTGGGATGGTTATCTAGCAGCCTTCTTGATGGTGGAAAGAAGAGGATTCCCAAGATTTTCCAGCTCAGATAGTGCATATCGGACACTAAGGATACCATGAATTTCCCTCTGAAGGAGCTTATTTAAGCCCATTGACCTTGCTAGATGCTTGAGTTGCAGGCAGCTGTGGTGGGGTGGGATTAAGTCTGCCTCACTCTTCTCACACTCTCACAGAAGCCGCAGTTGGCAGGTGCTCCCTGTCCCAAAGCAGGATAAGCTCTGCCTTGGCTGTTCCTGCTTTTAAAGACTGACAGACACTGTATGAGCTGCTTATTTCTTTCCTCTTCATCCTCTGCATGGAGGACAGAACTTTCCCTCTTCACAACGGCCTTTTGCAGTCTGTTATCATGTCCTTCCTCAGCCACTCCTCTGAGCTGCACCCTTCCTGTCCTCCCCTGTGGACTGTGCTTTCTGGAACCCTCTTCACAGCTGCTCTCTGGATTTTTGCTTCTTGATCCTCACCTCACCTGTCCTGTAGCACTCAGAGCTGGACACAGCACTCTCAGTGAGATCTTAGTCTGGCCTGAGCACTCCTGTTGGTATTTAGCCTGGAGACCACCTGGGCTGGTGCTGGAGATGCTCAGTTCTGATGCAGGACAGCTGTTTAACAACATGATTGATACTGAAGAGGCAAAGGTGCCAACAGGACAACACATTAAAAAAACCCTTGCAGCTCTGCCAAAATAGAGACTAGAATGGAATCTAGAATTGTCTGATCTAGCCAATATTAATATTAGTTTTTACCTATTTTCTACTTCTGCCATTTGTGACAACTTAATGTACCAAGGATCCACCTGTGGAAGAACACCATGAGACCACACCTCGCTGCAATGTATTAATCTAATCTCATTCCTGCCTGATCACTGAATAAGGAGACAGTCAAATCAGGGTGAGGGGGACAGTTGTTTGTAGAAAAAAAGATTTAACATCCTGTATTGTATCACAACACACGGCTAAGGATTTGCCAGCTGTAGCAGTGAACACTTCCCATTCCTGGAGAAGACAAACTAAGAGGATGACATGAAAAACTGGAAGTGAGTTTTCGGAGGTTTTATTCTCTTGCCAAGAAGCTCTGATTTAAGCATCAGCCAAGTGGGTAGATGTCAAAGACTGGTGAGATACAGCAAGTGACTCAGTCCTGCTGCCTTTTTTGTCTGTCCTGCAGCTCTGGAAAGGCTGCCAGGGTCTCCCATCAGTGGGAGTCTGGTGTTTCCAGCCACCAACCCTTGGCACCACCAGCCACTGCACATCAGGGGAGTCCTGCAAACTCTTCCCTGCTGCTGCTGCACTGGAGCAGTCCCCAGGCCTCCTACAGGGGCTGGGCAGAGCTGGTGTCCTGGAAGCTGCTGTGGAACACTGGGACAGGTCTGTGCAGGGGGAATGTTGTCCATTGACCCAAGCCCCACTTGTCCTGTGGGGCTGTGCTGATTCACAGCAGTTTGAAGGCCTGACAATTATTATTTTAAAATATTTATTCATAGCTGGAAGAGCCCTGGTATATAAAAGAAGAAATATCTGGTATCAGCAAAAGTGCTCAGATACTTAGGATCCATTCCCCTGGAAACAATATTTTTTTAACTCTAGGAGTCAAAGTCTTTACTATCCATTTGACCAGGGGAAACCTAACACTCCAGGCAAGCTGAGCTAACAGTATGTCAGCCAAGTCAGTAGCCAGACCTTTTATCCAAGTGCCTTTTCTCTGGTGTAGTCATCAGTGGTGCTAACAGTGTCCCAGTATGTATGTAGATTAACATATATTTGTGATTATACTGTCAGGGGTATCTTCCCACTCTCTTCTCTGGTGCCGTCAGAAAGTTATGAAGACTATGTAAGCAGAAGCTCTGCAGTCATAAAGCAGATCATCACTGCCTGCCCCAGCAAAGGTAAACGTTTCAGATCTTTGTATATTCTGTCAGTCACTTTCAGAAACAGGAACTGGCGGAGATTTGCCAACAGAATCACATTTAATGTTGAGTCGTTGGTACTGCACAAAGCATAAGGTAGTCTCAGTGCATGTCCTGAGCTACACAGAAGTAAAATACTTGCAATTTGTGAGGTAGAAATTAAAAAAAAAAGTAAAATTAAACAGAGACAGTAGGGTAGTAAATAGGAAGAGTCTGCTTTTTTCTTGGTCCTTCTGCGTTGGGTTGTAGCTCAGCAAAAGATAATACACTTTTCTGGAAAGCTTTTTTCTTTTTCACTAGCACATGCCTTCTCTCACTAGCTGGCATGATACGACACACCAGATTTTTTTCTGCCCAATACAATACACTCTGCCACATTATCCAAAAGGTCTGCAGAGATGGGCAGCCCCAAAAGCACACCATACCCATCTGTTGTTGGGGAACCTGACAGTGCTGCAGCTTCCTTACTAACTTTTCTTGCTTTTTCTGGTGTACCAGGTGTCATCCTCATTGTGGGCCATGGCTCTTCCCTGGCATCTCTCACCTGGCCTCTGATAGGGCTCCCCAACAGAGACAGCAGTGCCTTTGCCCAGATGGTACGGAAGGTAAGAAGACTTTTTTGCATCAGGAAGCTTTTGTTTTATTGTACTTATAATAAGGAGTCTGATTATCCAGTGAGACATGTAACCACGTGCCAATACCAATGACATCATGTTTCTCATTCCAAAGGGAACCTCATGCAGTTTTAGCAAAGCACTGGCGTCATGAGTGTAACCTGCAGTTACATCCAGTGAGTCACTCTTTAGGAAGCTGAGTGTTTTTCAAGGCACTGTCAGTGCTCAGCTACAGAATGATGTGGAAAAGGGGTTTTCCTGCCAGTTTCACAAGTGGGGCCTGTGTTTGAGACTTGGTCACCAAGGTTTCTGTTTGCTTTGTGTCTTATCCCCACTGGCAGAATTCTTCAGCCCAGTTTTCCTTACCATCTACCTTGGTATGACCCGCCAGGGAATTCAGTCTCTAGATCTGTTTTTACTACTACTGTCAATGCATAAGAAAGGGTGGGTTTATTTTGATCATCAAACCCAAGTGTGAATGTGGGGTGATGACACAAGTTCACTTTTCACCCTTCAAGCCTCCAGTCCAGTTTTAGTTCATTTCAGAAGAGACAGCATATACGGGTCTGTTCTCTTCTGTAGCCAAGGCTGCCCTTCCTGCCAAAGCAATGATCCTCCTGGGTAACTCTGCTGGTAACTTCTCTCCTAGATCCCTTCACTGGGAATGTGTTTCTGTGAAGAACTGAAAGAAGAGAACAAATGGCAGATGGTCAACCCACCAGTGAAGACATTAACCCATGGAGCAAACGCAGCATTTAACTGGAGAAATACTATTGTGGAAGATTAAAAGGTTGGCTCTGCCTTTGCAATTGTCAAAAATGAGCCAAAGGAGGGTTATGGTTCAGCACAGTCCAGTGATGCATCCAGAAGACACACAGAGGGTGGGAATTGCCTTCTCTGAGTTGTCAAAGCACAGAAAAACACTTCTGAGTTTGGTGCCTGAGTTTTTTTATTTTGGTGACTGAGTTTTGTTTTTATTTTGGTGACTGAGAAGGAGGAACCTATGAACTGGCATTCAAGTGACAAATAACACTCTGGTGGTGAGGAAAGTATCTTTTAACCTTTTCTGAGAGTACATATGTGGATAAATAGATATCTAACTACCTGATTCTAAATTCCATGGCAAAAGGCACAGAAGTGGACAATGCTGTGTTTTCAAGACCAAACTACATGCAGCAAGAATTTCTCCTTTTTTTTGTTATTTTTCTTTTCATGCACTTGGATACTTTTAAACAAAATTGGGACTGAAACAAAGTTAGTGGATTTCCTGTTTACTCCATCAGTTCTCTGAGAGCAAATACCACACTGACTATTTACCTCTACTACACGAAGGGAGTCCATTTTCTATCACAGCAGCTCCTCATTCAGCAATACTCAAGTGACCCATATTGCAAAAGGGTCTAAATAGCTCCTTTCTGAAGAAAATTAAACCAATTGCTTTACTGTTACTGTTACAAAAGTGTGTTTCTGTACTGGTGACAAAACCATGTCATGAGCAGCTCTTAAGTCTGAACCCTTCCTGAGATGGCACTTGCAGGACAACAGCTTTGCTTTGTACTGTTTCATGCCAAATTGTATAATGGTGACAACACCTCCTGGATGGGTCACCCAAAATGTCTCTGTAGCTCTTCTCTGGGTGGTTTGTTTAATTAAGAGAATGTAGACCTGAAATCTTATGCACAAAGAGGAAAATGCCTTTCCACAGCCTGTTTTTCTTTCTAATTTTCATTTCTAGTTATCAGATAACTACCTCCAGGAGAGCACAAATGTTTTCATTTTCACTCCTCACTGCCTGCTCCTATTTGACATCTCTCTGCAGGCATAAAATCAGACGTAGGAGGAGCCTGGTCCAGTTCCTTCATGGCTTCTCATCTGGAAAGGACGTATTGTGTTGTTCTCCTGAACCAGGCCCTGCTGCCACTTACCTCTATGTTATCTCAGGAAAGTAAAATATTTATTGTTGGTTTTCTCTCTGCTTGGGTCTGTTCCTTAGGAGAATGAATTCTCTTGGGTGATTTGTAGCTAGAATGGTGGGATTTGTGAGAGTGGGGAGTAGGGAGGTGCTATTATTCTTATTAGATTTTATTTTGCTTTTAATTTTGCGTTTTTTGCGTAAATATATAAGCTTTTCTGTTGTAAGTTCTTTACAGAGAGAGTGCTCAGGCATTGGAATGGGCTGCCCAGAGAGGGGGTGGATTCCCCATCCCTGGAGGTTTTTAAACTGAGATTGGATGTGGCATTGAGTGCCATGATCTGGTAAATGGACTGGAGTTGGACCAAGGGTTGGACTTGATGATCTTGGAGGTCTTTTCCAACCCAATTGATCGATTCTATGATTCTAAGTTTAGTTATAGTTTTTTTCTCTTTCCCTCAGGGTTGGGGGAGTCCCTTTGACTCTCTGCTGGGTCAACCTAACAAACCCATCCAGCATTCTGTCTTCGGGGCTGAGAGGTGTCTGACAAGCACCTTTATCTGTGGGTGTAGAGTTTTCACTATCTCAGTCATTCGCCTGAAATGATTCATTCTGACTTTCCAGCTCCGGTGAAGTTGCCTGAGCTCTTGATTTTCTGGCAGTTCCATGATTTTAAAGTGAAAATCAAATGTCCCAAGGTCAAGACAGGAGGCGTTTAAATGTCAGGGAGTGTAACGAAGGACACAGGACTGCATTGCTGGTTGCAGCTTGAGCTCAGGAGATGGGTGGCTACAAGATGCAGTCCCAGAAAATGATAAAATCACCAAATGCCATCACAGCCTGTTCTTCATCAGGGTAAGCAGGATGCCATGCAGCACTGAGAGGATTGTGGCTTGGTTACTTCTCACATCTCATCCCAGCACACACTTGCTGTAAGCCAAGTGGGGCAGGTGTAGTGAGAATGTTTTGCTCTGAGCCCCAAAGGTGATGTCCAGGCTCTTCCAGGGTCATCAGGGAGGGCAGTGAGTCAGAAGTCTAGCTGAGAAAGGGCCACATGATACAAGAAAATCAGCATGTAGGAGAAGAGCAAGGTGATGAGGGAAGGAAAAACATCTCAGCCACTGGAGAAGCCACAAGTGAGGATCTCTCATTGCAACACCTTCTCCCTCAGGCTGGGTGGGGCTGGCCAACCTGACCTTTCGTTGGTGTAAACCAGCCCCTTTAGGTGCTCTTCCCTTTCCAAGTAATCAGTCCAAGTGTCGAACTGTGGATGACCTTATTTAACTGCCAGTAGTAACTACTTTTGCTGGCACAGTGGGTGGTACAGTCTGTGGATGCAGTCCATTGATTTTGTACGTCTGCTGCATTGATTGTATCTGAAAAAGTGAACAGAGACATAAAAAATAACCAGTGATCAAATACCTTGAAAATCTGTCAGATGCTACACTGATTTCAAAAGGTGTTTATCCTTTTCCACGTAATGTACTGGAATAACACAGAATGAGAATTGCAATCCTGGAACAGAATACTGAAATAACATATAGCTTTATTCAGGACCAGGCATAACAAAGATGAGAAATTTACCTTCCCTTGATGATCTAAAATGTCTTTGTTATTTAGTAAATCCCATAGCTCTCTATGTTTTCCTGCAGGGCAATGAGAGTGGCATGGTGCCCACACCTGGCCCTGGTCATGGCATGTCTCCAGTTGCTCCCGGGAGGTTTGAGTAATGCTCCAGATTCATGGAGGAAGGGAAGGAAATATTCCTGCTCCTCCAATGACACTTCATGAGAGTAGGGCATGATGGCACCCTGCCCACCTGGGAACAGAGACAGAGGGAGGTGAGCCCTGTGCTCCTCTTGGGCACGACTCACCTGCCTGCAGGGTATGTATGGAGTTTGCATTTACTGACAAGGAAAATGAAACTTCCTTCAGGGACAGGAGTTTTCAAAGCCACTTAAAAGACTCGTCATTCTTACAGCATTAGTGGAATAAAATTTTATGTGCTTTCATGAGAAAATTTCCTCTCTCTTTTCAGAAATTTTGTGAGGGATTTTTTCCTAGGCATTTTCTTATATATTAATCCTAGATTGTGCTGCAAACACGAGTTTGGGTTAAGAATATGGGTCTTCTTTTAAAATAACAAAATAAGATACCAAGTGACATCTCTCCCTTCACCCAATGGCATCAGAAATATTGTTAAGGTGGGTCTGTTTTGAAAACTAAGAACAGCATCATCTCCTTTCTTGTATCAGATTTCCTACACTGCTGCCATGGTGTACAAAATAGTAATGAAATATTTCTCTTTGCTTTTCAATCTTTTTAGTCTGCAGAGAATGTTACTAAAATCCAGTTCACAGCACTGTGATGCTATTACTGTCCATCAAGCTTCTTTCCATAATGAGTGTGTGCAGCTCCCAAGAGACAGGGGAGGGAAGGGGAGGGGAGGGGAGAAGGACATGGCTGAGGGAAGGTTTCTCTGTCTCTTACAGGTGTGGGTATGGAGGAAGGTTTCAATCAGTTCACCCAATCTGGGCACCAAATCAAGAGCCCACAGGGCATGAACAATACTTTTGACAAGCTAAATATGTTTAACAGGCAGGTCACTAAAACACTTGAACTAAAATCCCACTGTGCTTTAATTTTTTTCAACACAGATGCACTCCAGTGAAGTTTATTTCAGTGAAAGAAAGGAACTGAACTTCAGAGGATGTGGGAAAGAGGGTTTGAGGACTTAAGTATTCTCTTGGGGTGGTTTCTAATCCAGACACCACTGAGCTAAGTAGGTGAGGACAAATGCTTAATCAAACTACTGTATTCAGGTTATAAAGACTTCTTCATTTCTAGTGTTCCATTCAATTGAACAGAGAGAACAGGCAGCACACACAGGACTCCACCAGAACTATCTAAGTCTTAGGAATGAAGGGGCAAGAAAAGCTCCTGTACTCACAAGGACCCTGCTTTTGGCTTCCCATGTGAGCACAGATTCACCTCTAAGCCCCCTTTAAGATCAGAGCTGAAAGTATAACTTAAACACACAAGGTTTCTTAGTTGTGCAATATAGTGCTTAGGAGAGAGAGAGAGGGAGAATTACTAATGTGCTGTGTACATAATATGAGACTAATCACTAAACACAGGGGAAATGAAGAAAATGTCCTCGGAAGCTTCAAATCTGGTTTTTTATTAAGCAAAAGAAATAGGAAATTATTATTTTCCAGTTTCTTGGGGTTTTTACTCTACTTCTAAAAATAGATGTTGCTTTACTCCATTACAGTTTTCTTTAATTGGATCTATTTCATTACAAAATTATTTACTTTAATAGATACTTTTAGTACTGCCTTTAGACTCTGAATGTTCTCTTCATAACTTAAAAGTGAAAACATAAGTTCTTTGGATAAAGACATACAGTGAAGTTGATCTATAGTGACACTTTGTTGGAAAATACAACCTTCACATTTACATGACTAAGTAAGATCTGGTGTGATTGAGGGATGGGGAGGAGGATCAGCAATATTTTTAGACAACAATGCTCCTTCCACACCCTTTGAAAGGAGAATACCACCAAAATTTACTACTTCTAGGCAGAAGAGCTTGGAGAATCACTTGCATCCAATTCTTCTGAAAAGCAAGATGACAAAATTTTTGTGTATGTTCCAATATTGATTTTTCCAAAGTTTTTTCCTTATTCTAACATTAATATTAGTGCAAGGAAAATGTGCAGTTCTGCTGACCCAGAGAAGTCGATATTTCTATGCACTTTGCACAATTTTGAGTCTCAAGTAAGGAGTAAAGCAGTTGAGTGGATTTTTTGACTGGTGGTTTCCAAAAGGAGCAAATCATTTTCTCGGGAGCACTTTGTAACATAGAGACTTTCCGACATTCTTGGCTTTCCCTGACTGTATTCCAGACAGGATGCATTGCTTTTTCAGGAACACCACTGGAGGTCACTCGTGTACTAACAAACAGCCCAGTGTTGCAGGGAAAGAGAGAATATAAACTACCCAAAAAAGGATCTCAGCTGGACTCGATGACCGTAAAAGGAAGTAAGCTAGGAAATACGTTATGCAGATATTCCTCAAATTTACAGTTGATTATATTAAGACTAAAAGTAAACTAATTAATGTTTTAATTTAAAATAAACCAAAACCCAGAAAAAGAAAAAACAAACACCAGAACATTAGCAAGACAACTTTCTTTTGGATGTAGCTACAATAACAATGGAAATGCAGCACAACAATTTGCCAGGGAAAAAAAAAAAGAGGAAAAGAGAAATCATATAAAAATACTTGCAGATAGACAACCGTGAAAAGAAATCACAAAAAAATTACATTTAAGACAGAAGAGCAAAGATTGCATGGGAGTTTTCTCACAAGAAGTCATAAACTATTTATATCATATTTCATTCTGTGATATGACTTATTTCACTACCTCTGCTTTCTGTTAATCCATGTTTAGCACCAACTTCCAAACATCTGAACATATCTTTGCTGAAATTGAGTGTGTGTGGGGATTCTGTGCCTCTGCCCCCTCAGGTGAGGCCCCATCTGCAGAGCTGCTCCAGCCCTGGGGCAGGTTCAAATGATCTTGCAGGTCTTTTCCAACCCAATCGATTCTATGATTCTATGATTCTATGATTCTATGAGACAGTGGGGAAAAAAACTTTCCATGTTGGAGTGGTCAGGTCTTGTAATATGTGTCCCAGGAAGGTGGTGGGGTCACTGTCTCTGGAAGTGTTCCTGGGGTGTCTGGATGTGGCCTTCGTGGACATGGATTAGGGGTGATTGTGGTGGTGCTGGATGTTCCCTGCGGTCTCTTCCAGCCTTGGTGTTCCCGTGGCTCTGGGATTGCCCCGTGTCCAACACTGCCCAGGTGACCCCGTGGTGACTGAGACTGGAACTGCCCAATTCCTCACCCAGAAGGACACACTGGAAAGCCTTTTCCTTAACTATACTTTGCCTGTAAAGATTTCCTTCTTTAAGAAAGGAAAAAAGAGAAAATCCCTGTGTGATTGTATTGTACTGGTTTACTTGCAGGGTGGGTGGGGGTGTTTTGGTACCCACTGATTTTTTTTTGTTGTTTTGTCTCTTTGTTGCCCCTGTTTCCTCCTTATCTTTTCCCTTCCCTTTCCCTTTTCCTATTGTGGGTGCCAATTGTATACATATAATTGCGTTTAGAAATATACATATATATATACACACACACACACGCACACACACACACATATATATATATACACACTGACTTAACTCAGTCTCTTTCAAGCCTTTTCCCCCTTTTTTTTTATTTTTTCTCTGCTTTGAGGAGTGGGGGGAGAAGGGGGAGTGGGTGGCTCAGGGCTGGGAGGCCAGAATGAAACCAAGACACCATACCATTTCTTTGGCAGCAAAAGGTGCACCAAATAGTAACACCACAAATGTGTGTGTGTGTGAATTTGAAAAAATTCTAGGCAAGAACATTAAAAAAAATAATACAGCTTTCTTTTTCTATCAGCCCGTGACCTCCACGAGATAGGAGGTTCCCATCACAAAAAGGCTGCCAGAATAGAAATTCCTTCTTTCTGACTGCAGGACTGGATAGGGGAATTCTGCACAATGCAGTACATCTACACTGGCCAAGCACAGCAGTGCCTGTTAAATGAAGAAAAAAAAATTTGGAGAGAGTAGAGCCTTGGACTTTTCATTTTAGCTTTATTTTGATGGTGTTGTGGGTTCTTTTCCCTCAGAAGTGCCTGAAGGTGCCTGAGGGGGTGAAAGGGTGGGAAAGGCAGGAGTCAGGGGTGGGGGGGCAGGAACTGGACAGGGGTCTGGGGGTACCTGGGGTGTGGGGAGCAGGTCTGGGAATGTTGAGGAGTGGGGAGCAGGTCTGGGGGTACCTGGGGTGTGGGGAGCGGGTCTGGGGGTACCCAAGGTGTGGGGAGTGGGTCTGGGGATGTTGGGGTGTGGAGAGTGGTTTTCCTGGGGACCTGGGTCTCTGCCCCTGCCTCTGTCCCCTGCTCTCTGGAGCCATCAGAATCTGCTGCCTGTGCCGACCCCTGGGGAGCAGGGTGAGGGTTCTGCAGGAGCTGTGGGTACTTGGGGTTGCCCCAGATGGTGTGGATGGTGGTGTGTTTCCAGTTCTCCTGAGACAGCTCTTGGTGAGTGTTGCATCCCTCTTGGAACAACTCCAGGTCTCCTCTGATGCTGACTTCCCCTTTGGGACAACTCTGGGTCTCCTCTGACTTCCCCTTTGGGTAACATTGGGTGTCCTCTGACTTCCCACCAGGACAGCTCCTGCTTAGTGGCGCCTTCCCACTGGCAAAGCATTTTGTCACTGTCATCTTCTACTTGGGACAGCTCTTCGTCTCTCTTGCCTTCCAGGTGGGACAGCTCTTGGACTTTCATGTCTACCCCTGAGGAAGAGACCAGCGAGATCATTCTGTCACAGTGTCACCCCAGCACCACCATCATCACCCCTAAACCATGGTTGCCAGTTCCACATCCATCCCTGTGGCTGGGAACAGAGAATTGGCAAAGGAAAAGGAGCAACTCGGAACTGCTCCATGGGCAAATGCAAAAGAGTGACATACTGGGGAAAACTGAAACACAGTGGGACAGCTCACACAACTACAGCTCTCCAATGAAGGCTCATTAGGAAATGAAGGGCTTATTAGTAAAGACAGACTGGGCAAATTTGGAGGACAGTTTTCCTCTATTTGAAGAAGCAGCTTGAACACAAGGGACCGTTATTTATATGGACAACATCTTGGCCGAGAGCTCCTGAATCATGGAGAAATTAAGTGTGGCAGTGTGTTGGGAATTTGTTACAGAGCCTCTTCCTCACTCTCATAAGGTGACAGTGGCCTTCAATCAGCTTAAGGCAGGCACATGGTAAAGAAGGAACTTTGGACTGAGATGAAACACACCAAAAAACAAAACAAAACAACCTGAAACAAACAAAAATGTAGTAGTATACAGAAAGCAGAAGTGAAAATAGACTACAAAGAAAGAATTGAAAAACACTGCACTGGTGGATTAGGATAAAAAAATCAGTTTGAGTTCAAAGTGGAAAGGAGAGATTTAGGGCAACAAGAAGAAATTCTACAGATGCACAAACAGCAGCCAAATAAAGGAGGAAAATGGAGGCCTGTGATGGTGAAAGCCAAGCAGTGCCTTTGTCTTCACAAGCAAGACCTCCAAGGCTCTGTGCCCAGAGGCAGGTTCAACAAAAAGAACAACTACCAAGAATGGGAGAAGATTAAAACTTGGTTGTAATAATGCCAAGCTCATGGGTTCAATCCCCTATGTGGGTCATTGACTTAAGAGTTGGACTCGATGATCCCTGTGGGTCCCTTCCAACTCAGAATAGTCTGTGATTAAGTTGTGAGGACACAGCTTCATGGCTTCATGAATGCAGAGTAATTCTGCACTGAATTGAACAACTGACTACCTGATACCTGGAATAATGTTGTAAGACTCTGAGACTATAAATAAAGATCCAAAGAGATACATTCCAGACAGAACAGTGACAGAAATGTTTATTCAAAGCATCTTAACTCAACCTTTTATGATTAAAAATACTGCAGGTTTACCAAACTAAATTATCTACTTTGAAACTTCCTTTTTTTTGGATCTTTGCCTTCAGTTGTATCCAGTTACTTTGTTTCCGCTGATTCAACCTCCTAAATCAGTAGTTTCTGTGGAAGAGAAGGAAAGGCAGGACATAGAGTTGGATTATAAAATACCAGAAAGTAATCCCAGTAACCTAATTCCAGGACTCTGCTCTCTACCTCAGTCCTTCTTTCCCATTGTCTTTCAATGCCAACACTTGAATTTAACTGTTTTACATTGTTTGTCAGAGGGCAGACAGACTCAGTACACACCCACTGACTGCAAACCAGCCCACGTGTAACTCTGGCAAAGCCCAAGGATGTCTCCTAGTTAGATGATATCATAAGGAATGCAGACCAAGAAGGATGGAGTATCTGTATGGAACTTAAATGACAGTAATGGGGCAGAGAATACAATGCTGCAAGAAAACAGATTTTGTGACATCTGCTCTTCACAGGATGTATATTTCCTTCGTATCATTTGCTCTTCCTATAACTTAATCTTGCTAGACAGAAAGACAAGAGCAACAGTGTGTTGTATAAATAATTATGGATGCAGACCTACGCTGGAAAAAAATAGGTAAAATTGTCCAATTTCTTGTTCTGGAAGTTTGTCACATTGCTCTATTTTCAGGCATTGGTCTCTGCCTCTGTTCTGTATCTGACAGGTACCTGGGTTCATTTGTGCTTAAAAAGAACCCCTAAAAAAACTAATGGGGAAACCAGAATAACTTTGTTGTGGTAGGCCAGAAAATTCATTAGCATCAAGTTCAGTCCAAATGGGTATTTCAGCCCAATGGTCTTTGAGACAAACCAGGCTCAGTGCACTTTTGCCAAAGTCAAAGCAGAGCTATGCAGGAAACCTGCTGGGATTTCTGCTGGATCTGATCCAAGCCCAGGGATGCTGTAAGATGTCAGTCCTACACACCAGGTCAGCCAGCTGGATACTCTGCCCTGAAGCAGGAGAGCACCTTCAGAGATGAACACTGAGTGCAAATAAACTATGAAAACTACAAGAGCTGACCTAAATGTTTTGTGTATCCCTCCAGGCATTCTCACATGGTTCAATAGCCTTTCTGACCCCCATGGAGAGTGCTTTGCTTCACAGAGTCATAGAATCATAGAATCGATTGGGTTGGAAAAGACCTATGAGATCATCAAGTCCAACCCTTGGTCCAGCTCCAGTCCCTTTACCAGATCATGGCACTCAGTGCCATGGCCAAGCTCACCTTAAAAACCTCCAGGGATGGAGAATCCACCCCCTCTCTGGGCAGCCCATTCCAATGCCTGATTACTCTCTCTGGAAAGAATTTGTTTCTGATCTCCAACTTCAGTTTCCCCTGGCAGAGCTTGAGCCCATCGTGCCCCCTTGTCCTGTTGCTGAGTGCCTGGGAGAAGAGACCAATCCCCACCTGGCCAGAACTTCCCTTCAGGTAGTTCTAGACAGTGCTGAGGTCACCTCTGAGCCTCCTCTTCTCCAGGCTAAACACCCCCAGCTCCCTCAGCCTCTCCCCACAGCACTTGTGCTCCACTCCCTTCTCCAGCCTCGTTGCTCTTCTCTGGACCCACTCCAGCCCCTCAAGATCTTTCCTGACCTGAGGGGCCCAGAACTGAACACAACACTCAAGGTGTGGCCTCACCAATGCAGAGTACAGGGGCAGGATCACTGCCCTGGGCCTGCTGGCCATGCTATTTTTGATACAGGCCAGGATCCCATTGGCCTTCTTGGCCACCTGGGCACACTGTTGGCTCCTGTTGAGCTTCCTGTCCCTCAGTCCCCCCAGGTCCCTCTGCCTGGCTGCTCTCCAGCCACTCTGTGCCCAGCCTGGAGCGCTGCAGGGGGTTGGTGTGGCCAAAGGGCAGGACCTGCACTTGGTCTTGTTGAACTTCATCCCATTGCAATCAGCCCATCTCTCAAGTCTACCCAGATCCCTCTGCAGACTCACAGTTTACCTCTCTAGAGGACTGTCCCCCTTATCAAAGGCAGAGGTTCCCATGGTGTCTCAGCAGTACCAGGACTTAACCTGATTGACCTACATCATTTCAAACCTGATTGCTAATTAAAGACTGAGCATACATGCCCCAATTCCCACCTTGATCCTCCGGAGCTTCATTTACTTCTTCCTCTCTTCTTTCCTCCTCTTCCTCTCCGGCATCTCTTGCTGGGCTCAAACCCTCACTGGGTTCATGAACAGAGGGCTCAACATCCCTGCCCTCAGCAGACTCCCCAGTGACTGAAACAAGAGAAATGTGAAATACCAAAGAAAACTAATGTTACAAATGTGCATTAGACTTTCATTTTCATGCAGCAGCTACAAACTCCTACTGAAGTCTGCAGTCATTAAACACATGAGAAATCCCACAAAATGTTCTCTAATTCCTTACAATCACGTTTGTATCATACAGACTAAAATGACTCACAGTTGCATCTCATTATGCTTGATCAGATAAAACAGATGTATACCTATTGTGCAGTTTGGGAACAGGCTTGGAAGTTCTGAACATTCAATACATGGAAAATCACAGGACAAACAAAACAAAACAAAGCCAAACACAAAAACCCTCTCACACCACTTGATATAAAACCTAAAAAACCAGTCCCAATAGTCACAGCAAGGAACTTCCAGAGGTCCAGCAGAACAAACCTGCAATTGATGGCATTTGCTCCTCTCCAGTTGTTGCTGCTGCTGCTCCCGCCAGGGAGGCTTCTCTGGGAGATGGGGGCTTTTCATCCTGGGGAGTCCAGGGTGATAATTTGGTAATTTCTGATGCCTTCCATTTTGGTTCAACAGGTAATGAGGCTTCCTCCTCTTCTTCTCCCTCTTTTTCCTACAAGAGAACTCACAAAATCCAGTATCTCATCCTAGAGGTATTGGGGGAGTAACTAAAGTGATGGTTTTGTGTACTAAAACCTCCTTATCTGGGTTCAAAATGGCAATGCCTTTTAAAATCATTTTTACTGGTGGAGGAACTTCAGCAGCCACAAATCTGGGACAAGAACTACACTCTGAACCTTAATGAAGTCAGTTGACTGTTACTAATAATCATTACTTGCCAAGTTTTCTTTCTTTAAGGCAAAATTTTGTCTCTCCCTTAAACAGAATGGCTGGGAGGGGCCTCAATTCTGGCTCCTCTTCAGTGCCTGCAAAGGAGACCTGGTAGATGCTGCACTGTCTGTGTCACACAGGAACAGCATTGAAGAACAGCTGCTTCTGCCTCAATCTTTGCCTGGGGAAGACCTCTGAAAGCAATAAAGTACTGCACAAAGCTTGTAGTTTTGAAAGTTGAAGATAATTTTTTTTATTTAAAAGACCATGCTTGATTTTATCCAAATGTGAAGGAGTCTTACAATGGAATCATTACCTGGATTCCCACCTAATTTCTTTGATTTTTTTTAAAATGCGTTTTGTTCTGCAATTACTTCAGCTAAAGCAAGAGGGAAAAATTTAATCTTACTTCAGTGTCAGCACTATCCCTTGCTTTCTACATCTAATCCAACAGTTCCCAAACGAACTGAAGATACTACAGACACATCACTTTGGATACTCCTATCATTGTTATAATTCAATCAAGGATCTTGCTTTTGGCCAAAAAAGGCAAAACAGTCTCCAAGCTTTGTAAATATCTCTCAGTATTGATAATATTGTGCTAATTTTTATTATATAATAGATATAATAGATACATTATAATTATTTTGTCCTTATCTTAAGAAATAGTTACAGTGTGGAGGGATTGAGTAAGGGGAACTAGTGTGTCAGACTACAAGCTCTAAGCTGAAATGTGGCATATTTTCTTAAAACCAAAACAGTAATATTAAGATATAGTTCTTATTTCTATATGTATTTTGCATCATATCAATCAGAAATGTTTCAAAACATTCATGCAGTAAGGAAAAAACCCAGCTGCTCCCTAGAACTATTAGAAGCTGTAGATATTAAGCTCCAATACAATATGGGATTTATTTCCAAAACATGAATCTGCTGGAAATCACCATTTGTATGCACAGCAGCTCAGAAATACAAGGATACATATTTTTCATTGTTTTATGGTGTTCAGAACAAAGTCAAATACAGGTTAAATGTACACACAAATGCATCTGCATTATTCTGTGATTTGAAACTTCACATATTTTCCTTCTCCTAAACTTTAAGAAGAAATGATTCATATCTGCAAGCACTGCAAAATCACACCTTGTACTTGTCCAAGCTTAGACAGTAGAGAAGGTGAAGAAAAAACCCAAAATGAAAAACCTAACTTAGTTCTTGAGAATGCACAAGTTTCCACCCTTCTTTAGCTGGTAAGATCTACTTTGACATCAGTGTCTACAGGGCGTTTTATTGATTACTCAACAATTTATTTGTTTTACTGAGTTTGCTGATATTCAGTATCATTTTACCTGCTCTAATTGTATGTATTCACCATGCTGCTCACATCCAAAATCAAAGATGTATTTGCCACGACCTAAAGGCTGCATAAAGATACAAAAAAGTCAGCAGAACTAAACAGTCCATTCTAAGCATAGAAATGTAAAATATCCTTTGCTATAAAACCCACAACAGGCAATAGCAAAGTAGTTTGAAAGAAAAGTTGCAGAGAAACTTGGCATTGAGTTTTACAGATTAATTCAGTTTTATGTGTAACAATTATGGCACAAAAAATACTATGGAAAATCAGGAGCTTGGGTACTTAAATTTTAAGTGGAAACAGATCATATTAAGGCAATTCCATGTGAACTGTTCACATGAATAGAGTTTTGCTGCACACTTACCTTTCCATTGGAAAACCTGCCCCTAAATCTATGGTTTAGGTGGATAAGTTCGCCTGGTCCTTCCTGGATTCCATTTACCCAGCGACCAACATACTTAGATCCTGTGTCTTTATAGACATATGTACCTTGCCCATGCCTAAGGAGAAAAGAATAATTTTGCTTTATATCACTGAATATTAAGAATTTATCATGTTCTTGTATTTAAGATATTAAGCTGTTATATTTAAGGTATTAAACTGTATTAATTAAGGAGCTGAAGTTCCTCAAGCTGGACTGAATTGCCAAAGTTATCCTTGGACTTTATTTGCTGCAGTCAGACATGCTTTGCAAAATAATATTTGCTTTTTACTGCCATTGGGTGACTTGAAACATCCCTCTAAGAATGAAACAAACCTCTTGTGGTTAAACCATTCTCCAGTGTAGGTGTCACCATTTGCATATGTGTATTCTCCATGGCCCTGTCTCAGGTCATCCACCCAGTCTCCTGTAATGACAAAAGGACACAAACAGTGTGAGACGTGGTTTATTTCACTGTGTGATAAAGTGGTCAGTTGATAAAGTTAGCACACAATTCTTAGAGAAGGAAAAGAAAGCTGTGACACCACTATGGCACCTCACTATTCCTTATTCCTTTCCTTACTCTAAACCCTTGCTCTTTTCTCATCAGTCTGTCCCTCTCCACTCATATTTATGCAGCTGCCTGACCTCCATTTCCACTTGACCATCATGGCCTGTTGCCATTATAGCTCTCCATTCATTATGAACACAGGAGGCCAAGTAACAACCTGGCCCTGTCTTTAAATTGGGTAATGTATAACAATTGCAGTACAATAAGGTGACATTTCCACACAAATGTAAAGAGGAATTTACTATAATTTGACTCATTTGCTAAAGTTGTCCTGTCAGAAACATGGCACTTAAAAGGATGCTAAATTGTGAGTCTTATATATTCTTCTATTCAAACTTAAAAAAATTAAAAATAAAAAGCACAGCTGCATATGCTGCCTCACAATATCCACGTCTTTTCTTGCCTAGTTTAGAAGGGAGGACAGAAAATATTGCCACTTGAAGCTTAGCTGATATTCAGAGTGTTTCAGGGACTCTCCTGCAAGCAGGGAAACAATGTGACTTTAATCTTCTTCAAACTTCAGAGATGGCCCAATCCCTGAGTCAGGGCTCTAAGAAGCAGACTATTTTCTTTAAGGATGGACCTAATAAACCCCCTAAAATACTTTATAGGGAACACATTTGTGGTTCAAACTATCGTTCAGGAATAAGGAGCTATACCCTTTTCTACCAGGATTCCAGTGATTTGTAAAAAAAACTTAATATTTCTCAGGACTTGGAACACCCCACTTTGAAGTAGGACATGACAAGAATTAACCACTACTAAACACCATAGCTCTCACAATAATAGATCATAAATTCCCATGAATACACCCCAAACTTCTCAGAGCTATTACTAAAGAAGGAATAGCAACAAGGTGTCTTGTAGAAAAGGCATTTTCTTAAAATACTACATTCAGAAACACAGACTCACAGACTATTCTGAGTTGGAAGGGACCCACAAGGATGTTCTCCAATTCAGTATCTCCTTGCATTCATGGGGAGGAGTGAGGGGGGAATGTGTCCTCTGGGTTACAGAAACCCTTGTACCTGTGCTCAGTGTTTTACCTGCATATTTCGATCCATCCGGATAAAAGAAGATCCCCTTGCCATGTTTTCTGTTTTGAAGATAGTTCCCAGTGTAGAGAGCACCGCCCTTAAACCTGTAGGTGCCCTGAAATGCATTTGGGACACACAGAACACCTGTCAGTCTCACCCTTGTTTCAACACATGAACTCACAGGATGGGGAAGCAGAAGCACAACCACAACCAGTGTCTTACTCTGCCGCTCCTCAGGCCGCGCTCATATTGCCCTTCGTAGGTGTCTCCATTGGGCAGAAGAGCTTTTCCATAGCCATGCCGTTCCCCTTCAGCATTGCGATCCCCATCGTATTCCTGCTCAAAAATGAGGGAAGAGAATCATAGAATCACAGAATCATAGAATCGATTGGGTTGGAAAAGACCTCTGAGATCATCAAGTCCAACCCTTGGTCCAACTCCAGTCCCTTTACCAGATCATGGCACTCAGTGCCATGGCCAATCTCAGTTGAAAACCTCCAGGGATGGAGAATCCACCCCCTCTCTGGGCAGCCCATTCCAATGCCTGATTACTCTCTCTGGAAAGAAATTGTTTCTGATCTCCAACTTAAATTTCCCCTGGCAGAGCTTGAGCCCATCGTGCCCCTTTGTCCTATTGCTGAGTGCCTGGGAGAAGAGACCAACCCCCACCTGGCCAGAACTTCCCTTCAGGTAGTTCTAGACAGTGATGAGGTCACCTCTGAGCCTCCTTCTCCAGGCTAAACATTCCCATCTCCCTCAGCCTCTCCCCATAGGACTTGTGCTCCACTCCCTTCTCCAGCCTCGTTGCTCTTCTCTGGCCCCGCTCCAGCCCCTCAAGATCTTTCCTGAACTGAGGGGGCCAGAACCGAACACAACACTCAAGGTGTGGCCTCACCAACGAAGAGTACAGGGGAAGGGTCACTGCCCTGGGCCTGCTGGCCACGGTATTTTTGATGGGGGAGGCGGCTGCACCTCCTTGATCTCACGGGATTAGAGGGAGGGAAGCAGGAGTTTGAGGGAAGGTGTCTGAGGGAAGATGCTCCAGCTCGGCGCGACTCACCCCCACCGTGCCTCACGGCCCGGCCAGCCCCGAGCCCCGCATTCCCGGGGATGTTGCCGTTCCCACGGGGTGTTCCCATTCCCGGGGGTGTTCCCATTCCCTCCCGCTGCCCCCGGCGCCGTCCTCGCCCCGCCTGACCCCGATGCCGGCTTCGGCCTCCTCGCCCTCCTCAAGCTCCTCCGAGTCCAGCTCCGACATGGCCGCGGCGCCGTCGCCGGGACAACCAGCGGGACAAACAGCGGGATCGGGACAACCACCGGGACAACGGCCGGGATCGGTGCAATCGCCGGGATCGGGACAACCGCCGGGACAACCAGCGGGATCGGGGCAACTGCCGGGTTCGGGGCAACTACTGGGGTCGGGAAAACCGCCGGGACAGCGGCCGGGATCGGAACAACGGCCGGCATTGGGACAGCCACGGGGACAACCACCGGGACAGCCGCCGGGTCCGCCCGCAGGGAGCCCGGGCTGGGCACATCTCATGGATATACATAAATATCCACACGGGGATCGTGTCGGGCTCCTCTTAGTGCTGCCTGACCACAGGTCGAGGAGCAAAGGTCATAAATTAACACGTAAGTCCCAGATCAGCGTGAGGAAGAACATGAGGGATGGTCTTACAATGCAGGAAATTCTCTGTATTCTGACCCGGCCTCAGCAGTGATGTGCATAGCTCTGATGGCCAAGTTCAGGTGTCTCAGACAGAACCTCTTGTACTGATACAATTAGAGATAAATCAGAGAAGGGCTCTCCTTCCTCAAAACACCAAGGAAAAAAGGGAGAGGCTCAGGAGGAAAAGGAGAGAAGCTAGACCATCACAACCCCATCAGCTGGTATCAATCAGCAATAATACCCCAAATTGAAAAGATTTGGTTTGTATTTTATGTCAGCTTTTTAATATTTTATTAAATAGAGCTGCAGTATTCAAAGCTAATCACTCTTTAAAGAGATATGATTTGCCTCAATGTAAGGTAGTGCGTTCTGATGATTTGCAGAGGAAAATGCCCTAAAACTCTGCCTTGGCTAAGGCTGATGACCACTGTATTCCAGTCCCTGCCTGCCTCCTGCAGATGCTGGGGACAGGCTCTTGCTGAAGGTGAGTTGTATTCCACTCCTCTGCAAACTGCAGCTGCACAGAGCCTGCAGGAGCTTGGCAGGAGTTGGGCAAATCACCATCATTTGCACAGTAATTTAATGGCCAAGGATTCACAAGAGCCAAGCTGGTGACATTTCTGAGGTATGCAGCAAAAGGAGTTCCAAGTGGTTGGAAAACGTGGTGGAGGTCACCTTAGACCCTGGGTCAAAGCTTTACCTCTCAAGCCAGAGGAAAACCAGAGTCATCTCTCTATAAGGATGCACCATATTCAGATAAGTTTTTCTGTTTTCATAGGTAGGAATCAAAATACCTCATCATCATCATCATCATCATGGCCAGGCTTTGCGAACAAAGATTTGGGAAGGGCTCTACCCACATGGGTGTGTCCTTCGAGCCTGCACAGTGTATTGTTTAGGTGAGGCACAGCATGAGTGGAAATGGCCCCACCCTTTAACTCCTAAGGTTCATCTGCCATGGCCGAGCAAGCCTGGACAGTGACAGTGAAGTCCTCAGGACTGTCTACATGCCCTGGTATTCCCAGGAGGTCTCCCATCCAAGTACTGACCGGGCCTGACCCTGCTGAGCTTCCGAGATATGACAGGATCGGGTGTCAGGGTGGCATTTAACTGCCTATCAAAATATCTGGTATTTAGATAATAAATAAACTATCGCTTCTATGGCATATGTGTCTTTTTTTTTTCAGTTGGGCAAAGATGAAAAAGGAAGAGACTATTGTTAAATAACCTCCATGTTCAAAGGAACCATTTGGGCTTCTGAGTTAACACCCAGTCACTAATTTGAGAGCACTTTCCCTTTGAAACAGTTAAGAACACCAAAATTCAATTTTGTTAGCTGCCAGAGCATTAAAAGCCATACACTTATTAACTCAGCCCTATGTGATTATTACTCCTTCCTGCACATTCCCAGCATTTGACAAGGGAAGCCTCATTTGCATAACATTGCACTGTTAATAAGCAGGTGCAGAATGTGCAAAGTAGTGCTCTGCCTGCTCAGCTCCTGCAGGACTGACATGACTGCACGTTATCTGAAGCATAATCTGTGCAGTTCCTTCTTTCTTATTCTTGATGATGCCTCTGTTTCTTGCATCTAAGATTGGCTAAATTATTTTATCTACAACAGGGTGATGTCTTTAAACATAAACCTGGTCACTGGGTCGGTGAGAGGCATATTAATTCTAAGCAGACACTTTGTCTCAGAGCTATATGGGAATACATATTTGGAATGCATGTGGAAGTGCTCCCTGTTAAACTCCATGACAAAAATAACAGAGTGTCTTTTGGCCTGGAAGGTGACAGAGCCCAGGGGACAGCTGGGACACAAACAGGAAACACTGACAAGCCACCAAAGTCACTGCCCTGGACAATCACTAATAATGATCATTAACTGTTCTTGCTTATTGTTTTAGAGTTCTGAAGGAGGAAAGGAGTCTGAAGTAGCAGTTGCTCAATTTGCTTGGCAAAGAGCAAGGAACTATTTCTTTATTAAAGAAAAACTGCTCAGAACCCAGAAGTGGCAGACAGCACAAACTTCTGTATGTCAGGATTACACAGTTTGACCTAAATGAGGGAGGCATCATTTAAAGTTTAAAGTTACCTAGAAACTGTCTTGTGAGGACAGTTACAGCTTATAAGGGTACATATAATTAATGACAAGAAGGATTTATTTTGTAGTTTCTGGTCTTCCAGTTGCATTTGGGTGCGTTTGAATGTCAGATGAAAGTTAATTTTCAAATATGTGACTGCTGAAAGGAAGGCTGTTATCATCATTATTTTCCTGTTCTTTTTCTGTCAAAGGACCAACATAATACCATAAATATTCTTAAGGTCCTGATGATCTTGTGTATAAATTTCACTTCTCAAAAGTCCCAAGAGGGAGTTTGTGCTGGAAAGACAGTGACATAAGGAAGTAAAAGCCTATTGGGCACAAGACTCCATAAGGTGCCTCCTGTGGGAAAGGGTAACCCTGGATGTCCTTTTATCCTGCCTTGCAGGTCCTCACTCTGAATTAAACCAGAGAGCTCCTCTGTAGGGAGGAATAGCCTAAAAGCACTTTTAAGGCCTTTTATGCTCCTGGCTCTCTTTGGACTTTATCCTCTGTTAGGAGCAGGAAGAATTCCGTCAGTGTAGAGGTTTAGCAGGGAAAATGCTGCTGTGCCAGGCCTGGCCTCGGGGCTCTCCCAGCACTGGCCAAGCTTTGAAAACACAAGTAGCACAGTGAACATTAGAAATGATAGGACTATGTCTTCATCTCTACATCTCAATCAGTCTCTATTCAAAGGGGTGATAAAAATACAGCAGAGTGCACACATGACCTCTGATGTGGTAAAGGCAGCGTGCTGCTTAATTCACAGTGCGTACACTTCGGAATTCCTGCCTCCAGGAGCTCCCTGCTCCCTGCCCCTGTCCTACCATGCATCCTTCTGGCAGGAGCAATGTCTCTGGGAACCAGCTTTTCTCCCGTGTGGCCAGCAATGTGGATCTAGGGAGCCACCTTTTCAAATTCTGCCATCAAAATTAATAAAAAGAATGGAGAACATTCACTTGATTCACAGGTCAGTTTCCTCACTTGTCATATTATTTCAATCATTACTGACAGAGCTGGTTACTCTGTGAGGGCCAGTCCTTGGCACTCAGGTCAGTTTGGGCTAAATTAGGAGATGCAAATGAGCTTTCATTGCTTATGGTAGGGCAGACCTGGGCAGGATTATTTCTTTTGACAGGACTTTACAGAACAGAAATCTGTAGGGAAATATTTTGTTACCTCTTAGAAAGACAGAAATTTACATCTTTTTTCTTATAACAGCTAAACCCAGTCTAGTGTAATGCGTGGTCAGTATCAGATACTTACAAAGTGTAAACAGGAGCTGTCAGAAACAACTTAATGAAGTCAGTTCTCTTCCTGCTGAAACGTAAATATAAACCACGTTGTTTTCATCAGTCTTTTGGAGAAAACCTATGGGATAAGAGAATTAAAATAATATCCAAATGGCACTCTTTGTTTGGGAATACATATTTCAAGTATTTTTTAATATTCTGCAACAAATACTATCAGATACACTTAAAATATTTTCTTAGATTATGGGGGCAAAGAGTGGACAAAGTGGAATTTACTGACACTAACTTCTATATATTGTTTTTTATCTTCAATTCAGAATTAAGCAAGATTCTGAAATGGCAAAATCCTTTGCAAAATGGGAACTTCTCTCCATACAGCTCTTTTTATGCTCTTTAAAGGCAAGATGAAATATGTTTACTATGTATAAAGATAACCTCTTTTTGTGCTCATAACCAAGCCAGAAAAATAACTAAATGACCTTTCGAGCCACTCAGTTTACAGTGGCCTCCTCCAAGTACAATTAATATGGGATATCCTGAAGCCAGGATGGTTAGAAAAGCAAAGTTTGTGTGAAAGCCATTCTTGAAATACAGATAAAACTTTTTATCTTAGCAAAATATGATCTTTCAGTTCCCTCCTGGAGAATATCCAAGGGAAAGTATTCTGCTGTATTTATATTCTGCCTCCCAGTTCTCTGACCTCACTGCTCAGTTTGAAGTCCAGACTGCATTCCATTCTTCAGATATCTGGGAAAATTGTCAGGTTTTTCATTTAACCCAAGGTAAAGCGTAATCAGGACATCTACAGGTCCCTCTGATTCCATTTAGGAAATTGTTGCTCATGTCTTTTCTCAAGACTTCTATGACAATCAGCATCACTAACTGCCACCAAGAAAGCAGGTGGCATTCATGAGATTAAAAAATATCTTATGATCAGTATAAGAATAAAGCAGCATTAATACTACATTTTTCTCTACTTTTCTCTGGAAACAACCAAAGAAATCTAAGCTGCTTTATTCAGGCATAGCCTGTAATGACATAAAGCTCAAGCAGCCCCCTTTCGTCTATACCACCTGAAGGCCTAACCCGGTAATTCAGAATTAATTCAATGGAGAATAAAGAAATGACTGAGGTAGATGGAACTAATTTGCTGCCTCCTAATTCCTGTCAGTTCAAATACCTTCATGCTTCATCTTCTTATTCCTGACTTGTAAGGCAATTGCTTTAGTGCTGTTCTGGTCTGCTTTCTATTTTACTATGGTATTTGTAACTGTTCTAGTATTTGATTTCTATTAAAATATGCCTCAGTCCTCCTTTCTCATTTAAGTACCCTCCAGTGATCAAGTCTGCAGGCAAGGAGAAAGGAAATCTGTGAGTATTCTACCTGCCTATTTCACCCTGTTTACTCCTCAGCAATTGTTTTTGCAGGTATATCTTGCACTTCCACTCAGTTTTCCAGGAAATTTCAGCATAGAAATATGGGCAAATTAATGAGAAACTATCCCATTTCCTGCTGGAAGCAGAATTAAATTCTTCAGAGTAAGTTCCTCAAAATAGATTTATATTTTGTACTGAAAGATGCTCTACATATTGCTTCACAGATTCCATCTATAATAATACAGCTTGGTTGTGTTTTGGCTTTTTTTTCTGGTTTTGTTGTTTGTTTGTTTAATTCTGCATTCTCAGAACATGCTTTTCATTTTCCTTTGAGTCTCTATTTTATTTTGGGTCTCTAACCAAGGAACCTCCATCCTCACTACAGGGGCCACCGATCCCAGTAGCTGCAGGTCATGTGGAGCAGCTCTGCCCAGGGCTCCCTCAGGCAGGTCCTACCCCAAGAGACACCACTGCTGCTACAACCACTCCTTTTACACATCTCTTCTTAGACAGCATGAGGTGATTTACAGTCACACTCTCCAGCCCTCTGGAAAGCCCTGGGGAGAATCAGAGCAGCACATTGTTCACACCTCTGACCTCATTTTTCTGAATGGAACCAGAGACAGAAAGGCAGTTCACAGGGTTCAAGTAAATGCCATCGTTCCTAAATGTCTCTTGCAGTCAGAGCAGGATCTGTCTTTATGTAGGCAGCCTGGAGACAGTTTTACTGCCCTTCCCTCTCCATGTTCCACATGCTATATATTTTCTTTCTTTATAAGCAGCCTGTAGTACTCAGGTACCATCGTGCCCTGTCTGGGGAAAAGCCTGTGCTGGCCCAGTGCTCTTGTCTCTTCTCATAAAGCTACTGACTAGTGATTCTCACTGAATTTCTGGCAAGCTGCATGCAATGAGAGTACCAGTCTGGAAACTCTGGAGTCATATGAGTGTGGCACTGTGCCAGCTCTAAAATTTCTCATTCACAGGCAGGACACAGTGTGCTAAATCAGCTAGAGAGCTTCCAGAGACAGCTGGATTACCTCCAGCCCCTCCAGAGTGTGGCCACAGCAGGGTTATACCCATCTACAGACAAGCAGCCTCTTTTCTTTTTTTGGCTCTTTTGGATATTTATTTTTTTAATCTGCCAAAGCTCGATGGCAGGTTACATTTGGATTGCACCCAGTGTTTATGTGAATTACTTATATGATATCCCAGCTGCTCTGTTGGGAAAACAAAGCAAGTAAAACTAATAAAGGCAACTAAAAGCCATGATTATATCAGTACTGAGAATCCTGCTGCTTGTGGGGAATAAAGTCTAAGTAAATACCAATTTTTATATAATAAGATGCTATTTAACAACTCATTATTGTGTAAAGAAGGTATGAACTTCTCTCATGCCCTAAGACAAAGTGACCACTCAGTGGCCAAACAGATTAGCCTTTTTCATCTGTGCAATTATGAATCATAAAAGATACTTGTGCATTTACTGGAAAGGAAATAAATCTGTGAATCAGCTAAAGGATGCAATAGCCTGGATCCAGATCTCTGCTCAGCCAGAATCACCTACAGAGCAAAGCAAAGACTGTGCTGACACCCATTGACTTCAAAGTGTCTTGCATGTCAGGACTTGAGTAGTTAATGCACCACTCGCAGAAGTAAAATTTAACTATCAACCAGAAAATCAGATTATCTTTTCTGAGAGAAGCACCATCAGAAGCATCCATAGCCATCTGCCAACTCATACATCTTTACTTCTGTTTGGTTTTGCAGACAAAAGCTTATATTTTTTTATTTCTTCTCACATGAACACTGCCAGAGGCTAAAAAAGCCAAACTGCTGCCGCACTTTCTACCCAGTTTAATGGACTGTATCCTTCATTTGTGTTTCCTTCTGGAAAATGAGTGGCAAAATGCCCTTTGTGGTTTGTTTTTTCCTTTTTCTGTGAGGCTCTAGGTTACACATGTTATTTTAAAACTTATGCATGTTTCTGTTTTTTTAACCATGTACTTCTGGCTGTAGATCTCCTCTTATCTGTGCCTGACCTCTGGCCCTCCTTTGATGCTCTGCATCCGTAGGCTGTTGTGCAACCAGCAGCACAAGCTCCTGCTGCTCCCTCACTCTGTATTCCTACTTATTTGATGCCTTCTGGCAATTGTAGCTGCTGGTGACCTGCACTGGCATGGCAGAGAGAGCAGCTGTGCCAAGTGTGGCAGCCAGCAGGTTTCAGTGATGCTAAAGGAATGGATTGCAGGGAACATTTATTTGAATGGGAGATGCAGTTTCTACTTTAAGTATGAAAATATCAGGGTTTCTGTGGCTGTTTGGCTTGTGTTTTTTGCAAGCTGCTTGTAACTGAGAATAGGAAGATATTCAAGCAAGGTTAAATTCTATCAGGAATTTAAAAAGGGTCAGGGCAACAGCAATTTAAAAAATATGAGGATTCCACATGATGATGAATAGTTGTTGTGGTAATTTGAGATGGCTAGTCATGTATACAAATGCACTGTGATGGGTCTGACCTTTACTGCTGTAAAGAGGCAACTCTTCATTTTTGTGTGTGTTTGCCTGTGTGAGTCAGAATAAATTATGTGTGTGTGCCTTAGGGTGCAAAAGTGCAGCCACATGACTCATGCAAATCACTGCCCTGGGAGGGGCATTCCCTGACTAGTTTTGTCTCTGCTAAATGGTTGTTACAGCAAAAATGAGAAATATTAGCATACACAGACTCTCTGGCTGTAACTCCCCCATCAATCCCCCATACAGGCCAGTCATGTGAGAGTTGGACTCGGTGATCCTTGTGGGTCCCTTCCAGCTCAGAATATTCTGTGACTCAGATCCTTATCTGATGTTAGCATGTGCTTTTCCACCCCAGACAACAGCTGTCCTGTCAGTAAGGCAAGGGCATTTCCATGATAGGCCTGCTCAGAAAAAATAAAGCAGCTTGAAGTATTTCCTTCTCTAGTTCATGCATCATTATACAGGGGACAGGAGACGTGGAGAGCTAAAGCAGCCCCAGGACATGCCTGCTCATCTCCAACTGCTCAGAGTCTGCTAAACTTAGCCTTAGTGTCCATTTTGGGCACATAGGCTGAGCTGGTCAGGGTTTGGGGCAGATGATTTTTCTTTTGGATTCACAAGGGGTGTGGGACTGTATTATTAAAAAGCAACCACACACTGTCCTGTCCTGAGACACTGAAAGAAACTGTGTTTGTTTTATATTGCAGAATGGTTTGGTAAAAGCTGTGCTAATTTGAGACCTTTTGGTGCTGAGCAGGGGCTTTTGCTTTTATCTGAGAACCAAAATCATCTCAGAGGATAAGACTGATGATAATCGAGAGCAGCACATCAGCTTTCCAAGGAGGAACTTTATAATATTTGGTGAGATGACGTGAAGACTTTTTTTAACCTCTTACTCAATGCTTAAAAGTCTCAGCAAGAAGGATGGGATCAACATCTGCCAACAGCAAGCTTTAAACACCAGGTTGTACAGCATCAACCTGCATTTGCACTGGGTGCAGCTCTGGTGCTCTGGTTCTGCAAATGTTAAAATAGGAGTGAATGGCTTATTTACTGACTCGGAGAAAATGAAGAAAAGATGCGACTGTGATTGTGGAGCAAAGCTGAGCGTGTGTCTGTTTGACATGTGGGGCTTCAGTAACATCACACTGGAAGTCAAAGAGTTTCTTTTATTGCCATTTCCAGCATAGGCAGTGCAAGATGAGAGGGAAAATACAGAACAAAATTGAACAATTCAGTGAGTGCCTTAAGCAGGTTGCTTGTCCCAGGAAGGTGGTACTTTACAGGGGACCAACAGTTATACAGATAAATTTAAACCTGCATGAGGTAACTGTTAGCAGCTATTCAGTCTTGGATGAAATAAATACTGTAGGGTTTTCTGCCCTGGTGAAGTGGTCATGATGAAGAAATGCACCAGCAGCTGGAAGCATACATCTAAATAAATAACTGAGCTTTGATATATATACTGAAATGCACTGTTGCTGAAATGCACTGCAGGATCAGGAAACCAGATGACAACTAAAATATTTTTCTTTAAGGAAGCACCGCCAAATTTTTCCTTTGGCTTTCAGGTGACCTGCTGTGTGATTGGTTAACAGTTGCTGTTTGGCACCACAAATACCTTTGTGTATGTCTGGCAGGCAACCAGCAGTGCTGCAGTGAAGCACCTGTGCACACCTGCCCAGGTGAGGGCGCTACCTGTCCGGGATCCCACTGGTGATGCCAGGCAGTGCAGAGGGGTCAGGCCACCACCCTGGAGCACGTGGAGTGGCAGAGGCTGCGGGGTGACGGGTGGGTCAGCAGGGACAGCAGGCACAAGAGAGCAGTTTTTCCCTCTCCAGCAGGCTGGGCGTGAGCTGGGGTGCTACGGGACGCCAGGGGGGCAGCAGTTCTGAGAATGACAAAATAGTCCAGGTTGGAAAGGATCACAGTGGGTCATCTGGTTCAACTTCCCTGCTCCACCAGGGTCATCCTAGGGCATATTGCACAGGATTGCATCCAGAGGGTTCTGAAATATCTCCAGCATGGGAAATTCCACACCCCTTCCGGGCCGTCTGTTCCAGTGCTTGGTCACTGCACAGGAAAAGTTCTTCCTCATGTTCAGGTGGAACTCCTGTGCATCAGTTCCTGCCTGTTGCTTGGCATCACCAGGAAGGGCTTTGTCCATCCTCTGACATCCTCCCTTTAGATATTTATACACATTGATGAGGTCCCCTCTCAGCCATCCCTGCTCAAGGCTGAACAGGCCCAGCTCCCTCAGCCTTTCCTCCTCACAGAGATGCTCCAGTCCCACCATCATCTTTGTCACCCTCCGCTGGACCCGCTCCAGGAGCTCCACATCCCTCTTGCCGTGTCCAGCCCAGAACTGTACACAGCACCCAGATGCGCCTCTCCAAGACTGAGTAAAGTGTCAGAATGACCTCCCTGGTCCTGCGGGCAACGCTCTTCCTGAAGCAGAGTTCCCTCCGCAGGCTCCTCCTTCTCCTCCTCCCCCTCCTCGGTGAGGCGGGGAGGGGCTGAGCCAGCCCGGTCCCGTCGCGCAGCTCCCGCGGCGGGCGGCGATCCGCGCCCGGCCGGGCTTGGCACGGCAGGAAAGAAAGACAGCAGGAAAGAACGACAGCACGGAAGAAGGACAGCAGGAAGCTCCCGGCGGCGGGAGCAGCGGGCCCGGGTAAGCTCGGGGGGCGGCCGTGCACCTGCCGTCCCCGCGGCGGGGGCGGAGCGGGGGCGGCTCCTGCGCCGCAGGGCCGCTCGGGAGCGGCGGTGCCCGGGCGGGGATACCCCGGGAGCGGCAGTGCCCGGGCAGGGTTACCGGGCGGAGATGCTCGGTAAGCGGCTGTGCCCGGCCCCGGCTGTCCGCCCCCGGGCAAGCTGCTGCGGCGCTGCCGGGGCTCAGGCGCTGCTTTTGTCTCACTGTCTCCCGGTTATCTCCCCTGTGGTCGGGACTGCCCGCAGACCCCGCGCTGCCGCTCCGAGAGGGCTGTTCCCGACAGCGCCGCAGGGCTGTGCCCGCAGAGGGTGCGGGGCTGCCGGCGGGACCCCGGGGACACAGCACAGTCCTGCCCTGCCCGTGGGTGCGGGGGAGGCGTGTGCCTGTCCTTTCCCCCAGCTCGGCTCCCGATCTCGGTCTCGGCGCTGCCCTTGGCCCCCGGTGCGGTCCACGGTGCGGTCCTGGCGCACCAGCCCACCGTGTGCTCGCAGGGGCCGTGCCCCTCTGTGGCTAAACCAACGAGCCGGTTTTATTCTGTATTAAACAGAAGGAATAGGGCCATTCAGGGCCGCAGAGTGATGGGTTTGGCAGGGTCTGGCTCAGGTGTAGAGCTTCTGGGTGTCAGGCACGACATGAATTTGATCTGTGTGTGTGCGAAGGCGCTTTGAGCCCGTAAGGACACCCCGAGGAGGGTTTGGTTATCCGCTGTTTGCAGACACAGAATTAATCTCTGCCCTCTGGGGAGCTGTGCATGGCCAGGCAGGACCGTCCCTCTGCCTCTCCAGCACAGCTGATCCCGTGTTTGCAGTGGGAAAGGCCAACTCACCAAAGACTATTTTCCCGTAACAGGGAGGAGGAATGTTTCAGCCAGTGGGAAGCCTGAAGGAGCAATACCTATTTTGGAAGGTAAATACGGTTTCAAAGTAAGTACCAGAATACCACTCTTCATACACTGCAGTACAGCAAATAGAAAGTGAAGTGTTTGTTCACTTGAAAAAATAAAATAACATAAAATGGGTTTTAATGATTGAATTTGAGTTTGTCCTTGAGCTTCATTACTAACCCAGAAATGCAAAGGATGTATTGGTAAACTAACATGTCACTATTAATGTAATTTCTGAAGTACAGCTTGGGTTTTAAAATCTGGTTTAATCTACAGCAGGATGTGATCTTTATAACCAGTTTCCACAAGTTTTATTGCCACAAGTTGCTTTGCTTTTGTGGAGGATGTTCTGTTTGTTTGTTACAAAGCACATATATGTCAGAGGAACTTACGGATATATGGAGATAGAGATAAGTTGTTGACAAGTAAATGAGGACTCTGCTGTTTCTGCCTTCAGTACATAAAATGAAATCAACCTCTGTCAAATAGTGTTAGGGTGCAGTTCTCTCTGTGCTACTGGTGGTCCAGGCATGTTTGCTGGGAAATGACTGGGATCCCTGTGACTGGATTTACTCTTAGAAGGTGGTGTGAGTACCATCTGTGCAGCAGGTGCACAGATGTGAAACCTTGCGTGACTACTTAGTACTGAAACCTTTTGTAAGGTCTGTGAAGTCTTTTCCTGCTTACACTAAAGCTGTTAAATAGTAACATGTTAAACAATTGGTTTGCTAGGATGACAATTGCCTTGTCCCATTATGTTTTCAGGGAACCTTTTAAGGAGATGCTTGACCTCCAGTTTTTGCTCCCTGGTGGCCTCTCCATTTTTTCCCAGTAGATATTTCTGTTACCTTGCTTAGTGTGGTCAATTAAATAATAGTTTTGGTGTTTGGGGATAACTGAGAGGGGAGAAGTAGGAGTTTGGGATCACCCTGAAATGGATCTGTTGCTGCTGGAAGGAAAATTCCCTCCCTCCATGCGCTGGTTGTGCCAGCCTATTTCTCTTCTTACCTTTCTGCTCCCACTGGAGCTATCAACCAAACACAGATTACTGACAAGAAGTTGTTGTTTTGAAATTGAATTCATCTGACCTAACTAGCCACCTATGGCTGTAAGGGGCAATGCCAGCTCTAGTCCTTGCCTTTATGCTCCTGCTGTGTTGGATTAATCCTACAGAGCAGTTTTGTGGCCACAGAATGAGTTAATATTCTCTATTGGATCAGCTGTATTTCAGAGCAGGCTTTCTGATGGATCAGCCTCCTGAACCATGGCTGTACAACCACAAGGTCTGGCACAGAGGAAGGCAGGGACCTGTATCTGGGAGTGGGAGAGGAGAGGAGGATGTGGGATTGCCCTTTCCCTAACCTCTGCAACCTCAAAGGGGAGGTAGGAAACTCTTGTCAGGTGGGAATGATCCTGGGGTTTGATTAATTGCACAACTGATTCAGGGCTGAGGAGGTGTGTGGGGGTGAAACATGCCAAACTAGATTAGCAAGTCAGTTCATTTCTATGGGAGGGAGGTGTCAAACTGAACCAGGACACTGTGTTAAAAATAAAGATATGACAAAAATGTGTTAGCATAAAGGAGCAGACCCTTCTGGTGGGGTAGAGATCTTCTGGTGGGATACTTGGTTATATAAGGAGGTGGTAGTTTGCCTTGTTTCCTGGGGAGAAAGCCTGTGTGGGTAGTGAAGCTTTCAAGTGCCAGCTTGGGCGCAGCAGATCCTGTTTGGTGGTGTCATTCATCTGGTTGAGGAGTAGTTCTGATTTCTGTAACAAGATGGGGCAGTGAAGATGAGAGAGGCTCACACTTGTGGAAGCCTCTCAAATTCTCATGTTAAGATCAACCCTTAGTCTTGACAGGTGTGTTTCCTAGCTTTGGCTCATCTCCCATTGTTTACCAGGAGACCTGATCCTGTATCCTACCAGCTTCCCATCAGGAGCAGGGCAGTGGCTTGTGCTGGCATTAAACCCACGAGCAGGACTTCCAGGAAGGTGGTAGGGTTATGTTGCAGACTCTGGTGTGTTACTTGGCATTCTGCTGGGGTGGCTTTGCTGTGAGCACACAGGAAGGGTTGGTTTTCATGCCTGAGTTGCAGTCACACCTTTGCCTACACTGCCTTTTGTCATCACACTCCACAGTTGGCTGACTTGCTGCCAACTAACAGTGCAGCTGCTCCCTGTTGCAGTACCTGTAGTAAAGTGCAGTTTTTTTCTGTCGAGGGGCTTCAGCCCACATTTGAGCTCTGTGAAACTTTAAACTGAACTGAATCGATGCTGCCGTGGTCTCGCTGTTTGCTGCATGTAATGGATGTGCAAGATCCTGCCTTCTTGCTTGTGCTGAGGCAGGGAGCTCAGGTGGTGAAAAAATGCTTATTTTTCCTTTTCCAAGTTTTCTGATGATGTAATTGATGCTTTGTGCAGCTCTGATACTGGGACAGGGAGACTGGTTGGAAGAGGGAGTGCTGGACAAGACTTGCTGGCAGCATTGTTCAGCAGCACCCACTCTCAAGCTGCTGGAGTCTATTCCGGGCTGGAAACACTACAGCCATTTTTGAACTAATTGCAAGCTCATGAATGTTTCTGATGTCCTTAAACAGATCTTTGTGCGCGGGGGAAAGCCTATTTGTAGTCTTTCTAGGACAAAAGCAGAGTGTTTTGATGTCAGCTGGCTTTGGATCAAGTTCTGAGTGCGTCTTTCCTTTGTGTTTCCTCTGCTTTGTAGTATGCCGAGTTCTCAAAATGCTTTATAAATGATAAAATTCAGAAAAGGCTGCATTTTATACTGGCTTAAAATCCTCCATTGCATTTTCAATGTCTAGGTTAGTTATGGTTATTGCTTGCCTTTGAAGTAGAGAATTGCTTATTGAAATGTTGTGATTAGAAAATACTATAATAACTCAATCAGACTGTTTACTTATCAGCTTCTCTTATCTGAAGTTCAGCAGTTAACAGAGTGAAGGATTTGCCACGTTGTGACTGAAGGCAGAAGAAAAAAAACTACAAGGAGATCAGCTCAGCAGCACATATTCCACATTTTTTACCTGCCATCCCACAGCTTCTGAGGCATCTTTGTTACACATCCAGAAGAACAGAAAACTGTCACAAGTCCATAATTGTGTCACCTAAAATTTGGTACCAGCTGTAGTTTAGATGGCTCAACTTCCTCCTGGGATCCGTTTCATCACTTCATTTTCACGAGATCAGTGGTAAGTCTTGAAGTATGGTGTGATTTTGTGGACAGTGTGAGTTTATATCTGGGAAGATCACACTGCTCTATTTTTGCTTTTTTAGTACTTAATATAGACAGAAATATAATATAGTCAGTTGTATAATAAATAAATTTTGCTGAAATTTAAAAAGTGAGATAATTTGGGAAACCCGAACAAACCCTTACTAGTCAAGTGTGCTAGAGAATAAAGCCTTTTGTCCTTTGCTTTGCAAGGTATTTGCAAGGATAAATTGCAGATTTTTATGTTCAAACTCTTAGGTAGAAGGAGTGCTCAAGAATAGCTTTTGTTTCCTAACCACAAATGTATTTTCTGCTCAGTAATTTGAAGTGTAATATAGACTAGTATGATTGCAGATTTAGTTCTTGCTACTGTAATATTAAGAAAACCCCACCAAGTGCAACACAAAATCCCCTAGC
Organism: Pithys albifrons albifrons; assembly: GCF_047495875.1. Lineage (NCBI taxonomy): Eukaryota > Metazoa > Chordata > Aves > Passeriformes > Thamnophilidae > Pithys > Pithys albifrons. The sequence continues at coordinate 121,793,684 of NC_092458.1, read as the reverse complement.
AAAAAACAAACCAAAATCAAATCCTCTTTGCTTCAGGAAAAGTAATTCTGGAAGTTTTGTGGCATCAGTTCATGTGCTTTCTGAAATAGAATACTGAGTCAATTGTGTGTGAATAACAAAAAAATGACAAATGAAAGACCAAGTCCTTTTCATTTGAGCAGTTTTATCACGTGTTTTCTCTAGTATAATAGCAGGAACAAAATAATTTCAGTTTTATTCCTTGTGAAGATGTTTTCAGTTTGAGTGTGAATAACTCAGCTCATGGGATAACTGGTGTCTCTGTGCATATACCAAAACTATAAAACAAGTTCTTAGTTATATAAAAGTTTGTAAGGCAAAAAATTATTGAAAAAATTTAAAATCAGGGACCATAGCGGCCTGTGTAATATCAGATATTTGTATTATATATGTGCTTTTACTTACTGATGTTGATTTTAAGATTAAGGCTAGAAGGAAGAAGGAACCAGCAAATACCTTTGACTTTTGTGTGTTGTTAAAAGCACAAATCCATGAAGTGGTGTCCTAAACAACTGAAACTGCGGGTAGAGAATAGAATAGATCATATTATTACCTTTGTTTAATACTTGCAGCGACAGGGAGTTTGAGATGCCCTTTTAATTCAGCTGAACTGCAGAGAAAGACCCAGGGAGGCACAAAGGAGAATTCCTTCCCAATCCTAAAGCTGCTTAAAAATTTTCGTGTGCTTCAGTACACCCTGTCAGTCCCACCATCCATCTCTAGAAGCAGCTGATTTCTGTTGTTACAGAGAAAAGCTAAAGTAATGCAAAATCCTAAAAGCAATAAGAAAAGAAGGAAATAATAACCCACAATATCCAAACTGACAACTCAGAGCCATCACTTATGTCCTAATCATACCAGAAAACCCAACGAGACAGTGAGGTGTGAAATCTGATTGTCAGTGTGTTTAATGGTGAACTGACATTTAATAGCCCCCAAAGGAAGGTTGCAAACCAGACAGATATTTTTGTGTAACTTGTGCTCAAAGGAAATCCAAATAAAATAATTTCCAAATACTTTTTTATTTTGTATTGTAGGTATAGAGCCTTCATTTTCTCTCTCACTTTCCTGTTGTATGCCAGCTTCCATTTATCAAGAAAACCTATTAGTATAGTTAAGGTAAGCAAGGTTCTGTCCTTGTTTAAACATCCTCCTGCTCCTGTCAGACACGGAAGTCGTTGTCTTTCTCTGTATTTCCTGTTGTGAAAGGCAGTGTTAAACTTTAACTTGAAATGGCTTCAAGATGAAAAACTGATAAAGCCAGTACACAGTGACATTTGCTTGATAAACTTCAGTGAGACCATGCCTAGAATATGGCATATTTGTCTGGATTTGGGGATTAAAACCTGAAACAGCTATGCCTATGTTTAAATAATACACTTAATCTAGTTATAGATATTTGAGAGATTTACACTCATATTTTTGAGAAAAGTTGCTCATAACTGATGAGATGAGCATGATAACATTCCCCTGGCATTTATGAGTGTTCCAAGAACTGCTGATCATCACAGTCATTTGGAACTCTTTTCCTGGTTAAGCAGGTGGCAAAGTGTTCCATAATTTGAGATTTGTTAATCTTTGGCCTATAAAACTTGCCAAGCTCAAATTAAATCCCCAACTTCTGTTTTGTATATAATTGATGAGTAACAGTGGCCAAAGTATATGATGTTACTGCAGAATTTCAAAGCTGTTCAGTAGCAGAAACATCATTTCACTAGGGCATGTTTTTTCTAACCATATAATTAACTATTTCATGTAATAATGGGTTCACCCATCAAAATGCTAAGCAATTAGTAATGGCTAACAATTTTACTGATTTTTGGTGGGTTTGACACAGGTTCATACAAATCTGGATTTGTTAAATTTCTTGTTGTGTTGGAATTAACAGTCCCCAATTCGCAAGTGAATTTTCCATTTTCATATGCCCTTTCTGTTTCAGGGAGAGCTTCATAAGCATTGTGCTTTTTCACATGAAGTTGAACTAGACTCCTACAAAGATTATGCTGCCCAGATTCAGCCTGCCAAAAAGCCATTTAATGCCTCTCAGTGTGGCTGGGCACCATTTGGTAAGGGTTATGTTTTTTGGTTTTGTATTTTTCCCAATAATGAGCTGATGCTCATAATGAGATTATTTGCTTGCCATTTTTGGAGAGATTCAGGAGATGTGCATGGAAGGAGTGTTTTGTTTTCCATGTTCTCAGTGATTTCTTCAAAGAAAAGTTATGACTTAGGTCTTTCCTACTTAAAGTCACTTAAACAGGTGACATTATTTTACTTGTTACAGCTACGAGATAGTTTCTGTAGATCAGTTTTCAGTCAGAAAATGGGATTTGTCTTTAGCATGTCAATTAAGGAAAAAAGGGTGAAGAATAAAATAAGTCATTATAATTTTCTACTGGTTTAATTCAAGGTCCAGCAATCCTTTAAATTAAATTACTTGGTGTTTATCTAAATTGGAATTTTTCAGAGTCCTTATCTGCCAGAGGGAATATCCTTCTCTGCATTTTAATGAAAAAAAAGTGGAGACTTTATTGCAGAATAGACTTGAGAACTTACTCAATACTTTATGAGCCTGCCCTTTGACTTAAATAGAAAACAAATATTTAAATACTGAACAATTAAATTTGAATTTAAGGCAGACTTTGAATCATTCGTTGACACTTTTATTACTACCAGGAACACCCATGAAGTAGAATAGTGCATTGTGTCAGTGTGCCAGTCCATCCCAGTCTGTGTAGCCATCCATTCTAATTAGTCCTTAATTAGCAGTTAAAGAAAAAGTCCTATTCTGTTCAAAGGTAATTAAAGATCAGAGCTCTGGGTTTTCTGTGGACAAAATCCAGTCTATTAACTGTCTCTTGCAAGGTCTACTGAAATAATTTAGTTCCACAGGTTTCCAAATGCATTGAAAGGGATGCAGTTATACCTGATTAGTGTTTCTTGTCCCTTGACCAAGGGGGGGGCTGAGTTTGCTTGTCTGAAACATTGTTTGGCTTTTCTTATGGAGACTTCTGAGCTCCAGTGTCCTCCTTTTTCCATGAACACACAAGTCATTGCCAAGCTGCCCCTTTGGGATGGCACTCTAGGCTTATCCTTTTGGCTGTGTTTTAGGCAGCACAGCTGGCAAAGCTGGGAGTGACAGTGAAGGAAGGAATGCTCTAATACCTGTGACTTCATGCTCAAAATCAATGGCAATTGTGTCTCCTTGCAAATAAATACACAAACTGTCCTTGGTATGAGCTCAGGTCTCTTGAGAGTAGACTTGGTGTTTCCATCTGGGTGGAGACCCTTCTCCCTCCATCCTGTCTGCAAGTCCAATTTTAGTGTGATTGGGGTTGTTTGCTATACAGAGCAGAGCCTTGGGGGTGTTTTTAAGCAAAACTTCTCTGTGCCCTGTGAATAGTTGAAAAATGAACTTGCCAAGGGTTTAACCATTTAAAAAAAACATATGAAGCTGATTCTTTAAAAGCCTTTGAGAAGATGGAATTTTTTAGCCATTTTTACTGTTAGGTCCTCATACATTTGCAACTTATCTTTCCATTTTTAATGAAGTCTGTTAAAGTTTGAATTTTCTTTTGTCTAAGGACGTATAAGAAAAGGGCACCTTGTTAGTAGCTGATGTTTCTTCTCTTACAAAATGCTGTTTTGAATAAGGTAAAGAATGGGCCTACCAATATTTTCCTTATATGTTACAGGCATTTATTTTTGGTTTTTTCATTAAATGTTTTGCAAAATGTGTGTTTAAGTTTAGCAGTACCTGTTGAAAGTTAAATGTCAGTGCATGTTCCCTATCATTTGTCTTGTTAGATGTAAAAATGGTTGGAAAGTAATTAGTACCTTTAAACTGATAATTTGTTTTGAAATTTATTCGTAGATAAGAACAACTACAAACAGTTACTGGGAGCCCTGGATTACTCGTTTTTGTGTGCATATGCAGTTGGAATGTATTTAAGGTAAATAGACTCTGTTGGAAAGCTGCTTTATTGCTTACTCTTGATTTATGAGGCTGTACAACTTCTGAGCTATTGTGTTTCCCTACAGCAAAGTTTCTGGTGAAGAGAGTGAGAAACTAATTGCTGAGGGGAAAAAAATCCCACGTCATCCTGAGTCCCAGTGGTATCATATATGCTGATATATAGAAAGCTTCTTACCTGCACCCATCATGGCTGCCTTGTGCCAAGGGAATATACACTGGGGTGTATGTCCTCAAACTTAATCAGTCTTCAACTTCTAAACTAAGCTGGTCGTCCTGGCTTTTTGTGGAGTCAGAGAGTGGAAGCAGACACCTCCTAAAAATAATCCCAAACCCATCTTAGTGTGCTGTATTAGCTGTTGTTTGGAGATGCTTCTTTTTATTGACTAAAACCAGAACCTTCATGACTAGAATTGTTAGCCAGAGAGACATATCTCACTCTAAAAGGATAGAGACATGTCCCATCTTACCAGTCATTTGGAAAATTACTCTGTATGTAAGTAAATGACTTCCAATATGCTCCAGATGAGTATCTCCCTCAAAGAACATCGTGCAGATGTCAGAACTTAGCAATTAATGAACATGAAATGTTTGTTTGGGTTTTTTCCTGTCATGCTAAAAATTACTCCTTTGCTGCTGTGAAGGCAAACATTTACCAGTAAAGTTTCTCCTCAACCAGAATTAAACAACACAAAATATTCTTCATTTCTGAGGGCTTGGGGTTTGATCTCATTTTTAATTATTGCCTTTTTTCTTCTATTTCCCTGCCCATTCCAAGTGGCCTGATAGGAGAGCGGCTGCCTATCCGGTACTATCTGACAGGAGGGATGCTCTCCAGTGGACTCTTCACTGCAATGTTTGGATTGGGTTATTTCTATAACATACACAACCTGTGGTTTTACATAATGGCCCAGGTAGGCACGATGTTCTTGAGACACTGAGGGGTTTCTCTGGTGCTGTTTAGTGTTGGGTTGGGTATTTACACAACACACGGTGATTAATGGTTAGATGGGAGGATGTGGATGTTGGAACACACTATCAGTGATGACAGGCAGCAAGGATAAAGTGGATAGCCCCAGGTTTTGTTTTTGAAAAATGTTTTTTTGGTGAAAGAAATCTTTGCAAACAAATTAGCGTGTTTCACTCTGTGTCAAATCAGTGATCAAATCTTTGCAAGCTTAAATGTGGGCGAGTTTTAAAACAAACTTGTTTGCTTTTGTCAGTCTTCCAGCACCTGAGTGACTCATCCTGGCCTTCTCTGCAGGAAAATTACATTTATGCTGCTAATGATGAACAGTCTCCCACACTGGTGTGGCTGATAGCAGGCACCTTATGTAATGAGATTCATTGTGTGAGATTTTTCAAAGCACTAATCAGGTGTCAAAAGAATATTTATTGTTGACCTGAGATGGAATTTAGGTCAGGACCAGGGCATGGTCAGCACTTGAGCCATTTTGGACAGGTCTACACCTTGCACTGCTGCTCTCTTTGTGTTATTCCAGCAACACTCTCACCTCTGGCACATTTGCATGGCATTGAGCAGCTTGGCACGCACATACTAACTTGGGCACAGCAAGCTTGTATAACCATGTCACCAAATAATCTGTTTAACCCTGTCCCTGCTCCAGCCCTCCTTGATCAGGTAGCTCCTTTGGGGTTAAGCTGTCTCTCTGTAGCAAGGGGATGTGGTCAGTGAGTCCTGTCATACCAAGGATGGTCTCACGCCACCAGCCTAATTGTTTTTTGGGGGGTAGAGTGGAGTTGTTTGTTGCATGTTCAAATGCCCTTTGTACATGTGTTATGATCTTTGTGTGAAGGTGTAATTCCAGAGAGGGAGCTTTTTAAGGGTGGAGACAGCTGGAGTTACGATCTGTGCAATGTGGAGACTGAAGTAGTTCTTACTTCAGACTGAATATAGTAAGTTAAATTCCTCCTCTCAGTTTATTTACAGGTGTTGGTTAAGCATTTTAAAGTGAATGTTCAAAGTTATCCAGTCTCCCCTAAGGTCTTCTTTTTTTTCCACTGTATTTGATTGGGAACACACTTTGCCATATGCTGAAACTGAGATAAGCATTAGAGTTGGACTCGATGATCCTTATGGGTCCCTTCCAACTCAGAATATTCAGTGAAATTTCTGTGAAATTTCTATGTTGCTGTTTGAGTATGGGGAATTCACTTCTCTGTTCAGCTCTGTGCAATGAGATTTTTGGTAAGTGTTGTGAATGAATGACAGCATTCTGTGATTTAAATCATAAAATAATGATAGGGGTGTAGGTACAGGGAAGAATCTCTGCAAAACATTTTAACTTGGTTATTCTTGGGGGGAAAAATGCTTTCAAACCTCTCCACTGTATCTCCAAATTCAAAGCATTTGTGAAGGCTTCCTTTTCCCAGTGCAGCACTCGGCAGGAATTGTGTAGGAAGCTGACTTATTATAGGGTGTGGTTATTTATTATTATTTTTATATACTTTCAGATAGCAAATGGGTTGGTGCAAACTACTGGCTGGCCGAGTGTCGTTACATGTATTGGCAACTGGTTTGGAAAAGGAAGGTAAATAATATGTAATCCAAAGTTTTGGAAGTACAGATCAGTACATTCTGGGCTGTAATATTATAGTCAATTTAAATACCTTTCTTTGCTTCTGTGGTTTTTGGGGGGATGAAAAAAGCAGTTAGGCAGAACTTTGAGAGGAGTTTCCTTTGTTACATTGATTGGTTTATGTGTGGGTTTGAAATATTCTCCCTCAAAACAGTGTTCTCTGATACTTACTTTTTCAGGTGAAATATTTCAGAATTGAATTAGAATAGTTATTACAAATTCTTGCAAATATTAACAGTCCAAACCTACTTTTACTACAGGCTGTTATGCCATTTTAATGTGGAATTTCCCATGTTTTCATTTGTGTTTCAAAACAGTTGTCAGGGTGTAACTATAAAAAACATCTTTGTCTAACATCTTTTTTTCTAACACACTCACACAAACTTGGAAATTTAATTTGAAAAACAAAATACATATGGCAACTGATTTAACCTTTCTTTTTGTCACTTTCTTTAAATCACCTATTTGGGCTTTTTTATCTTAATCATGTACAGAGATCACTCATAATGTTTTTGTCATACCATACAGTAGTTTTCCATAAATTTTGCAAGAGCTGCATGCTAAATCCATTGGCTCTGATAGTGGTTGGTACATGTAACATTTAATAATGCTACTGTAGTACCATCCTCTGTAGATAAATACTATAAATGAGCATTGCTGTCACTCAGTTCCAGAGAAGGATATACAAAAATTAAATATATGCTTTTTATATAAAATCACAGGATAGTTAGGAAAATGTAGGTTCAAACTGGTTTTCTGTGGTCCCTGCAGCCTTTTAGGTGAATGTTGCAAAATGCAGAGAGTGTTAACTCTCAAAATTGGTGAGTCTGTGCAAAATAAATACATTTATTCAGGTTTTGCTTTGTGCAAAAGCAACAGCTTTTACTTTTAGGAGGCCACAGAGTGGACTGGAGGGTCTTGTTTGAATGTCAGTGATCTGGTTCTTGTTCTCATTTTGCTACAAATTGCATGAAAACATGGGCAGACCTCTTAGACCTTGTCTTCAGCCCAAGGAAAACATTGGACTTTGTTCAGGGTAGGTTGCTCCCAGTAAAATGCTGGAGACAAGGCAGTTTTCCCATATGGAAGTACAAGGAGGGGAAAAAACCCCTGCTGTCAAGACTTCAGTAGGATTTTTGTGGTTTACATTAGCTGAGCTGGAGCTGATGGACAGCAGTTATGATCTGGGATTTGCAGACAGACAGCAGCCTGATGTGTGTGATAGCCAAGCTTGCACAGGTGTTACCTTCTCCTAGTGCTCAGTAACTCCAGAATGTGACCAGAAAATACTGAGTTTGCTCCCCATACCCTGTATAGGTTGTTTTCTTCTGCATGATAAGTCTGATGTGTCCTGAAAGCATCAGATTATCGGTGCAAGGTGTTTGCAGGAGGACTTTGGTTCCCAAAAGCATCAGACTTGGTGTCCATATGCTACATAACATCTGCATGCTTGTTTTAATCAGAGAAACTGTCCAGATATATGCAAGCCCTAATGGTGTCTTCAGGTACCACTAAGTGCAGGATGAGTTCTGTGATGCATTGAGAAGTATTTTACAACACTTTTGTTGATATTTAGGTGCCTTGAAATTGCCAGATGGAGACTGTAGCATAAAGAAACCATCAGTTAAAGAACCATGAGACTGCAAATATGTCACTGACACCCCAGATGAACAGCCATTTTTAATATGCTTTTCTCAGTCCAGTAATGCTTGTAATAAAAAAAAGTTTCTGGGTTGGTTTTTGTGGGGTTTTTTTTATGCAGGAGAGGTTTGATCATGGGAATCTGGAATTCACACACTTCGGTGGGAAATATCTTGGGATCCTTAATTGCTGCTTATTGGGTGTCTGCGTGCTGGGGTCTCTCCTTCGTGGTGCCCGGAGTCATCGTTGCTGTGATGGGCATTGTTTGCTTCCTGTTTCTTATCGAACGTAAGTTGTGGGTGAGAAACACCAGCTGTTTAAGAATAATTTAGGTTGGAAAAGACCTCCAAGATCATCAAGTCCAACCTTTGATCAATCACCACCATCTCTACCAGACCAGAGCACTGAGTGCCACATCCAGTTGTTTCTTGGACACCTCCAGAGATGGGAATTCCACCACCTCCCCGGGCAGCGCCTTCCAGTGCTCAACAGCCCTTTCAGTGCACTAATTCTTCCTGATGTCCAACCTGAATCTCTCCTAGAGCAGCTTGAGGCCATTTCCTTGTCTTGTCACTTGTTTCCTGGGAGCAGAGCCAGAACCCGCACCTGGCTATAACCCTTTCAGGGAGTTGGAGAGAGTGATAAGGTCACCCCTGAGCCTCCTCTTTTCCAGACTCAGCCCCCCCAGGTCCCCTTCAGCTGCTCCCTATATGGTTGGTCCTATGAATGGTCTCCAGACCCTTTTCCAGCTCTGTTCCCCAAAATGACTCCAACACACCTGAGAGAGAAACACTTTAGAGTTCAGTCCACCCTGCCTTGATAAATTGTTCAAGTGCATCTTGGCAGAATGTCCCACCTGGCTGCAGTGTGTGTTCTGTGCTACCATTCAACCCATGCCATCCATCTTTTGTGCTGTGAAATACAAATGTCAGCTGGTAGAGCAGGTTTTGACTCTTCAAATCAGAAATTAAAGAGAATGCCCCATTTTGTCCCTATGAAGACTCAGAGCTATGAATGCTTACTTTACTGTAACTGTCCTATCTCAGTAAATAAAGAGTTCTACAGATATAACTAGAATTCTGTAATGAGCAGGACTGCCAGAACAGCCCTTGTTATTTGTACTGTTGATTTATTGTCAGAAAGTTACACTGTTTGTGAGTGTTTTAAGAGATCTTTGTTAGGTTCCTTTTCACTGTTAACTGTATGTGGTGTTGTATTTCAGATCCTAAGGATGTAAGTTGCTCCTGCACACCATCCAGTGTAAGTGAATGCTTTTTCTGTTTTGATCTTTGCCTCCTAATACATGTTTATTAGAATAGTTCTGAAATTCATATAGTCTGTGTGGCCCTTTTATGCCAGTCTGTTATAACTGATCCTCTACCAGTTCTTCACTGGTAAATCAGGACCTTATTTTCTCTCAAAGCAAGTGAATCAAGAGGTAAAATAATTAGTTTCAAATAAAGTTTTGGAATAGACGATCTTACGACCAAACAAGTAAAAACTGTTCTTCTCTCTTCCCCCCCCCCCGCCCCCCCCCTCCAGTTTTCTTACTTTCCTCCAGTTTTCCTGGGTATCTTCATGGCATCCCTTGCTGTTGCCTCCCTTTCTTAGGTATGGCACAGTGGGATTGCCTCCAACCATATCCTGGGAAAAGTCTCACTGGGAACCCTCTATGAGGCTTTGCAGAAAGTGCAGACAGCCCTTCTGCTGACACAGAGTCTGTCTGTGGGCTTGGGATGGAAGGTGGGATGTTCCTTGGATAGAGGAAGGGACAGTAGGAGCACATGGGTAGGGAAAAGCAAGCAATGGATATAAAGCTGAGATGAAGAGATTGGAGCAGTCAGTAAGTCTTGTGGCAGTGAGTTTAGTCATGTTATAATACAGTGTTTATTTAACCAAACCTGACATGAAGGAAGATAAATGGAAAGGAGAGAGAAATAATTTGTGCTTAGTGGTACAAATCATAGGACAAATGGATGTCAGTTTTGGGGGCATCACAGTTTAATTTAGATTGGAAGGAACAGGACCTCTGAACATTGTAGGAGCCTGTGAGAGGGATGGAGAGAGACTATTTACAGGAGCATGTAGTGGCAGGACAGGACAGAATGGCTTCCAACTGAAAGAGGACAGGTTTAGATTGGATATTAGGAAAAAATTCTTCCCCATGAGGGTGGTGAGGCCCTGGCACAGGTTGCCAAGACAAACTGTGGCTGCCCCATCCCTGGAAGTGTTCAAGGCCAGGTTGGATGGGGCTTGGAGCAACCTGGAATAGTGGAAGGTGTCCCTGCCCATGGCAGAGGGTTAGAACCAGATCATCTTTAAGGTGCCTTCCAAACCCAAACATTCTGTGGTTCTTTGCTCCTGTTCTCTGCTATGTCAGGTCTAAATCTGACATAGGATGAAATTGCTTAGGGCTGGCCTGTCAAATTTTGAAATCCTCAAGGATGGAGATGCTGTTCATATGCAGACATTTCAGGGTTTTTTTAAATATACAGTGAATTTTTAGAATGCATTAATCATATGCTTTACTGGCATCAAGGCAATGGATTGTGCTATTGTATGAGAGCTTATACCTCAAGGGCTTACATTTTGTCAAGGTTGTGAACTTGACTAGGCTGTAAATCTACTGTCACACACAAGTTGTAACACATGTTGCCTGGATCACAAGGGAAAATGTGACCTTCTTTTGACACAATGGTTTGAAAGTCCACATCAGAGATTGACCACTTAAGGCATTGTAGAAGCAGGATTGAAATGTGTGTGTGCCAATGTCTAAGGTTTTTTTGGGTTGCTGAATATTTTATGTGTGTCTTTGTGTGCCATTGTGGCAGCAAAACTCATGACTGTTTCAATTGTTTCTAAAAGGAAAGCTGGTATATGGTGATTCAATCACTATTTTGCAAGAGGATTGGAAGTGGTTTAGCTATGGTACCAAGATAGTTGCCCATGGCTTTTAAAACAAAAGTTCATAGGACATTTTACGTGCTCAGAATTAAGTATTGTAGGATTAAGTATTGTGTCAATGGCAAAAGGATGTGCCTTGGAAATATTTAACTACTATGTGAGAAGATGATTGTTTCCTTTCTTGCCTCGTGTAGCTGTGACCCAAGAAGAGGGAGACAATCCAAATAGAATGAGAAAAATAAAAAGCAAGGAAAGGGAACAAAAAAGAGAGCATTAGGAAGAGCAGCTGTGTGTAACTTCTTGTAACAGAATGTCGTTTGTAGCCTGGTTTGTTTAGGAGTGTATTTACAGGTTCATCTTGGTTTATGGTCCCTGAGACTCTGGTATGTGTTTGTATTGTAACAAAATCCTAGAGCAGATCTTGCTCCAGCCTCCTTCTTTGGCTCCCAGAAAGCTGTGGACAATCATGTCTGCCAAGTTTTCAACTATTTTTTCTTTTTTGGAAGAGTAGCAGGGGTGATTGGCAGAGAAGGTCAAAAGGTTTCCCCACGTCTGAAGGCAAATGAATGCTGTTGGTGAAAGCATCAGAGGGAAGGTCCCAAGGGAATCTCACAGGGAAATCATCTGCATATGTGAACTATACCTTTTATTTGCAAGTCTCACAGGTACATTGTACAGGGATGATTGCTGGGTTTATTTACCACCCCACAGTATTTTCAGATAGATGGCTTTTTATATGTTGAAATGTGATATAATTGAATAGTAACTGGGAGCAACTCTTCTAGTCTCTTATCTGTTCTTTACTAGATAATGGGGTTTATCTCCTCATGTGAAGTACTTCGGGTAAGTCTCCTGAATACTTTCAGTGCTCTGTGGAACTTTGCTATTCTTAGTTTGTTCCTGTGATACAAGCTGGGCTCACAATATGCTCTGTATTTTTCATTTAATTCTCTTTCATTTCTCAAAGGTGTGAGAATACTTTAAATGACTCTCACTGCCTCCTCTTAGGAGCCTCCTTTTTTTCCTTTTATGTAGTTCAGAAATACCTAGAGCATCATGTGTACTGAATTTCCTGTTAAGCCTCATGGAAGTAAATATTTGTTATTTGTTTCAAATACATTTTGACTACTGGAAAGCACAACTAAAGAGCTCTGCACAGCGTGTTGCTCATGTCTTAAGCTGCTGGTATGGAAAATTTTTGCCATGATATTTTTAACAAAAATTTAGTATCTCAGGAGCTTTTTCCACCTTCCATTCACCACCTTTTCCCTCAGTCCCAGCATTTGACCTCATCTTTTCTAGGGCACCAGCCAGATCATTGCTGCAGGCATAGTCTGGTTGTGTGGGATGCATTTGACCTTCTGTTTCCCTGCAAACCTTGCTCTCCAGAGCAAAAGGCATCACTTCTTCCTTCCCTATTCCCATTTCACATCTGGAATTCTGGTAGGAGGTTTATAAAAGTCCTTCTCCACCTGCCTTGGACCCTTTTCAGATTAAGATTCCCCACTGTCTTGGGAAGCTGTATCCTATTTGAACTTCTCAAATACTTCCCTTCAGACCTGTGTGGTGTGCAAGGATTCCAAATCCTTAGTGAATGGAGCTGACAGCTTCTGTTCACTGCAGGAGGGTGGGTTTAGGAATTAAGGAGATAAATGAGGTCAGAGTAGGAGTTCAGAATCTCCTCCAGATGCAGATATGCTAATGACAATGCCTGACTATAAAGATAATGGATTGCTAGTTGAAGGAAGGTTAATGTGGTAAAATAGACTGTGTTAATACTGGAAACAAAATATTTCAGCTGTGTTGTACAAGGGATAGGATTTGTCAGGCATAAAATGTTTGCTGTCCTTTTTTCACTCAGTCATTTCAGTGACAACCTGAACAACCTTTGTGTTTTTGCAAATGGTTAGAAATATTTTTTTGAGATATTAAAGAAACACATTGCTTTTCTCACAAAGCTGTAGGTAGGTCATTTTGGGCAGATATCTTGGTTAGGTGCAGGCAGCTCTGCTGGCTGGTGTTAAAAACCAAACTTCACTGAGAAAGAATGAGGCCAGTTAAATTTAATCACCACTAAAATAAATTCTCAGCATGAGGGAAGGACTTAGGGTGGATTTCTATTAAGATTCAGGGATCAGATTCCTCTCTGTGTGATATCACTATCCTGGATGAATTTGGTGTACTGTTTATTTGCAGCGTGATCGTGAGCCCAGTATTTCTACAGAGTTTGTAGTGGTGAGTAATGTGATTTCATTGAGTTGTCCAAAATCACAGAAGGAGAGGCAGGCACAGAGCCTTGAATGTGTGGTTGTTATTCTTTATTCACTGGTTTCCTGGGCTGTGCTTCATTTTCTTGTGTTCATCTTGGCTCTGATTTATCCATCTGAAATTTGTTTCAAAATAAATACTTGAGTGCAATAAAGGGCTTTTAAATCCTGGTGTTGGAGGCTTAATCCTTGACTTTCTGAAAGGCTGTGCCTATGATAAATGCAGGTGAGAAGTCAGTGCTTTCTTCAGCATCGGTGCACCTCCATTATGAAATTTAAAGGGGAGGTTTAACAGCATTTGGGAAATGTGGTGATTTAAAACTGGTTTTATTGCTTCTCATATTTTCTTCCTGGACCTTTTTTTCCCCCCCAGTTACATCGTGTTCATACAGACCTGTCTTTATGCTCTAGGAACTTCCTTTATCTTGGCTTTGCATTCCCAGGAAACTTTGCTCTTTTAAACTCCTCTTGCAAAGTGCTCATGCATTTAAAAATTACCATGCTGCGATTTTTGTCTTCTGAAAATGAGAAGTCCAGATATTAAATGTGTAGCCTCTCAGTCTAGTCCTTTTCCCCAGACATTTTCTCCTTCCTACAGTAAATCTGATTTTTTGACAGTCAAATGAAAAAGCCTTTCATTTTTCCTGTGCTGAGCTGCTGATTAAAGATGTAGATGACTTGTCTCTAGATAATGGACTTTCTTCCCCGTGGATTATTGTAAATCACATTTTTGACAAGAGACAGATTTTTCTGTAAGATAAAATTTAACAATCTGTTCCAGACCCTGGGGGCTTGAGTGTTGTTGGTTTATTTTGAGAAGTGTGTGCCCAAGACTGTTGGTGCCTCAGCTCTGTATTGAGCAGCGGAAATACTTAAGTTTATCCTCAAAAGTGTTTTGCCTTCTTAGAAGGATTTGAGTGATGAATGGCAGTTTGCCTAAGGAATATTGCAATACATATCCCTGTATTTTTGTTGGGGCAGGATAACCTAGTGATTAGTTTGGAACTAGAATGTTCAGGGAGGATCTGCATTCTTTTCTCATTTGTGCTGGGGAGCTTGAGACAGGGATGTTATTTGGGGCAGTTTATGGGGGTTTTTCATTGTTTTATTCTGTTTGGGTTTTTTTAATGTGGCATTGAGTGTGTGATTAGACACTTAAACAATCATCTCAGCCCTGAGGAATGCCCAGTGCTTCTTTGGGTCTTACCAATAGGTTGTCCATACCTGGCTGCAAACTTACTTTGAAATTGTATATTTAATTCAGCAGGCAAATCTTAATGTCCCCTGGTAAATGTTTTTGGGCCAAAGATCTCAGAATTATGTTACACTAATGCACTTTTTAATAAGTAATTATAAAAAGCAGGTCCATCTGGTACCTAAAATGTGGTTTATTGCCTTGGTTTGTCTACTGGATGTGCTGGAGCTGCTCAGACTCTTCATTAACACTCTTGTCAACAAGTCCATTTCTGGGTTAAAAGAATAGAATATAAGCTAAAGGGATGAACTTTTATCTTAAAGGGATAGGAAAGTGAAGAACCAAGATTTTCCTGAAATAAAATTCTGTAATTTCTGCTGGGACCATCTGCTTATGAGAAAAACTAAGTTTGCAACAGCAGTGAATTCAGTGGAGGAAAAAGCAGCTAAGGATGTTAAGAATAGCATGACTGTGCTCTGAATTCAGTGTGCTGCTTCCATCTAAAACCAGCAGGAAATCAGCCTTCAGATAAATTTGTGATTACATTTTATGTACATTGCCATAGGTCTGCTTAAGAACTTTAAAACCTCTGCATTTTGAGTCATTAAATTAAAGATGTTCCATTTGGGGTTGCATTTATGTTACAATGCACAAAAACTTATTGCAGAGAAGTGATTAACACTAACGTAATCTTTTAAAAAACAAGCAACCAAAGTATGGTGGTGTTTTGTTGTCTTTTTTTTCAGAGTTCTAAAACCTTCCTGAATGGTGCATCTCGATGCAGAATCCAGATGCCAGCCTTAAATGCTAAGGAAAATGGCAAACCTCAGGTAAAATACAACATACTGTTGTACAATAGCATAGAAGGCTTCCTAAGGCTTGCATGGAACATTTGCAGTAGATTTACTGTTGGTAAAGATTTCTCTTCCTTTTATGATGCTGAAATCTCTTTGCATCTTCATACACAAATGTAATTTCAGATGAGGGAACTAAGCATTACCTGACATAAATACTGCTAGCAGAGCTGAGGGAGGGACAGGCTTAGTCAGTTGGTCTTTCCTTGTGATCTTGACACAAGTCCTGCAAAAGTAAATACACTGCATAATATTTTAAGGGTACCCCCCTTGAAAAATTTAAATGAACTCTATCATATTTGTCTCATCCTTGCAATCTCACTTCTCTCCCTTTTGAATGCAGTAGTTCAAAGTGTGCACTTCCAAGATTATACATGGAGATGGACATTTCTGAATATGAGCAGTTATTCACAAACATCCTGCTTAAAACTTAAAACTGCTGGTAATTTTCACTAGACACTGAATTTTGGACTTGCCCATTGGTGAGCAAAAGGACATTTTATCTTGTGATGGGCATTAACTGAAAATTTCCATTTAGAATTCTGTATTTGTATTCAGTACACTTGGCACGTTGTATCCTGAGAGGATAAGTTGGATTTTTTTCAACTTCTTTCAGACTTTTCCAGGAAAATAGAAACTTCCTGTTCCATTCACCCTTTGCCCATAAAATTATAATGAGCATTCACAGGGTACAAAAAGCAGTGTTGGTGGACAGATTTTTAAATTTTTGTTGAGGAAACATTTCACTCATCATTTTGATCAGCCCAACTTAAACCCCCTCTGTACTGAGTTTATTCATTTTTGTGTTGAGCTGCCCAAGAACAGTCTCCAGCCCAGAAACCATTTCTCAATAGTATTTCACAACCAGCTGGAAGATAAGGGGAGGTGTAAAAATACCAGCAGGTGTCTTTAAACAAGTAGGTATTTACAGAAGAAATAATTCTATATTTACAGAAGAAATTGTTCCCTGTGAGGGTGGGCAGGCCCTGGCACAGGTTGCCCAGAGAAACTGTGGCTGCCCCATCCCTGCAAGTGTCCAAGGCCAGTTTGGACAGGGCTTGGAGCAACCTGGCTGGTGGAAGGTGTCCCTGCCCATGGCAGAGGGTTGGAATGAGATGATATTTAAGGTCCCTTCCAACCCAAAACATCCTGTGATTCTAAGTCATGATGACAAGTCTAAGATATAGTCATCAAATTAGTAGACAAAGATTTCTCTTTTAACTCTGCTGGTGACTGTGCTGTCACCACATGAAAAGAGGCTGCTGAGCAAGTGGGTGAGGAAAAGGTACCCCCTCTCCCATGGGAACTGGACAGAGGGACAACATGGACAACAAACATGGGGGGACTTGCTGGCAGAGCTGGAAATATGCTCTCCCCATCCTCTCTCCAGCCTGCCATCTGTGTTTGTAATATGGAGTCTTAACAGGTTTTAAAAAGAAATTAATAAAAAAATTAAAAATCCTTGTTTGTCAGTCCTTGGGACTTCCTGATTTTCTGCCAGTGACAGAAGAACATCTTTTTCCTGTCAAAAGCAAAGCTGAACATCTTTTTACAGTGGTTGTGTTTCAGTTGTGTGGAGCTGATTTTCACTGTCAGCTTTTGAGCCTGTGCAAACAGCAAATGTCTTGCATTTATGAGTTGGTCTCCAAGCACACTGGAGTGGCAGCTTTTACTGGGTTTTCATTGACCTCTGCAATTACTGTAAAAAGAAAGCAAATGCTCAGGATCTGCAGTGATTGAAAGCAGAATGTGTTTGTGGCTGCATGACTGGAATACCTTTGTACATTCATTGCTGCTTATGTTATGTTGGCCTCTTAAAAATTACACAAAATTGAGGGATAATGAATCCTTCCCCAGAGATCAAGAGTGTGCCATATGCCTAATCATGCTCTATGACAGGCTGGCAAGGCTGTGCAGTATTGTCTCTGCCAAGCACAAACTGCTGGTTTTATTTATCATTTAGTTCTGTGCACCATAATAATCCCATCTTCTCGACAAAAGTTTCCTGCATGCATTAAATAACTTGGACTTCAGTCACTTCTACTTCAATATTTGACCCACTCTTTTAAAACAGATTTAGAGCTACTTGTCTGAGAAATGAGCAGCATTGCCTCAGACAATCCTGACTAATGTTGCTGTGCCAGTTGTGCAAGAGATACTCACTTAGACACTAGAAGTGTCTTCCAGTGAATCCAGTGGGGAGCTGAACTGCTCAAACCCTTGTTTTTGTTCTCCTTTTCTCCTCTGTCTGTGTTTCTGCCTGTTGATCTGTGTCTGTCTCTGTCTGTCTCTCTCTCCCTCTCTCTCTGTCTGTCTCATTTTTTAGGTATTAATAGTGGATAGTTTAATTGCTACATGCAAAATTCGGTTGCTAAATTACTGTCTTAAAATAGTTCAAGTTTTGAAATTGCTCCACTAATTCAGAAGATAAACACTTACGAAGATGGTGATGGAGTGGCTCATCTGCCATGACATAGGTTTACAGTACCATGTCAAAGGTCCCTAGAATTTTTTTTTCTCTATTCTAGTTAATGCTTCATCAGGGTGCAAGGTCTCCTGTAAATCCTGCATCCTTTCTACCAGTCATGTACAAAATTTTGGATGCTGCATGGTGGCTTCTAAAATTAGTGTCTGGGCTCAGGTGTCCAGATGGTTCCCTATTGTCTTCTCCTAAATGATGTTCCTTAAAAACAGAATTTATTTAGAAACACTGAGTGTAAAACAGCAGAATTGAATTTTTCCAGCATTTTCTTTTTTTCTTTCCTTTCTTCCTCCATCAACTTATCAACTATTAATCAGAAAGTTTTAATCTTTGTAATAACTACTAGAAATGAAAAGGCCTGTTGTTTTATCCTTGCTAACCCAGAGTCAGATATATATATGAGGCTTAATTCTCCACTGAGGCTTTAGTCAAATGCTGAAGAATTAGGAGGAAGAAGACTCTGTGTAGAAGACAAAGGTAGGAAAAGTACACAGCCAGGTAAAGCTGCTCAGTTGGAAGGTGAAAGTGAGGATAGATACATGCCATCTTTTAAAGAACTGCTTTTAAAGAAGTACTGAGGGCTATTTATACCTGAAATTTGGTTTTCCTGTGTACAGCTGTAAGATGTAAATTTACAGTTCTATTCTGAGTTCATTTCAGTGGGGTGGATGGATAAAAATATCATACACCCTCATGGCTACAGTGGGATGACTTGTTGAGTGGTAACTTGCTCCACAAGTATTCTTAGCAGTCAGTGGAATTCTTGGAGTAAAATCCCTCCTAGTACTAAAAAAGGAACTCAAAATTCACAATTTAATACTGGTAAACCCCTGACTTGTATAACTGGGGGACTGCAATGCTCAAATGAAACAGATGTGAAAAAAATAAGTGATTTCTGAACATTCAGTATCCATAATGCAATTGGAAAGATGGCCTGTATTTAGATCAGTGGATAGGATGATGTTGCAGAGTGTGGAAAATGGGTTTAATATTTGCACAGAAAGAAGATAATACATGCTTTATGCAGAAACGTGTTGCATTCAGTAGATTGTCAGCTTTAATTAGACCACATTTATTTCGTGGGGTAAGGGAGGACTAGAAACTCTTTTATTCTATTGAATGTGCTCTAATATGTGAAATTCTTCCACAGTGGAACAGAAACTTGATTCTATAATGGAGTGCATGCACTCAGACATAAACAACCACAATTATTTTACTTAACATCCTGTATTTATCTACTCTGTGTGTTGAAATCAAGGCATTTTTAAAAGCTGTAACTTTCAGTGATAACATAGATATTTGTTTTTTGGAATTATTTGATTTCTTTGTACATGTTTTGAGTCTCTGTTTTTTCTCTCTCATACACTGTTGCTGGGGGAAATTGCAGGATCCAGAGATGCAGCATTTACTTACTGACAGTGAAAACTGCAGCGTGGCACTGAATTCCAGCACTGTGGTCAGTGGGGAAGGAAGACATGGGACATCAGCAATCAGCTTCCTTGGGGCCTTGAGAATACCTGTGAGTGCTTGTGCTGTTCCTTTAAGAATTAAGTTTCACCTCAGAATTCATATTTCAACAAAGTTCTAGATGGAGTGGTAGAGGATATTAACTTTGCATCACAGTCTTGGAATACTGAGGACTTTGGGCTTGTCTAGTTTGGAGGAAAGGAGGCTCAGAGGCAGCCTCATTGCTCCCTACAGATTCCTCAGGAAGGGGAATGGAGAGGAAGGTGCTGATCTCTCAGTGTTTAAGAAGCATTTTATTAACATGCTTTAACTTCTGTCATCTTTCTGACCACTTTCTGAAGGGGTCAGGCAGTGGGACTTGATGGGCTGCTGTAGGTCTCTTCCAACTAAAATAATCTATTCTAAAGTTTATTCTTCTAAAAGTTTACCGATGTTTAGTGACATAGGATGGAATAGCAGACTGAATGTAAAAGCACTTCTCTGTGTCAGAAATTCCTTTCATGACTTCCCTTTTTATGTTACTCATCAGTGGTTTTAAAAGCTTTAATTTTGAGTAGTCTCAGACAGCCGAAACATTTGGACTGCCAGTGAAGGAAAGGAAGTTTCCTCAAAGTCAGAACTTGTCATCCTTGATTGTCCCCTCGGATTGAAGCCTGAAAGCTTCAGTGGGATTCAGAAAGAGGAATATTTGCAAATTAATTTGGACCACATGTAGAAGTAGGAGAGAGAATCCCCAGCACCCAACCACTGTATTCCTACATTTTTAACTTCTGTCCAGTCTGGTCCTCAACTGTTTTTTTCTGTGGCAAAGTGATGGATAGAAAAATTACTTCTACTGCCACCTGGAATCTCAGCCTCTGTGGTGCTTTTCCTGCCTGTTGTTGGGAAGGGTCTCAGCTGCATGTGGAGTAGAGCCAGCTCTGTGTGTGTGTGCTGGTCCTGAGGGGAACTGCAGTCCTCCACACCAGGGCTCTCAGAAATCTGGTTTCAAATAAAAAGTTATCAGATGGTGAGGGCAATGAGGATAGGTTAGTTTGGCAGTTTAGCTGCAGCTCTATGTCAGTATGTTTGTATGTTCTCAGCAGGAAAGAGGATGGAGCCAGTTAGTGTTTTAAATATGCCATTGTCTTCTCTGTAGTGTGCACTTGCCACATACTGATTTGAACTGTGTCATACTGGCTTTATAAAAAGAGCTGAACAATAGGGGAGAAATTTCAGGCCCATCTGAACGAAGGATCTAAAGAGCATAAAAACATGCCAGTTTCTCTGGAATACACTCCAAACCTGTTTTAATGCTATAAAACAACTCTTTATACGAGGGAAATAAATGATGCAGGTGTCCCAAACAGTATCAAGTCCTTCACATTCATTTTAGTTTTCTCTCTTCAGGTTATTCAGTACCATTTTAGTGTTTCAGTCAATTCAGTACAATTGAAAAAAGAATAAAAATGTAGGTAAAATCCCACAGTCTGCTCTGAGTGTAAGCTTTGTGCTCTCAGAGGAAGAATGTTTCTTGGGAATTCTCAAGAGTAAAAAGCCTAAATGCTTCTTAGAAACCATTTTCATAATGGCCTTTGAGAGCAAATAGCTCTGTCAAGATACTAACTTTCTACTTGCTTTATTCTCCCAGGGGGTTGTAGAGTTCTCCCTTTGTCTTCTGTTTGCAAAGCTGGTGAGCTACACTTTCCTCTTCTGGCTTCCCCTCTATATCACAAATGTAGGTAAGTATCACAGTAAAGGGGCACAGAATTATGACTACAAAGTGGCTGGAAATACAAGCTTGAAATAAATAGGAAAATAAACATTATTGCTTCTGAAAGAGGCTCTCTCTGCTGCAGTAGCAGGAATGTTATAAGTCAGCAACTAACACATTTCTCAGGTTTATGAATTCAGTATTAGGGCATTTTTTAAAGAAACAAACAAAAAATTTGGCTTATCTTCAGCAATTCCAGGCATAAATGCTGTGTTTTGGCTTTTGCAAACAAATCAAAAAGGCTTACTTTCTAAAGATGTTTTTCAGGATTTAAGTGTCTTATTAAAACCTATACAAAATACTCTAAATGAGCTTCTTTATCTGTTCAATACTGGTGTTTTGTTTTTTTGTGCTTTGGAATGCAGAGAAAGTTCTCCCTAACCAGAGAAATTCATGTTCTTGTGAGTCATGATGGGACCTTTAAACCCCCAAGTAACAGAAAAGCTGTGCTGGGCAAGGATGGCAGGAACAACCAGCAGGGAGAGCTTGAACACCCTGTGAAAACAGAAAGAGCTGCATGTCCTGTAGCTGAAATCTCATGTGTGGACCAGATAAATAGTGTTCCTGCAGGACTGGTATCTTGAGAGCAGTGGGATTTTAGTAGAAAGTTATGTTTACCTTGGTCCTGTTGACTGTGCTGTGGCAGACGTTGTGAGGTTTTGGTGGTGCCCCTGACCCCACTGCCTTAGCACATGCTGCTCTCTCAATTGAATTTCAGAGATTTAAAAAAAAAGGTGGTTTAGAAATTCAGCTCCTTTTGAAACTTCACACTTAACACAGTAGGACTGCATTGCCAGACTCTCTGATGTACTTTTGGGAGTCTGACCCTGGAGCAAATCAGTAAGCACATTAGGCTAAATATAAAGATGTGGACAGTGGTCCTCAGTGCCCCTGGCAAGCAGTGGAGTTGAGGAAATCACTGTCTCTTTGCAGTCCCCTGGAACTGCACAGTGCAGGTTATGCCAAGCCATAATTTAATGATGGATATTACAGGACATATGATGGAGATCTGCAAGTGATCCAAATCTACACTAATCCTGCTTTTAGAGCAGAGCCTCACTTGTGAGTGTTTGTTACTGTTTGTGGGGTTGTTCACAAACAGGAAAATTGTTAGGCCAAACTTCAGCATGGATACAGTCCAAGCAATAGTGCTGTGGAGGGCCACCAACATAAGTGAGCTCTTGGGTGACGCCAAGATCAGAGGCAGCCTGGCCTGAAGTGGTTCTGCACTGGTGCAGTTCACAGCCCTGAGGGATCTGGGTCAGGTCAGGCAAAGAGTAAAGTCAGGGCTATGAATTTTAGGAAGGCAAACTCCACCTGTTCAAGGAGTTAATCATTTGAATCCCCTGGGAAATGGCCCTCAGAGAGAAGGGAGCAGAACAGAGTTGGCAGGTCCTTAAAGACACTTCCCATAGAACACAAGAAGCTCTTGATCCTCAGGTATAAGAAGTCAGGAAGGGAAGGCAAGAGACTATCAGGGCCGAGTTGAGACCTGTTGGTCAAACTGCAGAGTAAGGAGGACATGCACATGTGGGCAGGGACAGCCAGGACATCCTGAGCAGAGCACAGGGACACTGCCCAGTTGTGTAGGGATGAGGTCAGTCTGGAGCTGAGCTTGGCAAGGGATGCAAGGAGTAATAAGAAGAGTTTCTACAGCTATGTCACACCAAAAAGAAAGATCAACGAAGTGTACATCTCCCTCCACACCCTCCCCATGACCAAGACTGACAAACTGGTAAGAATGGATGAGAAGAAGGCTCATGTAGGTGCTGGTGGATGAGAGGCTGGATATGAGCCAGCAATGTGAACTGGCAGCCCAGAAATTCCCTGTGGCTTGGGCTGCACCCAAACCTGTGTTGGCAGCAAGTGAGGGGGGGGATTCTGCCCCTCTGCCCCCTCAGGTGAGACCCACCTGCAGAGCTGCTTCAGCTCTGGGGCCCAGAACAGGAGGGACATGGAGCTGTTGGAGCAAGGCCAGAGGAGGCACCAAGATCATCAGAGGGATGGAGCAGCTCTGCTACGGAGACAGGCTGAGAGAATTGGGATTGTTTAGCCTGTAGATGAGAATGCTCTGGGGAGACCTTACTGTTGCCTTTCAGTACTTAAAGAAGTACTGAGTAAGTGCTTATTGAAAGATGGACCAACATTTTAGCAGGGCCTATTGCAATAGGACAAAGGGTAATGATTTTAAACTAAAAGAAGATAGACTAAAGAATTTTTTTACAATGAGAGTGATAAAACACTGGAACTGGTTGCCCAGAAAGGTGGTGGAGGCCCCATCCTTTGAAACATTCAAGGTCAGGTTGGATGGAGCTCATTGCAGGGGTTTGGACTGGATGACCATTAAACGTCTTTTCCAACCCAGATCATTTGTGATTATAAAAGTATAATTTGTAATTATAAAAGTGGTAAAATTTCTTTTGCAGTGAATGTACTTGCATTCAAAAAACTGTATTGCTGAATATACACTTATGGCATGTTCTTACTTCTCTTACACATTGTCATCCTGTGGCAGCTTATTCCTGTGAATAAACAATGCTGCTGTAAGGTGCCTTTGCCCTGGCATGACAAGGCTGTGGTGAAATTCCTATGGTTTATAGTCTGGAAATGACACAAGTGCTTTGCTTCTCTCACTAGAGCATCTTGATGCCAAGAGAGCTGGGGACCTTTCTACACTGTTTGATGTGGGTGGAATCTTTGGTAAGTTTTTATACTAATATTTCACCCTGATTCACACCAGTTCAGGAAAACTCTGGTACAGACAGATTATATATATTACTATATAGTCTTTGTGCTTTTCTAAGAAGAGTGGCAATAAATGTCCTGAGCTGAGAGCTGTGTTCAGAGCCAATTATATTGTCCTGTACAGATTGTAAGAATTAAATGTTATGGAGTAATAGCTCCTTCACCTCTGGCCCATGAGTCTGGGTCACACCACCTATCAAAATATCGTCCCTTTGCCACTTTAAGAAAACAGAACTACCCCAGCCTGTACACTGTGTATTTTCTGTGAGCACAGGAAACAAATATCATCATACTGAAGCCTGGCTGACTTAGCACACACCCCCATCCCCTCTCTACCTCCCCCAGTTCCCTCATGGAAATAAGCTCTGGATCAGTCCATTGGAAAATAATGCTCATGATGGAGCTGTTTCCCTGGATTAAGAGCTAAGCAGACCCTGGCAGTTCAAGATATTGGTGTGTTGTAGTTCCTGTTCTAGTCTTGTGCTGGGTGTCACTTCTGCCATTTTTCACTGCTTATTTCATCCCCTATTGCTCAAAGCCAGAGTCAATAGTACTTTGCAGATGTGGGTGATGTTTTTCAGCAGCACCTTATTCCATTATCAATACAAGCTTAACAACCTGCCAGTGCAACTTGGACCTTTAGCATTTATATTTAAATTCAGGTAGGATGTGAGCACTTTGGAGATGGGCAGCTGGGAAGGGAGAGGCAGGCTCAGGGACATTTAGGAATCTGGAGAATCCAGAGTTTCTTTCCTTTTCCTATTACCAAGTTCCCTTTATATAATTTTGACAGCTCCTTCCCTCAGGCCTTCCAGCCTCCTCCAGCCACAGGTTCCAATTACTACAATATGTACAGTTGTTGGCAAACACAAGAAGTAAGGAAAATTAAAGGCCTTGGTTTGACTACCTGGAGAGAAAACCATGTATTTCATTTGCCACAAGATACTGAATAGCTTGTTTCCTCTAGTTGAAGTGTCACATGGACAGAAAACTTGAGAACTACATTTTCAGTTGTGTGTGAGGAGTCAGGACAGGAGAGTGAGTAGCTGAACACAGCTGGATTCCAGAATAGCAGTAGTGGGGCCACGAGCTACCAGAAAGGCTTTTTGCCTTGGATATTTGGTTGGAAGAAACCATGAAGAACAATAGTCTGCTTCTGTTATCTTCAAGTCAAAACTGGTTGGGTTAATGAGGATTTTGCTGTGTGAATTACATTTTCAGTCTCGTGCTGCTGTGTATAAATGTACAGTAAAAGTCATTGGGTTGTGTTTCATTAACTGTAACTGATGTCCTTTGTGTAAAACGTGCACGGAGTGTTTTCCTCACACACCTGTGTGTTCTTCCAGGTGGAATTCTGGCAGGTCTCATTTCAGACAGGCTGGAGAAGAGGGCATCAACCTGTGGGATGATGTTACTGCTTGCAGCACCCACGGTAAGAGTTGGCCCCTCTCTTAGAGCTGTGGCTGGCACTGTGACAGCATTCCTTGGACAGTTCTGCAGACAGCATCTTCTGACTTGGATATAAAGAGTTCAGGCCAGATTAAAAGCTGACGTGAAAAGTTGAGCCAAGCATAGATATTGGGGCTGCCTTCACTAAACAAGCAAATAAGTGTAATGTATTATTGGTTATAGATCATGTGGAAAGTTTCACTCATAAAATCTGATGTTCAGTTCTTAGCCAGAATTTTAGCTGCTCAAAGGCCAGAGTATCTGTGCTTTAGCTCTTGGGAAGCTGGCAGTTTTACATGGGAGATGCATTTTTCTTTGGTTCTTTTGTGAGCAGTATTCTGTGCCATGTTGGAGCTATAATTGGAGAGTTTAAAACTGGGGAGTCTCATAACACAGCCCTTTCTTATGGCAGGACATGTTGGGGAATAAGATCATACCCCTTATCTCCCTCCTGTGTCCAACCAAGGTCATCCTGCTGTCATCTAAAAGGGGTTAGTAAAACCTGGAAACAGCTTTCACTTGATACCGACTAAGATATTTTGTAGTTAACATGGGGAAAATGGGGAACCTAGGATTAGTCTGTGTGTTGGTATTCAGAATGCTTGTTTATTGTCTTTGCAGTTGTACATGTTCTCCACAGTCAGTAAAATGGGCCTTGAGGCTACTATAAGTGAGTATTTTTAAAATATTTTTGCCTAGCTTTCTGTGAACTTTTAATTTATGATGCTTTGATGCTCTTTCCTTTTTTTCTATTTTATCTTTTCCCTTAGAGGAGGAAGTAGGGAAGCCAAGTTCCTTAGACTTGGTTTTGCAGGGTTTTTACAGGGTAAAGGGAGAAGGTAGGAAATGAGTAAAGGTTGGCACAGGAACAGTGATTTAGTTCATATAATTAGTCTTCTTTCTGGAGCTTGTTGTGCCAGTGCAGCTTTTTATTATATTCCCTATGCCAATGTGAGAGGTGTTTAAAGACCACTTGTAGTACTTTTGACAGCAATGTTTACTTGTGTAGACTGAATTCACTTGTGGCTTTCTATCTGTTACCTCAAAACAGAAATTAAAACACAAGTGCTGACAGTACTATCTCACCTGCCTAAAGGCCTCATTCAGTTTTAGGGTCCTCTGGTGCTGTGTAAGCAAAGAAGGGGCTTCTGGGTGTATCTTCTGAACAACCTGTGCTCTTAGAGTCAGTTTTGTCAAATTTTCCCCTTTCTCTGACCTACCAGGATGAATAAAGGCCCTGGGAAGTGTTTTTTGACTCAATCCCATCTTCTGATATACTTGAGAATTCACATCATGGAATAAGCAATGAAGAGAGGGAAGAATAGATGTTGGTTTTCTTCCTTTCCCAATTCTGTGATGGGGTCTGGGGAGCCAAGGACAGGTTAAACCTTTTGGGAACCATAGGCTGTGATGTCTCCTGTTAACAATCTTTCAGTTAACTCAGTTTTCCCATGTTTTTTTAACTTTGAACAGTGATGCTCCTTATCAGTGGTGCCCTGGTGAATGGCCCTTATGCTCTGATCACCACTGCTGTCTCTGCTGACTTGGTGAGTTTGGCTTCCCCTCTGCTTTCCCTATGGGATTTTGGCCTCCAGAGAGAGCCCTTTGACTTCTGCAGGGTCAGGAGGGAAGGGACTGCATTGTCCCAGAGCAAAGGATCTGGAAAGGCAGTGCTGAACTCAGACATTAAGATAATTTTAGTTTATATCTTAGCATGAAAGAGTGTAATGCTTGTGAGAGGCTTCTAAATTATTTTTGACCACTAAGAAGACACCAAATCAAATCTTGTAGATGAGAGCCCAAAGTGAATGTGAGGGTTGCATGCAAAGCCAGGCTTCTGTACAGATGCCTCCTCTCTTTTTATATCTTATATCTTTAAATGAGGGGAGGAGCTGTATCTGTGTGTGAGATGAGTTGGTGACCTAATTGCCATCAGAGCAGAAAGCTGTACCTGGCACATAACCTTTACAAAAGCAAAAGTATGTAAAAATAAAAGGTCAAGGCACATGTGCTGCCCTCTGCCCTGCAGTTCCTCAGGCTGCCAGCACTTCCAGCTGGATCAGGTGACAAATGCCATGTGAAAACATTCAACTCGTTGCCATTCATTAGGGAGGCTTTGGAAGGTTGCTTTGGAAGATGTTAGTTCCTTGAGGCATGAAGCAAGAAGCAAAAGTCCTCTAACAAATTTGCTAAACACAGAAAAAGGAGCAGGACATAAATATCTGGAGCCCTATCCTTGGCCTGGAGGTCTTGACAAGTCCAAGGTGGCCACCATGCCTTAGCCATTTTATCCTTAGCCTTTTTGAAGGAGCTGCTGGCTGGAAAGTGGGGCCTGACATTGCGAGATATTGAAATCATCTTTACAATATTTAATTAATTTGGAGGGAGGTGAACTAGGTGATGTTGTAAGAACTTCTTCAGAGCTCAGCTCAGGATGGGTCTAAGCCATCTTTGTCACTTCAGGGTACCCATAAAAGCCTGAAAGGGAATGCAAGAGCCTTGTCCACAGTGACAGCAATCATCGATGGAACTGGATCTGTAGGTAAGGCAGAGCTGGAGATCACCTGCCTTTGCTGGGGTAGGTTAAAGCAAAGGATCTTTGGGAAATGTGGCTCTCCTCAGCTTACATCTTCCCAGGACTCAGAACAGCTTTGGAAATAGGGAATGCTGCATACTTAGCCTGAAACCTCTAGTGGTGCCACACCTGAGGGTGGGAGAAAGAGGGTGGTAGACTGATACTGGGCACAGACAGCAAAAGTAGATGGCATTTGGGTGTTTCTGGGATCAGGAGTGCTTTATTTATGCCCTCACCACTGGTATGTGGAAGGGAAGATGAGTAGAATTCAGCTTAATACTGCAGGATCATTTTGTTCAGCCAAAAGCAAACATTTATCACACATTTAGTATTCCAGCTTCCCTGTGTTAGGTTTCTCTGGCTTGCCTCTGTACCTGTTGTTTTCCACTTTTTGGGATGTTTTAATACATAAGGTAATACTGAGTTAACTAGAACTACAGAATATGCTGAGTTGGAAGGGACCCACCAGGATTATCAAGTCCAACTCTTGGACCTACACGGAACAGCCCAAAAATCACACCATGGTTCTGAGAGCATTGTCTAAACACTTGTTGAGCTCTGTCAGGCTTGATGCTGTGACCACTTCCTGGGGACCCTGTTCCAGTGCCCAATCACCCTCTGGGGGAAAAAACATTCTCTAATATCTAACCTAAACTAGGTAGAAAAATTGGTAGTCTAACTCAGAATAATTGCATTTCAGTATAGTAAATCTTACATTGCACAGTTTGACAGTACCAATATTTTCTTCTAGGTGCAGCTTTGGGGCCTCTCTTGGCTGGTCTTATTTCCCCATCTGGTTGGAACAACGTGTTTTACATGCTCATGGTGGCAGATGCATGTGCCTTGCTAGTAAGTCTACAAATACTGCTTAGTTGCTGTGTATTTGTGCTAAACTACCCCAAAATGCAAATTTTCCTTTTGCAATTTCAATACTCCATCTTCTTTGAAACTTCCATTGTGCAGGAAATTTTCAGTTAAAGTGTAAATTTTCTCATTTTGAGGTTCTCATTCAATTTTAATCAAAAGTGCAGATTAGTTCTGATGCACTTCAATTCCTGAGCAACAGAAATTAACAGCTGTTAATTGCTGGCTGAGCAGCTTCCAGCAGGCATAATTGTAAGTAAACTTTCATATCCAGACCTAGAAGTTGTGTCAGATTCCACTCATGGCAGAATAACTTCTGTTTCCTTGAAAGGCAGTTTAGCAAAGCAATAACAAATGTTTTCCTACATTGCTATATCACCAAAATCACCACGATAGTGAAGTGTTGAAAGTTAATACATCACATTTTCCAGATGGGCCCTAAAACTGCTGCACTAGGTTAGGTGAAAAACCATCCTAACTTTTGACAGTAAGCAGGAGCAGATGTTCAGAGTGAAGGAGTGGAGCACACACATGGTGGTTTGGTTCAAAGCACATCCATTTTCCTCTTTATTCCTGAGCTCCTCTGTGCTTGAAAGATCTGAAGAGGGTTTGGGGTTGTTTTTTTTTTCATTTCTGACTTGCTCTACTCTGTTTTTAAAGACCAGGGAAGACACAAGAAGAGGGAAGGCGAGTCTTGCTGTACCTTTGAAGTCAGTCTTGCTGCACCCACCTGTAGGTTATGTTTTTGTGTGTGCCACAGATTCCCCTGGCAGGTGTCTGGACCTGCTTTGTTCTCCTCCAGAGCAGAATGATGCTATGAGCTACCTCAGAGGTGTCCTGAAGTGTCACCTGCTTCTCCTCTTCTTTGAAATCCTGGGTGGAAGTGCTCATGAAAGGGCAGGGTGACTGAAACACTCTCAGGAGTGTGTGCTGAGAGTGTCACACCACCCCTTCCTGACACAAGAAAGTCTTGCTTTGAGTTACAGTTAAGGCTTTTTTTTCCTAAATTCAAGTTACACCCACAATTTTGAAGTAATTTTTTCACATTTAAGGTGTGAAATCTCTGGAAATTCAGTAAATAGATGAGGTAAGTTAGTAGTTGAAATATTTTGCCACTGGTAATCCGCAGCTTTATAAATTCTCATTTGTGCTGGTTTAGTATTAGGTGTTTCTTGCTGCAGAACAAGGTTTGGGAGGTTCTTGTACTTCTCCCAAGTAGACTTAAAGCTCAGGGGTTTTTTCTTTTATAGTTATTGATTAAAAACCAAGTTAAAAAATACCTCACCACATTTCTTTGCAGAATCAATTAAAACACCTTTGCAAAGCTGTTCTTGAGAGGTTTGACTCTGCTGTTGTAATAAATTGGTTTTTTGTGTAACTCTTGTTCTGCTTTTCCTGTCCTTTGCAGTACAGCATAAAGATGCCTGTGTTCAAATGTTATTTCTTCAAGGGTACCTGCAGGGGCTTTAGTCTCTTATGTGGTATTCAGTTCTGTCATTCTTGGCTACTTCTGTACTTCTAAAATGATAGGTTTAACTTCTTAAAACACTAATAATAGTGAAGAAACTTCCGTTTATAACTTTGACAGTCTGAGGATAACGTAACTTGAAACAGTGAGGAACCCTGGAAGTTCTAATTCTGTACATGAGAATCACCAATTTTAATTGTAAAATCCCTTTCCTGGTACTATCTTAGTAGACCTTTCAAAGTGCACTTGAAAGCCCTGATCCTGCACAGGCACACTGACATGACTGCATGTACTCATCCTGACAAATTGCATGATTAAAGCTTTTCACACACAGAGCAGTTTTTCCAAATAACAGTTAAAATACTTCTATGCTCCAGAATTTCTATCTGCCATGTTTTCTTGAAGTCTTGGGTTCCCTCTGCTGGTTTCTTTATTTGTTTGCTGGTAAAGTAGTCAGAAAAACCTTCTGGTTTTTATAATGAAATTGATCTCTTATTTGCAAAAATGAAATTACTTACCTTTTGCTTATTCATTGTGAAAACTCCTCTTCCAAATATTGAGCATCTGTAAATCTTTATTTTTTTGACTGAATTCAGCAGTAATATTTCAACTGAGGAATTTTTTGAATATCAGTGAACATCTTATGCTGAAACAAGTTTCTTAGCTGATTTATCTGTTTATAGATTGTAACACAGATAATGTGGTTGGTTTTGCAGCTCTTACTCCGTCTTATTCAGAAGGAGCTTCAGTGTGATGCAGATCACACCCTGTAAGTGTGTTCAGCCTTCCATATATATTCATTAAGATTGGAAAATACCTCCAATAGTGACATGTAGACTGAAAATGGTACAGTTGATGTATGTCCATTTATGTCTGGTTTCAATTTGGTTTGAAAGAGTAATCTCAGTTGGATGTTTTCAAATCAAGAACGATTTTATTTAGAACATCTGCTTTTGAAAAATATCTGAAAACACACCTCTGTCCCAGTCTCTTGGTCATGCAGATGGGGAAATAAGCCACTCGATTGCTTGGTCTGTGTTTAATAATAGTTTCAAATGCACCTTTGTCCTAAAGGTCTCCATAAAGAAAAGGGTGACTCTGAATTTACAGGGTGACTCTGAACTGAGGGGGAAAACCTGCACTGAATCAGTGGGGTTACACTTGCAGATGCAAAATCTAAATTAAGCCCCTTGTTTGCAGTTTTGGAGAAGGGCAGGGGATGGATCCTGCATCTTAGAGATGGTGGCTGTTACACTTCACACCTCAACTTTTCCTGCCTGGTTTGTTCTTTCCCAGGTTTAAAGAGCACTGAGCTGTGAGGCCAGAGCTGGAATAGGGGCTGTGGGAAGTCGTTGGAGCTCTTCCCTGAAAACCAAACCTCGTGGGACATACTATTGTATATTTAAGAAATTCTGTGTGGTGAAGAACTTTGCACCTTTACTGGAAACAGTGTGAGAAATGCAACTGGTAAATCCCTGAAGCTCTTTATTTTTGCACATGAGTAAGTACCTCAGGATGGCAAATACTCATCAGATGAAGAGACGGGAACTTTGGGAAGGTTTTAGCAGCACGCCTCAACTGAGCCAAAGAGAAATACCAAGTGCCTTTTTATTTCCTTTGATAGGATGTTTTTAATTAAAATTATGAACTGTGTTATTTGCCAAAAATCAAGGCAAAATTAGAACAGAAGGAAGTGGAAATTGTACCAGTCCAGCAGTGACTGTCCCACTGTCAGTGAGCAAAGTATGTGTCTCTTATGTCATCTTGTGTACGTTGAGGGCATCACTTTATAGAGGACAATATCAGCTGGTTGTTAAGATGTGCTGCTATTAGTATTTTGAAGCTGCTCAGACAATAACCACCCACTGTATTATTAGGTTTTAACTACAGTTCTACTTCCCAAGGACAACATCCAGCCTTTTTGTAGGTAATGAGATGGAATTTGCTCTTGCCATGTACTGTAGTTAGCAATTTTCACATGGATGTTAGTCCTCAATTAGGATTGTGCAAAAAAAGGAGTCCTAAGCAAAAAAACCCAGCAGTTTGAGTCATAATTTCCATTGAGGGCTCTAATGATTTTCAGGGCATTATAAGCTGGTTGTGTGAACGTCACATAATTATTTACCAGGCTGAGTTGATATGAGAGGTGTTTTCTTTGGGGTGGCAGAGAACTGTGAGCTGCCCTTTACTTCAAGCACTTGTGGACTGAGCAGATGAGCTGTTTCAGTGTCCACTGGCACAGGGATCTCTGTTGGGTACTCATGATGTCAGTGCTGGGGTGTGAGCTTGGAAGTTGTCATCAGATCAGGGCTTTAATATCTGGAAGTCTCTCTCAAGTGGCTCATTTCAAGTGGCTCTGAATCTCAGATTTGGAGCCAAAATATCAGAAAAATTACTTATGTAGGTGGTAGTTTGTAAGAGAACATTTGAGTAACTAGTGTTACCCAGCAAATAGATGGTTTAATGTCTTCAGAACATAGCATTTCTTTCTACAGCTGCTTTGCAAACAGATGTTTCTGTGATTCTTTTTTTTTTAGATGTACAAAGTGAAAAGAAATCCTTTTTGTATGAGGTGTTTATACTTAGATCACAAAGGCTGGATAATTTAAACCGTATGTTGTCCTTAACTGTATTTATTAAAGCTCTAGGCATATGTCTTGTTCTGAACTGTGCTCTACGTTTTGTGAAACAGTGCAGCAGTCTTTACACTAAATTAACAGAACACTCTACAATAGTCCTGCAGAGATGTCCCATCAGCTGCTGGTGTTGTGTTCCATGTGCTGGCACAACATCTAATTTCCAGGGCTGTAATTTTGTCATTGTTCAGTCTTTGAGTTGCTTCACTTGTTTCAGCACGTGCTTTATGCTTGACTTGAACAGGGTAGGAAGGTGCTCATTTTTACCTGTTTTGCTGAACAGAGATAGAGGGAAGACCTCAGTCCCACAGGGCCTTAAGGAAGGTCTGGGGTCCTGGCAAATGAAGTGTAGGTGAGCCCTGTGCCTACAGTTACCTGTGTGAATTGTTGACCTCACACACTTTGAGGAAACCTGTTTAGACCACTGGGAATGGTCTCAACATCTGAATGCATAAATCTGGGCTGTGCCTGGGCTTGTGGCTGTAGTTAAATGTGAAGGAATTCTGCAGCAATGTTACCTGAAAGGACTGTCATCCCAGTGGACTGAACCAGCCTCTGATGGGGGAATAATAACATTGCAACCCCAAAACATCCGTACTGACACAACTTCAGTGGCTGTGAGAGGAGGGAGGGCTGGGTGAAGGAATCCTTTAGCTGGAGATCCCACTCCCTTCCCCCTAAAAAGGTATTTAGAGCTTTATACTAGTTTATTAAAACAAATCAAACTATGTCATGCTCAGATTTTGAGAAGCTGTTCCCTGTGGGCTGAAGTCTTAGTTTAAAAATCTTTTGATTGTATTTTGCAGTTACAGATATTTAACTGTGTTCTGAGTTTTACTTGTTGGGGCTGCTGCTGTTATTTATTTATTTATTTGAATGGCTTTTGCACTTCAGTGACTCGGGTATGGGATAATGAAAAAGTTGAAGGTGCTGGGCTGAGTCCTTCCTTCCATCAGTTGTAGGCAGGAGTTGGGGTTCTTAGTGTGTCTCTTTCCATGGTAATCTGCACCATTTTGGTTCCTTCCACCTACAAAATTGTTGGGCAAAAAGATAAAGATTTGCTTGTCTTTCTTAAAAACTCTAAAGGTCCCCCAAATTGTTTATAAACTGTGTGTTTAGTTAGTATCAGGTGTCAATATCCATTAATCTGGAAATGAGCAAGACTGGCAAAATTTTGTATGTAGAAATGTGAGTGACCAGTAGGTACAGCCAAATTTAAATACAACTGCAGGGTTTGTTTGTTGTTTTTTAATGCTGGTTATTGTGAATTTTATCCATTTACCAACCTGTGTTGAATAAAAAGATTCTGTTACAAAATGAGAAATGGTGAATTCTTTATTTTTTACATCTCCATGAAGAAATGCTCCATTTACTGGTCAAAGGACAGATATCCCTGCTGGGACAGCACTCCTGTCCCTTGTGAGAATCACAGAAATGGTTCATTAGGAGAACAAATTAGAATGCTTTGTTTTAAAAACAGTGCCCTTCTTAACTTTAATATATAATTTATTTTCTTCTTGTGGGACTGGGGGTTGTACAACAACATCAGTGTTTGCAGGCAGCTGCGTGGGATGGTGCATTCTGCTTGCTGTGGTGTAGCAGGGAAGGAGATGCTCCCTTGAGTCAGGGATTAAGTCTGGCCCAACAGCGTGGTTTTAAGTAACACTTTTTGTTGTCTGCTTTGCTTGTTGTTCAGTATATATGGAACTGAAAAGCTTCACCCTTTCTCTTTGGCTCTAATCACCTTGAACATTTATTGTCTTGATTCTGTTATGATGTTTGATGGGGTTTATGTGCCCCTGCCTGAGATACAATGTCTGAAAAACTGATTGGAAAGGAAAACAAATTCTGGTTACAGAATTTCTGATCAAAATGTGCTAATGTGCCTTCCAGGAATAGGCAATAATAGCTGGGTTGTCTTATAAAAAAGAAGTTCCAAGTCCCAGCTTGTTCTGCCTGACTGGGAGTAGGAGCGTCCGGCGGGTACTTGGACCTTTTTGAACACTCTGGCTGTTGTGGACACACTTCCATGGGAGTTTGTCTCCATGGTGTCTAGGAAGGGTTTATAGGGTGGGGAAAATAAAAATAGGTAGCAGGGAAGGTGGTGGTGTGTTCACAGGTTGCTTTGAGACTTCTTTTGCCTGTGAGTTAAACTGCTAACCTGCTCCCTGCACTCAGATACACCTACTCTGTTTTGTCAGTGAGGAAATTCCAGAAGGGATTCCACCATCCATTTCAGGAGGTTATTGTATGTGCCTGTGGCACAATATCCTTAGACTAACAACTGGAATCCACCAGTGTGTTGGTGCCAATGTTGTGCTGCCTCAGACTCTGGCTGACCTGCTTGTGGTTGGGTTTGGGTATCTGTTCCATTGCTGCTGGTTCTCCAGTGTTTATATGGCAAGTGCTTTTCAAAATTAGGCAGATGTCAGGTGGTGTAAATGAAATCAGGATGTTTAGAGCTGTTGGAGGCTGTTGGTTTTCATATAGAATTAATTTTGGGAAGATTGTTCACATTCCATCAAACAGTGAGGCCCAGGATTGGTAATGATGTTCTCTGGTCTGAATGAAATTTTATGGCCTGTATATGAAGTAAGTAGTTAGATTAGATTATTTCAGGATTTGTCCCAACCTCTGCTAGGATGTTCTGGCTGCTGACCTACATCACTTTCACCTTAGAGCAAGTCTGGTTTGATGCTGTTTGGCTCTGCTGAAGCAGCCACGTGATGGCAGGACAGGACGAGCAGAGGGACTGCAGAGCCTGCTGGGGGGGTTGTGTCTGTGTCCTCTGGGGCTCTGGGAACCTTGAACTGCATTTGCTGCCATGCTGAGTTAAAAATCTGCCTGTCATCCTTACAGCTGGGGAGAGGGAAGATTTAACTGCCTCATGTCCAGTGACGTTAACGTTGTGTTATGTGTCTCACTGCCTGAGTTTAATGAACTGGGTTGTTATAAAATGTTAGTTGTTTCCTTCTTTGTCTGCCTTTTTTTTTTGTTAGTTTCCAATTTGGAATAAGGAGATAATTAGTTGATGCCTGGTGTTTGGTTTTTTTCTCTGCATTTCCTCTGTGTACCAGTTACCCTTCAGCTGCAGGGAAATGTTCACAGCTGGTAAACTGGGAATAGAAGAGCCAAACTTTCTTCAGGAGCCTGCTCATCTCCTGCATCAGGACATCTGCTGCAAAAATGTGTCCAAGGTCTCTTTTGATGCTGTGCTTACCTAGAGGATTTTAAGGATGTTTTCTTCACCTCGTGGTTATACTGGGGGCAGAGTTTCTCTCCCTCCTCTCTAAAGCAGCTGACAAATACCCCCTTTCCACAATATTCCCTTTGGTCCAGTTGTTTATTTCAGCAGAGGAGGACACTAAGCTGACTTCACGTGCACTGCCATGTAAGTATAAACACTGGAATGCTGTAACAAGGCTGGGGTTCTTTTCAGTTTATCTGGTACCTAAATCCTAAATGGGTGGTCTGAATTTCTTGGGTATGCAGAAACCAGCAGCAACTTCTTGTGCTGAGGCCAGAACTGGGAGCAGCAGCCTGAGTTCTTATGCTGAAACAAAGTGATTAACAATTTCTGAGTTCTCACCTTCTCTTTTTTGTGACACAAAGGGTCGTTGGTACAGGCAGCCCATCATAGTTGAATAACATACAGACAAAACTTTGGAAGGAGTGAGTTTCTTCTGATTTTTTTTACCAACACAGTGGTGTTACTTTTGCTTTAAGGACTGAGTATTATATTCAAGTCTGAGTCACCCAATTTCACCACAGGCCAAATGAGGCTTCAGCTTAATAAGCAGAGCAGCTTCTGAATCTTATTCTTAAATTGCTCTGATCATCTGGTTGGAAGCAGCTGAATTTTGTGTCATTCTGTGTCAGAATCTGCAGGTTTAGTTTTGTACCAGTAGGTAACAACAGGATTCAATTTAGCTGTTGCTGTTAGAAGTCATTATAAAGCTTCCTTCCCCTTTTCCTCCTGCTGCAGCTTTGCTGGAACATGAAAGGAAGAAAGTATGGTAACAAAGATCCTAAGAAGTCACAAAAAAAATATCAAAAGCATATTCTATTTTCCCAATCTTGCTCTTGCTTGGCACCAAGGGAAATCCACTACCACAGCTGGTTTGTGTGTCTGCCTGCAAAAACGTTGCTGAAAGTAGAGAAAAATAAAACCTTCTGATTTCCTTGCTCTGATTTTTACAGTGACAGGTCTCAAAATAGGGGTCACCAGCCCAAAAAGGCAGAACTGGGTGGACTGACAAATCCAGGCTATAGGCAGAGAAGCCCAAGAATGTTGGTTTAGGACTGATACCTGTATTAGAACAGACAGACTAAATTGCCATACAATTCCCTGTCAGGCAAATGATGGGACTCTAAACTTACCTCAGCTGTCAGCAAATAAGCTTTTGAGGAGGATGAAATCCCTCTCCAGCAAAGCACTTAGAAATGGTGCTAGAATGGATGAAATCCCCTGAACATCTGATGCAGAACTTGCAGTTCCCAGAACAATTTTCCCTGTCATTTGAAATGAGACCTCTCAGTAGAAATGTTTCGGATGATGTAAGTCTTACAGTAACAGGAAAAACAAAGCTCCTGTGTTTGCCTGCTTGAAATCATCTAATAAAATAATGCATCTGTCAAAGCAGCATTGAAATGTCATTCCTGTGTGTCATCAGAAAGGCAGTGGGGTTTCAGAATGCAGACTGGTTCCTACAGACAGTTTTTTCAGACTCCCCAGACCCATTAAAGCAGTCAAAATGGATGATGAGCAGCTCTGGTACAGTCACCTTATGCATCTCTGTAAACATCAGGAGCTGCCTTCTGTGTAATGTTTCCCATCTCTGTTGTTCAAGCACAGTTGAAATTGCCCTCCTAAATGAGTTCTGCTGGGAACAACAACAACAACAAACAACCCCATGATAAACTGTCTTGATAGTCTTATTTTCAGGCCAAAAAAATGCTCTAGTGCTGCATGACTTTGCAGCAAGTTTAGTATTCTGTGGTGTGAGTGTTTCCAAGCAAGTTTGTCCAAGCAATTACTTTTGAATTACAGTTCAATTCACCCAGAATCAAATCCTGGATCATTTTAGAGCGTGCAGCCTTTGCTGGACTCTGCCTGGTACAGGTATCCAGGCTGCCTGCACAGCTGATGCTCCCTGGGGTGATGGGGTGGGATGGGATGCCAAGGGCAGAATGCTTTCAAAAGTGGTCCTTGGTGATGGATTTTGTGTCTCAGAAGGACTTGACTGAGCTTAAACCTTCTCACATTTAGAATGAGAAGCAGAGCTGGTTGCTGAAGGCCCTCAAGGAATCCTGGCAAAAGAAACACAGAGCAGGTGCATGGAGGGAACAGCAATGGCAACACTGGGGAGAAACTGGACTCCAAAGGCACGAGGAGTAGTAGTGTGGTTTTGGGATGTGTTAATCTTGTAGGAGGTTTGGGTATCTCCTGGAGGACTCATTGGAAATTCTTAATATTCAGCAATGCTGGAACAGGATGTAATGGTGATGTTTGTTGCAACATGAGAAGGCTCAGAGGTGACCTCGGAGGAGGAGGCTCAGAGGTGACCTCATCACTGTCCAGAACTACCTGAAGGGAAGTTCTGGCCAGGTGGGGGTTGGTCTCTTCTCCCAGGCACTCAGCAACAGGACAAGGGGGCACAGGCTCAAGCTCTGCCAGGGGACATTGAAGTTGGAGATCAGAAAAAAATTCTTTGCAGAGAGAGTAATCAGGCATTGGAATGGCCTGCCCAGAGAAGGGGTGGATTCCCCATCCCTGGAGGTTTTTCAACTGAGCTTGGCCGTGGCACTGAGTGCCATGATCTGGTAAAGGGACTGGAGTTGGCCCAAGGGTTGGACTTGATGATCTCGAAGGTCTTTTCCAACCCAATCGATTCTATGATGCTGTGACACACCAGCAATATCTAATTCATGGATCCACCACATGTCTTAGTGGTGTGTGTGTTTTTGGGGCGGGGGAAGGGGGGGGGGAAGGAAACATGTTCATAATACTCGTCATGCCTTAAAGCTTTATGGAGGTTCACACAGACATGGATGTGCACACAGATATGCACACACAAACCAGGCACATGCTGAACAGCAGCTCCCCTTCTCCAAACACAGCCCCATTCTCAGTCCCCACTATGGGACTGTGGTGTGTTTGGGTGGGAGGAGGGGAGAGGGGTGTGCTGAAGGAAAACAGACCGAAAGCACCATTTTATTAAGTGAAACAAAGCTCTGTGTTGCCTTTGGCACTCTCCCTAGCGCTGGGGTCAAACTCCAAAGCAAGCAGGGCCCTGTGTGTCTACAGGAGTCCTGCTTTGCTGGTGAGTGATTCTGGCTCTGGGGTTTTGCTGCTGCTCATGGGCACCATTCCTTGGGCAGGAGGAGGCAGAGAGCTGTTGGCATTGCTGGCAGTGGGGCTGGATGGTAGATTGGAGGGAGATCTCATCCTTGGATGAAGTGGGGCAGGGGGGAGAGTGTGGAGCCCCTCCAGTTGTGGCAGGTGAAGACAGTGAGACAGAGTGAGGAGCAGAGGTCAGAGGAGATGATGCTGATGGAAGAGCAGCAGGAAACAGAGTGAAAGTGCAAGGAAAAGGTGTGAGGTTGGAGAGACAAGCTGCACACAATGTTGTACCCTATTCAGTGGCGGTCTCCTGGGTTTTTACTTTATTTCTCTGTGTTTATTTCTGTATGTTCTTGATCTCAGTTTCTTGTCTGAAAACTTGTCTGCTGCCTACAAGAAGCTTTTAGGCAAGGGCTAAGAGCCGGCATTTTTGTCAAGCACTTGGACAGAGGGAGAGATCCAAGGAGGAAAAAACCTTCACATCCAGTGTCCAAGTTGTGTGGAAGCAGCTGAAAGCAGGAAGATAGGTTTAAAAAAATAATCTGGGTGAATCCAGTGAAGTTCATTCAAAAACAAACAAAAAAAAAGACAGGAAGAAGGAAGGGAGGATGAAGGACTAGGAAGGAGACCCCTCTGGGAGAAGCTTCTCAGTAAAAGGTTTGTCTAAGGCCATCTCTAAGAAAAGGAGGGTGCAGGAGGGAAAGGGAGGTTTGGGCTGAGACCCAGCACTGTGGTGAAAACTTGGCCTCTGTTCAGTCAAATGGAGGCTGGAGAATTCACAGTGAACTGTATTTTTAAAAAAGTTCAGATTTTGTACAAGGCACTCCCTCCCCCTATAAGCTACTTCCATTTCATTTTCTGTATTACTTCAGCACTGCCCTTTCTCCTGACCATACCATTAATTCATGATGTTCACTGTTTCCTCAGGAAATTGAATTGTCTTACTGCATGAAAATCTCAGTTCAATTTTCCTTAGTGAGAGTTTCTGGCTTTCAGAGTTCTAGCAGAAAGCTTATGTACATGACATGGATGAACAGTCAGGTTCAGGAAATAGGAGAGAAGTTAAAAGAAGAGCCACAAATGTGTTACTTGAAAGAAGACACTTATGACTTCTCATCCAATCTGTCGAGTTTCTTTGGCTGTACCTGTGATTTTTGGAGATGATGAGAACGCTCTGCAAAGATGTGTGATGGGTGATTGTCTAGGTCACACTCCTGGGAAAAGAAACACTCAAACTTAGTTCTTTGGCAAGAAGAGTTTAAAATTTCCCCATTTCATGCTGCCTTCAGTATTTTCATGGAGCAGATCAGACACTTTCAGTGCTACTGGAGGGTTTTGTCATCTTTTTTCACACAGTCTGTGGCTTTTTTTGGCCTCCCCCCTAAAAGCTGAGACTCTTATTGAGAAAATGTGCTTCAGTCTGTTAATGGAAACAACCACTGTGCAAACAGAACAAATACGAGAAAATATGTATATTATACAAAAATGTTACAGATTTGAGACATTATGAAGCTATTTTAAAAATAATGTCAACGTAGAAAGTCTAATATTTAATGTAGTGCAAAGAGCTGTTCAAAGTCCCTCTCTGCTAACCCCCCCCAGGAATTCACATGGCTTTGCTCTGATGTTAATGGGATGTGGGTGTGATGCAGCTGAGGTGCAATTTCCCAACCCCGAGCAGTGAAACCTTTCACAGACGTTGCTGCTGATGTGGTGGTGGCTCCTGTTGCAGGAGGGGGTGATCGTCAGAGTGCAGACAAGGAGGCACCCAGGGGTGAGTCAGGGATGCAGCAGTGACTCCTCCTGCTCTGCCCATGTCAGATCTTTGGCTCAGACACAAAAGGGACACCCCTGTGCCCCAGCCCCCACATCTGTGAAACAGATTACATCAGGCTGGCACTGGTATTAGCAACGCTTAATCTTCGGGTTAATCTTTAGGTTGCCAAGACTTTAGGGTGTCTGAGGTCTGCTTGTCAGAGAGATGGAATAGCTGATTTACAGTGAGTCACTGCACAGCTCTGAGCTGCTCAGATGGCAGCCTCCCAAAACAGGCATCTGAAGGAACTTCACTTTCCCGCACCACATAAAATGCCAGGCAGTTTTCTGCAAGTTGAGCCATATATCCCTTTCCACCCTGTTTGGGATCATGGGCTGCAGCCCCTGCTCAGGCTTTCCTGCCAAGAGCATGAGCCAACCTCGCCCCGTAGAGGGAATTGATTTTTCCACTTCTTGGCTACCATTCCTCTGCATGATCTAGTGGGTGACTCCAGGCACACTTAATTTCATTTCTTTTTTTCTCATCAGCTCCTTGAAAGTTCCAGTTGGGTCTCCTAATTTCTTCCATAACCTTGTGAAAACACAGCTTTCCTAGCTGGGCTTTCCCAGCAGCTCTATTCCAGGGATGCAGCATGGTTGTTAGAAGCAAGTTAGGGCACATGTGTATGTTTTGCCTTGTTCAATCCACGTCCTGCAGCAGAGTCTGGGGCGAGACTGAGAGGCACAAGGCACTCTTGGCTCTCTTCAGACTTTAAGTGAAGGCCTAGGAGCAGACAGCTGGATTAAGGAGATGGGAATGGAGTGAGGAACAAAGGGAAGAGGTAGAAAATGCAAAGCAGAGAGGGAAAGGAGGCTGAAAATCAAGCAGAGAGGCTACAATGGAAGAGAGGGCAGCCAAAGCTTTCCTTAGGCAGCTGGCAGCACATCACACCATGGCATGGGGCATGGAGATTCCCGAGGTCCTGCTTGCTCCTGGGAGGGAGAAGGGGTCACCTGGGTGGTGCAAAGTATTCTGAGTGAAATCAGGACACGAGGTTGTTGCTGTGCTGTGCCAAGGACCTGATGCTGGTGCTGCAGTGAAAGGAAATGCTTGTGGAGGCTGAGCTGCTTCTGCACCCAGCAGGGAAGGGCAAGGGGTTTGCACCACTGGGAGACCTTCAGGAAATCAACCTGGGACCCGCCAGGTATTGTTTTAGAAAACAGATTATTAAAAATTTCCTAACACAGAGCAGGAGAAAGAAGCGGATTTTCTTCAACAGATAAAAGTCAAGGATTGCCAGATGCTGTATTGGACACGTGCTTTCATAAAATGGTAGGATTCCCTGTGGCTTGAGTCTGCTCTTTCTCTAAGCCAGCATATGCTGGACAAGTATTTGTGAGTTAACAGTGTTTGCTGCACTTTTCCAAGATTTGAGCCTTTAAACTGGTACATCTCAGTGTCAAGACACAAGAGAACTACTGGTACCAGAACTGTAACAACCATTGTAAACAGAAGAAAGGCAGCATTATCACCAAGGTGGCCAACACTGTTGGATTAAAGAGCAAAGCTGGTTCTTGAGTGAGTAATAAAATGTCTCCCACCCACAGAGGTCTGTTAAGTGCACCCTGGTGCCCGGACCAGCCACGTCAGAAGATGTCACAGCTCTCTTCCAACCCACATTCCTGGGGGTTTGCCATGGAAACCAGGATGCAGGCGATTGCAGGTGGACTGGGGATGGGGCTGGGATGAGCAACAAGACCCAGAAACGAGGCTGGAGCCAAGAGTGAGGTGGAGAGCTGAGGTGCTGTGTGGTGAAGGGCCAAGCATGGCCTTCCAGGGGCAAATGAGACAAAAGTCCATGTGGACGAATCATATAAAGCTCCCAAGATTAATAATTGATCATTCTCTAATTAACATTCAATATGGTCATTTCCAGGACGGGTCCTGTGGAAACCTGGCAGTGTATAAAAAAACTATACAAAGAAGTGAGCTAAAATTTCCATATGCTGCAGCAAGGAATATTCTTTCCATAGGCTTATGGAAAGGAGTGAGAGCTGGGCTGGAAAGGTCAGCCATGCTCTGCATGGAGGAGCTCACACTGCCATAGCCAAGGGTAGCAGAGTAAACACCATGGAAAGTTAATTCCTGTAGAAAGTCTGCAGGACTTTAGGTTTGTGGGGAGAAAAATCCAGAAGGAAAAATAGCGAAACACCAAAGATGGTAAAAGGAGGGAGAGAAGACTGAGCAAAATAGGGAGAGGAAGAGGAGCTGTGGAAGTGAAGGGGAAACCTTTCCCAGCTCCAAGGCAATCTGGCATTTTGGCAGGTTTGAGGGAAACAGCATGGAGAGGTAAAGCAGTAGAACAAGGCCTTGTGGACATGGACAAACACATGCAGGAGACCTGCAGCTGAAGGAGAGGACTTGCAAGAGAAGGGACTAGTGGGCAGAGGAAACACCTGGAAGGCTTAGATATGGAGTAGGTATGGGAAAAATTCATTTGAAAAAAACTCTGGTTTTTCTTCTAGGCAAACTTTGTTGAAAATATATCACTGCCCTTGAAATGCTTGGCCTGAGTCATGCTCCAGCTGCCCATCACCTTCTGGGGCCAGGCTGCACCTTTGAAATCACAGTGGCCCAGGAGGCACTTCCAAATGTAACCTTAAACTCTAATCAGCCCCCTCCAAGGGCACCCAGATACTTTCTGTGCTTTGCATGAGCCCCAAGGTTTTCTCTCCCTGCTCTTCCAGGTGGGTTGAGCTATTTGGTGCTCTGTCCAGCCCTGCAGCCCCTTGGGGTGCAAAGCAGGAGCAGGAAGGGCACCCAGATGCCTCACTTCATCCCGGAGGGCAAGGAGAGCCAGAGCACAGCAGGGAGTGGGAGAAGAA
Organism: Pithys albifrons albifrons; assembly: GCF_047495875.1. Lineage (NCBI taxonomy): Eukaryota > Metazoa > Chordata > Aves > Passeriformes > Thamnophilidae > Pithys > Pithys albifrons. The sequence goes on along the minus strand of NC_092458.1, from coordinate 121,749,809 downwards.
TGTTCAGCAACAACATGTGGAAATGGGTTTCTCTGAAGAAAACAGGAGATCTTTCACTGAAAGGTTTAAATTATCTTGCTTTTTTCACCCTATCTTTATCCCTTTGAAGATCCCTGCCCTGCACTTTCCAGGTTTGGATGTGCTCACAGCAGGCTGCAAGGGAAACCTAACTTCGTGAGTGCTGCAGGAAAACCAGGTTTTAGAGAGGCTGGGGCAGCCACAGTGTGAGCCCAGTGACTGCAGGACTGGGGAAGCAAGCCTGGGACACCCCATCCCATGGCTGTAAATAGGCAACTGGGATTGATAGGGATGCTTAGGGGAAAGGAAACATTTGGGGAGACTATTGCACAAGATGTTGCTACCTTGGGACATGACTGATGAGGGCAGATCTTTGGAGAGACCACTTGGGCTGCCAGTCTGTGGTGCTGCCCCATTTTGTCCTCGATGGCTCATCACCTCAGTCTCCTCTGCATCGTGGCAGCTGCAGGCAGGGATGGGAGGGGACAGAAATGGTGCCATCCCACCCCAGCCCCCCATGGAGAGTGGCTTGGGCAGCCCTTTTGATCCCTAAAGCTTTTCCCTCTCCCTTTGAGCAGCGTTTGCAGCAGGGGGAGATCTCAACCCATGCAAAGCCAGTGTGGGTGCTTTGTGTCTCAGCACAGCAAGTCTGAGGGCAAACCATGTATAATCTGAATATCCTCTGGTTACACCTTGGAAACCCTAATAAAGCTGCCTCTGAACCACATACATGGAGCAGGCGCCAGGACCGGGAAACAGAAGCGCCTTTTTCAGTCCTTGGGAGTGACATTTGGCTGGGGCACTGCCAGCTTGTTGGGCCAATGGCTCAAGCTCCACAGCTCTCCAAAAGGCACATCTACTTTCAAGGTTTGAGTGTACAGAGAGGCGTGTGTTGGCCTCAGTGAACAGCTCAGGGAAGGCAAAGCCAAGCTGTGCGGCTCTTGATGTGCCGACTGTGGTCAAGGAGGGGAAAACAGCCTGGTGCTGCCGTGAGCTGGGCAAAACACTCCTTGAAGGCAATTGTCTGGCACTGTATTGCCTGGATTTGGCCCAGCTGATCAACTGTGGAAGGAATTGATAAGATAGGACAATGCTTCCAGGTAATTTTTGCCCTGTGTTGCACAGCATATAACTAAATTAAGAAATTTGGGAAAGTTAAGCCAACTAAAGGCAGGCAGGGATCTCATGGAGCTGCACATCCTCTTTGAATACTATCTTTCATTGCCTTTCAGGTATGGACTTGATCTGTGCCTTCAGTTGCATCAGGCTTTTGTTGAAATTTCTGGGAGCTCAGCTTTTGTAGACTCGCTTCTACATGAAAAGTTTTTGAAAAGCACAATGGTCAGAAATTTTACAGCAAAACAATTTTTCCAAAAAGTATTAATATAATTAAGGGGATGGGGATGTGTGCTGGAGCTTAAGGAACACTATTTTAGGCAGAGTAGATAGGACAAGAAGGCTGGAGAGGCAGGACCAGGATCATCACCTGGATTTCAGAGGTGACTAGAGAAGCTGGTTGTTTTTTTAAATGGAAATCAAAAGGTAGATGCTCAGCAGTGTGAGACTCTGATTATTAGATATCTCAGTGATGTGTGATCAAGTCCTTCAATGCACCAGTGACCTTGTCTGACCACTCCAGGAGTGGGACATTGCAGAGGGAGGTCTCAGCCTCCTCCTCTAAAGACCAAATGCCCCATGTGCCTCTCCCAGTGTGAGTGCTCTTGATGCCTCTTTCTAAATGGCTGCATTTTTGTGCCTGGCCATCTTCCTGCTGCTTGGCATAATCAACCGAGTCACTCAGGACTGAATCATGGTAAAACAGGATTCAGGCAATGCAGGGTAGGAAGTGATGGGTCACAGAAGTCATGGCTGATGTACAGAAGTGGGAGAAGTTGTGCCCATGTCAGAATAGGCATGGGGATAGCCTATGGAATAATCTAAGAGATTAGCCTTCAGGACAATCTATGGGATAGACTGCAAAATAGTCCCCAGGACATCCCATGGTGTTATTCTTGGGGCTGTCATGTACAGGATCAGGAGCTGAACTCTGATGAACATTGTGGGTCCCTTCCAACTCAGAATATTCTATGATTCTGTGGGACAGACTGTACCATAGTCCAGGGGACAGCCCAGCAGTGGCAAAGTCTCTCTCCTGGACTGGTCCAAGCTGGTAGAGAGAGGATGTGAAGCAAAGGCTTGCACTTCCCGAAAGAGTTACCTTGCCACTGGCTCTCAGGGCATTAGGAGTTCTCCTGGCTTCAGTCGGAAAGGCCAGCCCCGTCCTGACTCCCAAACGGACTCTGGGACTCTCTCAGCCCTCCGGCCTTTAGGAACCGCTTTCACACACTGGCAGAGCCCTGTGTGTTGCAGGGACAGCCAAGGCCGCTGGTCAGGTGTGTCTCACTCCAGCTACAACAAGGGCGGGCAGCACCGCCCCCACTGCCCCAAGCCCGGCTCTCCCAGCCTGGAGCACTGAGGGAAGAAGCCAGGAAATGTTCTTGCAGCCCCTTCATCACAACACACGGAGAGCTGATGCTGCTTCCAGCCGCCGTGTGGGCTTGTAGCCCATCAGGCACCTCTGCCCCTGCGAGGGCGGAGAAGCCGCTGCCTCCCCAGCTCCCTCCCGTCCGTGACCGAGCATCGCCCGGCGCTGCCGCCGTTCCAGCTCCCCCAGGCTCTGCAGCGCAGCACAGCCCGGGCGCGGCAGATGGCATTCGGCATCCGCTGCGAGAGCCGATGCTTTGCTCCCTCCTGCTTTTCTCCTGGGAGATGCCTTTGCCAGGATACTTCACAGTCCCTTAAAATAACAAATTCCTTCACTCTGGGGGTGGCACGAATGGCGGTGGGCGAGAGCGTGGACTTTAGGCTTTCTTCATGCTTCTGGAGCTTACAGGGGGGGTAAAGCTGCTGTGTTTTCTTTCTTTCCTTGTAATGGTAACAGGAGGGATGTGGAAATTGAGCTGCTGGGTTTTTAGGCTGAGATGGTCCGAGCCTCAGCTGCAGTGTCTGAAAGGACAATTCCAGCACAGGGCACTTCCAGGTGGGAGCCCACCACACTGCTTGCAGGGTGCGAGCAGCTCACCAGGAGAGGCACTAATCAATAATTATGGTCCTGTTTCATCATAAAATCAAATTACATCTCTCACCACCCTGATGAAGGAGGATTTTCCCCCTCCTGAGGCCACCCCCACCCCCCGAAGGATAAGTGCCACATGCTACCGGTGCGTAACAGGAGCTGGTCAGTCTCAGGGTCAGAGCCACAGTGCCGATGCCCAGCGGCTCTCAGCCCTAAAGCCAGGAGGGGTTGTTGCCATGGGAATGGAGCGGGGACTCGCAGGCAGCATCTGGAGTCTATGTGTTTCTGTGTCCGAAGCAGCTGGATTTGGATGGAAGCAAAACTAAAAGGAGGTGGCAAAGAGAGACAGAGGCACAGCAAAATGCATGCATGTTAGAGGAGGGACCTTCCCAGAATGAGAGTGCAGTGGGATACAGAAGAGCGGGGACACCAAACTGCCAGGCAGCGGTGGCTCGGCTTGGTGGGATAAACCTGATTTGCTGCTTTGACACTGGAAGCAAGTCCGGTGAAAGCCCAGCCGTAGCAAGATGGGATCTGCCTCCTCAACTTACCGCCCCAAGTGTATTTATTTGGATATTGATGGAAGAATTCAAAAGGTACTTTTACTGTTTTTCACGAAGTAGCGTCTCCGGACGGGCTGTGTTCGCTGCACGCCCCATTTCTGTGCCGGGAGTCGGACGCGTGTTCGTAACTCAGCGCCGGTGCGGGCTCCAAATCGCTTTTTAAGGGGAAGAGGGGGGAATCTGGAGTGGCTTCTGCTTTGTACACGGATGTTTATTTGAAGGGAAGGGGAGGCTGGCAGAGGGGAGGGCTGGGCGCTGCCAGCGTTAACTCGCTGCCAGCATTCCCTGCCGGCGTGGGGATCCTCGGTTCGCATCCCTGCTTCCTCTCCCGGAGCCGCGTCGCGACGTGTTTACAAAGTTTTGCCTGTGGCGAGGCTTTCCCGCAGGCAGTGGGAAAGCACCGAGTCCTTTGGAGATTGGCTGTCCGGAGGGTTTTGGGGATGGGCATTTTGCTGCTGCCCCGGCGAAGGGCAGGCGGGGCCGGGCTGCGGGGCCGCGGCATCGCCGGGGGCTGCGGGGGCCCCGCCGCCTCTGCCAAATTGTTCGTGAAATGCTGATAAACCTTAATTAAAACTTCACCGCTTGTTTGGTTAACCACGGTTCACAGCACAGGAGGAACCGCGGGAGAAATGTGTTCTGGCTGGAGGGAGAGCTCGCACGCTGCCGGGCTGACAGCCCACTGCTTTTAAAGAGGAACAATCCGCCGCGTTTCTGCAAGTCTCTTTTCCTTTCTTTGTTTTTTCTGTCAGCAATTCCTTGGCCACAAACCAAGTGCCTTTTCAGTAACAGAGCGCTGCTGCGAGGCTCTCAGATCAAGTAAACTCTGACTTGCAAAATGCAAATGCCTCTCGTCTTCCTGCTCTAAATTTTCATTTCATCCATCCCCGCCCTTAGTTTCTCCTTTAAAAAGAAACAGTAGAGATGTGCTTTCTCTTCCCTCCCCTTTGCTGTGTGCTCACCGAAGTGAGGTAAATGGAGAGCTGATACTCACAGTCCCATCCCACCACGCACGTCTCCGTTGTCGCTCACTGCCCTGGAGACCCACCGCGACCGCCAAAGTCGTGTCCTCAGCAACAAGACCTTGGAGAATCCAAATCTGTGCCAGATTCCCCAGAGAAGGCTGCTCCTCCTCATCTGTCTTAGGCGTGATGATGGTCCTTCTGCCACCGCGGGATCGTCTGTGCCGGCTCTGCTGAGCTGAAGGCACTGATTCCTTTGCCAGGGCTTAATGAATTGCTTGCCTGATGACCCCTCGAAGCAAGGATTGTATGAAGCTCCCTGGTACCTGTACAGTTCAGTACAAAAATGTTGCCACATTTTGAAAGGATGGTGAGTGTTTCCATAGATGTCAATAAAGCACATGTCATCTATACTGGTTCAAAAAAATACAGCATTTCTCAAAGCAGCCTCTGGAGAGTACTTTTAACACTAAAAACACAGAAGAGGCACAGTCACATGAGCAAGCAAATGCAAACCCAGGCGGTATTAAAGGGGTTTAAGCTCGATAAATGTTATCTGTTTCCTTTGTCAGATGTAAAATTCCATCTGTGCAATGTTTGGAAGGATTCCTGAAGTAAAAGTGCTGTGTAAATGGGGTTCACCCAGCGGTAAGCAGGGCATATCTCAGATTCTCCTGTGCCTCAGTAACAACATCATTAGAAAGAAGCTGAAGGGGAAAAATAAAGCAACGGCCCTTAATCTTTCAAGGAATGCAGCATTGGAGGCTGTTAAAGGGGACTCATTAAATCAATGCTAAGCTACTTGTCAACCAGTGAGGAGGTATGAGCTTCATCCTAACAGCACTTGGTGAGTCTGAAAGGGCTGAGCTCCAACTTGCAACTGGTGCTGGGCATCAGAGTCGAGTAGAACTGGACATCCTACCACAGCACGAGTTCTGGTGGCAGTTCTTCTGCAGGCAATGTTGTGTTTCCATGGCCTTATCCTGAATTTCTACTGGGCTCGGCCGCAGGGTGTGCTGCTGAATTTGGGAGAAGTTGTTTCACCTCAGAACCGGAGTAAACGAAATGACAAAACCGCCTCAGAGAACCTCTCTCTGCCTCCCCTGGGCACCTGAGCACTGCAGAGGAAGCGTTCTGCAACACGAGTGTGGAATTAAGCTAAGTAGGTTTGTGTGTTGGCAGGTCCACGGGGACACAGCAGGGAGGGCAAAGGGACACGGTGATTACGAAAGGAGAGTTTGCTGTCTTTGAAGTCCTTCTCAGGAGTTGCTAAAATAGAGGAAGCACCATCAGCAGGGGTTGAAAGCAAGACCACACCATGGCCAGCACATTCCAGAGGAACAGCTGAGGTCCATATCTTCAAGGCCAGTGCTAATGAACACCCAGGACTCAGGACTCCAGTAGCCTCCTGCAAGAGGGCAGTGGGAGTCTGGGAGGAGATGGAATTCCAGCCCAGTGCTGCTGTGCATCACTCCTGGGGAATCCTAGCCCTTGCCTCCACAACTTCTGCAGCTCCTGTGCTCTCCCCTTGACCCCATCCTTCCTGTGCCATAAAGGCTCCCAATTCTCTGTCACAGTTAGGTAGACTGATCTTTCTGAGGCATGAGCAGGGACAAAATGGCCTTCACCAAAGCTCACCACAGTGATGAGCTCTCCTGCAGTGAGCAGAACTGACTGAATATCTCCCCATGCTGGGACAGCAAGGGCTCAGCTTTGGGAGGGACCTGAGGTGACCCAGCCCAGCCCAGCTGACACCAGCCATGGTACCCCCACTGGCAGCTGAACTCAAGATCCCCAAAAAGGGTGCCTGCAGACTACTGGTAGCTGTGTCCCAGCCAAGGGGCAGGAGATGGGGGTCTCCCATGGGGCAGCCACATGCCAAGCAGGCACAGGTAGCACCAAATGTAGTAGGAGGCAGATGGGATGATCGTGCCAGGGATGTGGGAGAGGGAAGATCAAAGATTTTGTGGTGTTACGGCCACACACACAAATCTGTTTCAAAAAAGTCACTTGTTCTGGAAGTTGATTGAAAAATGACATTACAGCATAATGCACTTCCTTATCCAGCACCTGCATAAGGGGATGCTCACCTGGGGGAAACAAGCACCACTCAGTTTACTTATTTTTGAAGGATGCTCTTTCTCAGAGAGAGGCATCAGTTCATTGCCCGCCTGCCTGGACACACACGTGTACCTGGGACTGAGCACACAGGAGAACACATCCATGACCCAGCCCTGCCACAGCCTAGTCTGCTGCAAGGTGAAGGGCAAGATAGCAGGACAGGGGAAGCCATGGCTGTGTATCATACAGGATAAGGTGATCGCAACCTACCACCATGGGCTGGGATTTCTCATGGTTCCTGGAGTGCCACTAGATGGGGTCAAGCACCCAAACCCCCAAACTCGGCAGAGAGGTGAGGTTTGCCCTGCCACACTTAAGCTGTATCTGGAGTCTTATTTTCCTTCATAAGGTTATTGTTAACCCTTTGGCTGCATTTTTAAAGAAAAACTCCTCTTTAATCTGTTTTGAATTAAAAATTCATCAGCAGGAAAATTTCCCCCAGCTCATGCCTAATCTTTTTTTCCATGAAGAAACTACTGGGAACATTTTCTTTTGACCTTTGAGATTTAAATGGCAGCAGAGCTGGACCAGCCAGTGGCCTTATTCTCAGCTGGGTGGCTTCATGGCTTTCCTTTTCAAATGTCACAGGGTAATGGCTTTGCTTACAGAGTTGCAAGGAGTTCCTCTGAGAAAAATGCTTAATTCAAGAGGATTTCTGTTTCCAGTGACTTAATCAACAGCATATTTGTAACAAGCATGGAAAATCAGAGGGGTACAGAGCCTGAACTGACTGGAAAAAAAGAAAAGGAGTGCTGCCTTTGTCAAGGATTCCATGAAATCACTCAATGTTGTATTTTCCACCTCTTCAGAAAGCAAAAAATTTTGGAGTGATTTTGGTGGGTTATTGAGTCATTCTGGATGTGTAACAGAGAAATTACCTTCTTTTTTTCTCTCAAAGGAATGTATTGAGTTCAGGCTTTCTGGGTGTCTACTGAACTAAGCCATCCACATCCACTGTTCTTGGAACACAAGGAACAGACCAAGGCTCAGGCAGCACTTTGGTGTCGTTGGTTGTTGCATCAAAACATCAGCATGCAGGAATCATTTCTGTCATGTGAGCTTTTCTTTTGAATTAAAGCAACAGCATCTGTGGTATAAATGCCGAGACTCCAGCAAATCCAACAGATTTTTCCAAAGCTCACCATGCTATTTTTAACATGCCAAACTGGATTCAGACTGAAAACAAAACACAGAAGAAAAATAATGGTGTGATAATTCCTTCAAGGCAATTAAATACTTTTGCATCCTGGTGACTCAGCACATGGACCCCATCCCTTGTCTGTTTGGACTGAGGATTTAGGGGAACACCCTTTCACCTGCCAACCATGAAAGGGTTGCACAGGGGGATGTTCATGGGCAGTCAGGACATGGACACCTCTGGGTTCTGCTCTGTCCAGCCGGTGTTCACAAGTTTGCCCATGAAGTGGCAAGTTGGTGCCAAATCCTGCTTTAGCACCATGAGGCAGAAATACGGTTTTGTGTGATCAAGGCCATTTTCTTGGTGCTGGAAGGCCTCTGTGGGTGCAGGAAGGTACAAGGTAGCACAGTCTGAGTCTGATCAGTGGTCTTGGCTCACCTTGGCTTTCTGATTTCAGCTGGCCCTGGTGAATTCAAAGTCCCTCCTAGATGTTCTTGTAAAGCAACAGGAAATGAATGGCAGGTTCCTTAGTCTCCATCACATGACAGCACATAAACATTTTAAGGAGTAAAAGTGGCTTAAAACTTAAAAAAAACCTGAAAGATAATGTCATACTTGGTGTCTCTCTCTTCCCCTACTCCCCCTCTCCTTCCTCCCCAGCGACGGCTCCTCAAAGCATTTGGGGGAACAAAACAATCCCAGCACAGCTCCATAATTCCAGCATAGCTCCTTAATTCTTCCGTATCCATCACCCAGAAAGGCTTGCTTGCTGCTCTTTATCTTCCTGAAGTCACAGTCAGTCTAATATGTTTGTTAGAGTTTATGTTCACACTGGTAAGGACAAAGGGTGAGTTTAACACTCAGTTTAACACTTTATTGGTAGGTAACTCAAGTGTTACCCACGAGTTTGGACAAGCCAACCACAGCAACTTCTGTTCTTCATATACAACTCCTCTGGCTCAGGACATGCAAGACAAAAAACATGTCTAGCACCTTCCTCAAACATACGTCTGCAGCTCCAAGTTGGCTTTTCACTGGTCTCTCTCCACACCTGCTTTTCCTTACTCTGTTGAACATTACCCTTCTAACAGTCCTACATTATCAAGCACATTGCAATGTCAGACTTTAATTATGAGAGGAGTTTTGAAACAAACAGCCTGGCTTCACTCATGTTGAGTGAGACATTTGGTGCTGAAGCATCCTTATTCAGTTTACAAAACATTTCAAGCCTAATGCATTCATGTGCTTCAGGGTTAATTGCACTTAGTATTCCATTAGCAGCAAATGTGTGTCCTTCTTATGCTAAGAAAAAACAGTATAGACATTTGTGTTGTCATAGGCTGAAATAGTTTTATTAAATAGGAAACTAAATATGAAAATAAGAAACTTCCAGCTCAGGCCCTCACAACAAGCTTTGCTGGTTCCTGGTTATATTCTGCTATTAATTATTACCACTGAGAGACTGAATATTAGCAATATGTCCCTTAGTGTAGTCATTAGGTAGCACAAGGCTTCTTTTAATGTGATCTTCCTTCTTCTATGAGCCCCTTCCTTCTTCTCTGACTCTAAAAATTAATGAGATCCTTGCTCATAGGGAAAGACCTAACCTCTGCTGTGCTGTCCCTTTCAATGGACCTCCTAGACTGTCCTGGGATCACATATATGAGTGTATCCTAGACATTACTCTAAAAAGAGAAAGTTTTCTTCTCTAAAAAGAGAAAAACAACTTTTCCCATAGCTCTTTGTTCAGGGATGTTATAGAGAAGGGAATTGCGACTCACCACATGCCTCCGGATCCTGGTACATCAGCTCTGTCTGGCAGCTCTTTTTTCTTACTTTAGAGTAATGTATATAATTAGCAACTAAGGGGATTTACCCCAGTTAACCATTAGCCACAGCCATCTCCAAGTTAGTGGTGATGCTCCAAATTAGTCACTCAGGTTCCCCCATAGTCCCTGGTACCTCCAGGGGATGATTCATCCCATCTTGAAAGTGGGTTTTGGAGACATGTGGGCTAATTTACCATTTGGAAGTTGTCCTGTTTCTCTTGTGGCAAGAGAGGAGCTCTAGCAGAGAGACACACATGAGATGCTGAACTTGTGGAGAGTTGAAGTTATGTCAGGCTAATCCCACCCGTGCGTTCCACTGGGGTGTCATGTTGAAAGGAACATTGTCAAGCCATGTCCCTGCTCAAAGGTGTGAATCAGCAGGACTGCAGAGCTCCATCTGCTGAGAGGAGAACATCTACCACATCACTCATCCTCTGACAGCAGCAGTGTCTGAAGTGCCTGTGGGACTTTTCAGTTTTGCTCAGACTCTCAGCTGAGGGGTCCTCATGTTCCCTCCCCCACACATGTACATGCACACATGCACTTATTCTCTGTTCTCTTGCAGAAGCTGCCACTGCATCAAACAGATGGCAAATCTGGCAGACTATTTTTAATACTGCCTAACACTCAGAGCTTAGATAAATGAGTGGTTTTCTGAGTTTCAGCTGTTAATTAGTGCAAGAAATAAAAAAGAGACAGATAATTTTGATATCTGGCTCATGTTATGTTTGTATCTGATTTCAAAGAGTGAGAAACCTGGAAGATGTTTAGAAATGGAATTTTAAGTAAGGCTTCTGTTGGATATTGGGGACTAGGACTGATAGGTCATTTATTGATATTTTTGGGTGAAGACCTATTTGCTTACATGTCTAGAAATATCAATTTCTTCCAATGATTCCTAGAGAGTGATATCTAAGACTTGTGGTTCCTGCTTCATTTTTATATGGACAACAAAGACCACTGGGAAGAGAGGGAAAAATCATAATGAAATGTTTCACATCAGCCTTTTGCCTTCGCAGTTCATAAATCCTCCATGAAAGCTGCTCTTACAGAACCAGCAGCAATTTTCACAGTCCATGCAAGATACATAACTGAGTTTTACAAGAGTCATTTCTGACACACTGTCCTCCAATCTTATTTAGTGAAGGATTATAATTTAGATTGTTTCAACTCTGCAATTTCATCCCTGACTCTGAACATTGCTTACTGAGCTGAGTGAAAGGCATCACCAAGTGCTAAAGTATTGAACACATCAGGTTGAGCCCAGCAAAAAGAGGTAGAACTGGAAACTGAGGTCACTCTGGCTTCAAAAATATTTCTGCATTATTTATTTAGGAATCATACTAGGGTAAAAAAGTCAAACTGAAGTTAAATTCTTGGAAGAAAACCCAATTATGAACAGCAGATCAGAACAGGATTACATTGTGGACAGGGTTTGCTGTTTACAGAGAGGATTAGCTGTTCTGAGGATCAAATATAGAACAGAAATTGGATTTGTAAGCTGTGTTTTTACCCATCCTATCTGAAAGCAAAATATAATGTGATTAGTTGTAAACTGGTAGGTTGCAGAGTATGTGCACAATGGTCCCTTAGTAATATCTCCATCAGAGTCCTGAATCTGAACTGCCTTTCTGTGGGAAAGTCAGACAGAGTGCTAAGGCTCTTAATCCCTACTCTTCTTGAGAGGCGTTTTTAAATCCTTATCCTAGAGCAAAGGTGGATACTATGGATTAGCAGACAATGGCTCCTTATTTCAGGTGAAGATGTTTCAAAAGATTTGGAACTGTGTCCAGGAAGGAAACCATTCCCACAGAAGTGAGCTCCAGGCCAGGAACCAGGCATCCCCATCGAGCCATGATGTCCTACTTTGCAGTCACTGCATCCTTCATCAAAATATTATTTCCACTCCAAAAAACCTCAGTTATTATTCATCTGCTTTTCCCCCATTTGCGTCACATTACTTTCCAAGGCAGAGAGACAGCATTCCCCACTTAAATTGAATGACTGCCTCTTGGTCTTGGTGGAGACTAATTCAGAAAAACAAGTTAAACATTCAGTGAAAACTGGTTTTCCTGTCATTTTTTTCTACACATGACAGAATCATAGGATAGTTTGAGTTGAAAGGGACCTTTTGAAAGAAAGACCTAAAATGAGAAGGAACATTTTCTACTAGGTCGGGTTCCTCAGAGTCCCATCCAACATAGCCTTGAATGCTTCCAGGGATGGGCCATCCACCATCTCAGAAGTTTTGCCAACATTAACAAGGACAGAAATATGATATCATGGTAACTCTCAAACTGGGGAAACAAATTTTTTGCAGATGCTGCATCACTTTCGAGGAATACATTCTTTTCCTCCTGGCACCAATCCAAGGGAAATGCAATTAACAGGGTTTATATGTGGCTGATTTTCTTCATGGCATTTGGTCATCAATCTGCAAGCTGAAGCAGAGGCCTCTGTTTCCCTTTCCCATGCAGTGTATCACTGCTGTGACTCTGCTTAGACATGATTTACTTTCAGAAATGACACTGAAAACTGAGTGTCTTTTGTTGTCTGGTCTTGCAGCAGGAAATACTGTCTGTGTCCACCCTTTTTCCTAGAAGGTGGTTCAGAAGGTTCATCCTTGGCTTTTTTGGGCTGTGCTGACCTGAATGACTATGCACTTTTTTGATGTGTATTATGAGGAAACCTGGAATTTCATTATAGGAAACCCTATGCATGCATGATCTCAGCTCACTGCCACAGCCGTAGAAACTGCTGTGGTCTCCTGTCTTTGGCCTCTGTTATGCTGCACAGCATGGTCTCAGTCCTGTCCTGTCCTAAGCAGGGATAACTTCCAGCACCAGGCATGAATGCAGGGAATGAGGTGCTGTGAGACACGTTGCAGTGGTGGCTTCTCACTCAGTGTAGGAGCAGGGACCAAAGCATGACCATGACCGTGGGTCAGAGGCAGCTGACACAGATCTGAAGGGAAACAAAGTTCCTCAGTGCTGACTGTGGGTCTGGATCAGACAGACAGAAACGTGACATCACAGAGACCCAGCCTGACCAGGAATGGCCTTAGGACACCTGCCCAAGGAAATCTTCACAGGACTGGGTGAAATGCTCAACTCTGCAGCTTATGCCAGCAGGGCTGTCTGTCCTCAAAGCTGCAGGTCAACCACCTGCAGGTCACGGGAGAACCCACGTGTCCCACATGGCTGAAATGTGGCCAAGTGTCCCTGTATTGCCTTCATGTTGCTGTTGTCCCCGCAATGATAATGGACTCCAGGCAAATGGGATTTCTATACTGTGTTGGAGCCATCAATAGGACACAGTGCTGTCCTCCCATCTCTCTAAAATACATTCCAATTGTATTCCATCAGCATAACTGGCATTGACTTTGTTGGGAACATGAACCTGCAGACAATAACAGGAATAATTGCGTATTGCTGGGAACCATCTGAGGCTGGCTGCTGTGTTTTAGAACAGAAGGGAGATGGGCAGAAAAGCTCAGCAGGATGCAAGAGAACAAAACTTTAATAGCATGTGCTTTTTGATTGAAAACCCCAACTGGCTGAGGACAACCATCGTGAGATGGGTATCAAAGTGCAGTGGGTGATTCACAAATCCACTTGTAGCAAACTCAACTGAAAACACCAAGTATGGAAAGCTAAAAAGCATGTATGGAGATAGCTTGTGATCTAGTGTCACAGTCTTTGTTTTTCTTCCCACTCTTTCACTACTACATGGAGTAAAAAGTAATATTAAAATTCATCCTCAGTGCTCTGAAAGCTCCTATTGCTTTCTGTGCATCAGGCCAGCTTTCTTACCTTTAATGTTTTTTTTTTAATATTTTTTCTCGTTTCTTCTCTTGTCTGTCCCGGTCAATAATAATTGATTTCCAGGAGAAGGAACCTCAATACCTGAAATAGCACTCCTGACACATCACAAGCCTTTCCCTTCTGTTCAGTTGCAGTTAACATCACCTGCTCAGTTACTGTATGTACCAGTTGTTGTACTCTCAAATATTCTGTCAGCCAGTTTTAGCAGCTATTGGTCTGGCAGAATGCTGTGTTCTGCTATGAGCAGGATTTCAGCCCTATCTGAACTCAATTGGCAATGTTTTATTGCTTTGATTACTGCTGTATTTTAATAACCAAGGGTCAATCACTGGGCAACACAGACTTTTAAAACACACCCGTTTCTCCAGCAGCAGTTACCACCTACCTCAGCAATCAAGTCCTTCATGTTTTATAAAGATACTGCCTGGAGTAATCTCATCTGGATCAGAAAACAGGGAAGGTGGGTGTGAGAGTACATACCGGTCACAGCAACCTCTGGAAGTGGCCTCTGTCATCCTCTTCTCTGCCACAAAACACCTGATGCTTCACTCAAGAGTAGGAGTGATCTCCCACCAGTGAAAACTGAGGGCTGTAGCTTTGTGAAGTGTCAGTGCATTGCCAGGACTAAACAGCTGGGCCAAATCTTGTCATGTTGTCCCAACTCTCCTCCTACTTCAGGCTTGTGATGCCCCAAGCTCTGCCAGGCATTAGCAGCCTCTCACTGGCAGAGCATCCCATGGGCTCTCCTGTGGCTTCTCCTTTGCCCGTGGCAGAGTTCTGGTCCAGCCCGTTCAGGTGAGGGATTTCCCCTGGTGTCTGAAAAGGCACCTTAGAGAAGACACATTCGTACAGTTTAGGAATTGAAGCACTCAAAGGCCAAGGAGTGAGGCTGCAGGCTTAATTACCTCCTGGCACCTGCACCTTTCAGGAGAGTCTTTAATTAGATGATATGTTATTTTTCCAGCATGATCCTTGCCTTGCTGAACATACAAGGCACTCATTTTCTGGGTCACCAGCCTCAGGGCTGCTCTGTGGCCATGCACATCCCATGTGTCTGGGATGGGTGGCAATGGTAACTGTGCCTGTGAATGTGGAATACTGGAAGTGGTTGAAGGGGGTGGAAAATCGCATTTCCAGCAAGGCACTTGCAAGGAGAGGAGAATTCTGATCTCAAGCTCCCTGTGCCTCACATCTCATCTGTGAAATACCACTTTCTTGCTCCTCCTGAGTTTTGCAATTAGGCTTCCACATGTCCCTTTGAGCTGCTGCATCCTGATCCCAGAGGCTGTGTCACCCTTTCTCCTTGTGGGATAAGGGAGGGAAGGTACCCTTCTCCACACCACTGCTCCTCCACTGCAAGCCCCTGCAGCCGTCCCATTAACACCAGCAGCCCCAGACAAACCATTCCCACTGCTTGCTCCTGTTCCTGGCTTTGGGAAGGTGAGCTGGACCCAGTTGCAATGAGACACTTTATTTCCATGGCATGTTCAAAGCCTCTACAACAGTCACTCACCCAGTGAGTTTTTTTCTGAGAAAAGAGACCCAACACTGGTAGAAGCCCTCAAATTCAATCCTATAATCTTATGTCTGCAGTTTCTTTTTATTCCACCCACACTTGCTTTTTCCACTGGCAGTGCTGATGTTTTTCGATCGCTACTTTTTCCCCAATATGTCCATTAAGAACAAGACTTTTGGTTCAGAATACTGAAAGATTTGATAGTGCAGTGTGTACCCACAGAGGACACATGAGTTTGGAATGAAAGCCACCTCAGGGACTTCGGTCAGTGGAGCACATACATCCTATAACCACATATTTATTGAAAGGGGAGACTCCTCATGCAGAGTGCTGCTGTTGAATTCTTGTTTCCTTTCAGAGGCAGTATGCTGTGTCTGAATTAAAAAAAAAAAATCAAATTAGGACTCCTGGGTTCCATTTCTAGCCTGCCACTTACCCGTGATAAGTCACTGGGCAAGTCATTTATCATAAATAATCTTCAGATTGTAGAGCTGAAATATTGCATGTGGGTGTAGTGAGACTGATGAAAAGTACTATAATGGTATTATTAAGGTCCTTTCTGCACTCTGGCTGCAAAAGAGATTCTCAAACAGGGAGGGCCATCACCCACATGTTCTGATGGACACAGGAATCTTGGGAAAAATCGTGGCATTGGAATGGGTCACTGAAGGTCATATAGGTGTGGGATCAGAGCATGTTGTGTTCCTAGATGTACTGCTCAGTCTTCTCTGCATAGAGGTTGTCTGGTGTGTGTGGAAGGGTGGGAGGATGAAGTGTTTGGGAGGGATGGGAAGGTAACAGTGGCAAATATTGTAATTCCAAATATGAGATCTGACTGAGGAGCAGGAATAATAAAACATGACAGCTGGCAGAAAATTTGGCCTTCTGCTCAGTTTAAAGTTAGCATGTGCTGGTATAGTCCTAAGCAGTGCCCTTTTATAACATCCAAGGACTTCCCCAAATCTGGGCTGTTTTATTCCTAGATCTGGGCCCTTGCATCCTAAAATTTACAATCCTTATCATCCTGCAGCAGCACTGCATTATCAGAAACCTTTTGCTCTCAGTTCACTATTCATTCAATACTTCATTATTGCTCTACTTCTGAACAGCAATTAGGTCTCCAGGGCTTGCTTGCTTTATCAAAAAAAGACACAGGTATTAAACAGGAGTAGAGAAATATTTCGGCTCACAAGTCAAATCAGATAATTGAAATCACAGAGTGTGCCTTAAAATTAGCCAAGTTCATGCCTGAATAGAGTTCATATCTCCCTGGGAACTAATCGTCCTTCATCTTCATTTTTCCCCCTGCTGCTGTCCCGTTTGGAAGGTGATCTTCAGTAAATACTGCAACTCCAAAGATATCATGGACCTCTTCTGCATTGCAACAGGATTACCACGGTGGGTCTGAGTTTTCACTTGTGACATTCATTTCCCTTTTGTTTCTTTCCTTCTGGGAACAATTTAAAGATAGGCCCCAAATGATTTATTTAGCAGCTATTCAGGCTTCTTTCTCATTCCAGTCTGCTGTAAGAAGAAACTGGGACAATCCAGAGCTGGAAAAGTGTGGAAGCTCTGGCAGGGCACTGAGCCACTTCAGTGCTGGCTGTGCTTGAGGAACAGAGTGGAACAGAGAAGATATAGTCTAAAATACTAAAACCAAATGCAGAAGCCCATCCCTGAGTGCACACAGATTGTGTACACCTACCAGTTATACCTCAGCACTACATTTTTGCCCATATTGAAGGAAATGCAACCATATTATTAGAATCTATGTTTAAGGGGGAAATTTGAGTCCAATGAGAATCATTGCCACTAGGTGACAAGCTTTCTATTTAGATTTAGTACAATCTAATCAGAGGTGTGGGATAGTCAAATACAAAGAACCCCAGCAGAGCCATTTTATTGAACATAAATATCCCCAAATCCATTGCCTGTGCCAAGTATTTCCTAATACATTATCCTGCAAAGTCCATATACCCCTCCTAGTTTCCTCTAGGGTTTTTTTTCTCTTATCTTCAACCCAGAGAGCAGCATCCAGCTGAGACCTCCATGTTGAGAGAGGTCCAGGATCATGGATCCTGGACCCATGTGTCACTGGGAGAGGTTGGTGTGTGGTGGAGGGTGTCACAGTGTAACATCCCTTCATTTCTGTACCACATGTCCATGGGAGGGGAGGGAAGCCCCTTAGTCACCTCTGGCATCATGGCTTTATTTCATGACTCCAGGTCTGAGGATTTAAAGATAAAATCGCGTGTATTGTCTCAGAATTTGCATAAGTTTCTGGACAGAATTAATGCCTTTTGCTGTTTATTCTGACTGTTTCCTCCCATTTGACATTAGAGAGGTTAGTAACTCTCATTTGCCCATGGTGTCAAACACTTCCACTCCATCACCCCGGAATCTTTGTTTAGCAGTTTTAGTTATTCCTGATCAGGGTGTTCACTGCACATTTGGCATTTTATTTGCATCAGAAGGTTTCCAAAGGACTGTGCATTTCAACCAGGCTCCTGGAGTGAAAATAAACCTCCAAGGTTTACATCTGAGCCTGTGAGATCACACTTAGCACAGTATTGGAAAAAAAAAAATGCAAAACCACAGCAACCCCATGTTCAACAAGACATTTCTTTGGTCTGTTTTGGTAAAAGAGTAAATAAATAATTTGAAGATGTTTGTAGCACCAACAGTCATTTGTATGGTGTGAGTCAATACATAGCTGCTGAGTCAATGTATCAGAAAACTCAGCTTTTTCACAGAAATTATAAGTCAGTGAGTCAGCATAAAAAAATGAGTTAGGAGGAAGCAAAGTCGGCTCTGAGATCAAAGATGGTCAGGCTTTGCATCCCTGGTAACTGAAGTGGTTGGAGCATCAAGCCTACCCTGTCCTGTGCTTTGACCCTTTCTGCACTGAGGTAATGCAGGTCCCAGACAGTTCCAGGCCAGGGAGAAGGTTTCAGCCAGCATTTCTAGGTCAAATAATCCTCCTTGGAATATGCTTTTCAGGAACACGACAATCTCCCTTTTGACGGCAGACAATTGCATGGTGTCCATTGATCCGACAATGCCTGCAAACACAGAGAGGTAAATCTTGCTGCCCCCTGCTCTAAAAAACCAGAGTCAAGCCTAAGGGAAGGGGTTGGCTGCCTGCAGATGCCTTTTGTGTGCAGTGGGAGGTGAGTATCTCCCTGGAGCGAGGGGGATGGCAGTAAGAAATGCATTCTGGCCTATAACACTAATGCCTGCTGGTTTTGAAGATTTTTACTTGTTTTTAAAGCAGGAATATTTGAGGAAAAAGTATCCCTTTCAAGTAATTAATGTAGAACATCTGTTCCCATCCCTCCCTGTTAGCTGTCAAGGCTCTGAGCTCCTTTGTTCCCCACTCCTTATTGCTCTGCTAGGACACAACCAAGGGGTTACTTGAAAAGTTAAGTCAATGTCTTTGGTGAGCTTAGGTCTCTTCCTGTCTTTGGCCCTTCCCATCTCCAAATTCTTTTCTCATTTTTCTCTTTGTTTTCCTTTTGGTTGCCCAGCCTGGCACTTTCAGATTGACACTGACTGCTACCAGTTACTCCTTGTTTAAGTATTTCATTATTGTTTATCTCTGCCATTACTCTCACTGATACCATGTGGTGGAGCCCCAGCAGTTGGGAGGGAGCTCCATCACTGGACAATGTTCAAACAGAGCAGAAAGATCATCCCCACTACTGGAGGTCCCTTCTGACCTATCAGATTTCCTCGCTATCTCAGTCCACAAGCGGTCAAGGGATGCCAAAGAGGAGGCATTTTTGCCATGTTCATTGTGTGACCATACAGCACAAGAAAGTTGTCTCTACCTCTAATAAATTGGAGGGTTGTGTGTCCAGAAACATTGCTTGAAATACAAACTGCATTTTGAGTGTTTCTAACATCAACCCTCTCTGGCTCTTCCAGGTCTCCATACAAAGTGATACCTGTTGCCACTGAGCAGCTCTCAGGTAAAATGACCCTTTTGTACTGGATTTACTGAAGCTGAATTTGTGAACATTTGTATGTTGAAATGATGTGACTATGATGAAAGAAAGAAAGGTGATGGTGTCATGGCTGTGGCTATAGCAGAATAAAAAGTATTTGATCACAGTGTTCTGGAGGAAAGCTTACAAGATGTCCCCAGATTTCAAAGTATTTGAGGGTGAGGTGAATGGCTGAGGTCCAGGGGACTTTCCCCATGCCTAGCCCTGGTCTGACTCAGCACCCCTGATGCCCTGGGGAAAGTCTTGCATGGAGCAGTGGGGGTTTTTTTTAGACAATGTGTGAAAGCCTATCCTGCAGTGTTTTGTCAAACTTGTTCATCTCTCGGCAAAGCTCTGCTGGAAAGCTGAGCACAGCATTAGAGCCCCATGTTATTTCCAAATGGCTGAGGAGAGAACATAATTTCTGCTGTGGGCATGGTAGCTCTAAATGTGATAAATATTTAAATGCACCTGACAAGATTAAAGAAGGCTTGGGTAAAAGGACACATCTGGAACACATTCCCCAGGCACAGCACTGTTGTACTGCACAGGCAGGACCGAAATGGTCCTCCCATTCCTCTTTGCCTGCCAGTACCATGCTCAGGCCAGTAGCTCTCAGACACTGGAGCAGAACATTTGCTTGGGGCAATTCCTGTTGAGCATCTGGCTCATGTTTTTGCTCATCTGTGCAATTGCAGTGTCTCCTGCCACTCACATCAAGGCAGCCTGAGCAAGAGTCTGAGGCTGTACACTGTGGAGATATAAGGAACAGCTGCTGAGGCAGGGACTGCAGGAGGATACGAGGTGTCAGCTGGGGACACGGTTTGGGGCAGTAAAATGGGAAGATAGGAGAGACAAAGGGCAAGAGGTTAAGATTATCTTGGAAACACAGAGTGCACAGAAAGAACAAGAGTGAGATAGAAAGCCTGGAGCTGGAAAAGTAGTTTATAGGAATGGGTGAGTCTTTTGGTACATGAGTGATGCAGTTTTGCTGATCCCACCTCATCTTCTTCCTTATGCTGATTGCAAGTCCCACTTCTTCTTCTTGCTTAGGCTCCTGTATGGTGTAAGAAAATGTCTCACAGCCCTGTCGTCTTTTGGATAGGGAAGCACAGGGAACATCTGTAGGAAAAAGGGCACAGCAAGGCAGTGTAAGAGGATGTGGGGGAGGCAGGGAGGCAACAGTGGGGAGCTTGTGCATGCAAAGAGCAAAGGCAAATGGAGAGCAAAAAGAACAAAGAGGCTGTGAAACGGGGAGGGACTTAACCACAGTAAGATTTGTAACAATCCATAAACGGGTCCCATGTCAGTGATTGCTGCTCTTGCCAGAAGGAGGTAGTCAAAGCCAAGGGACACACGTGGCTGCCAACAGAAAAGAAGCTGTCTCCTAAACTATTTCCTTAATGTGACAAAGTCTGCTGGAACAGCATCACTCTTCTGGTCCAGGAGTCCCCTGTTTGCTTTATCAGGTCAGAGAAGGTGGGGTGGAGGGAGTGTCCCTGTGTACCAGCTGGTGTGGGTCACCAGTAGCCATTTGCCCCAAGACAAAGCCCAGCAAATGGGGCCAGCATGGCTTTACCAGAGAATGCCACTGTGTTATACCAGCTGGGAAGCTGACTGAAGGGCTTTCTAGAAAATCTACTTCTTTTTTTTATTCCCCTAACACGAAGCTAACCGTATATTTTTATAAGACCATGTATGACTTTTCGCACTCTCCCAAGGCCCTCGTTTTTCATTCCCAGCTGACAGCACATGGCTCTGCTTTGCACAGAACACAGCTCACTGTGTCAGCAAGATCTCTTCCCTCCCTGCATTTTAAAAAACAAAGATTTCTAAAGATCTAAGCTGAAAATGGCAAGAAAAATTCTGGCCATAGGTTGCCAAAGCATAAGACAGTCTGCTATGGAAAGAGGATGAAAGTTGAACTGAGTGTGATGGAACTAATGTTCTTTGGTATCTGTTTCTCTTTCACATGGGTTGTCATTAATCTTAAGCATTCCTGACATTTTGCTGAGAGTAGGAAGAATAAACAGACTGGGAAATTGTTCCTCTTCATTAAAAGAAAAAAAAATCTCTGCTCTAGTCTTCACTTCTGAAACAACTCTGCCTGTGTGATTCTGTTTCCCAAAGCAAGTCATCCAAATAGGTGCCAAAAAGGGGGTCACCCCAATTTTCACAGCAGTGGGAGGCAATGCACCTCTTTTCATCAGTCTCCCAGGCAGCTGGAGAGGAATGACACATACACCAGCAGAGGAAAGACTGTAAAAGGTGGGACTGGAAAATATGGTCCTTCAGGGGGAAAATATAAGCAGTGGCTTTTATCCAGCAGAGGAGATATCCACTAGAGGCCTGCTAAGAAACTGTTCTTCATTTCCTGGCCATAGTCATGGGAGAGGGTTGGGAATAAAAAAATTGTTCTTCCAGTGAGAGTTGGATGCAGCAGCAATTGCTGTATCAGGGGTCAGCTGTCTGCAAGGCAAAGGCAAAGGCTGAGCTGGCTCTGAGCCTGTGGGATTGTTGCATCACGTGTTGTCCCTCCTCCTGTGGCCCTGGACCAGGAGGCACATGGCTGTCCAAGCAGAGCACAAACACCCTGTGCCAAACTTCCTTCTCTCTGGGGTGTTTACACTCCCAAGCCCATTGAGCTGGAATCCTCTCCCTCCCAACAGCAGAAGAGCTCTGGGCTGTGTCCTCATGGCTCAAAACTCACAAACCAGTGGCTGTATTGTGGCTCTTAGTAGGGTTCAGGCACTCTGCAATATTGGTGGAGATGACAATTAAATGAACAAATCCTACTTGCAGCACGCTCTTGAGAAATAAAATTGAAGTCTGTCATGTTTCTGATAGTGCAGGGAAAGGAGCTGTTGTGGAGATCAAATGAATCTGATCCACTGCAGTCCTAAATGGGCAGGAAAACTGCACAGGGACTTTCCTACAGCTCCAGAGTTGGGGGGGGGGGGGGTTTGCTGCCCTCAGCAAAGCACTTGGGCAGCTGAACAAGACATTAAAGATCTCACCAGAGATATGACGTGAAAGAGAATAAGATGTGCTGAGTTATTCCCAGTCCTCTCTGCACCTCTCTGTCTCCAGCTTGTCCTGGTGGCTCCTTCAACACAAGCATCCCTGCATCCCTGGGGGAATAGGTGAGAAAAGCCAGAGAGAGCAGTGCCTCACTGGGATGGAGGCCAGCACATGAAGAGGGATCCCCACCTACCATTCCATGCCCAGCTGCCCAGGGATGGGATCCCAGCCATGCATCGGAGCTGCTTTGCCAGGCTGAGGCTGCAGCAGAGTCTTCACCTCCCACTTCACTTGCCACTCAGTTATTACCTTACTAACATGCTTTTCAGGATTGGCATGGAGGAAACCAATATTCCTGGGGCCTCTCCCCAGGAATATTGGCTTGCAGTGGGAGAAATAGCACAACCAAGATGTGTAGTTGCCTGCTGTGAGCTGCAGAATCAGTGCCAACCCTGCCTTGCCCACCACTGCTGAGCCCACCAGTGACTTCACCAAAGGTCTGCAGGGACTACTTTTTCCCCCTGGATGATTAAATACACAAGATCTTGTGCAGATTGCCACTGGTGAAGTGAAAGAAGCTTGTCACTGTGCCTAATTCTTATTCTGGGACATCTCTCTTCTCCTTTTGGAGGCTTATTCACACTTGCAGCTCAGGCAAGACTAAAGAGGCAGAGACTGTGAGAGCAAAATCTTCCTGCTGTCTGCTGCTCCTTTCGTGCATCCCACATGGATGAGAGTTTTGGGATGGAGCCAGCTGCTTCAGCATTACTCACCTGATTGGGAACTTGTATGCAACAACCCAAATTAACCTGAACTGCCAAGTGAATTTTGTGCTCGATACGACGTGATTCACAGACATGGGCTTGAAGCCCCTTCCTGAGGCTTTTGTCCACTTGGCTGCTTGTGGGTTTTTTAATTACTTCGACTGCCTAGATCCAAACAAGTCACAGAAAGCGAAATACAGACAAGCCCGAGCCAGAGACAGAATAATTTGTGAGAAATGTGGCAGGAATTCACCAGCCTTGTGCTGGCAGGGAAAAGGAGATACCCAAGCCCTCCCAACCTTGCTTGGCCACAGCAGAAAAGATGGAGGGAAACCAAGTAATTCCAAAAGCCTGTACAGCCCCTGCCTGCAGCCTGTTGAGGTTGGCAGGATGGCAAGGGGAGACAGGGAGAGTAGGAGGATGGAGGCGGCTCCCTGGCCGTGATCCCAACTGGTGAGAGGGTAGAGGAAGAGTCACTGCTGAGCAGGGCGGTGCAAAGGAGAGGGCACTTGGCAGTGGGTAATAAACCATCTGTGTGAGTGCAGGGTAAGTTGAGCTGCCTCAGTGTGTACCCAGTGCCTGCCTGGCAGGGAAGGTGCGCTCTCTGCCAGCCCTCTGATCCAACCACAGCAGGAACCACAGGAAAAACCTTCCTGCCATATTCCCCCACACCTGCTTTCTTCCCAGACCTGCTGGAGACAAGGCAAAATGGCTCCTTTCTCCGTGATGTCCCAGCCAAGCTCCCTGCAGAGCTTGGCAGGGGCCAGTGGGCAAGGAGCCGAAGTCCCTGTGCCTGCAGTGAGCATGGGAATGAGCCATGGGAAGCCCAGGGAAGCCTGAGCTGCCCATCCCCTGCCCAGAATTACATTACTGCTGCATCTTCTGCAAGGGGTTTTCTGATTTTCCTTTGTCAGCTGTAAAACACCCTTTGTGTTGTGCAAAATTGTGACTTGCTGAACACCTGGATTTGCAAATATTGCACATTCATGGTACTGTTGAGGGGGGAATGAGGTGAGAAGAGAGTTGCTGTTGGGTTTTTGGGGTGCTGGCAACCCTGAGCAAGATGCCCAAGCTGCATGCAGTAGGGTTTCCTTTTCACAGAGGGAATTGCAGGAAAAGAAATGAGGAAGCTGAGGAAAAGGTATCTGTGTGCACCCAGGGTATCAGCCCTGCCCAGAGGTATAAAAAACAAGACACAGGGTCATAAAGGGTGTAAAAGCACACCTAATCCTCCTGTTCTGCATAGGAGGGGACAACTGAGACTAAATGGTGTTGGAGCAATGTCTCATTTTCTTCAGAAACAGGGTTACCAAAGGTCTTCCCCTCGGAAAGGAACAGGACAGAGAAATGGATCTTTGTCTCTTTAAGATGAGACGAACTGCCACTCTTAGTCATATATCTTTACTGCACCCTAGGGTTATAAAAACATACATCTTCATTTTGAAAGTCTTTTATTACATCCATAAACATCAGATTGCAGCTGACTGTTCCCTGGATGAGAATTTCCTAGTACTCCAAGTGAGTTTTGACAGGGGGAGGGAGTGAAAGTAGGATTGTTGGGGGTTTTTTACTGGAACGGTGTTTATAGGGAACTTGTCAGTCTCTGGCACGCTACAGCCACTGTCAGAGAGCTGAGCAGCATCGCAGGGAGAGGACACGGGTTTCTCTGCTTATTTTCACTGTCTGACTCCAGTGCCATCCCAAGTGCAGCACACGGTAAGTTTTCCTCCTGTCTTAAATAGGACATGGGCATTTGCTTTGTTTTAGTGCTGAAAAATAGGTCTCTGTGAAAAGAACTAATCTCTTCCTTTCCTCTGAAAGCCACTCCACTGGGAGTTGGATCATAACGAAAAAGAAAAGAAAAAAAAAAAAAGAAAGAATTAGATCTGAGACTTTCAGAGCACAGATTGCTTGCTCCAGTTTAGGCACAGGGGTAACAGCTAAATTGTTTTGACCAGCAATATGAATGCTCTTGAGATCTTGAGAAGTGTTTCTGACATCTCTAATACCTATGGAATTGCAAATCCTTTCAACAGGTACAAGAGCTATTATTTAGAAATACATTGTAAATGCTGGGCTGTATTTCTGTCTGATGTGTTTTACTGGATTGTGAGGCATTGTGTTCCCCCCAGGGAAGGGCATGAAGTAGCTGCAGAAATGCCACCAGCGTATTTCTAAGTGGGATATAAATGGGTGTTCTGTAATCTTCGAGATGTTTGTGAGTGTGTTCAACATTTCCTCTTCTTGAGTGAGAAAATAAGAGTACATCCACAGTGCAGGAACAAGAACGACTGCAGCACAGTAGTTTGCATTAGCTGGTGGGGGAAAGAGGGAGTAATCTCAAAGCAGCAGCTCACAGTTCAGCAAAGGTGATTTATACTTCCCCCTGACTGTTAACACAGTGTGGACACACTGAAAGATGGGAAAACATTGGTTCTTCTTTCCTAAAGTGCGCTGTCCCTTGAAGTCTGGGGTCCTGTTTTAAGGGCTTGTTTGCTTTTCCCTGTGTTAGTGATTGCAATCCTGTGATTGTCTTGGGAAGACGTTGGGGCTTCACCTGAGCCAGCTGAAGAACCCCAGAGCTGGAGTTGGCAGTGGGAGATGGGGAGCTACTGGCATGGACGTTCCCACTGTGGCCACTGCTGCAGCATCTCAGGCAGCAGTGGGATCCTGGCAGGATCCCTGTGGCAGCTCTGTCCCAGTTATGTTCTCAAGGGAAAGGGTTTGGGAACTTGTACCTTGGGAAGTTGTGCCCTTCTGTGTCCATCCCACAAACCAGGAAGGGTGGACCTCGTTCTTCAAGGACTGTAACTTTGTCATCTCATGTTTGCCTCAAGTTTAAGCAGCACAAACCTTGTGAATTTGCACCAAACCCCCTCAACTCCAGAATACTGTCCCACTGTAAAACTAAACAGCAGGGTGGATTTTTTTTTGTTCAGAAACTGTGTCATTGTTCATGGGCACTGTCATGGGGTGCTGATGATATAAGAGAGAGTAATTGTGAGCCACACCTTTCAAACGTGGATGATGATTTGGGTGTCCCACCCAAGAAATGTGAAAGGTGTCTCCTATCCAAAGAGGACTGCCTGGAAGAAGCCAACTCTGAGGCTCAGCACCCAAAAAATTAAACTTCTGAGAAACCTTGACTGTAATCTGCTGGCAGAGGAAGGCAGGTGGGACAAGGAGTCATTCCCAAACCCTGTCACTGTTCAAAGGACCCGAGCAATTTTTTGGCTAAATGTCTCACCATCAGAGCTGGAAGTCTGAGGACATCACATTGCAGGGGAGCTGAGGGTGTCTTTTTATCTCTGTTGGGTTTTTTTTGTTTTTTTTTTGTTTTTTTTTTCTGTTATGTCTCCCTCTTATTTATTTCAGAGAAAGAAGAATTGTTCCAGAATTTATTGGGACAGATTGCAGAACAGTTCTCGAGGTAAGAAGCTGAACATCATTATTAATTTAAAATGCTATTTCTTTTATCAGCCTGAAGTGAAATTTTCACAGGAGGCAGAGGGGCATTTAAGACCTCTTTCAAATCCCACTCTGCCTGCCAAATTTAGGTCTGGAACACATATTATTTCCTGCTGACAGCAATACAGTAGCTTAAACCAAAAGCGATTTTGGTGATTATCTTTGATCTAAAAAGAAGATGAAACAATAAGAATAAATATTCTTGTGTTCCCTCCCTCTTAGGAAGCAAAAGAAATACTTTGCTGAACAGTCAAATCATCTGATTTGTTTCATTTTCCCCTTTATCACCCAAAAATGTCTCTCCTCTGAGAGCTGGATTCTATTCCAGCTGGTTTCAATAAGACAGATCAATCCCACCACAGCTCAGCAGATCACCAGTGTAACTCAAAAGGAGGAGGAGAAGGGCTTCAGAGTGTGCAGACACCAGGACGCTGCTGTGAGATGCAGCATTATCAATTTAACTTTGCTTCCCTTGGGGAGAACAATGGCAAGTCCCTGCCAGGAGAGGGGGTGATGAAGTGTTGCAGAGCCACAGTACATTCCCAGGATCATAAAAAAATCATTTGGTATTAATTTTTCTGAAAATTAAACCCGGGTGTATTTTCAACCCAAATGTTAGCCTTTCCATGGAAAATTTGCTTTTCCTTATGGCAACCACACTTGGGCAGATCCATCCTCTGAAAAATATAGGCATTTCTAGCCAGAGTCCTTTAGTACCTAGAGTAGGTACAGCACTAAATGTATAACATTAATACATGAGGGTTTTCTTTTCAGGGTTTTTAAAATCAATGAGCTGCAAACCGAAGTAGCTAATCACTTGGCAATGCTGGAGAAAAAGGTGGAATGTGAGTGTCCCTTTATTCCTATTGCAGTGGGAACCTCTGCCTTGGAACCCCCCCTCTAATCACAGCCCCCTCTGTTTTCCTAATCCCTCATAACCTGGCCAGCCTTGAGCCCAAAACACCACAGGCCAGCATGGGGTGAGATGTGGGGATGGTGGGAGCCCATGGTGAGGCCAGGGTGGGATGGCTGGTGTTGCCTCCCAACCTCCTCTTTGAGGCTCTCCTGAGTCCTGCACTGAGCTTTGAGTCCAGGGCCACGTTCTGCTGTTCCCATGTCCCTGTGGTAGAATATCTCCACTGCCCACCTCCCCATCCTCCACCTCCCAGCCCTTGGTCTGTCCTCCCATGTCCCCCATGCCCCAGATTTCTGTCACCTCCCTGCACCCAGCAGTGACCCCCCCATCCCTCTGCACCTTAATCCTGACCCCTTAAAGTGCTCACTGGGGCCATGGGTCTGTAATTCCAGGGGGTAACTCCACTGCCCTTGTTCTGCAGTCAGTGGGATACTTGCATCACAACATGACCATATTGTTTCTGTGCCACAACCAAGTTAAGTTCACTTGGTCTACGAGCTCCTTTTCTGTTTTTTTGGTTGTTTTGCTCCCCCCTGTGCAGCATCTGAGTTGTTTTCAGTGTATTACACAGAAAAGAGGTCCCAGAGAGGCAGGGAAGGGGGATGAATAAGGCACTGTCACCCAACACCATTTCAGCTCCAAAGGCCACATCCTTGCAGATGCAGAGCACTGAAGTCAGGAGTGGGCAGAGCCTTCCCAG
The DNA here is from genome assembly GCF_047495875.1 of Pithys albifrons albifrons. Classification (NCBI taxonomy): domain Eukaryota; kingdom Metazoa; phylum Chordata; class Aves; order Passeriformes; family Thamnophilidae; genus Pithys; species Pithys albifrons. The sequence continues at coordinate 121,721,910 of NC_092458.1, read as the reverse complement.
CACTACAGCTGCAGAAAGCACTTTCCCACTAGAGCTGGCTGGGAAAAGAGGAAAAAAAAGTTTCTGGTTCATAGAAGAAGTTGTTTTCCTGAAACTTCCCCTGACCAGAAGCTACCTTGACCCTGCAGCTGCTCAGTGAGACTGATGCCTTTGTCAGCAGGGAGGGAAAAAATTGTCCTTCTTCAACGAGCAGCTGCAGGGGAACCTCTCCTTGTAGCCACCACAGCCTCAGGCTCCTGGTGCTGTGGGATGTCCATGGAAGAGGCAACCTGCAGTGTGCTGACACTCAGCAAGGAGCCTGAGTAGGAATTCCTCCCTGTCTGTTTGGATGCTGTTTTTCCCAGGGCTCCACTGATTTATTCTTTTGTCTAAAACTAGTGGGAAGGGGGGGAAAAATTAGTTCAGTCACTCTGCATTTTCAGTGAAACTTCTGACCTACTCCAGTCCTCAGGGCTAAATGCCACAGACTAGAGCAAATAGGGCAAACATTCCTGTGAGTATTTCTATCCCCTTGGCAGTCCTGGGAAGCAGCTATCCCAGCCAGCTAGGGGCTGCTTTCTGCCCCTGCTGATCCCCTGGGATCCCTGACACACACACTGCCTTTCAGCACTGCCAGCCCAGAGCATTGGAAGGAGACAATGAAGGACTTCATGTCACTGCCAGTGGGAAAGAGTTGTGCACTTGCACACCCCAGCAATTCATTGCTGGTTTAGGGGAGGCAGTGCCGTGCCATGCAGGTGAACTGAATTCCCTGGTCCCCAAATGAGGATTCTCTCTCTCAGGGAGTCCCACTGCTGATGGAATTAGCAGCTGATGTACCATCCTGCTGCCATTCTGCCTGAGCGCTCCCAGTCCCAGCTCCAGCAGCCTCAGCCGTGGGAAGGAGCTCTGACCTGTCTACAAGTGCACCCATCTGCTCAAAATTGGACTTTCAGAGTTTGCAACAGAGCTACATCTGAAACATTCTGAAAGAAACCCTGGCTTTCATATTTAAAAAGCAAAACTGTGGGAGAAGGGGAGTGTCCAACCTCCCTGCTTGAGCTGGGCTCCCAGAGGTTGCTTTAAGAGCCGTGTTTCATTGCTGGATTCAGCCCAAGGATTTCTTCAGGCAGCACAGGGTCTTTTCAGGAGGTATTCCTTGCTGCAGAATAATATAATGGCTCCCTAATCAGTGCACATGACAAGGCCATTTATCATTTGCAAGTCAAATGTGAAAAGAATTGTGCTTTTATTTTGCCTTTTCCCGCCTCCTTCAGAGATCCCTTTTCCACCACTCTCACATGTAATCTCCAGGATCTCTCCCCCAGAGGGGATGTGTGTGTGGGGATAAGTGCTCATGACAGTGCTACATCTGCACCTCGCATTAAATGTTCTCAGCTTCTTTCCCATTCCTGTCTAGAGACTGCATCAGAGATGTGTTTTTAAGAAGCCAAATTCCTTAACTGAATTTTAAATCCCAGCTAAAGCTTCTCACTTCCCCTTGGAAAGTGAGTCCATGCAGAGCAAGCGCTGGGAGTACTTTGTCTTGTGGCTTGACTTACTCTGCTCCAGTGTTTGCACAGCAGCCCACACATGAATAAGGAAGCTGGCAAAAACCCTTTACCATTTGTAAGCAACTCACATCTACCTTAAGAAAATAATTATGTAAATTCTCTGCTCCCCTGGAGAGGTTAGGGCTGAAAACTAAGGAGACGCAATATGAAAAAATGCTCAAGGCTGCCATTTTGCACCAGAACTCCTCTTTTCCCTGAAGCTGCCTGCCCCGCTTCCCTGTCACTCTGAGAACTCTGCTTTGCTCCCACTGCTTCAAATAGGCACCAGCCACCATTCAGGCAGCTTGGCAAATGGCATACCCACAGATTTCTCTTGGGTTAATGAGCTAAGGTGGTACACAACAGCAAGGGGCTGCAAGTCAGCTGCAGCTGATCACCAGCAGTTGAACAAAGTACCCCAAAAAGTGCAGACAGGTATCCAGAATGAAGATCTTGAGTAAGCAGGACAGCAGTTTACCTGTGTCATTACATTAGGATCACCCAAAGAAATTGCTTGTAACGATGATAGACAAAAAATATCAATTTGTTTGTGGGAGTTTTAAACAGAGGGTATTTCTGTAAAAAAGAATAAATCAAACCCCTTTTCCCTTTTCTCTCCTAGTATTTTGGGCTTAGTTCCTGCACAGCTCTTTCCCCTTTCCCAGTTCCAACAGCAATCTTTGTTGTTACTGGCATAAAGAAAACAAAACAGGTCTCTGCTTATCTACAGTTTTGCCCTTCAAGGCAGGTTTTTATCACTTAGATGATGCTCTCCAGATAAGTGTGATCCAGACTGTGATTTTCTAAGAAAGTTGCTGAATGCTGATTGTCCGATTGCACATTCCCCGGAGTTCCCTGAATCACAACTTGTCCACACAAACAATGAGTCCAGTAAACAAATGAGCTGTGAAATGATTGCCTATGAATGACATACACGTAATAAATGGTGCCGTGTTATGTCCTTGAGCACAATGGTACTCAAACGAGGGGGAAAGAAAAGGGAGAATATTCTCATGCACAGCACTGGGTTCTCGTGGCTACGAGGAATAAAGCGTGTGCTGCATAAACAGGCAATCAAACTTTGTGCCTTGTGGCTCTCACAATTACATACTGAAGGGAAGTATAGGATTTTTGTGCCTCATGCAGAAATAACCTTTGATTACAAAATTGATCGGCAAAAAGAAGTGAGAGGCTTTCAATACCTAAAAAAATTTAAATCAATCGTTAGAGCAAAGCTTTTCAACATTTTTCTCTCCCTTATGCATTCTCACTTTGTTTTTTCTGTATCCAGCAATGCTGCTCAGAGCTCCTTAATGCTCTGCATGAACTTTCAAATTAAAACCTTTTATCTTAATGGGAATTCTAATCCTATCGAGACGTGTTTGCCTTGTGCTTATCATCCCATCGCAGGAGAGGTTTTTTTGCTCAGGATTTCCTTTGATTCGTGTTCCACAGCAGAGAAGTGAAGGCACCAGAACAGCTGACTGCTGCTAACAATGGTGGAAAAGCTTGGACGCTGTAGCCATTCTGTGAATTAAAATACTGTGGCTATTAACTAAATTGGCAGCAGAGAATTCCTGTGGGTTTCCAAAATATAGCGCTTTGGCAGCACCTGCCTGTGTGAGAACCAAGGCAGGCTCTAAGGGCTTGCTGGCTCACTGGATAACCCCACTGTTAAAGCTCTTTGAAAGGAGTTTTGCCATGGTAACACCCCTGTTGTTTTCCTTTGTTGACAGTGGAAGGCTTGAAAGTGGTGGAGATTGAGAAATGCAAGCGTGACATTAAAAAGATGAGGGAGGAAATGGCAGCAAGAAGCAGCAGGTAAGTTCTGCTTTGGACCTGACCACAGAAATAAGTATCTGGTTTCAAACCCTAATGCAACATTTCCACAGAATTGAGTTACCTTCTGGGCTTAGAAGTAAAAGAGAAAGGAAACCAATAACCATTATGGACAGTGGCTTTAATTTAACATTTGATGATCAGTTAAATTATCTTGGGCCATGGGAATAGAGAGAAAAGTCTTGCAACAGTTATTTTACACCATGCAGAATGGGAATTATTCATCCAGTTTTACTGGGAAGAGGGAATGGGAAAAGAACTTCTGCACAGTGCAGTGTTTGGTTGGGAACCAGCTAAGACTGAATTCAGCTCCAGTATATTCTGGGAAAATACCAAATAAATATGTAGCAGCTCTTCTAATTATGACCTCATACTATCATTAATCTTCCATTTCAAATTCAGCCAGAAATTGCAAATTTACTTTCTAATTCAAGGGCTTGCTGTGCCTGTGGATCATAGTTTCACTGTAATTAAAACACCAGCAGAAAAAATTGCATTTGGTACAGTACGAGATGTCAGCTGGAAAGTGCCCCCTGTGTCACTGAAATATCCCACTAGGGCAAGCAAATCATCACTGTGAGATTAGGAATACGTCTGGGAAGGTTGCTGAAGAGTAATACACCATGTTACTCAAAATGTAGCTGAAGGGGATTTTTCTCAGCCAATATAACAATCCTGCCTTGACAGCCTCTCTCATTTTCTTCATTGGGGGTCAAATTCTCTGACCTCTAATCAAAACTATTTCCTATTGAGGGCAATGGGAGATTTGCTAAGAGATTCAGGCTTTATAATCACTCCCTTTTATAAATGTTGTTACCCAGGTCTGTCAGGAAGCACAATGTTAATACATTCCCATTAAGTCTAAGGCCAAATTCAGCTGTCACATTAGCATAAATGCAGAGTAGCATCATTAACCTCAGATATGCCCCACATTTACACCAGTTAGAGGGATTGCAGTGCCCTGTGTCTTGCACCATATCTTGTTGAGGTATGTGAGGAAATCTCATCAGAAAACCCAGAGCTCAGGTTGGCAGCAGATGCAAAAACATGTGCACTGCTTTGTGCTGGGAGTCATGTGAATAATGTGTGTGTCCATTTGTCTTTCCTTCAACTGCTGTAGGGAGCTGGGAGAGCTGCACTTGTGAGCACAGTGATGCACAGCTGGATAGGGAATTAAAGACCAAAACCAGAAGTTACAGCAAACTTCATGTTCATTCAGTTGCCAACACACACATGAGGAAGTAGGAGACTCCCAGCACCTATGACTCATTCCTGCTGCAGGTCTTGTCACCTTGCAAACTATGTTTTGTTGGATTGTTTATCTGTAACCTGTAACAAGAAAAGCCAGGATGGGGAGTGCTACGTGTGCCCAGTGCAGGTGGCTCCAGCTGGGGTGTAATCTTCACTGAGGGCTCATAGTGAGATATGACAGGAGCCAAAAGCCAGAGACCAGCGTGGGGTGTGAGCTGGAGAGCTGTGGTAAAAATGGGTGTGGAGCTCATCAGCAGGTCGTTCTGGGCACAGACACTTGCCCTGTCTTGCTCTGAGCTCACACTGCACAGCTGCTCTTGCTGAAGCAGGAGCCAAACTTGCTCTGCTCAGCATCACTTTGTGTCACATCATTGTGTGGCAGCTGCCTGTCATAGCTCTTCTTCATTACCTGGAGCTGGGTCTTCCTCCTCCCAGCTGCACAGAAGGTTCTCCTCCTTGGCCAAAATTCTGTCCATGATTATCTGTACCCTAAGGGTTTGGGTCTCAAAGCAGCAGCAGGATGTAGATAGTTACAGTGGCTACCACTTAGCTCCTTGCTACAAGTCTGAGAGGATAATTTTTGGTTATGGACCATTAAGAGGGATCCCATCTACTGAGGAATGAGCTGTGGATCTCTATTCCCAAGCCACCACAGCTCCACAGGAGCCATGGCACCAGCCTGCAGTGACCCCAGCCTAGGGATGCTTCACAGCTGAGCAAGCTCTCACTTGTTTCCATGAGATAAGTGGGGGATCAGAAGCATCCCAGGGTGAGTGGAAGTGTATTTACTCCTACTTAGACTTGTCATCCCCTGTGCTGTGTCATTTGCTGGAGAATGCATTGCAGGTGCAATTAGGGATCACATCTAAATTTAATTAATGTGTATAAAGATGTGTGAGTGCATATATCCTTTCAATAACATCACAGTGGACAGAGCTGTATTCTTCTATGTTTGCCTGTATTTAGCTATATTTACTTACATTTGCTGTTATATTACCAAATGATAGCAAGGTTGAACAGCCAGGTTTATAAAAGTCATTGAGCACAGTGAATTGTGCATCTCTCCTCTTCAGAAGAGCAAAGCAGCCCCATTTGCATCCCCTCAAATTGCTTTCTTTTTTTGCTTGTCTGCCTTTTGCACTCAGCACTGGCAGATGTTAATAGCATTATAGTGTCATTTAAAATCACGATCATTTGCAGATACAGTTTTACATTTGTAAAGGTCTGATGGATCCTGGCTCTGGTGTGTTCCCCAGTGTGCTGGGATGAAGGATTCAATATCTCACTACAGCTGGGAATTAGAAATAGTTGGCTGACCCTCAGCTAACCCTGGCACTCAGCTCCGATTAGGGCAAGGAATGCCCCAATTTCACTATTTTTATCCTACTAATACCCCACACAGTGGAGTTTTGAGGAAACAGCTTTAGAAATTATTAAGGCAGCTTTTCCCCAACTGAGAATCTTCTTAACCAGGGCAGGAAAAGGCAGCTGGTTGAAATCAGCTGACCACCATGAACTGTAAGATGATTAAACTTTCACAGAATTCAGATGCTGTCACCCAAAATGATAGTAGACATCAATATTAAGAGGAGAAAAAATACCTGGACCAATTCCCAAGGGAGAAGCACTAAAAAGAGGTGCAATACAGAATACATGAAATAGTCAAAAAAGGGGCAAATAAAGTTAGTGGAATGCTTTGCTTGGCTTCTTTTGGAGGGTTTCTTTTTGCTTCCTTTGGCAGGAGGCTTGAAAAATGAGAAAGGATAATCCAAATGCTAGACCTACAGGGATAGACCTCTAGAATTGTCTGAGGCCAGGTTGGGTGGGTCCTGAACAACTTGATCTAGTAAATGACATTCTTGCCCATGGCAGGGGATTTGGGATTACATGATCTCTAAGGTCTCTTCCAGCCCAAAGATGTTTCTATAAATGCAAAATCCAAGTAGATCAGCCTCATGAGAGTTAATAAAGCCCATGTGAACAGCCACCTGGGAAATACGTGTTGAATTAAAAGTACTGTGATTGTCATGGGTGGTACCACAGAACTCTCAGTGTTCTTGTGCCTCTGTGGCTGTATAACAAGAAACTGCTCTCCCACTGCAGTGCAGCACCTCAGTGTTCTCAAAGGATGTAAGGCTGGTGGGCACCTCCCACCACCAGTTACAGAATCACGGAATCATTTGGGTTGGAAAAGATCCCCAAGATCATCAAGTCCAATCTTTGACCAATCACTACTTTGTCAACTAGAGCAGAGCTCTGAGTGACACATCCAGTCATTCCTAGGGATGGTGGCTCTACCACCAACCTGAGCAGCTTCTTCCAATGCTTCACAACCCTTTCAGTGAAGAAATTCTTCCTAATTTCCAACCTGAGCCTCCCCTGGCAAAGCTTGAGGCCGTTCCTCTCGTCCTGTCACTTGTTACCTGGGAGAAGAGGCTGATCTCCACCTGGCTACAACCTCCTTTCAGGGAGTTGTAGAGAGTGATGTTTTCTCTTGATCCTCTGCTCAGATGGGTCAGCATCAGCATGGCTTTTCAATACGCAGAGGAAGGAAGAATGGATAACTGGCAGTGGGTGCTGGTGTTAATAACCAGGCAAGTGTTAATTACCTATATATCTGGCAGTGACTCCCTTCCTCCAGGACTGGGGAGCCAAGCAGATCTGTCTGCCAAGTCTGTGCCTCACTGTAGGGCAGAAGGCAAGATGGTCATTCCATCAAAATGGATGGTCTTACCCAAGCTTTTAGAAGTCCTGGAGCTGGGTTGCAATAAGGCTCAGTGGGTGCCCACACTAGTAAACAAGCACAGGTGTGCCAGTGTCCACCCCAGTGTGGTCCCTGGCAGGGCTCTGCCAGCATGGAGAAGGATGCCTGCCATGGCCAGCACTGAAAGGAAAGTTACTTGGTTTAAACAGAAGTGATTGAGTATCCATGGATACACGCCTGAAGACAGATGCTCCTCACTTGAATGCCAATAGATGGAGAAGGGGCAACAGGGGTGTTGCACAAGGGGAGAAAATCCTAAAGAGGATCACACTTTGAAAGCATTTGAGCAACATCACATTAGAAAGAGAGAGGCTGGGGAGGGGATAATTCTCTGAGCAATGTCTACTGAGAGACAAGAGTACTTCAAGCATTTTTCAAGGCACTGTGGTTCTGTTCCCACAATGCTAAGATAAGAATATTTCATTTCAGGACCAACTGTCCCTGCAAGTACAGCTTTTTGGAGGAAAACAAGAGACCGGCTCTGCGGCGGGATGTACCATCCTACCCAAAGGTACCACTCAATGCTTGCTCTTCCCAAAATCCAACCACACTGTTCCCATCCTGACAAGCTCTCCTTTACAATGCATGACTCCCTAGCCATTACCTCCTGGTTTTCTAAATCCAAGCCCTGGTCCAAACCCCCTGCAAGCCAATGGAAAGACTGTCATTGCCTGCAGTAACTTAGAGTTCAATCCTCAGTAGTCTCTAATACTTGAAAGCTCATTAGTGTTTGAAATGTTAATGAACATTTTGCATTTGTCAACATTTAACGCTCTTTTGTCTAGTTATATTTGTTTATTCTCCATGTTCATAGCAACAATCAAAAATACCCTATAATGTCATAGTCTAATTGAAAGTGGTGCTGCTGCCTGTTTTCTCCTAATGGATTATTTTTTAATTTAAAAAGTAATTTATGGAGATGCTTCACCTAGGGAAAAAAGAGAAAATGCGACATTGGATTCTCTCCAGAATGATTCATTGTCCCTGTGAAAATGAGTTAGTGATTTGCTAGAGAAAACAGTAATACTGGAAGAAAAATGTCTCCTGGGCAAGTACAGGTACAAATCCACAGTGATGAATGAGGCTGAAACCATGAAGAACACAGGATTTTTGGTCCTAGCACCAGCAGTCTTTGCCCACAGGAATTATTGAAAGCTGCCAGGTTGTGTCTGCTCAGTGCCCAGCTCACACATGTGCAAACCATAGGCTGAACTGTGGGCATCTGCTGGCACACATCAAAGCTGGCTTGGCCACTCTGAGATCCTCATGGTCCTGTGTGGTGCAGGTGTATGACATGGACATGAATCCTTGCATATTCGCCTTCAGAGCCTTACAGAGCAATGAGTTGTAAATTCTGCTGTTTATTCTGCTCAGTCTAGCAAAAGTGACCTCCAGCTCTCTAAAGCAGACACCATGGGACTTATATTTCTTTAAATTAACCTTTTCCTGAGAGATTTGTGCTCCTGACACTAACGCACGAATTCACAAAATGTATTGGATTTTTTCCCTTGATAGGTATATATGTCAGATCAAACTCTGATGTACTGTTGTGGTATTAGGATCTTGAATTAACAACAAATGCTACAAAGACCTGCACTGATCAACTGCAGAGTAAACTGGTAGTGTCTATTCTGTATTATTCCTAGACCAAAACTCACAGGAGTTTTGGGTTTAGAAGTTTGGGTTCTGTTTGAGAGATGTGTGAAATTTTTTATCAGTTGTCATTTTCTGGATCTGTGCAATGTCATTGCTGGGTCAGGTGCTGGATTTGTCCCATGTCAGTGAGGCTGGGAAGCAAAGTACACTGAAAGAAGATGTCATTGTAAAGCTGTTATGTCTTGTACACAGCAACAAATCTGTACTGCAGTTTTCTTGCAGAACGTCATACTAAATGTACATTATATAGGCAAATGCTAAACTTGCCTTCTCAAGAAGGAAAATTAATCCTCAATGTTGTTTCTCCTTGGATTAAGTATCAAAAAATTTAATGGCTCAGAAAATGTCATTCCCTGCTCAGGGCAGTAATCCCAAACTAAAGGCAGCTGTAGTAAATGGGACAATCAAAGCTACAAGGTTTTTGAGTCCAAGAAAGACTGATGAATACAGACTTGAAAAGATGAATTGTAGAGTCCTGATCCTCCCTGGTCTGTTAACTCTCCATATTCCTTTTTTCATTTTGTATACAATTGTAACTGGTGAATGGGCTTGATTTTGTTTTAAGCTTCTGAGCATAATGATAAAAAATCACTTGGATCTTGCAAGCTGACAACCAATTTGAAACTGTGGGTGTTCTTGAAAAAACACTAAAAACGAGAGCATAAATCATCTGAAAATAAAAATATCATCCCCACCAGCTAATTTAACATTGTAAGCAGAGACACTTCACACTATCCAGCCATAACTGGCTGCATCGAGTGCTTGGTGATGCTTTGCAGGCAGCAGAACCAGTGCAGACAGTGATGGATTTGTGCCTTTTACTTCACCATGCTGCATTTACCCACTTCCCTGTCCATAACAGCCCTGCTCTCCTCCTGGTTTTCCCAAACCCTGCAGCTCCCTGCTCCACAAGGATCCCCCCTGATGACCAGCCTGCCAGAAAGCTGTCTTGGGGTGTGGACACCCCAGTGTGACCATGAGCAGCTGGTGGGAGGGGTGAGGAGGGTTGGGTGGGAAGAGGGCAGAGATGATCAGTTGGCAGAGATGCTTGTGAATATGGGCTAAACCCCTCATGAATGGAGCTCTGTGAGTCTCAAGGACATGCCAACAGCAGGTCCCATGCCTGGGACAGCCCTACTTACACTGTCTGCCTTTCTGTCTGCAGTACATGCTGTCCCAGGAGACCATTGAAGCACTTCGGAAACCAACCTTTGACGTCTGGCTGTGGGAGCCCAACGAGGTAGGGATGGCATGTCAGTGAGCTTATCACTTTCTGAGAATCAGCAAGGCCAGATGAGAGATGGTCTGCAGTGGTTTCCCCCTTTGCTGCTTCTTACTGTCTATACTTCTTTTATTTTCATATCACTCAAAATACGTACAGTACTTTTTCCTAACAGATGACAAGTAGATTATACTGATTATCATATCCTGATTCCTCTTTGTTTTTAATTTAATCCCTTCCTAGTGATGTCCCACAACTGGTGCACTATCATTACTGCCACATGAGTTCTCCCATACCATTTTATCTGAACAAATCAATCCCTAGCAAAGTGTGTGCTTAAGCACATCATCAATAGCTCCACTCGAATCAATAACGCAGCAGGCAGAGGTTCAGGCATTGATTCACACCTCTCCAGCCAAGGGTTTTTCTGCAGTGTGTTCTGAAGAGGTTGCAAAGCTGAATGCACAGCCAATTAGTAGTTTCTTTTTGCTTCATTTTCTTATTTTTCTTACTGCTACTAGTATTATTCATGGTTCATCACTTGTATTGCAGAAGGTTCTGTGTAAACCTCTGTAGAAACATGAAGGAGAAGGATATTAAAAATGGACAGCTTAGAATACAATGTAAAATCACGTTCAGGAAATACTAGTAAATCTCACTTGGGAAAGATTTAAGGGAGGGCAGGACTAGGCTAGGGATTTAGTGCTGGGTTTTTCCCAAGGGAAGGCTTGGGTAGTTCTAGCAGCACTCCCAGCAGCAATCTCCTTAATTACCCTCTCAATCAGATGTTGTGCGTAGAAGACTCACTCTGACTCAGCACCTGTAGATAAACATGACAAGGAAAAATCACCCCATACTGCATCTACAGGAACAGCCTATTGCCTTCAGGCTATTTCTGTGTCTGGTAGAGCAGGATAAGGACTCTGGTGGCTTTGGGTGCATCCTGCATTTGCAGAGGCTGGCAGAGCTTCCCTCGTGTGGTTAGAGGGGCTCTGCAGCTACTGCTCCCTCTCCACCTCCTTTTCTCTGTACCATGGACAGACATCTGTCTTGCCTCCAACTTTTAAATGCCTGTCAGTTCTTTGCAGGAGGAAGGAATTATGATCTAACAGGTGGACCATAATACTGTTGGCTCGTTTTTCTATTAAGAAAGAATAAGGAGAGACAAAAACCATTATCCACGGATTCTTGTGTGCCGAGGAATAGTATTTTAGCACAGTAACTCATTCAGAGTAGTAGGAAACACTATGTGGAGGCATGAACGAGGCAAATAAGAGGATGTGGAGATGAGACATGCCCTGCAAGGAGGAGTGCTGCTCAAAAATAAGATTCCACACAAGCTCTATTGAGCTGAGCACCATATGGGTTTATCTCACCCTTTTAGCTCTGGTTTATGTTTACAGAGAATATTTTAATTCTGTCAGAGCTTGTTTAGCAATCAGCATTTGCCCACGTGCTCAGTGTGGGACAGGCAGGTCATAAACCATAATCATCTGTAAGCAAATGAATAATGTGCACTGTAGTATCTCAGTAAACAGAACTATGCAGCAAAAACCTGTGCTCTCTTTCACTTTCAAGCCTTAAAAAAGTCCCATATTCAAGCTTGTGCTGTTGACCAAAAAAAGCTAAAAATGAAAATTGAGATTCTCATGTATTCAAGGGCAGTAATTCTGGGACTGAGAGTCACCTTGTCATTACCCAAAGCCTTCTTGGCAACAGCTGGGGGGAGACAGGTATTTCTGAGGGCAATTCAGCCCTTCTGGATCAAGTTTATTGTCTTGAAAAGTCTTTCATGAAACTATTGCAAAACGTATGTTCTACCTCAGGGCCTAGGACCAAAACAAGGGGGCCTTCAGCAAAATGCTGCCCATGTGATCGGAGCAAAATTCAGCTCGTGACATTGTCCCTCAGGTCTTGCAGAAAAGTCTCTTCCTGTTAGATGATTCAAAATCAGCCCACTTTGTACTGAATGTCTATTCCCTGGATAAATATAAAGTTTTATTAGATTAAATAATTTTTCGGGTGAGGTTTTAAGAGCCTAAGTAACAGAAGACTAACTCAAAATGTCTCCAAGGCTGTATCTGTGACATTATGCTCATGTTGAAACTCCTGGATCACTTTGCAGTGCTTTGCTGCATTTTCTAATACAATGGCTGCATTTCATTCCCTGCAGATTTGGCCTTCAGAAAAGGGAATACAGATACATAAACTCCTGAGCTCCTGGAAGCCTGTTCATTTCTGACTGGTGGCTGCTGTTCAACACCCAAACTCTTGGGATTATCAATATCTTCTTTTCCAATACATTCAAGCCCAGATGATTAAACAGGAGTGGTGGTGCTAAATTACCTGCCTCCCCTTTTCTACTGCAGAGCTGATGTTGTCTCAAAAGAGCTTCTTGCCTTTGCATTTCATCTATTGGGATTCACATTTACAGTCTACAGGAGGGGATGGTCACAAACCTGCTGCAATTTTGTGGGGTCATAATGGGAGATCTTTTGTTAAACAAGATATCTGAGCTAAGATAGTGGTGTTGGGAACTCACAAGAAGCCATAATGAAAGATGGTATCGACACATGCCCAGAATAAATGTTTCTTTAAGGATCTCTTATTTTCTGCTGTCATTTTCTGTGCAGCTGGAGCCTCATCCATTTCTGTATAGCCAGGGCCTTTGGAGTCAGTGAAAAAGCTCCCACTGATTTCACTGAGTGTTAGAACATATCCCAGCTGAGTTAGAAAAATGGTAATGCTTTTTTCTGAGCAGGAATTGCTAAATTACTAACGAGTGCTGGTGTGAGTCAAAGCCCTGCACAAAACCTACGGAGCCAACAGCAATATGTCTGCTTCAAAAAGCTTTCAGACCCTCTCTGCCTCCCCTCATGCACTGCCTTTAATCATGAAATCTTTGAACATCTTTCTTTCATCCTAACTAGAGGGCTCTGCAATTATTTGTTGCTTGCAAGGAGGAAATTCAGTTTGCAGTGTATCGTAAAGGGATATTCACCAAGCCCATAACCTGTCTGTTCCTGGCTGCAGATGCTGAGCTGTTTGGAACATATGTACCATGATCTGGGGCTGGTAAAAGACTTCAACATCAATCCTATCACATTAAAGAGGTGGTTGGTAAGTATTTCAAATTATAGGTGCAATTTTTCACATTCAAAAGTCAATAAATGAGACACTTAGCCATGGAATTAACTTGGCTCACATGAGTAATCTCACTGAAAGCAGTCAGTCTATACAAATTCTGGAAATTTAAGTACTTCAGAAAATGTTTGCATTCTTGTGGTT